>NC_058145.1:4092893-4742560 GCF_011075055.1 Mangifera indica | reverse complement strand
GAGCTAACAGGTCAGCTCATGGTGGTGTATAAAAGAGGGGCAATTCAATCATTTTTACTTTGTTGAATATTTTATATAATTTTGAACTATTTGTTCTTTACTTATGCATTTTCAGTTGTTGACATGACCTTTCAAATTCATATACTTGATTTTCATTTATTCATTAAAATACTTTTAAGATTGTGAAATTTTTATTAATAAAGCACATTAGTATTGGTTTTATGTGTGTGAAGTTTTAATTTGACACATTTCTTTAAATGCATTATTTGTATAAAGGTATGTGTCTAAAGAGAGGTGTTACATTTTGGTATTAGAGCATAACTTTGGGAACCCAATAGTGTTTGAAAATTGTGTAATTACTTTGATAAACCCTCATGCGATACTAATCATGTAACATCCATAGGTATGTTTAATGTTATTTTAGTCTTTTTAGTATTTTTCTATGTGAGATTGTGCTTGAGAAACTAATGTGTGACATGCACGACCGTGTATGAAAGGTTGCACGTCCGTGCATGTTTCATAGAGAGGAAAAAATGATTTTTTTCGCATATCATATGATTTGATGAAAATTAGTCAGAATGTACACTTGTGTAAGTAAGGTACACGGTCGTATCTAGTTAGCAAATTTTGAATTATAAGATAAGGACACATTCCACGAGAATCACGCATCATGGTTTTAATGCTTCATAACTGGCTTAAATGTCTGTGTGTCTAGCATACACGCCCGTGTACATCTAATTAATCTGAAAATAAAAATAGTTCTAGAACATTCAGCATTCACTTTATTCTTAAATTCTTTTAAGCCAAACAGGAGAGAAAAGAGGATTAAAGAGTGCTAGAGTCATGTCTTTCTAGAAGAGAAACATTTGGAGTCATTTCAACCCACGAAAGGACTATTATCGTTATTACACCAAGGTAAGTAACATGATTTTATTCTCTTTAGTTTGTGAGATTAGGTTAATTGCATTTTGATGTAAAATCTAATCTTGTAATTATGAATATGCACATAAAATTATTGTTTACATGTGATGATGTTATAATGTTTAGTATACCTATTTACTTTAAAAATCGTTGAAGATAATGATTGAAATTGATTAGGATGTTTAAATGGAAAATAATGGTTTAAGGCTTGTCGTTATTGTACTTTTGGTTAGTGGATAAATTTGAAGTAAGACATCATAAAAATAGATATATGAATATGTAGAAGATGTGGATGGATATGTTAAAAGAATAATCTTCTATAGTTGTGTTCATAGTTAGGAATCATAGATATGGATCATTTAGTTGTATGTTTAGGCAATATATAAGTTTACAATTATGTTGAAGAGATACTAGATGGGTATAGACATCTTCTTATGCTTAAGGTTGAGTTGTGTAGCTAGAAAACTAGTTTAGGAATCAAAGACAAAATTCTAGAAAATTTGTGACACATGCCCGTGTGTCTTCAAGAAATTCTAATGGTATAGAATGAATACATGAGAGTGTGAAATTGAGAATAGATACACCCTTGTATGGTATAAGGCACATGGTTGTATGCCCTGTATCAAAGATACAATTTTGTGTGTTAGGATACATGTCGTGCAAATTAGGAAACACCTGCTTGTGTGTAAAAGATACACCTCTATGTTCATTTAGGGATACTTGGACATAAAGACACTTGCAATTGATAAAGAATATATGAAACTTTGTAATGAATATATGGATTAGAAAGATAACAAATTTGTCCCTATAAGAAATGTTTATGGAAGAAAGCCAACAATAAGACTCTAATGAGAGTTATTGGTGATGGAACCCAATATGGGTGTACAGGAGTATATAGACAATGACACACACCCCCATTAGATTAGGTTTGAGTTGAAAATAAGGACAAGATGTACAATAATGTTACAAGCCACTAAAATGAGTGTAGAGTGGCAGTGAAAGCAACAAGGCTAATAAATCTATGTGATTCTATATCGACAAAGGGCATCATAGCATTTAGGATGCATGTGCAAAGACGTGAGAGGCCCAAGGTTACACCATAGAGTAACATTATCTCAATAACCCAAGTTCGATTTACATATGTATGAATTACACATGAAAATGATATTTGGGATTTCAGAGCCTTTCACATGACGTTTGGGACATCAATATACATCATTGG
This sequence comes from Mangifera indica, assembly GCF_011075055.1. Taxonomy (NCBI): domain Eukaryota; kingdom Viridiplantae; phylum Streptophyta; class Magnoliopsida; order Sapindales; family Anacardiaceae; genus Mangifera; species Mangifera indica. The sequence continues at coordinate 4,740,417 of NC_058145.1, read as the reverse complement.
GGTTAGTCATTTAAGATGACACCTTATTATACGACTAAGGGCTCTAAGCATTAAGATAATTTGGATGGGTATCTGGGATGCTAGAAAAAAATTCATGGATTTTCATACAAATGAAATAACATTATTTCATACATTGCTTTTACTACTTATTGAGTATAAATTCATTCACGTGTTGGTTGTGTGATTTTTCAGGTAATGTCCCTGAGTAATGAGGTAACAGTAGGGAGACTAGCAGTATGACTAGATATGGCGCATGAGGGCAAAGACTTAGATGTCTTTATTTATGAACTATTTATTATATTAATATGAATCCTTTTGCATGTATTGATGCACTTGGACTTGATAGATATTTGTTTTGCATTGATTTGCATGGACACATATTTACGTTTAGATGGTTTTATATATGTTGTTCATATAGTGTTTAAATCATCATATTAATTTTTATGATACACTTTTGGGATTATGGGATTGTTTTTAATGTACTACATTTAATAACTATGATAACATATTATGGAAGTGTGATAGGTCACATCTCTCAAGGTGCATATTCCAAATAGGGGTAAGTGACTAGAGAAGCATGTTACATTTATGATATTAGAGCATGATTTTAGCAAACCTAAAAGTGATTTCATATAGGTATAATCATTTGAATCCTCTCATGCGATATCGATCACTTTCGTCTACCAACTGTTGTAAGTAAAGTTCTGACTTGTATTTAAACAGTATTATTTATAATTGAGGCTATATGCTTGGTTTTAGGATGAGCAGATCCAAGAGACTGATAAGTAAAAGATAAGGTTGATGATATTCCATCTCTAGAGTGAAGGATTGAATGGCCTAAGAGGGAGGGTGAATTAGACAATCTAAAACAATTTTTACCAAATTAAAAAACTAAACCAATTTATTTAAATTAATGAATGTTGCCTATTTTTAATGCAACTTATGAGAATGACAAAAATATTTCAAATAATCAATACAATTAAAATAACATAACACAAAATATAAGTTTAAGAGATGAGAAAATTAAACACGTGATAGATAGTGGTTTGACACAATCTAGCCTACGTCTACTCCTCCAAGCTATCTCCCTTGGAGTATTCCACTAATCCTTGGTTGACAAAATCCCAACCAACCTTTTTTTCACAATAAAAATAGCTTCTAAGGTGCTATTAACCTTTACAAATACTAGAACTTAATTTCTCTCACTAGAAATTTTATAATCTCTTCAAGAGTAAACCTCACTCTTATATAATACGAATTTTTGTATGAATTTGAAATATAATATCTCATAAAGAGTGTATATGGAAATTTAATCTTGTTATAACCCAATGCAAATGAAATCTAAAAGAGAATTTGCAAATGTATAGCTCAAAATTGATTTGCTCTCAAATATATGAAAGTTCTTGATGGCAAAAGTCTATTCCAAGTAAATTTGATTGAGTTTACATAGGGGAAAATGAGGAAAGTTACCATTGTGCATAAAAACTAGTTGTTTTAATTTTTCAAAAAATGTAAGATCAATCAAATATAATGTGGCAATTTCGTGGTGTCTACGTGACACTAGCCGTTAGAAAATTCAAAGCAAAATTCAGTTGATAAGATTGAATTTGATCAATCAAATTTTTAAAAGCCAAAATGCATGGCTTCTAGATAATTTGGAAGCTACCATCAAAGAATTCGGGTAGTTAAATTTGGTCAACCAAATTTTATTACATTTTATCCCTTAAATTTTTAAAAATTTGTATTTTACGCCTTTAACCTTTAAAAAGTGACAATTTAACCCATTTTTGAAAATTCTTTCAAAACCAACTTTGAGTTATGACAAAGTAGTTCACAAAACCTCATCATTTTAAATAAGTTAATAAACTTTGATAAAAATTTAGGTTAAGCCAATAAGTTTGAAAAATAATAGTTTAAACGAAAATATAAATAGCTAGATCACCTAAGATGTGTTGACAAAAGATAACCCTCCCAGATCCTATACTAAGGCAATAGGCAAAGCTCATCGATCAAAGGCCATGAGATTGAAAATGGCTAGAGATAGAGGAGAGAGATACAAATCTATCCCACCAACTAAGAGTTATGACCCATACAACCCCAAGGGTAGCCAAGTAGGAAAAAATTACATGACACCATAAGTGTCAGAGATAGTTAAGGTAAGATGAGTTTCCAATCTCAAGGTACTGAGAGGTGTCAGAGGAGCAATAGAGCAAGGCATAAGGAACGACCCAAATAAGAGGAGTCACTAAAACGAGAAGAGATCTTTGCATGCTAGAGACATTGTCATAGACACATCGGTGTGCGTATAAATACTCAAAAGATTTGTTTAGATATAGACAATCATGGAATTTTGTTTGAGAGTGTACCATAGTAGCATTAGCCCCAACAAAGATCCTTGTTTAGATGTAGACGGGAAGAGATCCTTGCATGCTAAAGTCTATACAGTGACCCAGAGTCAAGTAAAAGCCAATCTATTTGTTGTGACTGGTTAGTTAATTTTTCATTCTTGCCCTTTATATACATTAATAGATTATGGTACTACTCACAGCTTTATTGCTCGCAAGATTATGGAAAAGTAAGGAATAAAGCCTACCATAGTGTCTGACATTAGTATAAAGATGCCAGATGGAGGTAAAATTTAGAGTAACCAAATGTTTAAAGTACTTGTATGGAATCCGATACGACATTACTTGTATGGAGTCTAAAATTTCATATATTTTTTAAAATCCAACAACACTACTTGTACAAAGTCTGATGCGACATTTACATAGACCATAAAAGTTTAAAGTACTTCTTCACTCAGAGAGAGCTAAACACGAGACAAAAGAAATGGTTAGAACTAGTAAAAGATTATGATTGTGACATTTAGTACCACCTTAAAATACTGATAGGGTAGTAGATGCCTTAAGTAGAAAAATGATGTCACAAATCATAACCTATCAAGTTACAGAAAGAGATAGAGAGGGACCGGATCGAGCTAGTCTAAAAAATGTTAGCTGATTTAGGGATTCGATCAACATTGTTAGATGGGATCTATAAGGCTCAATTAGTGGACGATTGGTATATCCAGATAAGGCAGAAGATAATGGAGAGTGTAATGTCTAATTATTATATCAATGGGTAGGTATTGAGATTTAAAGGTCATGTGTGTATTTCTAAGGCGTTAAAATTGAGGCATAAAATCCTATATGAGGCTCATAATACCTTTTATACTACCCACCTTAGAGGTGTGAAGATGTATCAGGATCTAAAAAAGACATTTTGGTGGTTGGCATGAAAAGAGGTATAGCAAACTTTATGGTCAGATGTTTGGTATATCAACCGGTTAAAGGTGAACATCAGAGGCCATCTAGATTATTACAACTTTGACAATCTTTGAATGGAAATTGGAACATATTTTTATAGACTTTGTGGTCAATCTATCAAAAGTTTAAGGTGGATATAATGTCTTTTGGATTATAGTAGACAAATTAACCAAGTTGACATAATTTATCTTTGTTAAAGATGACACCAGTACAGATTAGTTAGGTCAAATATATGTTAGGGAGATTGTGAGATTGCATGGGGTATCTAAAACCATTGTGTTGGATAGAGATGCAACATTTGTTTTAGTTTTACTGGTATTAGTACCACTTATCACCCTTAGACTGATGGGCAAACTAAGAGAGTGGATCAGGTGATATAGGATATGTTGAGATTTTATTGCTTGGACCAAGGAATGAGTTAGTTTGAAGTGTTGCCACTAATGAAGTTCGCTTATATTAATAGTTATAAAACAACCATTCAGACAGCTCTCTATGAGGCACTTTATAGGAGAAAATGCTAATCACCACTACATTAGGAAGAGATTGGCAAAAAAATGTGTTAGTATAGTCCTTAAGGTTGAAAATGACTAAAAAATGACTAAAGATGTGAGGTTGATTTGACAGAAGATGAAAGGTAAGTTGGCACTAAGGTTTGTAAGACCTTATAAGATCTCGGAGTGCATAAGCAAGGTCGCTTATAGACTTGCATTGTTGGTGAGTATAAATAGGATGCACAATATATTTCACATGTCATTGTTGCATAAGTATTTTCGTAACCTGACTCATGTGTTAAAAGTTAAAGAAGTAGAACTTAAAGATAATTTAGTCTATAAGGAAAGGCTAGTCCAAATTCTTGACAAACAAGTGAAACAACTTAAGAATAAACAGATTCCTTTGATTAAGATTCTTTAGAGGAATCATCAAGTAAGAGAAGCTACTTGGAAGGTGAAGCATGATATAAAGCAAAAGTTCCCATAATTGTTCGAGTGAATTTTAAGGATAAAATTCATTTAAAATGGGAGAAATATAACATCCACAAGTAAGTTTGAGATTATATTAGCCTTTTTAGTATTTTCCTATGTGAGATTGTACTTGAGAAACTAATATGAGAATTATGGCATGCACGGCCGTGTATAAAAGGCTGCAAGCCCTTGTATGATATGACAGAGAGAGCAAAGTAGTCTTTTTTGTGTATCATATAATTTGGTCAAGATACACACATGTGTAAGGTATATGGTCGTGTCTAGTCAATGAATTTTAAATTTTGGGATAACGATATGTTTCACGGGAATTGCACAACATGGTTTTAATGCTTCATAATTAGCATACTCGTCTGTGTGTCTAACATACATGTCCATGTATGTTTGATTAATCTAAAAATAAAAACGGTCATAGAACGTTCAATACTCACTTTTCTCTAAAATTCTTTTTAGCCAAACAGGAGAGAAAAGAGGATTGAAGAGTGCTAGAGTCACGTCTTGCTAGAAGAGAAGTATTTAGAGTCATTTCAAGCCACAAGAAGACTATTATCGTCATTGCACCAAGGTAAGTAGAATGATTTTATTCTCTTTAGTTTGTGAAATTACGTTATTACATTCTGATCTAGAATCTAATTTTGTAATTATGAATATGCACGTGATATTATTGTTTACATGTGATGATGTTGTGGTGTTTAGTGTACTCGGTTACTTTAAAAATGGCTAAGGATGATAATTGAAATTAATTAGGTTGTTTGTATGGAAAATGATGGTTTGAGGCTTGTCGTTATTATACTTTTGGTTAATGGATATAATTCAAAGTAAGATATCATAGAAATAAATATATGAATATATGAAAGATGTGGATGAATGTGTTAAAAGAATAATCTTCTGTAGGTTATGTTCATAGTTGGGAAGCATATATAGATGTGGATCATTTAGTTGTGTGTTTTTGGTTTAGAGTTATGTTGAAGAGATACTCGATGGATAAACGTATGGTAAGAATCAGAAACGAAATTTAGGAATATTTATGACACACGCCCATGTGTATTTAAAAAATTCTAATTGTGTAGACTGAATACATGAGAGTATGGAATTGGGAATAGACGTATGCCCGTGTGGTATGGGACGCATGGTTATGTACCTTGCATAAAAGATACACTCTCATGTGCTTAGGATACATGTCATGTAAATTAGGTAACATATGCCCGTATGTAAAGGATACACCCTCATGTGCATTTAAGGAAACTTAGAAATTAAGACACTTGGAATTGACAAAAATATATGAAATTTTGCTATGAATAAATAGATTAGAGAGATGACAAATTTACCCCTATAAAGGATGTTTATGGAAAAAAGCCATGATAAAACCTTAATAAAAGTTATTATTGACAAAACCCAATATAGGTGTGTTTGACTATGTAGACGATAGCACATACCCTGACAAGATCAGGTTCAAGTTGAAAATCTAAATACGATGTACAATAATGTTACAAGTCACTAAATTGTGTGTAGAGTGACAGTGAAAGCAATAGGACTAATATATCAATGTGATTCCATATTGACAATAGGTATCATAGCATTTAATAAGGGTTTACAAAGACGGGAGAGGCTCAAGGTTCCATTGTATAAGTAGTATTGTCTTAATAACCCAAGATCGACCATAATGTGTATGAATTACAGATAAAAATAGCATTTGGGATTTCATAGGCTTTCACATGATGTTTAGGACATTGATGTGCATTATTGGGGTTAGTCATCTAGGATGACACCTCTTTACACGAGTAAGGGCACTAAACACTGAGATAATCCAGATGGACATTTAGGATACTAGAAAAACATCTGTGGATTTCCATATAAAGAAAATAACATTACTTCATATATTGCTTTTGCTACTTACTCAGTGTAAATTCACTCACATGTTTGTTATGTGATTTTGCAAGTAAGGTCTCGGAGCAATAAGGTAGCAATAGGCAGACTAACGATACATCTCAATACGATGCATCTAGGCAAAGGCTTTGATGTCTTTATTTATGAATTATTTATTATATTAATATGAATCTTGTTGCATGTATTGATGCACTTGGACTTGATAGATATTTGTTTTGTATTGATTTGTATGGAGACATATTTATGTTTAGATAGTTTTAGATATGTTATTCAGATAGTGTTTGAATTACCATATTAATTTTTATAATGCACGTTTGAGATTGTAAGGTTGTTTTCAATGAATTACATTTAATAACTCTAATAGAATATTATAGAAGTCTGATATGTCACATATTTTAAGGTGTATATTTCGAATAGGAGTAAGTGCCTAGATAGGAGTGTTACAAATCACTTCTGCGTGTCAACCATTATAAGTATGGTTTAACTTGCATTTAAGAAATGGTATATCCTATTGAGATTGTGTGCTTGGTTTCAAGATAAGGAGATCAAACAGATTATTAGGTATTATGCATGAGGATATTGAGAAGGAAGTCCCGACCTAAGAGGGAAGCTAAAGGATGGCTTAGGGATAGACTTCAGGCGCAACTACAGTGCCTCAAGTTAATAATGCTACTATTATAAGGATTATACAAAAAGTCCCTTAAGCTAACCATAAGGTCTTAGAGAGTGTAGGCCACCTGATTCAAGTTACTCTTATTGTTAAACGGTAACCATCTCTTGTTTACCTACCAACCTAATATGAAAGAATAGGTGAGACCATGTAGAAGCCAGTGATAATGGTTGGGAGTAAAGGACAAATCTACCCTGTTTACAATTTAGTAAGAAAACACCAACCTTAGAGTTCCATGGTACACCCTAAGTGTAACATTCGAATTCAGGTGTGTCAATAAACTCGACTTCCAAAATTACGCCTAGAGTTAATTTTATAACTTCTTGTTTAAAGAAATTGCAAAAGAATTATAGAAAACTACTAAATGAGTAATAATTTTCAAAGGGGGTAAAATGGTCATTTTAGAAGGATTTAAGGGACAAAGTGGGAATGAAAATTGAATGGCACATTTGAAATTATATGGTGGTGCTAAAGGTTTTTGGTAATTGGATAAAGATAAAATAGTCATTTATGAAAAAGGTTAAGGGCAAATTGGTCCAAAAGGCTTATAAACCCATAACCTATTCATTTTCTTCTTCATTTAGCCGAGAGCCTCCATGAATTGAACTAAAGTTTTCTCTTAAGCAAAATTCATCAAAAAACCTAGTTAAACCACCTAATTTTTAGAGCCTCCAGTTATAAAAAGTGTAGATCTATCAATTCTGGTAAGTTCTAAGGTAAAAAATTTAATTTTTAAGAGATGTCAAGTTTAGGGTTTTGATGGATGATTATATTTTTGGTTGATTAAGGTTGCTAGGAAGAAGAAAAGAAGGAGGATAAGCTTAAATCACCTAATTAGCAAAGAAAATGTAAGAATTTTATATTTTACATACTTGAAGTAATTTGAGTTAGGTTATTTAAATGACCTTCACTTATATAAGTGTGTAAGATATTAGAATTATGGTGATTTATGCTTAAAAGGATAAAAAAATTCACTAGGATTCATGATGTAATTTTTGGCCATAAGGGCAAAAATATCATTTTACGTGATATAGGTTAATTTTGCTTAATTATGTACATGATATGTGTAATAACCCTTATATTAAGCCTACATTGTATATTTTTGAAATTAATTCAATGCATGAGATATAAATAAATGCTTGAGAAAATAATATGATGTTTGAGAAGGAGTGAAAAGAATAAGGGAAAATAATGAATGTGCATATTTCATATTATGATTAGACATGCATACATGAGAAATCATAGCATATGCATGATTTCAGAAAAAATAAAGAAAGAGGAAAACCATTTTCTAAGTTATGCATGTTTTCAGAAAATGGAAAACAAGTATTTTTGGTTTATAATGACTCATATGATACAGGAAAGCAGAAAACATGCTTAAAATCCTTACACGCGAGTTGTACTGTGTGGACAGCAAAAAAAAATAGTAAAATATGCGTATAAGAGAGAATTATACCTTGTATGATGACTGCAAGTATTGTCATATGTAGTCCAGACCAGTCAATAAAAAAAAAGAATTAGTAAATATTTTATGAAAGTCATTTACATCAGAATCATGCACACAAGCCTATGTGGCTGATAAAGAGTTGAGAAAAATGTATAAGCAGAAAATAGAAAAGTCATGACACTCATACATGCATAAATCATAACGAATTAATCATATTTGTATAGTAAGGAAATGAATAAATTGATGAAAGAAGAAAATTATGATATGTGTTTAATGCGTGTTTCGTGTCAATTATTTTATATATGAATAGCCCAGACACGCTGAGTATGGAAGAGATTAATATTGGTATGAAATGCTTTAAGTGTTGAGTATGATCTTCTTACTGAGCCATGGTCGCTCACTCCGTTTAATTTAATATTTTATAGGTAAAGAGTTACAGCAAAGGTTCCCGGGAAGTATTAGTGAGACATAAGGCTGAGGGAGGAAGGCACCATATTTTTGTTGATTTCTATGTATTGATGTATATGTGAATATATGCATATATATATATACTTGATGTAGATATTGGTGGATATGTATTGGTTATAAAATTTTTGTGGATGATAATTTTTATGATAGTTATTATTATGTACTTATTTTATTAATTGTGATTAAGTTGATGAAAATCTAATCGGTTGGTAGGACTGGTTTGTGTAAATTTCTAATTGGGAGTGTTACAGGGCATAATTAAAAAAGAAAAAAATTTCCTGGTCCCTCTAAAATAGGGGAACTCTTGTCATTTTTCTATAACATACCTATTGGTTAGGAGAGGTTACACTGAGTAGACTCATTGACAATTGAGACTAGTTTGAAGCCTGGTATGCTACTTATTTAATGAGAGCTAATGTCAAGACTTATTGGCAAGCACTGAAAATACACGACAAAAAACTGCAATAACTTATGTCACCAGATATTTTATATGTTTGAGCCCAATATTATCTCAATCTAAGACAGAAGCACATGACTGTGAAAGAGTTTTCTATTAAACTTAATGCATTGGCTCGATAAGCCTTAATAATAACCAACACAGGCAAAGGAAATATGGAGATCTTATTTAACAGGTTGAGATAAGATATCGCCAAAAATGTGTTGACTAGTGACAACCCTCCCAGATCTTATGCAAAAGTAATGAGGAGAGCCTAGAGATCTGAGGCTATAAGACTGAGGATGGCTTAAAAGAAAGGAAAGTGGTATAAATCAACCTTACTAGCTTTGAGAGGGAGGAAATCGTGATAGTCAAGGCAAGGGAAACTTCCAGTCTTAAGAATCTAAAAGGGGTTGAAGGAGTAAGAGGTCAAGATATAAGGAGCAACCTAAGAGGTAAAAGCTCCCAAGGTGAGAGGAGATCCCTACCTACTATAGATATGGTCGTAAGCATTTTAGGAAGTGTATATTAGCTCAAGGGTCTACTTTTGATATAACCAATTGGGACATTTTGTTCATCAGTGCACAACAGTCACGACGGCGTCTATTGAGTAAACAATCTGGGGAGGATAAGCTAAGGTCTATGTAACTACCCAGATTTAGGCTAAAGACAACCCATTTATAATGTAAGTTGTTTTTCCGTTCTTGTCTATTATATAAATTGATTTATTATGGTGTTAATCACAGTTTCATAGCTCAAAGGATTATTGAAAGGTTAGGGTTAACACTTACCTCTATGATTGACATTAGCATCGAGATGTTCAATAAGAATAAAATATTGTAACCAAATGTTAGACGAGTCAATATTTTTTAGAGGTCGTGGATGGTCGTAGACGTGATCATGTTTGACATGCCAAATTTTGACATCATCTTAGGTATAAATTTCCTATGTTACTATAGAGCTAAGATTAACTACAGGAAAAAGAAAGTTCTATTTTAACTTGACAATCATAAAGAGCTCACTTTTGCAAAGGGTTGTGTGTTGAGTATATTGATCAATAGTGTGAAAACTAGAAAGATGTTAAGCAAAAGATATACGGGATATCTGGTGCATCTAGTAAACAAAGTTGATGAATTAGTACCGAGTTTCCAAATATTCCCATTGCATCTAAATTTCAAAATGTGTTTTCTAATGATTTATCAAGATTGACAACTGATCTATCAAGATTAACAACTGATAGAAAGGTTGAGTTTAGCATTGAGTTGACTCCCAAGACAATGTCTAATTCTAAAGCCCAATATCGTATGGCCACAACTAAACTCCAAGAGTTGAAGAAGCAATTGTAAGACCTTATAACTGGCAATTTCATCAAATCCAATCATTCACCTTAGGGTGTATCAATTCTCTTTATGAAAAAGAAGGATAAATCGATACGTATGTTTATTCATTATTGAAAGCTAAACAAAGTGACAATAAAGAATAACTACCCACTACCACGAATTGATGATTTGTTTGATCAGCTTAAAGGTGGTTCAATGTTTTTTAAAATCAATTTGAGATCTGGGTATCATCAAGTCCAAGTTGTTAAAAGAGATATTTTGAAGATTGCTTTTAAGATAAGGTATGAACACTATTAGTTTGTAGTGATAACCTTTAGATTAACTAATGCACCCATCATCTTCATAGATTCAATAAATAGAGTGTTCTAGGACTGCTTTGATAAATTTATTATAGTATGTATCAATGATATCTTGATATACTTCAAGACTTGTGAGGAGTATAAGCAATATATGAGGTTTATATTATAATAACTTCTCTAAATATAAGTTTTAACTGAATTGACTAGCTTTTCTAGGACATGTGGTATTAGCTAATAAAATCTTAATAGATCCAAGTAAGATTGAAGTTGTGTTAGAGTTGTAGAGGTCTAAGAAAGCTAAATAGATGTGAAGTTCTATAAGGTTGGCAAGTTACCATAAATGTTTCATAAAGGGCTTTACTAAGTTAGCCCAATCATTGACTAAGTTAACCCTGACTAATGTTCCTTTCAAATTATCAAATACATGTGAGAGACGCTTCATAGAATTAAAGAAAAGATTGACTTTGACACCGTTTTTAGCATTGTTAATTGAGGGCAAGAAGCATGATTTGTATACGGATGTCTCACTAGGTTTTAAGAGTTGTGTTGATGTAAAAAGGGAAAGTGATTGCTGATGTTTCCTAATAGCTCAAGGATTATGAAATTTGATACCTTACCCATGGTCTAGAATTAGCCGTAGTCTTTGCATTGAAAATCTGACAATATTACTTGTATAAGGTTAAGTGCAACATTTACACATATCATAAGAGTCTAAAATACTTATTCACCCAGAAAGAATTAAATATAAGACAAAGAAAGTGGTTAGAACTGATAAAAGATTATGATTGTGACATCAATTACCACCCAAAAATGGTTAATGTACTAGTTAACACCTTTAGTAAAAATGTGATATTGTCTCAGATAGAGTTAGAAAGAAATCAGATAAAGTTGATTTATGAATTGTTGGTTGGATTGAGAATTCAGTGAACCTTATTATATGTGTAAGCGAAAATTAATACCAATCCAAGATCATAGGAAAACATACTCGGTTTACTAAATATGACAATTATGATGATTGGTGATTTGATGCACTCTTGGGAGTATCCACAACACACTTTACTGATTTGCTTCCTTATTTCTGTAAAATTTTTTCAGAGCATAGAATAGAATAGTACTATGTTTTCTGTGTTTTAGTGTAAGAAATCTAACTCCCAATAGAAGTTACGCCAATTCAAATAAAGAGGGAGAGTAGCAATTATCTTTAATAACTGTCAAGCACAAAATTGGAATTATCATATATTATAGGTTAATATTGTATTTACAGTCATAATGGACCGAGTTAACCCATCATAGGTGGACCGGATCCAATATCTCCTACTCACACATGATGGGTGATCTAAATTACAATACTCTTCCATAGAAATTTTACAAAACTGAGCAATTCATACAAACAAATATGTCTTGCGACCTTGCGAGCAACTTGCACTTAAGAGCTAATTTACTATACATCTGTTAGGAATAATATAGTCACTTCAACCGAAAATAAAATAAAGCGTTAGTCTCGCAGCACCCCAGACTTACTTAATAACACTAGTTCCCTTTAATCTCTCATTTATTATCCTGATGTCAAGAGTTTGTGCCTTTCTCACCCTACCACAAAGTATGCAAGCTCCAAAAATCAATATATGGCCTAAAACAGTCATTAAGACAATAGTACTTAAAATTTCATAAGGCGATATTGTCTTATAATTTTAAGATGTTAAAATAAGATCATTGTGTCTATGTGAAAAGGTCTGATGACAAATTTGCAATTTTATCTCTTTATGTAGATGATGTATTGATAGCTGGGAATGATTTGGAATATGTGATGATCATTAAAAATTGATTTTCTGCAAATTTTAACATAAAGGATATGGGTGAAATAGATTATATTTTAGGTATAAAAATAAAAAGGATCGTTCAAAGAGACTTTTGGCTTTGTCACAAGAGTGTTATATCCAAAAGATTCTAAAACGATTCAACATGGCAAACTACAAGCCCATAGATAATCCTGTGTCAAAAGGTGATTTGTTGAGCCAAGATTTATGTCCAAAGACTCAAAACGAAAGAAATGAAATGTTCCTAGCACCTATTCAAATGTCGTTGGAAGTCTCATGTACGCGATGATGTGTACTCGCCCTAATATATGCTTCGTTGTTGGATTGGTTAGTCGATATCAATTGAATCAAGGAAGGGAACACTAGAAGGTTGTCAAGAGGATATTGAGATATCTGAAAGGCATTGTGGATTATTGTTTATGCTACTAAGGAAAGGATTTACGTATCGCTAGTTATTCGGATGCCAACTGGGGTGGTGATTTAGACCAATGCAAATCAACTTCAGGTTATGCTTTCTCATATGATAGGTTGACCCAAATCGTAATACTTTTCCATAGAAATCTTACAGAACAGAGCAATTCATACTGGCAAATGTGTCGTGCGACCTTGCGAGCAACCTATACTTTAGAGCTAATTTACTATACATCTATTAGGAATAACATAGTCGTTTCAACCCAAAATAAAATAAAGCGTTAGTCTCGTAGTACCCTAAACTTACTCGATAACACTAACTCCCTTTAATACCTCATTTATTATCCTAATGTTGAGAGTTCGTGCCTCTCTCACCCTACCACAAAGTATGCAAGCTCCAAAAATCAATATATGGCCTAAAACAGTCACCAAGACAATAGTACTTAAAATTTCATAAGACGATATTGTCTTATAATTTTAAGATGTTAAAACAAGATCACTGTGTCTATGTGAAAAAGTTTGATGACAAATTTGTAATTTTATCTCTTTATGTAGATGATGTGTTGATAGTTGGGAATGATTTGGAATATGTGATGATCATTAAAAATTAGTTCTCTGCAAATTTTGACATGAAGGATATGGGTGAAGCAGATTATATTTTAGGTATAAAAATAAAAAAGGATCGTTGAAAGAGACTTTTGGTTTTATCACAAGAGCATTATTCCAAAAGATTCTAAAACGATTCAACATGGCAAACTGTAAGCCCATAGATAATCCTATGTCAAAAGGCGATTTGTTGAGCCAAAATTTATGTCCAAAGACTCAAAACGAAAGAAATGAAATGTCCCTAGTACCTTATTCAAATGTCATTGGAAGTCTCATGTACACGATGATATGTACTCGCCCTGATATATACTTTGTTGTTGGATTGGTTAGTCGATATCAATCGAATCAAGGAAGGGAACACTAGAAGGTTGTCAAGAGGATATTGAGATATCTAAAAGGCACTGTAGATTATTGTTTATGCGACCAAGGAAAGGATTTGCATATCGTCAGTTATTCGAATGTCGACTAGGGTGGTGATTTGGACCAACGCAAATTAACTTCAGGTTATGCTTTCTCACATGATAGGTTAACCCGAATCATAATACTCTTCCACAGAAATCTTACAGAACAGAGCAATTCATACTGACAAGTGTGTCGTATGACGTTGCGAGCAACCTACACTTTGGAGCTAATTTACTATGCATCTATTAGGAATAACATAGTCGCTTCAACGTAAAATAAAATAAAGCGTTAGTCTCGCAGCACCCCAGACTTACTCGATAACATTAGCTCCCTTTAATCCCTTATTTATTATTGTGTTATATTCTTATGTATCCATGATCAAGTCTAATCTCCTATATGAGTGATATGACCGGTCAGCCAATGGACACACGTAATATATAAGTCTTCCTCTTCTACTCGAAATTCTCAATTTAAACTTAACTATTTTTCTAGTCATGTTCCATAGACCGAATCATTCATGGCCATAGGTTCCAAGCTAAGATAGCAACACTAAGAATAAACATCAAATGACAGCAAATAGTTAAAAGGTACCATCATGAGGTAATCCTTATAAAGTCTCACATAGCGAAGGAACAGGGATTTATCCTTCCACTACTTTAAACGGTCGTCTTATTTTTGCACACATGGTATAAATCATGTGCTACAATGTGTATTTTTTCAAAATGTCATTATCAACATTATATAGATCTTAGTTCAGTCGCTACACTCAACGTCTAACCTGAGTTCTTAATCATCTTTCTAATCTTACATGTATCTTTATCAATTAAGAACTCACATATGATATTCACAAGTTATTTAGACATAGAAAATCCAAATCGGTCATTTTCAAATTCTTCAAGTCATGACCTTATCTTGATTAATCATCAAGGCGACATATTTAATAACTCATTTTTTGAGCAATTCTCATATTCTAAACGCGCTCTTTTAGTGGCACCAATCTTAAGAAACATGTCTCATCTTTGCACACTCTCCTCAGTGTCAAAGGCGATTACTCCTGTGAGAGAGCCAATCAAACTTGTGTGACATTATCATCTTGTTGAGTTTTCAAAATAATGTCTATATCTATAAACACCACGAATTCAAACATATAAAATAAATTCAAATTCTTTGATGTTCTAACGTTGTATTACAAGTATAATAAATACTCAACAAGTCATCTATCATATTCTACGCAAGCCAAGAGACTTAACATGTGCAAGATATACATCTCTTGAGATCGGTTTAGTTAGAGGATCAACGATCATATTACGCATAGAAATATATTGTACCATCACTTCTTTCTTCGAAATGATATCTATGACAAAATTATATCTGGTGTCGATATGTTTGGTTTTATTATGAAATTTGGGATCCTTTGTGAAAGCTATCGTAGCTTGATTATCACAATGCATAACTATAAGACCAACTGTTGTATCCAGTACACCTAAATTCTGAAAAAATCATTGCAACCAAACAGCTTCTGACACAGCAGTAGAACATACTATAAATTTTGCTTCCATTGTGGATAAGGCTATGCATGTTTGTTTCTTACTACTCCAAGATATGGTGCCATTTTGAAGTAAGAAAGCATAACCTAAAGTTTATTTGCGTTGGTCTAAATCACCACTCCAGTCGACATCCAAATAGCCAATAACACGCAAATCCTTTCCTTGGTAGCATAAACAATAATCTACATTATCTTTCATACATCTTAATATCCTTCTGACAGTCTTCCAGTGTTCTCTTCCTAGATTCGATTGATATCGACTAACTAATCCAACAACAAAGCATATATTGGGGTGAGTACACATCATTGCGTATATGAGACTTCTAACCGCATTTGAATAAGGTACTAGGGACATTTCATTTCTTTCGTTTTGAGTCTTTGGACACAAATCTTGGCTCAACAAATCGCCTTTTGACACAGGATTATCTACAGGCTTGCAGTTTGCCATGTTAAATCGTTCTAGAATATTTTGGATATAACATTCTTATGATAGAGCCAAAAGTCTCTTTAAACAATCCCTTTTGATTTTTATACCTAAAATAGAATCTGCTTCACCCATATCCTTCATGTCAAAATTTGTAAAGAATCAATTTTTAATGATTATCACATACTCTAAATCACTTCCAACTATCAGCACATCATCCACATAAAGAGATAAAATTGTAAATTTGTCATCAAACCTTTTCACATAAACACAGTGATCTTGTTCTAACATCTTAAAATTATAAAACAATATTGCCTTATGAAATTTTAAGTGTCATTGTCTTGACGACTGTTTTAGGCCATATATTGAATTTTAGAGTTTGCATACTTTGCGTTCTTAGCCTTTTACTATGAATCCTACAAGTTGATCCATATAGATTTCTTCATCAAGCTCTCTATTAAGAAAAGTTGTTTTGACATCCATCTAATGCAATTCTAGATTTAAGTGTGCTATTATAGCTAAAATGACACGAATTGAAGTAAACCTCATAACAGGCAAAAAAGTTTCTTTATAATTTATACCTTATTGTTGGGTATAGCCTTTTGCCACTAGGCAAGCTTTGTATCTATCTATTGAGTCATCCGCCTTTCATTTAATTTTAAGAATCCATTTATTCCCAATAGGTTTTTGACCCGGCGGTAAGTCCATAACTCAGTTAAGTTCCATGGATTTCATTTCTTCCTCTAATGCTTCTTGTTTCCTTATTGAGGGATGATAAAGCTTCTTTGATATTCCTCTAATGCTTCTTGTTTCCTTATTGAGGGATGATAAAGCTTCTTTGATATTTTTAAGCATATTGTCTTTAGAAAGAGCAATTATGAAAACTTCATTTTCAATTTTGAAATGTCTTTTAGGGATTCAAGAACATTTGCTTTTACGCAATTGAGGATCTTCGCTCCCACTATCCAAAATAGGTTGAAGCATAACCTCATTGCTGTCACTATCTGTAACAGGTAGAGACGTCATCTCTTGTGACATAACTAACGGTCGTTAAGATGAACTTTCTCCATATTTCTCTTTTGTTTCATACAGATAAAGACTTTTATCAATATCACCCTTTTTAGAAAATTCATCTTCTATGAATATCGCATCTCGAGATTTTATTTCAGTTATTCTTCCATTAGAGTCCTCTCCTATGAACACGTACCTTTTGGAGTGTTCAGAGTATCTTATAAAAATGCATTTCTTGCCTTTTAGACCCAATTTTCTGAATTTATGGAATATGTCATGGATATGTGCAGCAGGACCCCAAAAGAGCATCATATTTAATTCAGGTTTCCTACTTGTTCATAACTCATAAGGTGTGGAAGTTACTGACTTAGTGGGCATAAGTCACAGTCAATAAAACGTCTCCCCAATATGAAATTGGAAGATTTGTTTACGCCATCATAGACCTAACCATTTCTAATAGAGTTCGATTTCATCTTTCTGCTACACCATTTTGTCATAGAGTTCTAGGAATCGTTAATTGCCTCATAATTCCTTTTTCACTACATAATTCCTTAAATTCGGTAGATAAATATTCACGACCTTAATCAGTTCTCAAGGCTTTTATTCTTTTGTCTAACTGATTCTCAATCTCATTCATTTAATGTCTAAAGTAATCTATTGCTTTATGGGAGATCAAATAGACATAACCAAAACGTGAATAATCATCTATGAAAGTGATGAAATAGAATTCTCCTTTTCTATCTCTAACATTCACAGGGCCATAAATATCTGAGTACACAAGTCACAAAGGAACTTCAGCTCTAACAGTTTTGCCAAAAGGTTTTCTAGTAGTTTTTCTTGTTAGGCAATGCTCACAAATAGACAAATCTAATTTTGCAATAGGTCCTAATAAACCTTTACGAGCTAGTCTGTTCATTCTTTCTTGGCCAATATGCCCTAATCTAGCATGACATTTATTTTCATCCATATCTAGACTATTAAAAGTTACAAATAACAAAAAAATAACAGTATTATCATTAATACAATATAAGATGTCTAGTACCATAAAACCTTCATATTGAAATCCATATCCATAAAACACATCATCATATTAAAGTTTAACCAAGTTTACAGAGAAAATAAAGCAATATCCTAGTTTTAATAGAACTATTATAGAGACCAAATTTTGTCGAATTTCTGAAGCATATAAAACATCATGTAGGTACAAGGTTTGACCACCGCACAAAATCAATTTGTATGTGCCCATTCCTTTTACTTTAACTTTGGTATTATTACCTACATATATCTATCGTGTTTCCTTCAGTATTTGATAAAATTCTATGAAGGTGTCTCTGTCACAAGCTACATGGTTTATGTTTCCTGAGTCGACAATCCACATAGGATGAGATTCAGTTAAGAAAACGATACTAAAAACATAAATCTCACAATTTGAGACAAGATAAGGTAATACCTTTTTCGGCTCTGTGCATTCACGGATGAAATGACCCTTGTTACCACAGTTATAACAGGTCAGTTTTGACTTATCTCTTTTCCCAGAGCATTTGCCTCTTTTGTGCTTGAACTGTTTATTCTTGTTCACAGGTCTTTGGATGATCTTCTTCCCTTTTTCAAATTTTTCCCATTTTCGTTTATAACTAGAAAACTTCTTTCTATTGGACTCAGCAACATATGCATGAGCATTTGGTCTAGCAGCCTCCAAGTGCTCAACTTCCAATTCAAGATGGTAAGCAATGTCATCAAAAGTCCTAATGTTGTCATTATGGGTCATATTCACTTTCATGTGCTCCCAACTATCAGACAGAGATTGTATAACAACCTACACTTGTTGTTCATCAGTCAGTTCATGCCCAGCTTTCTTTAGCTCAGTTATCATGTTTGACATTTCCCTCATATGTTGTTTCATCAACTTATTGGGAACTTTCTTATATGTATCGAACTTGATGGTCAACTACCTTAGTTTGGAGATGGTCGTTCCTCTAAACTTTTTCTTTAATGCCACCTACATAGCATTTATAGTTTCAAATTGCTCATACTGATAAGCAATATCATCAGTCATTAAGCTAATGAGTATACCTCTAGTAGTCGAATCTTTCTTTTTCCAAGCATTATCGTCCATATCATGCTTATGTTGAGCATTGTTAGGATTCTGTCCCTCAGCCAGTTGAGGCTCTTCCATGACCTGATTAACAGCTTCCAAGGCATCATGTTCATCTAAGATATAGTACATTCTCATTCTCCATATTTTATAATTATCCCTATTCAATTTTTCTCCGTTATTTAAATCAGCAATTATGTTTTTCGAAGCTATTTTTATATATAACTATAAAGATATGCAACCAACACCAACAATAAGATACATACACATTTTATTATCACAATTATGGATTAAAATTTAAAATATTTCATATAAGACATAGAGTCGAAAGTTTACTATGCTCCCAATCATCATCTATGGCACAAATGTTTCACATTTTAATAATTAATCCAATCACGTCAATGTATATTCTAGACAAGAATAATTAAATTCTACCAGTCTTAGAATTCCTACAAATAATTATTATATATATTATATTATATCAACATGGAGTTCAACATATCCCTAATCAAAAGATGTTCAATACCACAACATATTAATAAATAAACAAATACGCATGAAAATAAATATGGACATAAAATTCAGACATTTCAATGACTAGACCCATTCTTGATTAGAACTAAACTCTGAACTATCCTTGATCCGAGGTTTATAATTGTTAAAGCATGACATCTTAACAATCAGTCGTTCTTCCACTCGATACTAATCCTAGGGACAATAAACCTCTTTTATTTTTTTAACAATCCTCAGAGTAACTTTTCCAAAATAAAGTTTCTACATTGTTTGCGATAGCCAACGTGCCTCACACTCCGTTAATTTGGGAAAATAGAAAGAGTTGTTGATTTTCTTATATTCATAACAATATTTCGCTCTTCTGCCTTTTGTAACTCATACAAACAATCCCAATAGTTCAATACCTTTTTATCATCCTGGATAATATTAGTGATTATATTAGTCCAATGATCAGGCAATGACATCAATAGTCCATAAATCCTTTCATTATGAGTTAGGTATATGCCCACATTTTTCAATTCTAATATTCTTCCAGTCATGGTCCAAATGTGAGTTAAGAAGTTATGCTTAGGATTTAGCTTATAGTTTAGATAATAGTCCTTAGTCAACATGTTCACCCTATATATGACCAACAAATGAACAATAATAAATTATACATGCATAACAATATAAACAACACATGTTCACATGTTTAGCAATGTATAATTTAAAACCATGATCAAAATAACACCTATAAGTGTTCAATTCATGTATAAATAGATCACACAGAATAGACTCTGAGTTAATATAAGTTGTTAAACATAAATGGAAGCATGCACATGCTTCCACTCACCAAAACACTCGCTCACTCGTTGTCACGCGTAGGAACTAGGTCATCACTCTTTGCCACGCGCCTTCATACGCTGAATCAATGTCTCACACATTGGTTAAACGTTGATAGTTGACTGGTCAATTGTTTAACCATTGACCAATCAACATTTGATTGGGTTACCCATGGGTCAGGACCCAGGTTGGGTCAACCCAATTGACTAAATGGGTTAACCTATTGACCAATGGGTTTTGACCAACCCGTTGATTAATTGGGTTGGGCAATCAGGTTTTCTTAACTCGATTATGACCCGCGATGTAGTATGAACCCTAATATTTTGATGGCAAAATTTTGCATCTTCTTGCCACCCAACGACGATGATATCATAGGGCTTTTGAAGCTCGTGACACGCAAATGCTTATCCATGAAATTTACGGTGATGAAGTCATCTGATTTCAGCGAATTAAATGCAAGAAAGTCATGGTTTTGGGTGAAAAATAGGCCACTAAATTTCGTCCAATTTCGGTGCAATTTTTTCTAATTAAACATGCATCTCATATCTAGAATTCATCCTAATATGATTCTAGGCATCAATTTCATAAAATTGCAACAAATTCATCAATAAGCAAAAATGTTTGTACGTATTATTTTAAAAAAATTTACTGTTCACATAAATTAATTTATAAACATGCTTCCTAATCATGTTTATATCACCAGCATCACAATTGCACAAATATAATATGGCTTTGATACCAATGTAAGCGAAAATTAATACCAATCCAAGATTACAGAAAAACATACCCAGTTTACTAAATCTGACAATTGATAATGATTGGTGATTCGATGCATTCCTAAAAGTATCCACAACACACTTTGTTGATTTGCTTCCTTGTTTCTGTAAAAATTTTCCAAAGAATAGAATAGAAGAGTATTGTGTTTTTTGTTTTTAGCGTAAGAAATCTAACTCCCAATGAAGTTACGCCAGTTTAAATAAAGAGGGAGTGTAGTAGTTATCTTTAATAACTGTCGACGGCAAAATTAGAATTATCATATATTATAGGTTGATATTATATTTGCAGTCATAATAGATCGGGTCAACCCATCATGGGTGGACTGAATCCAATAATATGAGATCCATGAGGCTCAGTTGTCAAATGATTGGTGCATTTAGATAAGGTAATGAGTTACTGAGACTATTAAGCTAGATTTTAATGTTGCTAAGGATGTATTAAAATTTAGAGATCACGTATGTGTTCCTAATGTGGTAAGCTTGAGAGACAATATTCTTATCAAGGCTTATAATTCTCTTTACACTGCCCATCTTGGGAGTATAAAGATGTACTAGGATTTGAGAAAATTATTCTAGTAGGTTGGTATGAAAAATGAAGTGATAGATTTTGTTGTCAAGTGTCTAGTGTGTCAATAGGTCAAGATTGAACATCAAAGGCCATCAGGGTTACTAAAACCATTGTGTATTCTTGAATGAAAATGGGAACATATCTCGATGGATTTTATGATTGGTTTATCAAAGGTTTGTAGTGGATATAACACTTTATGGGTAATTATGGATAGATTGACCAAGTTGGTGCATTTCATCCCTATTAAGG
Organism: Mangifera indica; assembly: GCF_011075055.1. Taxonomy (NCBI): domain Eukaryota; kingdom Viridiplantae; phylum Streptophyta; class Magnoliopsida; order Sapindales; family Anacardiaceae; genus Mangifera; species Mangifera indica. The sequence goes on along the minus strand of NC_058145.1, from coordinate 4,718,345 downwards.
ACAACACAAGCATTGATCAAGTTGGGTTAGACTTATGTCAAGGAGATTGTAAGGCTTCATGGGATACTTAAGATGATCGTGTCAAATAGGGACATAAGGTTTGTTTTAGCTTTCTGACAAAGTTTACAAAGATATAGGTACCAAGTTGACATTTAACACTATTTATTATCCTTACATTAATGAGTAGACTGAGAGGTGAACTAGGTAATTGAGGATATGTTGAAAGCATGTTATTTTGATCAGGGAGTGAGTTGGATTGATATGTTGCCACTAATGAAATTTACTTATAATTTTAGCTATCAAGTGACCATTCAAATGGCTTTGTATAGGGTATTTTATAGGAAGAAGTGCAGATCACCATTTCATTGGGATGAGACAGGCAAGAAAAATGCCTTGGTGCAAGTTTTAGGACCAGAGATGACTTAGAAAATGATTGAGGATGTGAGGTTAATCAGGGAAAGGATGAAACAGGCCTAGGATTGTAGGATCATTCAAAATTCTACATTGTGTAGGTAAAGTTTCCTATCTGTTTGCATTGCTAACGAGTATGGAACAGATTCATAATGACTTTCATATGTCATTGTTGTAGAAGTATATCAGTGACCTAACTTATGTGCTGAGACTAAAGGATGTGGATCTTGAGGATAACCTAGTCTATAAAAAGCACTTGATTCAAATTCTAGATAGACGGATAAAATAGCTTAGGAATAAGTTGATTCTTCTAGTTAAGGTTCTTTGGCAGAACCATCAAGTCAAGGAGGTCACTCAAGAGGTGCAGTCAGATATGAGGTAGAGGTTTCCACAGCTATGTAATGAATTTGGGGGCCAAAATTCTTTTAAGGGGAAGAAATATAACACCCATAGGTATGCTCAATGGCATTTTAGTTTTTTGGCCTTGTATATGTGTATTTATGATTAAGCAATTAATATATGTGAAATAGCCGACATACACCTATGTAGGAAGGTCACAAGAATGTGTGCGTAGTGGAAAAAAGTGCAAAATCACTTTCTTCGCTTGATGTGTTATATTTGGTTGATCCACATGCTCGTGTATGATGGTCTACATGCCTATGTATGGTCACGTATTTGAATTTTGGATAAGGATGCATTTCATGAAGATTTCAAAATGTGGCTTTATTGCATAATAGTATACATGCTTGTGTGCCTCAAGTACATGACCATGTGTGTCATTATTTCTAGAAAAATAAAAGAATGCATTAACATTGGCTTATCACTTTTTACATTTTTTCTTTAGTAAAGCAAAGAGAGTTTGAGAGGATTTGGTAAGTCTTGGAGCCTTAGATGTGAAGAGAGGAAGAGAGAAAGCAATCAAAGCCATGTGAAGGTTATCAAAGCATCATCGAAACAGAGTTAAGTAGACTAATCTCTTTTTCATTGAATTGGGATTCTTTTCCCTATTATGAATGAATGTGTTGTGTATAATTGAGAATATGTCTATGGTAATATGGGCTAATACTGATGAATTAAAAATTTTTATTTACATGAATTGAGAGTATCTTTGTTTAGTTGATTTTCATGTTTGTATGTTAATGTTTATAATCAGTTTAAAGGGTTGATAAATAACACTACTTGGTTGAAATAATCTATGATAATATTGATATTAGTGTGAAGAAATTAACCTCTTTTGGTTGATGATTTGTGTGAGTTAGAGGAAAAGGTAAAGAAATTGAATTCTAGACCTTGTGATATGATTTTGATGAAAGGATTGATTAGGTTAGTTATGTTATTGCGATATAGGATTGTTATTATAGAAATTTGGTAATAGGAATTTTTGTTGAGGAATTGGTAGTGGTATGGGTTTGCTTCGAGCAATGGTTTAGGTGTTGGATTCTAGAAAAAATGAAGTTCAAAATTTTGGAAAATTCATGACACACACCCATATGGATTTAAAGGAATATTTCTTCTTGCGTTGAATATTTCTCTCACACAGGGGGATTTGGGAACAAGTACATGTCTGTGTGGTATGGGACATACGACCATGTGTTTTACCCCAAAGATACACACCCTTGTGCTTAAAGTTTTCGTTATTTGGATTAATCAACATACCCTTATATGTAAGAGATACATACTCATGTATTTTTGAAGGAATTTGAGAATGAAGACATAAGAAGTTAATAAATAAGGTATGAGGTTCGGATATGAAGGTGAGAGCTTGGAAATGCCTAATTTACCCCTATAAAGGATGATTGTGAGGAAGTCAATGATAAAACCCTAACGAAGGCTACTGATAATGGAAATCATTAAGGCATACCTGATTGTATGAATGATGGCATATACCCTAATCGGAGTGGTTTTGAATTGAAAACTAGAATTGATATAGTAAACTAGTTTGAACCACCAAACTGTGAATAAGGTGGTGGTGAAAGCAGCAAGACTAATGTAAATTGTATTGATACACTTAGATAATGTCGCATCGACAACGGGCATTGTAGCGTTCGAGATGTATGTGCAATGGTGAGAAAGGCCTAGGGTCTTATTGCTATTTTGATATGGAATTTGAAGCCCAAGTTTAGTTGACATGTGTATGAGGTACACTTATGGATGACATTTGGGATGTCACGTACTTGTATCAAACATTTAAGACATCCACATACATAGTTTAGTGCCAATCATTCGAGATGACACTATGTTGAGAAAAGGGCGCTAGGCATTGAGATAATCCGGATGGACATCTAGGGTGCTAGGAAAATATCCATGGGACCACAAATTAAGAAATAAGGGACACGTGAACGTTATCATACATACATACATACATACATACACACACACACATATATATATATATATATATATATATATATATATATATATATATATATATATTATGGATTTCCTACTTATTAAGTGTATATCACTCACGTATTTTGCTTGTGTGGTTTTATAGATAGAGTTAACAAGATAGCAACAGGAGTTTATGATGGTGCATAAGGGAGGAGCAATTCTGTCATTTTTATTTTATTGAATATTTTATGTAATTTTGAACTATTCATTCTCTATATATATTTTTTCAATTGGTGACATAACTTTTTTGGATTCATATACCTAATTTTCATTTATTCATTAAAATACTTTTGGGATTGTGGGTTTTTATTAATGAAACATATTGTTATTGGTTCTATGCATGTGAAGTTTTAATTTGACATATCTCTAAGAATGCATATTCCTTATAACACTATGTGTCTGGAGATTGGTGTTACAACTAATCAGTGTGCTGATGGTTAGATTTTGAATTTTAATTTGTAAGCTTATCCAAGTGTATGCCTTTGTGTATAAGTAGGGGACCTATTCATGTAATTAGAGCATATGAGGCATGAGATATATTTGAGAAAACATATACAAGACAGTGAATGAGAGCAACTTGTGAGAGAGAGTTTATATATGTGAGAGGCTTGTAATTCCTTTGTATGATTTTCGAGTTTATCAATAAAGGTTGAGGTTACCCATAATTTTTTATGTTATTTATTTGTTTGATAATCACCGAGTCATGGTTACGTTGAAATCACTGTAGCATACCATAACTTTTTCCTCGCACTTAGTTGCAACGCTTTGAAGTGGAGTTGGAGTATTGTTGAACCAAGTTTGGCGGAGCTTGGCTGCATCATGAGTGTTGTTTTAGTTCTATTGGCGTGTCAAGGAAACACCCCCATGACAATTAGCATGAGGAGACTTTCCACCTTGCAACATAATAAGTTTACCTTATTATAGAAATTCCATAGTGAGCTCACGATAGTTAGTTACAAATGATCCCAATAATTCCAATCATTGGACACCAAATACTACATCAGCTCTCCACATTTGGAGAACATAGCAATCAATTGCAAAATAGTGACCATGCATTAGATATAAAGCTGAGGACAACGTCACGAGCACGTCAAAGCATTGCTAGCTGCAAGTGATCAACAAGTTGTGCTTAAATGAAATTATGAGTTGATCTTTTGTCAATCAAAATTTGAACCGATTGGTTACCAATCATCATCTGCAAATGGAGACTCCATAGACATGAGATTAGCTAAGGTAGAGGATGTTGGTCTATTGATGCATGACAATCGATTTCTGGTATATTTTCCTCTTTTTTAACATCAAACTCCTTAACAACCTCGACATTCAAGCCAACCTCATTCTCTAAATTAGCATCTACCTTTGGTTTAACTAGCAGCACATGAAGTTTTCTCTTACAGACATGATTCCAGTGGTATTTTCCATCGCAATTGTAACAAAGTTTTTTTCTCATCATTCCATCATCTTAGTAATAGTCATCCGTTTAATTGGATCGATGTATTAGTGTGAATGCCAAGGGTGTTAATAAGTTTAGTCGATGTAGGTAATAGCCTAGGTTGAGTTCGAAAACCACTAGAGAAATGTGCATTCAATTTCTCATTGAGATTCTCTTCTATTAGCTTTGCTAAACTAGCAGTCTAACTTAGAAAGTTTTGTTGAAAGACTTGTACTTTCCATCTAATATCAAAATGCAATCTAAATTCAAAATAGTTATGTGAAAAAAGACTTAAAGACTCCAATAACTTGATTAGAAAGAGATTCAAACCAGTTAAGATAATCATTCATAATTTTTGTTCAAGGGAGCTTTGAGAGTTCAACTTGTAGATCTCAGTGTTGTGAAGGTCCAAAAAAACACAAGAGCTTTGTCGTAAACGCTTGATAGGTGGTTAACGGTTGATTCTTTTTCAACCAGCGAAATCAAGCTAAACTTAGTCCATCCATGCAGAAGGATGAAATTAAGAGGTATTGTGCATCAAAAGCCTCATCTTAATTGAAATACTTCTTAGCCCTGTAAATCCAACTTCATAATATCCATTAAAATGAGAAAAAAATCCAACTTAATCTTCTTGAGCAAGGTAGCATTAGGTTAACTCAAACCGAAAAACATGTCCGAACGACCCTTCTTGATCGAAGAACTCCTTGATTCATTAGTATCATATTATGGACACTTTGATAAAATGGTCCTTCCAAATTCGTACATTTTTAGACTTACTTCCTTTGTAACAATAAAAGTGGTCACTATTTACACCTTGTGAGTCTTAATTCGAGCCATACAATCTTCCACTATAAGAGCTCAAATACCATTTGTCATGGTTCGATTCTCTTGATAAAAACACTAAATTATGATAAGCATGATAATTGGACAATTCGAGGTGCTCACAACATAAGAAAATCTATCATAAAGAGTGAAGAGAATGCAACAAAAAGGAGAAAGATAGGGAAAGCTATTTCGAAATAAAATGGTTCTCCTTTTCATTGCATTTTGTTTGGCATCACGAAGGCAATTTGTTTCAAAAAGTTTTGTCACCAACAAGCAATAATCTAGTATCCTTGGCATTACAAATTTACATCACAATAGTAACGTAAAAGTTTCGATATTATTTGAGCAGCACTACATCACACATCAATGCTAGCCTTTTCGAGCGGCAACACAATTCCAATCACATAATTATATTGTCATGTCAACTGTCAATGTCAATGTTTTGACCAAGCTTTCATCCAATTAAAGATAAGGTTTAGTTTTTTTTTTTTTTTTCCAATGTAGGGATGGCAAAAGAAAAGAGCGAGAAGGGATTGCAATACCTATCCCTGTCTCTGTCCACACAGGAGATCTCAATCCCCATCCCTGTTACGGGGATAAGAAAGATTTTTCATCCCTTTCTCTCAAAGAAAAATATTCCCTTCATCCTCTTTCCATCCCCACAGAAAAAAAATCTTCTATTTATCTCTACGAAAAAAAATTCTCTCTATCCTTATACCCATAGAAAAAAATCTCTTCCCTGTACCCGTAAATATAGAAAACTTATTTGTAATCAAGCTTCCTGATTTATAAAAAACTTATCATTTTGTAATCAATTTTTGACTCTCCTATCTCTTCTTTTCAAAAATTAAAAACTTATAACAAGACAACTTTAATAGACTAAAATCCAATTGACTGTGGTCAAATCACGATATAGATAAGCATAATAGCAAATCTACAAATATTTATTTGCAATCAAGTTTCAGGCTTTATCAAGTCTCTTATTATACTATTTCCATCAGAAATTTGAACCTCAGATCATTAACTTAATCAAGTCCAACTATTCCATCTACTAGAATCCATTTTCAACTGCTATTCTTTTACATATCTTTAAATAGTTCAAATCCACTACTTCAGCTAAAATGAATTATACTCAAACAACAACCACACAGATCAAAGGAAACAATAAAAAACAGATTGCTGCAATATGGGTTTTCAATCTCATATACACAGCCCAAATGATTAACAAAGTAGAAAACAAATAGGAGTGAAGAGAGAAAAGAACTAATCGCCATCCTTATTTTTATCAAAAAATCTTATTTTGATAAGAGTTAGAACAAGTTAAAAATTCTAAATTCAAATCCAGATTATTAACCTTAGTTCGGTGGAGAAAACAATGCTCTATAATTAAATATATATTTATTATCAAATCTAAGTACATAACCAACTAGGTTTGTTAAATATTTAAAAACTAAAAAACAATAAATGCTGGCCTGTCGAATTTCGATCAAAACCCGTTTGATCAGCGGTTTTCACAAACATGGTCTGCGTGTAAGAGTAGTGTTAGTTTTTTCTTTCTTCATGGCTTCATGCATGGTAACTGCTTTCTTCATGGCTTCATGCATGGTAACTGCAGCAGTTACCTCTTCATGGGATAATGGTAACTGCTTCATGCAGTTACTTCTTCATGGTGTAATGGTCTGTAACTCCCATGTCATAACTCCACAATTTGCGTAGCATTCTTGATGGTAGAATGCTTCTTCAGGCTATAAATAGGGTCCCTGGGTGAGCTTTTTCTATACTGAAAACATACACCATTCTATGAGAAAAAGAGATCACCTGGAAGACGAAGGTTCAGAACAATTTCCAGAGGATTATTCTGCATCAAATCGTCAAGCAATGGCTGGAGGTTAGTGTTTAATATTCCGCAATTTAGTTTTGGTTTCTATCTTGCATATTCAGTATATATATATGCTTAGATAGAGACCATATACATGATTCTTACATTTGGTATCAGAGCTTTTTTATGCCTCTGCCTTGCTTTGATGTGTTAAACATGCATAATTTTATGAAATCCCGAATTTCTTTAGAGAGAGAAAGTTGGCTGTTGGCATTTTTTGAATAAAATTTTTATTTAGATGAATTCTACATCAAAAACTGAGAATTTTGATATATGGAACGTCAAAATCAGAGTTTTATAGGCTGATTTAGAGTGCAAAATGTATACGGGTCTGAAACCGGGTCTGTCGACCCGAATCTTGACCCGGCTAGAGGTCAGGGACGATCTTCAGATGACATGTCGTTTGCTTTTGGTTTCTATAGACGACATGTCATACGCATCACTTCTGTCTCTTTTGTTATGCACTGCCAGCCGACATGTCATTTGTATTCATCTCCAGTGGATGACATGTCGTTCATCTACTTTATTAAAATGTTAAAATTTTCTTCAGTTTCGTATCTTGAACCCAGGCCACAAGGCACAAGGTTCTGAATGAGACACTTGCCGCTCAGCCAATTTCATTTTCGTTGAAATTTTGGGACCTCATACATTCTTATATGCTTTAGGTTTAGTTTTCATGAATTTAGGGTTCAATTTGAATATATTTTTGGCCTTAATAAAATATATTTTATAATATGTGATTGCCAAAATTATTATTATTAATTATTAATTGGATAATTTAAGTTTCATTTATCCAATTTTTAGTGTTTATTAAATAATTTAATATTATTTATATGATTAATTTTATGCATAATTTTAGTTTAATTGAAATTATACTTTAAATAATTTCTTAAGGATTATATGCATAAAATTAAATGTCATGTGATTAGTATAATATTTGATTGATCATAGAGTAGCCACAGCATCTTTGATTATATCAAAGTTATACATTAAGTATCCTAGGATCACATTTAGTTATATGACATCAATTGTAATTAATCAATATAAGTATGATAAATTTTATCCCACAGGAATTTTTATTATATTTATGTGATTAATTAGGATAAAATAACAAATTATTTTTCTTAATCTACCCACAGGAATTAAGAAAAGGAATATAATTTGATAGTTTTATCATACGGTTTATATATTTGTAGATAAACCTATTTAAATTAAAAACTTAGCCCACAGGCAGTTTTTATGTTATATGGTTTATATATTTAACGCATGTTTATACATTGGTAGAACATGATATTAATTTTGATAGCTTCAAATTTAGTGACTTAAGCGTGTATGTTAATATTTATTTACAGTTATTCAACCTATGAATTTCTCTGATAATGTATGTGATGTTCCTATTTTGAGTGGTGACAATTATAAAATTTGGAAGGAGAGAATTCTCCTCCAATTAGGGTGTATGGACATTGATTATGCTATTAGGAAGGATGAACCACCTATAGCTACAGAAACTAGCACTCAGAATGAAATTGCCCTGTATGAACGTTGGGAGCGATCTAATCGCTTGAGTATGATGTTCATCAGGACACACATATCTGCTAGTATTCATGGTTCAATCCCTGAGTGTAATAATGTCAGGCAATTACTGAAGGCTATTGATGAACAGTTTGAGTCTTCAGATAAAGCACTTGCCAGCACTCTAATAACAAAATTTACATCAATGAAGCTCACTAGTGTTAAAGGTGTGCGTGAGCACATCATGCAAATGAGGGATCTTGCGGCTCAACTTAAGGCTCTTGAGATTGAGATGTCTGAATCTTTCCTGGTGCATTTCATTCTAAATTCTCTTCCACAACAATACGGACCTTTCAAAATCTCTTATAACACACATAAGGAAAAATGGTCAATCAATGAACTTCTGACCATGTGTGTTCAAGAGGAAGGAAGGTTGTTGATTGAAAGGAATGAAAGTGCACATATGGTTACACAAGGGAAGAAGACGAAAAACCAAGCTAAGTATAAGGGAAAGGATAAAATAATCAATCAGCCCGAATTTAAGAAGGAATCCAAATGTTTTTTCTGTAAAAAGAAAGGACATGTCAAAAAGGATTGCATTAAGTTTAAAGCTTGGCTTGAAAAGAAAGGTAATCCAATCTCACTTGTATGTTATGAATCTAATATGGTTGATGTTTGTCATAACACTTGGTGGATTGATTCTGGTTCAACAATCCATGTTTCAAATACCTTGCAGGGCTTTCTAAACCAAAGGAAGTCGATGGCCAGTGAACAAAGCATCTATTCAGGAAATAAGATGCGTTCACATGTGGAAGCGGTCGGAACGTGCAGATTAGTTTTAGATTCTGGTTTTGTTTTGGATTTAGAACGAACCTTTTATATTCCAAGTTTCTCTAGAAACTTGATTTCTGTTTCAAGACTTGTACCCTTTGGATTTTCCTTTACATTTAATGAAACTGCATTTAGTTTGATTTATAAATCTGCAGTTGTGGGAAATGGTACATTGTCTGATGGTTTGTTCCGAATTCATTTACAAAATAATGTTTCATTTAATTTGATGCATGTTCAAGATAATGTTGGTATTAAAAGAAGTGTTATGAATGAAAATTGTTCTACGTTGTGGCATCGGAGATTGGGACATATCTCCATAGAAAGAATTAAAAGGTTAGTGAATGATGGAGTACTAGATACTCTAGATTTTACTGACTTTGATACTTGTGTGGATTGTATAAAGGGAAAACAAACCAACAAGTCAAAGAAATGTGCCAAGAGGAGTTCAGACATATTAGAAATCATACATACAGATATTTGTTGTCCTGATATGGACGCTTATGGTCAAAAATACTTCATCTCATTTATTGATGATTATTCACGATACATGTATCTCTACATGCTCCATAACAAGAATGAAGCATTAGATGCCTTTAAGGTTTTCAAGGCAGAAGTAGAGAAACAATCTGGAAAACAAATTAAAATCGTGAGATCAGATAGAGGTGGAGAATATTATGGTAAATACACTCATGATGGACAAGCACCTGGTCCATTTGCAAGGTTTCTTGAAGAAAATGGGATTGTTGCCCAATACACTATGCCTGGTTCTCCGGACCAAAATGGTATAGCAGAAAGAAGAAACCGAACTCTATTGGACATGGTGCGGAGTATGTTTAGCAGCTCCAAACTTCCTAAATCACTGTGGATAGAAGCTCTTAAAACGGCAGTGTATATATTGAACCGAGTTCCAACCAAGGCTGTTTCTAAAACACCATTTGAGTTATTTAAAGGTTGGAAACCGAGTTTGCGACATATACGCGTTTGGGGATGCCCGTCTGAAGTAAGAGTTTATAATCCATATGAGAAGAAATTAGACCCAAGGACTATAAGTGGTTATTTCATTGGATATTCCGAAAAGTCTAAAGGTTATAGATTTTATTGTCCATCACATAGCACTAGAATAGTGGAATCTCGAAATACAAAATTTCTTGAAAATGACTTAATCAGTGGGAGCGATCAATCTCAGGATTTAATTTTTGAGAAAGATCATTCAGGTACTCAACCACCCATTTCGAGTAATAGATTAGTTGTTATTCACAACACCCCTCAAGTTCAAATGGATGTTGAACAACCAATCAATGAAGTTCCACAAGTTGCTGATAATACTTTAGTAGATCAAACTGTTCAACAACCTTCAGATATTGTTGAACCACCAGTTGTACACTCTACTCCACAAGAGGATAGTGTTACAACATTAAGAAGATCAACTAGAATGAAGAAATCAGCTATTTCTAGTGATTATATAGTGTATTTACAAGAAATTGACCATAATTTAGGAGCCGAAGATGATCCTGTTACGTTTTCACAAGCAATAGATTGCAGTAAATCTATTTTGTGGTACAATGCTATGAAAGATGAGATGGAATCTATGAAGAGTAATGGAGTCTGGGATCTTGTCAAGTTACCTAATGGGGCAAAGGCCATTGGGTGTAAATGGGTCTATAAAACAAAGAAAGACTCATTAGGTAACATCGAGAAATATAAAGCAAGACTCGTTGCTAAGGGTTTCACTCAAAAGGAGGGAATCGATTATACAGAGACATTTTCTCCTGTATCTAAGAAAGATTCTTTTCATATTATAATGGCATTAGTAGCCCATTTTGACTTAGAATTGCATCAAATGGATGTGAAAACGGCATTCCTCAATGGAGATTTAGAGGAAGAGGTATATATGAAACAACCTGAAGGATTCTCCTCTAGTGATGGTGAGCAATTGGTGTGCAAGCTTAGGAAGTCCATATATGGATTGAAACAAGCATCCCGTCAATGGTATTTGAAATTCCATGAGGTTATCTCTTCATTCGGTTTTGAAGAGAATATCATGGATCAATGTATATACCAGAAGGTCAGTGGGAGTAAAATTTGTTTCCTTGTTCTATATGTGGATGATATATTACTTGCAACCAATGATAAAGGATTGCTTTATGAGGTGAAACAATTTCTCTCTAAAAACTTTGATATGAAAGATATGGGTGAGGCATCTTATGTCATTGGCATTAAGATTCATAGGAACAGACCTCAAGGCATACTAGGTCTATCTCAAGAAACCTATATCAACAAAGTTTTAGAAAGATTTCGGATGAAAGATTGTTCGCCGAGTATAGCACCAATTGTGAAGGGTGATAAGTTCAATTTGAACCAATGCCTTAAAAATGAACTTGAAAAGGAACAAATGCAGAACATTCCCTATGCTTCAGCTATTGGAAGCCTTATGTATGCTCAAGTTTGCACAAGACCTGATATTGCATTTGCTATTGGGATGTTAGGAAGATATCAAAGTAACCCAGGTATAGACCATTGGAGAGCTGCAAAGAAAGTGATGCGGTACCTTCAAGGGACCAAAGAATACATGCTTATATATAAACGGACTGATAATTTAGAGGTAGTTGGTTACTCCGATTCGGATTTTGCCGGCTGTGTTGATTCAAGAAAATCAACATCTGGATATATTTTCTTGTTAGCCGGCGGAGCCATATCTTGGAGGAGTGCTAAGCAGTCATTGATTGCTACATCTACCATGGAGGTTGAGTTCGTTTCTTGTTTTGAGGCTACATCACATGGTGTATGGTTGAAGAGTTTCATATCTAGGCTTAGGATTGTGGATTCTATTTCTAAGCCGTTAAAAATTTATTGTGACAATTCAGCTGCTGTTTTCTTGGCTAAAAATAATAAAAGTAGTAGTCGAAGTAAACATATCGACATTAAGTATTTAGCCATTAAGGAACGTGTAAAAGAAAATAAAGTGGTCATTGAACACGTCAGCACTGAATTGATGATAGCCGATCCTTTGACAAAAGGCATGCCACCAAAAAGTTTTAAGGATCATGTAGAGCGAATGGGAGTTGGTCTCATGTTGTAATAGTGATGGTAGTGAGTTCCATCATGTGATTTGATGTATATACATTTTCTATAATAAAATTATTCAGTTTTTCAATTGATTAAGTTTTCTCATTTTATGTGCACATTTTGGTTGAGAAAATAATCAATTTTGGACCTAGAATAAACATAAGGTTTATTCATTAAGTCATAAAGGAATGAATACATCGTGATACATGGAAGATAATACTCGTTCTTAGAGGACTTATCGCCATGATTCATGTATTTTATTTCTTTACTTCAGTATGTGGATTGATGGGTTACAGACCAAGTGGGAGAATGTTAGTTTTTTCTTTCTTCATGGCTTCATGCATGGTAACTGCTTTCTTCATGGCTTCATGCATGGTAACTGCAGCAGTTACCTCTTCATGGGATAATGGTAACTGCTTCATGCAGTTACTTCTTCATGGTGTAATGGTCTGTAACTCCCATGTCATAACTCCACAATTTGCGTAGCATTCTTGATGGTAGAATGCTTCTTCAGGCTATAAATAGGGTCCCTGGGTGAGCTTTTTCTATACTGAAAACATACACCATTCTATGAGAAAAAGAGATCACCTGGAAGACGAAGGTTCAGAACAATTTCCAGAGGATTATTCTGCATCAAATCGTCAAGCAATGGCTGGAGGTTAGTGTTTAATATTCCGCAATTTAGTTTTGGTTTCTATCTTGCATATTCAGTATATATATATGCTTAGATAGAGACCATATACATGATTCTTACATTTGGTATCAGAGCTTTTTTATGCCTCTGCCTTGCTTTGATGTGTTAAACATGCATAATTTTATGAAATCCCGAATTTCTTTAGAGAGAGAAAGTTGGCTGTTGGCATTTTTTGAATAAAATTTTTATTTAGATGAATTCTACATCAAAAACTGAGAATTTTGATATATGGAACGTCAAAATCAGAGTTTTATAGGCTGATTTAGAGTGCAAAATGTATACGGGTCTGAAACCGGGTCTGTCGACCCGAATCTTGACCCGGCTAGAGGTCAGGGACGATCTTCAGATGACATGTCGTTTGCTTTTGGTTTCTATAGACGACATGTCATACGCATCACTTCTGTCTCTTTTGTTATGCACTGCCAGCCGACATGTCATTTGTATTCATCTCCAGTGGATGACATGTCGTTCATCTACTTTATTAAAATGTTAAAATTTTCTTCAGTTTCGTATCTTGAACCCAGGCCACAAGGCACAAGGTTCTGAATGAGACACTTGCCGCTCAGCCAATTTCATTTTCGTTGAAATTTTGGGACCTCATACATTCTTATATGCTTTAGGTTTAGTTTTCATGAATTTAGGGTTCAATTTGAATATATTTTTGGCCTTAATAAAATATATTTTATAATATGTGATTGCCAAAATTATTATTATTAATTATTAATTGGATAATTTAAGTTTCATTTATCCAATTTTTAGTGTTTATTAAATAATTTAATATTATTTATATGATTAATTTTATGCATAATTTTAGTTTAATTGAAATTATACTTTAAATAATTTCTTAAGGATTATATGCATAAAATTAAATGTCATGTGATTAGTATAATATTTGATTGATCATAGAGTAGCCACAGCATCTTTGATTATATCAAAGTTATACATTAAGTATCCTAGGATCACATTTAGTTATATGACATCAATTGTAATTAATCAATATAAGTATGATAAATTTTATCCCACAGGAATTTTTATTATATTTATGTGATTAATTAGGATAAAATAACAAATTATTTTTCTTAATCTACCCACAGGAATTAAGAAAAGGAATATAATTTGATAGTTTTATCATACGGTTTATATATTTGTAGATAAACCTATTTAAATTAAAAACTTAGCCCACAGGCAGTTTTTATGTTATATGGTTTATATATTTAACGCATGTTTATACATTGGTAGAACATGATATTAATTTTGATAGCTTCAAATTTAGTGACTTAAGCGTGTATGTTAATATTTATTTACAGTTATTCAACCTATGAATTTCTCTGATAATGTATGTGATGTTCCTATTTTGAGTGGTGACAATTATAAAATTTGGAAGGAGAGAATTCTCCTCCAATTAGGGTGTATGGACATTGATTATGCTATTAGGAAGGATGAACCACCTATAGCTACAGAAACTAGCACTCAGAATGAAATTGCCCTGTATGAACGTTGGGAGCGATCTAATCGCTTGAGTATGATGTTCATCAGGACACACATATCTGCTAGTATTCATGGTTCAATCCCTGAGTGTAATAATGTCAGGCAATTACTGAAGGCTATTGATGAACAGTTTGAGTCTTCAGATAAAGCACTTGCCAGCACTCTAATAACAAAATTTACATCAATGAAGCTCACTAGTGTTAAAGGTGTGCGTGAGCACATCATGCAAATGAGGGATCTTGCGGCTCAACTTAAGGCTCTTGAGATTGAGATGTCTGAATCTTTCCTGGTGCATTTCATTCTAAATTCTCTTCCACAACAATACGGACCTTTCAAAATCTCTTATAACACACATAAGGAAAAATGGTCAATCAATGAACTTCTGACCATGTGTGTTCAAGAGGAAGGAAGGTTGTTGATTGAAAGGAATGAAAGTGCACATATGGTTACACAAGGGAAGAAGACGAAAAACCAAGCTAAGTATAAGGGAAAGGATAAAATAATCAATCAGCCCGAATTTAAGAAGGAATCCAAATGTTTTTTCTGTAAAAAGAAAGGACATGTCAAAAAGGATTGCATTAAGTTTAAAGCTTGGCTTGAAAAGAAAGGTAATCCAATCTCACTTGTATGTTATGAATCTAATATGGTTGATGTTTGTCATAACACTTGGTGGATTGATTCTGGTTCAACAATCCATGTTTCAAATACCTTGCAGGGCTTTCTAAACCAAAGGAAGTCGATGGCCAGTGAACAAAGCATCTATTCAGGAAATAAGATGCGTTCACATGTGGAAGCGGTCGGAACGTGCAGATTAGTTTTAGATTCTGGTTTTGTTTTGGATTTAGAACGAACCTTTTATATTCCAAGTTTCTCTAGAAACTTGATTTCTGTTTCAAGACTTGTACCCTTTGGATTTTCCTTTACATTTAATGAAACTGCATTTAGTTTGATTTATAAATCTGCAGTTGTGGGAAATGGTACATTGTCTGATGGTTTGTTCCGAATTCATTTACAAAATAATGTTTCATTTAATTTGATGCATGTTCAAGATAATGTTGGTATTAAAAGAAGTGTTATGAATGAAAATTGTTCTACGTTGTGGCATCGGAGATTGGGACATATCTCCATAGAAAGAATTAAAAGGTTAGTGAATGATGGAGTACTAGATACTCTAGATTTTACTGACTTTGATACTTGTGTGGATTGTATAAAGGGAAAACAAACCAACAAGTCAAAGAAATGTGCCAAGAGGAGTTCAGACATATTAGAAATCATACATACAGATATTTGTTGTCCTGATATGGACGCTTATGGTCAAAAATACTTCATCTCATTTATTGATGATTATTCACGATACATGTATCTCTACATGCTCCATAACAAGAATGAAGCATTAGATGCCTTTAAGGTTTTCAAGGCAGAAGTAGAGAAACAATCTGGAAAACAAATTAAAATCGTGAGATCAGATAGAGGTGGAGAATATTATGGTAAATACACTCATGATGGACAAGCACCTGGTCCATTTGCAAGGTTTCTTGAAGAAAATGGGATTGTTGCCCAATACACTATGCCTGGTTCTCCGGACCAAAATGGTATAGCAGAAAGAAGAAACCGAACTCTATTGGACATGGTGCGGAGTATGTTTAGCAGCTCCAAACTTCCTAAATCACTGTGGATAGAAGCTCTTAAAACGGCAGTGTATATATTGAACCGAGTTCCAACCAAGGCTGTTTCTAAAACACCATTTGAGTTATTTAAAGGTTGGAAACCGAGTTTGCGACATATACGCGTTTGGGGATGCCCGTCTGAAGTAAGAGTTTATAATCCATATGAGAAGAAATTAGACCCAAGGACTATAAGTGGTTATTTCATTGGATATTCCGAAAAGTCTAAAGGTTATAGATTTTATTGTCCATCACATAGCACTAGAATAGTGGAATCTCGAAATACAAAATTTCTTGAAAATGACTTAATCAGTGGGAGCGATCAATCTCAGGATTTAATTTTTGAGAAAGATCATTCAGGTACTCAACCACCCATTTCGAGTAATAGATTAGTTGTTATTCACAACACCCCTCAAGTTCAAATGGATGTTGAACAACCAATCAATGAAGTTCCACAAGTTGCTGATAATACTTTAGTAGATCAAACTGTTCAACAACCTTCAGATATTGTTGAACCACCAGTTGTACACTCTACTCCACAAGAGGATAGTGTTACAACATTAAGAAGATCAACTAGAATGAAGAAATCAGCTATTTCTAGTGATTATATAGTGTATTTACAAGAAATTGACCATAATTTAGGAGCCGAAGATGATCCTGTTACGTTTTCACAAGCAATAGATTGCAGTAAATCTATTTTGTGGTACAATGCTATGAAAGATGAGATGGAATCTATGAAGAGTAATGGAGTCTGGGATCTTGTCAAGTTACCTAATGGGGCAAAGGCCATTGGGTGTAAATGGGTCTATAAAACAAAGAAAGACTCATTAGGTAACATCGAGAAATATAAAGCAAGACTCGTTGCTAAGGGTTTCACTCAAAAGGAGGGAATCGATTATACAGAGACATTTTCTCCTGTATCTAAGAAAGATTCTTTTCATATTATAATGGCATTAGTAGCCCATTTTGACTTAGAATTGCATCAAATGGATGTGAAAACGGCATTCCTCAATGGAGATTTAGAGGAAGAGGTATATATGAAACAACCTGAAGGATTCTCCTCTAGTGATGGTGAGCAATTGGTGTGCAAGCTTAGGAAGTCCATATATGGATTGAAACAAGCATCCCGTCAATGGTATTTGAAATTCCATGAGGTTATCTCTTCATTCGGTTTTGAAGAGAATATCATGGATCAATGTATATACCAGAAGGTCAGTGGGAGTAAAATTTGTTTCCTTGTTCTATATGTGGATGATATATTACTTGCAACCAATGATAAAGGATTGCTTTATGAGGTGAAACAATTTCTCTCTAAAAACTTTGATATGAAAGATATGGGTGAGGCATCTTATGTCATTGGCATTAAGATTCATAGGAACAGACCTCAAGGCATACTAGGTCTATCTCAAGAAACCTATATCAACAAAGTTTTAGAAAGATTTCGGATGAAAGATTGTTCGCCGAGTATAGCACCAATTGTGAAGGGTGATAAGTTCAATTTGAACCAATGCCTTAAAAATGAACTTGAAAAGGAACAAATGCAGAACATTCCCTATGCTTCAGCTATTGGAAGCCTTATGTATGCTCAAGTTTGCACAAGACCTGATATTGCATTTGCTATTGGGATGTTAGGAAGATATCAAAGTAACCCAGGTATAGACCATTGGAGAGCTGCAAAGAAAGTGATGCGGTACCTTCAAGGGACCAAAGAATACATGCTTATATATAAACGGACTGATAATTTAGAGGTAGTTGGTTACTCCGATTCGGATTTTGCCGGCTGTGTTGATTCAAGAAAATCAACATCTGGATATATTTTCTTGTTAGCCGGCGGAGCCATATCTTGGAGGAGTGCTAAGCAGTCATTGATTGCTACATCTACCATGGAGGTTGAGTTCGTTTCTTGTTTTGAGGCTACATCACATGGTGTATGGTTGAAGAGTTTCATATCTAGGCTTAGGATTGTGGATTCTATTTCTAAGCCGTTAAAAATTTATTGTGACAATTCAGCTGCTGTTTTCTTGGCTAAAAATAATAAAAGTAGTAGTCGAAGTAAACATATCGACATTAAGTATTTAGCCATTAAGGAACGTGTAAAAGAAAATAAAGTGGTCATTGAACACGTCAGCACTGAATTGATGATAGCCGATCCTTTGACAAAAGGCATGCCACCAAAAAGTTTTAAGGATCATGTAGAGCGAATGGGAGTTGGTCTCATGTTGTAATAGTGATGGTAGTGAGTTCCATCATGTGATTTGATGTATATACATTTTCTATAATAAAATTATTCAGTTTTTCAATTGATTAAGTTTTCTCATTTTATGTGCACATTTTGGTTGAGAAAATAATCAATTTTGGACCTAGAATAAACATAAGGTTTATTCATTAAGTCATAAAGGAATGAATACATCGTGATACATGGAAGATAATACTCGTTCTTAGAGGACTTATCGCCATGATTCATGTATTTTATTTCTTTACTTCAGTATGTGGATTGATGGGTTACAGACCAAGTGGGAGAATGTTAGTTTTTTCTTTCTTCATGGCTTCATGCATGGTAACTGCTTTCTTCATGGCTTCATGCATGGTAACTGCAGCAGTTACCTCTTCATGGGATAATGGTAACTGCTTCATGCAGTTACTTCTTCATGGTGTAATGGTCTGTAACTCCCATGTCATAACTCCACAATTTGCGTAGCATTCTTGATGGTAGAATGCTTCTTCAGGCTATAAATAGGGTCCCTGGGTGAGCTTTTTCTATACTGAAAACATACACCATTCTATGAGAAAAAGAGATCACCTGGAAGACGAAGGTTCAGAACAATTTCCAGAGGATTATTCTGCATCAAATCGTCAAGCAATGGCTGGAGGTTAGTGTTTAATATTCCGCAATTTAGTTTTGGTTTCTATCTTGCATATTCAGTATATATATATGCTTAGATAGAGACCATATACATGATTCTTACAAGTAGACCTTAGCTTAGATGTCTTTGTCTTCTCCACCTCAGCTAGTCCCGTATCGCGATGTGGTTGAGTTCGAAGGTTGGTCCTAATGTGACAATTCAAAGAGAATCCTGCTATTAGCGTGTACGAGGTTTTCTGGTTTGTCTTATTCTCTTGTTATGAGGTCGATTTCGTGGGGCTTCTATGGCTGTTGGAATCTGTTTTTTTATTGCTTTTATTGTTGTCGTATGGTCATAGTAGATGAAAAATGATATATTATATTAATATACTGGGAGATTGTAAGCTTGTTGTAACCGAGGGAGGCTCATATAATACGTAGCCATGTGAGGCAGAACGATCAGTTGAACCCAATTCACTTCTTTCCAGGGATCTACTGCTTCTTCCTTAAGCATTGGACTTTTTTTTAAATTTATTTCGGGACTCATCTGGGGCATAACGATTAGTTGTTCCTGCTTTCATTCTTTGTCAACTTGTTTGTTGAACAGTTCCTTACACCGTATTAGCAATCTTTCTTAGTTGAATTTTTCCGATTTGCGAACGTTTCTTCTTGTGGTTGCGTGATGTAACTAATACAATTATTCTTTTGAAAATTTTCTATTAAGCCCTTGTTTAATCATGGCTACAGGTGCTATTCAGCATCTGTTGAAGAATGTGAGCAGGATGCCCCTCTTCTTGTTCTTCAAGAAGTCAAGGTATTATTTAATGAACTATTTTTTAACAGATTTCTCGATGGTGTTGTTGCTTTCTTCTTTGCTTTTATCTTTGTAAAATCCTTTCATGGTTTATATGCGATTGGTGAATAATTTCTATCAAATGATAATCCTCCTTTTGAATTGTGTTGATTCTATTCGGTTATTATGAATTTGCTTATTCATAATTGTATAGAGAATCCTTCTGTGTAATAGCAGGCAAATTCTTAAGCTTTTTCATGATTAAATGTAGATTGAGACTGCTTGAAAGTTTTATTATTCCTTATCGGAAGTAAACACTAGTAATAATAATTCACTGTATCTAATGAGTATAAATCCACAATGGGTGGTCAGGAATATCTTCAAGAAGGATGAGCTAGGCCTAGAAATAGCAAAGATTGCGCTTCCTGCAACACTGGCTTTAGCAGCTGACCCTGTTGCTTCCCTGATTGACACTGCGTTCATTGGCCACATAGGTTTGTTTTTATTATATCCATCTTTTTCCCAGAAAGCTGCAGCTTGCTTGATACTTATTGACCTCAATGATAATGTTGTTCGACATGGTTGTGAAACATGGTGAAATGTTATTTCTCTCTGATTATGATGTTTATCCTGGTAGTAACAACCATATTCCTATTACTCCATAGGCATGAATTGAATGAAATTTTGAAGAGATCAAAAAATGCATGTAAGTTGAAATATTAAAAAGAATAGCAAAATAAAAACTTCATTGTCTTGAATATTATTACAAATATGCTTTAAGATGCTAATTCAAGAACTAAAATTATTTTGAAATTCTGAATTTTGGTTGAAATTCAATCTCTCTTTATCGGAGCTAATACCTTTACTGTATCTAGACAAGGTATCAACACATGTTTCTCTTCCTTTGACTTTCTGTTATTATCAGTTTTTTCAGTTGTACTCTAGGTATAATTGTTATAGTTGATTCATGTGCACTAGTGGGTAGACATACTACATGGAGCTTGCTGATTATTCTTCTTAATTAATGAAGTTATCACTAAATTTCAATCATATAGTAGCAGTACGTCATTACTTGATATATTATCTTGTTTCTGTTTCTAATATTATTTATCCATATAGGACCTGTGGAGCTCGCTGCTGTAGGAGTTTCTATTGCTGTGTTCAATCAAGTATCCAGGATTACAATATTCCCACTTGTTAGTGTTACAACTTCTTTTGTTGCTGAGGAAGATACTATTGGAAAATTGAATGCAGAAGCACAAGAAGATGAAAATCTTGAAAAGGGTTTTACTACAAATAAGGAAATGGAAGAGCTGATACATCTAGTCAGTAAGCTTTCCTATTCTTTCTCTCATATGTTGTTGAAGGATCATGCTATTGTATGGTTGATAGCATTCTCAGACAATGGTCAAATGTATACAAAAGTTACTCTCTTCATATGCCTTTCTGCAATTTTCTGTCGCTAACATTATTATACGGGTGATCCCAACAACCAGAATCTTCATCCAAGATGTCATCCATAAGCAGTGCTTATACACAAAGGAGCGAAACTGAGCATGAGAGAAGGCATATTCCATCAGCTTCTGTGGCAATGGTTATTGGTACTGTGCTTGGGCTCATTCAAGCTTTATTCCTCATTCTGGCTGCCAAACCTATCTTAAACTATATGGGTGTAAAATCTGTGAGTGTTCATTTTAAATAGCAGAACATTGAGGCCCTTTGTACTCACAAGTTCTTTCTAGACAATTTTTTCTAATGATTTATCTTTCTAGACAAAGTTTTCTAAGGATTTCTCTTTTTGATAAGGTTGATCTGATATCCTTAGTTACTCCAACTGTCTTTCTGATACTAATGTCAGGAGTAATGGTAGTAGGCTAATTTTGAATGTGCAGGATTCTCCTATGATAAGGCCTGCTCAGAAATACTTGACATTGAGGTCAATTGGTGCTCCTTCTCTTCTTCTCTCTTTATCCATGCAAGGGATCTTTCGAGGATTTAAGGATACTAAAACTCCATTATATGCTACCGGTAAGCAGAGCCTTCTCTTCAAGCCTTTTTACTCCTCTAACGTTCTGGTAATTTTTTATTTGTTGTTAGACAATGGTGACATGCAAATGTATGTTGAAAATCCCATACAAAGGAAGTCATTTCATTATGCTCTAGAAATTGAATTTGTTAATCTGTTTTGGATTTTAATTTGATATGGGTTTATGCATTGCATGTGAAACATTGTTGCTTCAAGAACTGGGGTGGTGTTTACCATATTTTTTAATTTTCTTCTGTGGTAATATCTCCATTCCAGCTGATGCCTTGTATAGAGAACAATATGGAATCATTTTTCTCCTGAGGATGTTTAAAACAATATGGAATAATACATATTGACTTACTTTGTAGCTCATTTTCATCTAATTTGGTTTTTTTTTTTTCTTGTAGTTGTGGGAGATCTAGCAAACGTGGTTTTAGACCCAATATTTATTTTTGTATTCCGTATGGGCGTTAGTGGTGCAGCCATTGCTCATGTAATTTCCCAGTAAGTTCTACATTTTTGCAGACAGAATCTAGTTTTCTCATTTCTGACTCCATGGTCATGCTACAATATTATTTCTAAAAATACCTTGATCTTCACCTTGATTATCCTGTGCATTTCAACAGGTACTTGATTTCCCTGATACTCTTGTGGAAATTAATTGAAAAAGTTGATCTGTTGCCACCAAGTTTCAAAGATCTACAATTTGATCGGTTTCTTAAAAATGGTGAGCTACAAAGTTGGTTTCTATTTCAAAATTTTCTTCCATACTTCCTAAAAGTGATGAGAGTTCAAATTTTCACTTTATACTCTCTTTCATATTCATAGAATAAAGACTATATGTTTTTGCTAATTGTGAAATTTTTATTAGTGAATAGACAATCTGAATGATATATTGTAGGCTAATATATCTTTAATAGGCTATCTTCATTAATCGGAAAAGTGCACCTGAACTCTAAGTACCATATTCTGATAGCTTTCATGTTCAAGTTGTCATAGATTCATAAGATTTATTTCCAACTACCAGATATTATGCATGTATCAGTGTTTCGCCTCTTTAATAAGAGTCAGCTGATATTAAATTAAAAAGTTTACCATGCAGCTATTGCTCTGGCAGTTCACCATCTTTCTTTGTGCTCATTTCTATTGCCAGACTAATTCACATATCCTAAACATTGCGGTGTGAACACAGTTGGTGTTATAGCTTGTTTTCTCCCCCACCTCCGTTTTTATCCTTTTCTTTTTTTTTTTTTAATTTTTGAATAAGCATTTACTATTTTTCTCTGCGCATAATCTTCTAGTTATCATCACAACACAAACTAAGACATTATTTACTTATCTATTTGTGACTTCTTTGAGTGTCCGTTTTCAGGATTTCTGCTAATGGTAAGGGTAATAGCTGTAACATTTTGTGTGACCCTATCAGCATCATTGGCTGCAAGGCAGGGGTCAACAACAATGGCTGCATTCCAGATTTGCTTGCAGATTTGGCTGGCCACATCTTTACTAGCGGATGGGCTCGCAGTTTCTGCACAAGTAAGAATTATTTTCACATAGAGAGTAGAAAGTTCTTTTTGGTGGTCTAGAATGGGAACTCATCGATGTACTGTGAAAAGAAAATTTGGTTTATTTATTATGCAGTATGGAACCTGATGTGACAAAGGGCCAAAAGGATAAACAGATTGATGTGTTTTAAGGAACATGATAAAACAAGAAAGAAATAATGCAAGTGCAAGCTTTTTCCTGATGGAGACATGTCATCTTAATGAAAGAAGTTTCATGAGTGTGATGGAAGTAATAATTTCTTGGAGTGTAAATGTATAAAAGGCTTAACGAAAATTATCAGGTTCTCAGTTTTCCTGGGTCTGTGGAATTCCTTTGTTTTCAATAATAATGTCTCTTTGTTAAATTTTGTGTAGTCCTCTTGGCCTCAAAAGTAAATATCGAGAGTTTGCTCAGCGTTCAATATATTTAACCACAAACTTTATGGATTCTTTTTCAGATCATAATTAGACTGAGGGCTTGTTAAATTGTTAGGATTTAATGTTAAGATTTCAGTGGAGCTCGGTACAGGCTGCAAAAGAGAATATAAAACATTTAAAGATTTTTTGATGCAGGCTTCATATCACAGTTTGCCATTCTCTAAGCAGCATATGCAGTATTCCTCTTTAGATTTGGAGTTCTGTACACCGTAATGCGAACTTATGGTCATTCTCAGTTAAACTTTCTATTCACAAGTTTATTTTGTTTCAGGCAGTGATGGGAATTAGAATAAATATGTAAAAACTGCAACTGCTTCTAGGGATACTGAAATGTCATCCTTTTGTAAATTTATGTAATATCAGTTTCTGACATCTGCATCTCTTTTCAGATTAAACTTCCTCTTGTGTCTCTCATTTTGTAAATTTATACATAGTGGACTGTAACTGGTTTCTGCCTATTATCAGACAATCCTTGCAAGCGCATTCGTGAAGAGAGATTATGACAAGGCTAGAACCACTGCCTCTCATGTATTGCAGGTATGCTATTATTTTAAATTAAGTACTATCTCCTTCTGTTTTATTCTGGATTAAAAATGCTGTGGCTCTATATGCAGCTTGGCTTCATTCTGGGGCTAGTGTTCTCAGTCACAATTATGTTTGGGTTACCTTATGGTTCCAGATTATTTACAACAGAAGTCAGTGTTTTGCAACTTATCAGTGTAACCACTCCGGTATTCCTCTTTACGCTTCCCAAATTTACAAAATGAGTGTTCTTCATTCCATTCAATTGACAACAGACTGTACTGGAATTAATTTTTTTCTTTTGGCCGATTAGTTTATTGCAGTGACTCAACCCATCAATGCATTAGCCTTCATTTTTGATGGAATCAACTATGGAGCATCTGATTATGCATATTCTGCCTACTCAATGGTAAGTTTAATTTGTAAAGGCCATTTGCTGTTACCGCAATTAATAAGTTTCATCTGTGGTTAGTGCTTCACATGTGTACCTCTTCATTCTGCATAATCTTCATTTACACAATACTTGATTAAAGGTAGACATCTAATATTTTTATGAATTCATTGTATATATCGTTATTTTCACAATAATCAATCATTTGTATGCAATTATTTAAAGGTCTCTTGTATCTGATTCTTGGTTGGCTTTATTTCTGTCTAAATCCTCTCTTTCTTCACTCTTAGGTTGCAGTGGCAGTAATCAGCATCCTGTGCTTGTTCATACTTTCCTCAACTCATGGTTATATTGGCATCTGGATTGCTTTATCCATTTATATGATTTTGCGTTCTTTTGCCGGATTTTTTAGGTAAGGTTTCTAATTGACTGCTTATATTCTTCAAGATATAGAATATTATACACTTGCCTGAGCTCTCAAGGTGTCCAAGGAACAAGCATTTCCTTCATTTACTGCTATATTCTTTTTCATGGTAACAAATAGCTTCTCTTTACATGTTTCAAAGAGAAAGATTATCAACTAATGATTTTAACTTACATCAAGGATTGTCTTGACTTAATCTGGAAAAGTGAAAAGTCCCTTAACAAGCGAGCATCTTACATCTGCAGGATAGGAACTGGGGCGGGACCTTGGAACTTTCTCAGGGTTTGAATGGTATTCTTTCATTCTTGTAAATCCAAATGTTGTTCATTTGCATGTGTTATTTCGAACAATCATCTTACTGGGATAAGCAGAAATGAAAAAGCATTCAGGAATGATTGGTTTGTCTTCATTCCTGGTATCTTCAAACAGCATATGTATATAGTATCAGAGTAATAATATATGAAGGCAGTCAAGCCATCATGTTGATAGAAGCAAGCTGCCACTGGTATAATTTGGTGTAGTCAGCTAGTCAAATAATAGTCAGATCTTTCCTGGTTGCTACTTGAGTGAATGCAACAATTTCTACTCTTTTTTTTTTTGTTTGGTCCTCTCTAAAGGTCATTGGACTGATGACCTAAAAGCTTGAACTGTCTTAACACTAAGTCATAAATTCTATTGGCTACATGAGTGTTAGCAATTTCCCCATGGATATTATAGAAAGATTTGTCTATCTGGCATCAATATTAACCTATAATTACTTCTGCATGTGCATGTTGAGCTTCTTATGTTTACCCATGGCTAGCTGTGAGGCTCTGCTCTGCACTCTCATTGATAAAATATGGAAATATCCACAATTTTTTCATATATAATAATAATAATAATAATATCATCACCATAAATATGGCATCATCAATAAATACAACTTCCAGGTAAAAAAATTATATTTAAAAATCAAGTATTTGTAATAAAATTATGTGGTTGGAAGGAGACTGACTGATAGTAGTACTGGTCTTCTTTTGGGACATTCATTTGGTAACCAAAATACAACCCTATAATTGCACTGGCCTATGATTATTGGCTCAACCACACCAAACACTACCCAACTTTACTATTTATTCTGATATTCCAATTTAATTTGCTGGACCAAATTTCCCTAAACTAGTCCTTTGCCATGTACATTTCAATTGCAATGCAAATGATTTCATATGGGGTTATTTTTAGATCTAGTTTTTTAAACCAAATGATTGCCAACACCTTTCAAAATCCCTTCAATTTGACCAAATATGGTGTATTATATTTTTCTTTAATGTTGTGGAAGTATAAGTCTTTCTTTTCTGTCATGAGAATTTTGTGGGATATGAACCAACATGTACTAGTATGCCTCCTAAAGTGTAAACTTATTATGTGGAAGATAGATCAATAATAAGAAGGGATAGCCTAGAGCTGAAAAATTAAAAAAATATGAAAGTTGATGCTTACAAATGCATTTATGGGTACCCAAAATGGAAAATTTTATTACCAAAATCACATCAATAACTTACCCACCAAACCAGTACCCCTTTTAACTCTCTAATTAATGAGGATTTGTTGCTTGAAACTTCTTAATTCCTCCTCCACTCACACCTTACACATAATTTAATTGTTTAAAATTGTGTACTTATTGTTACTTGTTTTCCTTGTTTTTTTATACCAAATTTCTATAATATAAATTTAATTTGCCCTATACTATATAAATGGACCAAATTTTAAACCCCCAACAAATTATATGAGATGCAAGAAAATTATCTCTTAGCACAAGTGGAAACAACTCAAAGAAGCTTGAAAATAAAATCTCATTGTCAATGACAAAACCATTCATTTCATCTTTCTTTCTTTTTATCAAGCGGAAGAACAAATAAAAACAGAATATCACCTCCTTTACAGTAAAAAGTAAATCCATAAAGTAGAATTTACCAAACCCTTTAAAAAAAAAAAACTTGACGTAACATGTTGTTTGTCAAGGGTCCATACAATCAAATCATTTTCAATAACCAAACAAAAACCCTTTTGAATATGACACCATCCAACCTAATTCATCTTTCATGCTTCAACTATTCTCCCCACTTTGCTCCAAAATAAAGCTTCTTATTTATCAATTAACAATCATTCTTCACATTGTTTCTTTTGCTTGTCTTCTTTGTTTCTTTTATTTTAAGTTTCAATGTATTACAAGTCGCAAAAGGCTCTAAAATTATTGAAAATCCCTTCTCAATAATTGTTAAAATAGTCAATGTTGATAATATCAAATATAGTGAAATTTATCCTTTGTAGGTAAAATTGCCCAATAAATAAATCATTACCCAAAATACTCGGCTAGAATTCTGTTCGGTTGGACTCGGTGTAGTGTTAGAGAGCATAGTTTTATACACGTGAGGAATAATACCCACACTATCATAAAGTTTTTACGAACCCAACCATAAATTCCCAGATAAATTTAAAGAAAAAAAAAGAATTCCCAAAATAGTGGGATTTAGAATCCACTTCCACCAGATCACAATTCACAATCTTCCATCCAAAATTACATTATTGCAAGATAATCAATACAACAACTAAATGCAAGAAAAAGTATTAATAGAATACAGGAATTTAGAATAATAATAATAATAATAATAATAATAATAGCAATAAATTAAAGTTTAACGTTACATCATTATGCGAGTCTCATTGCTTCCCCCAACAATTATTGATTTCCAAACTACAGTAAGAGAAGCAAAATTTTCCCTTGTCATCCCCAAAAATTGGACCAACCAAACAACACAACTTCTAACCTCTCTCTTCTTGAAACGTCTTCACCCCATCTTCTTTTCTTAATCTCCTAAGATAGTGACTATGGCAGAAAACGGAGGATAATCAAAACAAAGAGCTCTTAATTTCATTGAAAGTTGCTCATTTTCCAAGGAAAAAAATGACAATAATAGGTCTTTCGAATTTGAGAATATTAAGATTAAAAAAAAAAAAAAAAAAAACTAGCCCGGGATTTTAATCTTTTGAATAAAACCCAGAGGTTTCTCCTCACCTTTCTTTTTTTTTCCTAACTTCTGTTGCAATAATAAATGGTGATAATAAATTTTCCTTTTCAAACTACTTTCTTCCCTCGTCATTTTCTTGTTTCTGATTCTGTTACTCTCGCACATCTTTCTTCGACTTTAACCCAAAAAAAAACACATTATTTACCAAAAAGTTTCAATTTTGCTGAGCCACGAGTTGGTCAAGCTGCATTTGCTCGATCCATGCTCCCAAAACAGCATGATCAACTGATTCAATTAGGGGATTCATATTTGAACCCTCGCTTGAAGAAGGGGCAGCGGCCACACCTGAAGAAGGTGTTGTCAGCTTTTCTTTCATATCAGTGGGAGATTCTTTAACAAGTGACTGAACCCATGATAAATCGGGCTCTTCACTATTGCCAAGCTCAAATGAAGACGATCTCCTATGCTTACCCAATTCATCTGTAGTTACAGCCCAATCTGGTTTCCCATTTGATGAACCCCATTTTGACCAAGAATTTACTGGGGAACCAATAGCTGCAGTGGAGTTGACGCCAAGTTCTCGAGAGCTAAGGCTGCGAAAATGTTGCTGCTTCTCCCGTTGGGCTAACCATACCATTCGAGGACTCATTGGAGATATAGGTTCCACATTCCGAGGAGACATCCTTCCAGATGATGGCACCCCAAAAGAGGCCTGCAATAGAGGGTGATCAACAGTCTTTGGAGAGAAATTTGTGTTGATGGGTGATAACATGCTCGGCTGCTGCTGAAATTGATTGAGAACTGCAGATTTATGTGTTGGCGAGAAAACAGCAGAAGCCAGCGCTTGATCAGTGTAATGTGGAGATGAGCTCTCAGCAGAAAAGAGTTCATCAAGATTTGATGGGGTTAGAACTTTCAGCCGACCAGATCGGTTCAAGGAGTTAGAACTCAGAGATGGCTGTGAGAGGCTGGATAACTCATTAAGTCGCTGCTGTTGCTGCACATCAAAATCTGGAAGCATATTGAAATCTTCTGCAGGAATGTCTCTTGCATTCAGAGAAGATCTCAAGCGACTGGATTGAAGATTACTTCCCGGTAGATGCAAAGCTGGAACATTTGGTTGGGGCCAACCAACATTTGAGTGTGACATGCCATTAGCAGATGGAGACATCGGTGGAGTGAATGGTGACGGAGACATGACAGACACTGATGAAGGAGAGCCGGGTAAAAGGCTCAATGCAGCAGCAAAGTCCATGGCTGTAGCGCCAATGGTACTTGAGCGAGGAGAAGGGACAGCCGAACCAGTGGACACATACAATGGTCGTAGTTCGTCAGGAGTATGTGCAAAGAAGCAAACTCTCCTAGCACAATTTGTACCATCTTTGCAAAGCCGGGTTCGATACTGAGCTGGGTGAAGCCAACACTCAAAAACACCATGAGCATACTCACACATATCCCCACGTCTACAAGCCCCCTTTCTGAAATCAGGACAAGGAACACAACTGTAATGAAACTTTCTCGGATCCCTTCTCCGAGCGTTTTCACCTGGGTGAACAAATGGGCACTCAGTCCAATCATGGGAATATGCACGTGAACAAGGCCGCACCTTGAATGAGTACATCCGAAATTCATCAGTAGAATAGATGCTGTTTTTGATGTCTGGGAGAGACGGGTCAATAGGATATTCTTTCTTCTCTGATGCATAAGAAGTAGGAGCATCATTAAGCTTTGATTTTACTGCAGAATCCAACGCAAATGTTGGTGATCCATTTTCAAAAGAAGGTGAAAGAGGCGGTGAATTTGAATTTGATGTAGCAGTTGACACCCTAAGATTACGCTCATCCACAGAACTATCAGCTGCAAGGAGTTCTTCAAGAGCCAATCTCACATCTTGTAGCTTATGAGGAACAATAATAATGTCAACAGGACGATGACCGTTTGCATCTACCAAATTCGGATCAGCACCAGCAGCTAAAAGCAGTTTAACAACATCAACAGCATTTAAAGCCCCACCTGAGGCAGCACAATGAAGGGCAGTGCTTTTATCATTACCACATGCCCGATTTACATCAGCATCTGATTGGGAAAGAATCAGTCTTATGATATCAATACTACCGTATGTAGCAGCAACCATTAAAGGGGTTCTCTGCTCATTAACCATTTGCTTTGAGCCCTTCTGTCTACCATACCATAATCCAATCTCATCAATACCTGATGGATCACAGTCAATGGTCCGTTTGAAGCCCTCAAAGTCATTGTTGGCAGCAAGCTCAAGTATGCTCGCAAAAGTATCATCAGTCTCGATTGTCAAGCGATTCATGTCTTTGTTAGTGTGTCTATTTTTGTCAAAGGAATAAACAAAGGTGTCTGAGGCGATGTCAGCTTCAACCGCTCCTGTCCACAGCACATGCTTTCATTTGCTATAAATTTAGCTGAAATTAAACATCTCATCAATTAAATCATCTCATGAAGAAACATAATTTCATAAATTGACTGGAAAGATAAACTGTATATAAACGGTAAAAAAACCCTTAATATATTGAAGAGAGACAGAGTTCGATATAAAATAGATGAGTTTAAGTTGTGACTATCGATGAAGTGAAATAAAAGCCAGGAGATGTAACATCCACTTACAGTTTAGGGCAAATTGATTGAAAATAAAAGCACCAAATGTAGACAACAAAATAACTAAGTCACGCATCACCGGTATGCAAGTAGTTTATCACATGATACCACAAAATCCCATTCAACCTCAAAATCGGAAAGAGAAAAGTGACAACGGGAATTGTTTATATTCTGTAAGCAACCTCTACGCGTTATCCCTCATTTTCTTGCA
Source organism: Mangifera indica (assembly GCF_011075055.1). NCBI lineage: Eukaryota > Viridiplantae > Streptophyta > Magnoliopsida > Sapindales > Anacardiaceae > Mangifera > Mangifera indica. The sequence continues at coordinate 4,687,328 of NC_058145.1, read as the reverse complement.
TGATCTCCCAAACCAAGCAGAGAGTCAAAACACACGCACGTAAAAACTCAGATTTATCAGCTTACTTTATACAAGCTTTCAAGTGACCAAACATCATGCTATTGAATATTTAATAATCAATCTTCTCATTTATCATAATAGAGAAGATTTCCCTCTAAATTTCCCGTGTTTTCTCCGGAACCAAACAGAACAAAAAAATGGATCTAAACTAAAACAAGTCAAAACTTCAAATTCAAAAACAAAAGAAGAATCAATTATAAAGAAGTAAAAGATCTAATAGAAACCAAATCTTTGTCATTCATTCTCATCGTTTCTTAATTAAACTTCGAAAAAACAAAGGATCTTCTAATATGTGATCACTCACACATTCATTACATCAAAAGCACGACCTTATTAATAAGTGTTCATCGACACAGCACGAAAACACACGTGATCACAACTACACAAGCAAGTGAAAGATGAGATTACGAAAGCGAATCTTACCGGTTCACAGAGAAAGAAAGAAGGAGAAGCCATAACGCAAAGAGAGTTTCTATTTTCAAACTTCAAACTACTTCTCAGATCTAAACGACAACTCTTCAACTCGAACTTCAACTAAGATCTGGTAAGGAAGAGAGAAGAACTCAGCTTCTTCTTCTTATCATATCCCCATTTCCCAAGTTTTGCTTTCTTTCTTCCTTTCATGACAATCAAAAAAGAAGGGGAAAAAATAAACTGAGAATAAAAAAATAATTTTAATTTTTAAATTTTGTGTTTTGATAAAATCGCCTAGAAAAATTAAAATTATTAAAGACAAACGCACTGAGAATTTTGATTGTCTGTGGTTTTTAATTGTTCTTCTACTTTTTAATCCACCAGTCACATCACGACGCGTCATATTTTGAGGTTTGTTCTAAGGATAAATATGTTATTTCTATGACGTGGCGACGTAGAATTGGTCGGTTGTGTGAATTTTTGACGGTACTGAAACGACATGTAGATCGGTGTGTAATAATTTAACCGTGTATCGGGGTCAAATTTTATAGAAATTCAACCCAAATTCATCTTACATGAAAGTTAATTTTTGAATGGGAGGAATCGGGTGTTCTACGTTTCAGAATTAAATGCTAGTACAGAGTGATCTGGCAGTTATTAAAAGGAAAAACTCTCTAAAGTTGTCCGCTTTAAAGCCTGAAATGCCCCTAGAAGTCTCTAGAATGAGATGTTCATTGCGTACCTGCCCGATGATATTTTGACACGTGGCGTGAAAATATTAGTTATAGTAAGCAAATGACATGAGATCAAATCTAGACAAAGCTTCAGAAGTTCTCGGGAACCGGTTGGGGAGGTGGAAAGGTACGAAAGGTGACTGGTTAGGTAAGTGAGTAGAAAGAGGTAACCGGCGGAGCCGGTGACAACGAGCGTACGGGAGGTGGGATTAAACTGAATTTAAAAGAGGACTGGCGTCCGCCAATAGAGGAGAGAGAGAGAGATTTAAGTGTCTGGATTTTCAAGTGTACTCTTACTTAGAAGAGGAGCAGGGCGGACTTGAAGGAAGAGTCAATTATGGTTAAATATCGGAGTCAAATCACAAGGAAAGAAAAAGGATGCAACAGCCAGCAACACAAAAACGACGTGAAATTGAAAATTTCTTTTAAAAGAATAAAGATGAAAAGCCAGATACAAAATGTTATTTTTTAATTTATGGTTATATTATTTGAATTTCTTTTTTAAATATAATAATTAAAAAGGGCAACCTTAGAGCCGGCCCTAGTTGACTAAATACAGAGAGAAAGAAAATATAACCATTTTTTAATTTTAGAAAAGTGTGTAATGAATACACAAGAGAAAAATGGATACGCGGTTGGATTTTTGCCCATTTTTTAGAATTAAAATGGGTATTTATATAATACATTATTATAATATCATTTATTATTTTTTTTTAAAATTATTTAATTATTATATTATTTAGAATATATTATTAGATATTAAAATTAAATATATATAATTTTATTATTTTTATTTTTTAAAGAGTAAAAGATGTTATCATTTGACCCTTCATCTTTATTTAGATGGCGATGAATCGTTAAAACGAAGATAATTCATTTGAACAATTCGTTTATTGTTTAAACAAATTTCTTTTAGTAATGATCAACATCGAAAGGAAGGAGAGATAGTCAAAATCTGGAAGGAGAAATGGGTGCGAAAGATGGTCGTCAACTAGAATCGAGGTCACAAGAGAAGAAAAAAAACCTTAAAAGAAAAATGATCACTTTTCAAACATTAAATAAGATAAATTGTTATATTTGTAAACCTAGGGGGAAAATGCGATATTTTTAGTAATTTTTAATATTTTAATTAAATGATAATTTTGTCTTTTAACATGAATTTTGATAGAAGGATGGTATTTAAATTTTCAAAAATTAGTAAATATTAATTTAGGTTTGCAACAAACCTTGAGTGGAAATAAGTTTTTTAGCCTTTTTCAAAAGAGTAAATCACATTTTTCACTTAAGATTTAACCTAAAAATATTTTTCACACATAAATGACATAAATAATACTTTTTACCAAAAATTAAATTTTTTTAAAAGAATTTTATCATCTATTAATTTTAAAAAGAAAATAAAAATAATTCATTTAAAAATCAAACTCAAACATTTTAAACAAAAGAATTTAACTTTTAAAAATGTTTAAAAACTTATAATTCAATCCCAAAAATATTTTAGAAACCCTAGTTCTAGGTGTCACTCCTTCAAAAAGTATCATATTCTCCCTATATATTTTGAAAATACTATTTGTCCCTAATAGTTTATAATATAATATTTACACTTTTAATTTGTTATATTATATTCAATTCTTTAAAGGTGTAACTAGCATTTTTTAAACTATTGATCGTCATACTAAAATTTAAAAAATTTCAAAGAATACCTTAAACTTTTTTCAAATTTCTTCCTAAATTTTTCATTGATATCCTTAATATTTACAAAAGTTATGGTTCAAAATTAAACATACGATTGTATGTTATTGACATTCTTATTTATACTTCTATTAATACAATTACTACTATCACTTGTCATCATTCCCAACATGAAGCTAGAAAGAGAGGAAGAAAGGAATGAAGATGAAAAGAAAGAGAAACAAGTGGATTTTCATATAATTTGAATATTTAAATAATAATTTTTTTAGTAATTTAAGGTTATATAGTAATTTTGAAAAATTAAATAATAAGGATAAAATGGTTATTTTACTTCCTAACATTGTTTCGTGACAAAGTTTAACTTTGAGTGAAAGTGTTATTTATACCACCTATCAGTAAAAAAGCTCTAAGGTCAACCCTTGGGTGGAAAAATGTAATTTATTCTTTTTACAATAATCTCAAGATTTATGATTGGGAAAATAGAAAGAAATCATTCAAAAATTGAAAATTGCTATAAATTTTCTAGCAAATTTTGAAGATATTACTTTTAAATTTAATTATTAGAAGCATTTATTTAATTGTATCCATAATTTTCATTTTGAAGTTATATATTATTTTTGGCATTGAATAAAGTTCGCTCGAGCTGAAATTCATATTTCACTCAAATGAATCAAACTTAAACCGAAGTTTTAGCTCAATGTGACACCCTTAAGTACATTCTAGGAGAAATTTAGTCCTTTTCCCTATACTCATTTTCGAATTCAGATCGATTAAGATTAAATTTAGAATTAGATTTGATATTTTGGCTTGAGGCACAAGCAAGCCAAAATATATTAGTCGCCATGTAAGTGACATGCATGGTCTACCATACTATCGAAATTGAGGGATGTATGCCAAATGCATTCCTAGGATGCATGATCATACACCGTGTTTTATGAAGAATCCTATATAAGACAATTTATAGAAATAAAAAGGATTTTCGAGGGAGTTTATATTGATTTTGCCCATTCTTAAGAAACCCTAGAGAGTTAGAGAGTTATTAATAGAGATGAGATGTTTGGACGACAAAGCAATGAATCCCGATAGCTTGAGGATTTTGACATCAATGTATAACTACATAAATTATCTCTAATCTCAAATCATAATATACCAAATATCTTAGCAACCAAAACAAAAATCGTGTAAAGAATTAAATCTCTTATTTTTATGGGCTTTACCGTATGAGTTTGATGTTAAAATCTCACTTTTTCTCACCCCCTCGAATGGCTAGAAAATATAATGAGAGTTTCTAGTGATATAAATAAATTTTTCAATAATATAATCAATAGAACAATCATTCACCCTTAGTAAACAATAATTCATTACTTCATATTATTTGACATGGCATGTTGTTATCTATTTTGACTAGTTGACATGATATGAGCAAACGTGCACACTTCATTATTAACCATTCGAAAGTTTAATTCTATAAATCTTAAGACTTAGCCATTTTTTTTCTTATTCAAATGTCAACAATAACTCAATTTATTATAAAAGGACAAAAATAACCTTGTTAAACACATATGAGTAATTCAATTGAACAACTCAATATAACAATCTTTCATGTCCTACTCTTTCTCCTAGGTAGCTTTTTCCACATTGTGATTCCTTTAGAGGACCTTAATTGACTAAATCTACTTATTTTTAAAGCTTTTGACCTTTTTGGCTAGGATCAACATCAATCACTCCTCATTGCTCAAATCATAGATAACTTTTATTCCTCTATCCTCAAATTATGAAAAGTGTAACATCTTACTCTAGAGGTATTGCCCTCCAGAGAAAGACGTCAATAAATTGTCTATTTTAAACATGTATTTAATATAAAATATATAATAAACTCAAAAATATTTCAATAAAACCTTATTCATTAAACTTTATAAAATAACTAAAATGCCCTTATTAAAACCAAAATTGGAAGCACAATAAGGATGTCAAAACATGGAAACATAAGTTGAAAAGGCATAGCAAGTGTAGTATGATACATAAATAAAATCTAAATAAAATAAAAGCTTAAAAGATAGAAATGCCCTTGCTACTTTACGCCCACGGACAGCCACTCGTTTTGCAATCATCACGATCACCAGTATCTGCAAACATAAAAATAAATAGGTGAGTGATAAACCACTCAGTAAGTAGGAGACTCTACTGATAACTTTTATTGAAATCTCCAAAATGCCCTTGGTCTTGATCTTTACTATCTCTGTCATCCAAAGTCGACATTAAACTCTCTTATGGAAGGTAATAAGTCTTATACTGTCTCGGTGCTCATATTATATTATAGGAAATATTTAGACTATATGTCATAGCTCTTAAATCAAAATGTGTCTCGCTCGGTCACTAAAGAACCACTCTCTAGGTTCCTATATGGCGTGACCATACTAAACTTGGTGGAAGCATTTGAATCTAAAAGTTGTAACTGAAATTGTGTACTAAGTCAACTAGTCTAAATTGAATATAAGGATTTTGCACCTTGATTGTGTGAGTTATCTTTCTACTCCACTATACCAAAACTATATCTCGATTGGGATCCACTATAAGCAAGTACTTTATTACGGGTTTAGTGTCCTACTACGAATGTGTCTTACTACAAGTGGTGTAGGAAATGTGTATTCATGGTGCCCCCCTCATAATGATCTTATAATGTTTAGCATACATGTATCTCGAACCTTAATTAGCTCTAGCTCGTTATTACTTCTACAAAAATTGTATCTCGTGTCATTCTATGACTTAACTCTTAGGCATGTAAGGTACTATTATGTTCTCGGAATGTCTATAATATCATTAGGACAACTTTTAAATCTCTAGCCTAGTTTCCTTATTCTTTTTTTTCTTTCTTCTACCCTACCCACATGGTCGTGTATATCTTGACACATGGGGGTGTGTCTCTTTACTTTACTCAAACACGACCACCTCTCAGTGACTACTCTTGGTGTGCTACTATTTATAGATATATAGATGTGTTTCCTAACTAACACAAATGTGTGCCCCTTCAAACATTTATCCCATTTTCATTTCCTATTCTTTTATCGACCACTCTTTCTTTTATCGACCACTCTTCTTGTCAAAGGTATTTTCGTCACTTCAACCTACATACAGTCTTGTTTAAACTGGTCAATTACATCTAACTACAGTCAGAACACTAGAAAAGCTTGATCTAAATTTGGGTATCGCATACATAAGTTTGTGTCTCATACCATATGACCTTATGGAGAACTTAGAAACCAGACTTCACTCACTCTTTAAGTTGTCCCTGTGTACCCTACTCATGATATCTTGGTTTTAACACAAAAATACCCTTATACTAACACTATACGTTAACAATAATCACTCATTTCATGTTGAAATAATCATTAAACATAAACTCATCTATACATATTCATAAACTCATAAGCAATAACATAATTAGGGTTCATACATTCTTTTCTTCAATGTAAGTCAACACAATGGGAAACAACATGTCATCAATCATTCACTGGTATGTATATAATCATATGCATATGTTTTCTGATCTTGTTTCAATTACAATGAATATACTTATAAATTGATCAAAGGACAATTATCATTATCATGCTCCAAAAATTACCCTAAATTCTCACACACAACAATGACTAACATACATATATTATACAACTTGATTAATTCCATAAAAATCATCATCATTGGTGCTTATGCATAGCAACAATATCATAATCAAAACATATGACAGTAAGCCTTCCATACCTCTTGATGTTTTATACGACAACTATAACTCATAAGGCCTTTTTCTTACTTGATTTTCGTACAGCACATCGCCAGAAAATGATCACCAGAGTTATAACATAAAAGCTAGATGATCAAACTTGAAATCTCTCTCTTTCTTTGAAAGGCATACATGTTTGATTATGGATAAAAATCCCTAAAAAAACTCACACTTTGACTTTCAAATTATACTTATTCTATCACACAACAATTAAAATCATATATAGGTGTGTTTTTAGGACACATGGTTGTGTGTCACTTGAATTTGAAATTTACACGAAATCATCATTTTTTGTTGACATGGCAATGACACATGAATATGACCTTACTATGCATGACCATGTGTCACAAAAAACTCACGCTTTGACTTTCAAATTATACTTTATCCTTCACATAACAATTAAATCATACAGAAAGACTATCTCGCCCTTGAGACATACCTGTAGGTGTTATAATGCCTCTCATCCCCTTCATTAGAATTTTGACCCCAAAATTTAATAAAAATAGCTTAAGATGTTTATCTCTCATGATCTGTTCCATCTCCCAAGTAATCTCTTTAATCTTATAGTTCCTCCAAAATCTTAACCAAGGGAATCTGCCAGTTTCTCAACTGTTTGATCCTCATATCTAGGATCTAGACTGATCTTTCATCATAACTTAAGTGCTCTAATAGTTACGTCTCCTCGATCCTTAACATATGTGAAGGATTACCAATATACTTACATAATGATAAGACATGAAACAAAACATGAATATAGCCTATGCTTATTGATAACATAAGCATATAAGCTACCTTACCAGCCTACTCTACTATCTCATATGGGTCGATGTACTTAGGAGCCAATTTGCCTTTTTTTTCATGAATCTCATCATATGCTTAAATGGGGCTACTCTAATGAAAACTTTGTCACTCATACTAAACTCCAGATCTTGACATCTCTAATTAGTTGAACATGCTCAATCATTTTTTGAGTCAATTCAAGGCCCAAAGATTGAACTAAGACATCTTTCTCAAACAAATCATTCTAATATAGAAGAGAACAACACCTTCTACTATAAGGTGTCTTATAGGATGTTATTTGAATCATCATTTGATAACTATTATTATAAACGAACTCTACTAAAAGCAACATCTCAACCCAACTCGCCCTATTTTTCAAATGACAAGCTTTTAACATATCCTCTAACACCTAGTTAGTCCTCTTAGTCTACGAGTTATAAGTTTATTGAATGCCAAACTTGTGCCTAATAATCAATGTAAGCTCCTATAAAAAGCTGACACAAACCTCATGTCTATAGATGATACTATCGTTTTAGGTACACCATGTAACCTGATAATCTCTTGAACGTATAACTTTTCCAATTGATTTATAAAGTTTGTATCTTTAATAGGTAAGAAATACATTGTCTTAGTCAATCTATCAACTATTACCCATAATGCATTAACACCATTATAAAGCTTTACGAGCCAAATAATAAAGTCCATCAAAATATACTTCTACTTCCATTGAAGTAATCTTGTCAGTCTCTGGTACTCAACCTTAATATGTTAACAGGTGAGACACTTAGCCACATACTCACCCACATTTCTCTTTATGTTAAACCACCAAAAATTTCTCAAATCTTGATGCATCTTTATACTTACAAGATGGGCAGTGTAAGAGTACTGTGAGTGATGTGATCCATGGAAGACCAATAACACATGATTCAATAATAAAGGACTATGGTAAGAGTGTGGTAAGTTGGATAACATTCAAAACGTTGAAGATACAAGCTAAAGCAAGAAGTATGATGTAACAGTCAAAGATGATATGGCAAATGATGTGGTGACCATAAAAAACATAAGAAATGATATGGCATATCTTTAGTGACATTTTTACTTGTCAAAATATAAAATGGAAGCTTGATTAGACAAAAATTCATATGAAAAAAGCAGAGAATTCCATCGAAGTTTAACTTCCTAGTATTTCTAGTTTTTTAGTTATTTAGAAGTTTTATTTATTTTAAAAGTTTTAGTTTTATTTTCTTTAAGAATTATAATTACATTAATATTATTATTATCTTATTTTGAATTGAGATTGTTATTATCCTAAAGATTAGGATTGTTATTATCGTAGAGATTATGTTTGTTATTATCCTATTTAGACTAGGGTTATAAATAATCATATAACCCTGGGATAGATAATAGATATTGGCATAATGAAATTGTGAGAATTTTTTTCTCTTGGATCTTTTGAGAACTCATGAACTTATCAAGAATATTTTCTTGTGGTATTCAAATATGACTTATCACTCTTCTTCTTATCTATTCTAGAGTGTAGGTCAACTTACACTTTTGGTTCATGTCAATTATGGACATCGAGTCAATATTTTTAATACCTTTGATTCATGATTATCTATAATCATTGGGTCAAGGTTTTCATATTTTTGGTTCGTGTCAATTTTAGGCATTGAGTCAAGGTTTTCTTTAATTTGAAATCTGATTTAGCTCTTCTGGGTTCCTAGTTTCTTTGCTTACATGTAGGGTTTTATAGTTTATTTGTGAGGTTTGCATCAGTTTGGTATCAAGCTCAACTCTAAATAAATAAATTAATTAATTAAAAAAACCAATTTAAAGTGTGCAAACATGAGTGATTGAGGGATTTTTTTTTTGGAGAGGGGGAATGATGTATGAGGTCCTTTCTAACATATTTTTGCAGGTTACAATCATGTCATCAAGCCAAAATAAAAGTTCCATTAAAAGTGACGATTTGAGGACAAATCATTTTAAAGAGAGGAGAAATGATGTGACCTATGGACGACCAAAAACATGTGATCCAATAATAAAGACTATGATAAGAATATAGTAGGCTGGATAGCATTGAAAACATTGAAGATACAAGCTAAAGGAAAGAAACATGATGTGGCAGTCAAGGATTACTTGACAAATGACGTGGAGAGCATCAAACACATGGAAATGATATGACACATCCTTAGTGACATTTTTACTTGTTAAAATATGAAATGGAAACTTGATTAGGCAAAAATTCAAGTGAAGAAAGCAAGAGAATTTAATTAAAATTCAGTTTCCTAGTATTTCTAGTTTTCTAGTTATTTAGGAGTTTTATTTGTTTTAAGAATATTAGTTTTATTTTCTTTAGGAATTATAATTACCTTAGGATTGTTATTTAAGATTATTATTATCTTGTTTAGATTGTTATTATCTTTAAGATTAGGGTTATTATTATCCCATAAATTATATTTATTATTATCCTATTTGGACTAAGGTTATAAATAATCATGTAACCCTAGGATAGATGATACACAATGGCTTAATAAATTGTGAGATCTTTTATCTTGGTTCTTCTGAGAACTCATGAGTTTATCAAGAATATATTCTTATGACATTCAAATATAACTTTTCACTCTTTTTCTTTTCTATTTTAGAGTGTGACATCAACTTATACCTTTGGTTTATGTCAATTATAGACATCGGTCATTGTTTTTATATTTATAGTTCATGATTATCTGTAATCATTAGGTCAAGGTTTTTTTTAATTTGAAATTTGATTTAACTTTTCTGGATTCCTAGCTTCCTTGCTTGCATGTAAGGTCTTGTAGTTCATCTATGGGGTTTGCATCAGTGAGCTTTTACAAGAATCCTCTATCTTAACTCATCTACTGGAGGAACACAAACTTTATGTTTGAGAACTTGAGAACACCATCTATTACTTGTAAATCTATTTCAAAACCATCTTGAATCCTTTAAATTCTTTGCTTACACCAATTATCTTATAATTGTGTTGTCTTAATCTCATTTCCTATCATGGATTTGATTTTCAATCTAGCTAGAGCCCTAGTCACTAACTTAATCTACTCTTAGTCCATATCTGACTGAATTTTCCTTTAAACTATCAGTTGTAATAAAAACACTTTTATGCTAAGGGCATCTACGACTACCTTAGTTTGCCTTGGTGATATTTGATGTCATAGTCGTAGACCTTCACTAATTGAAGCCATCTCCTCTATCTCATATTAAACCTTTTTTTAGTGAAGAAATACCTGAGACTCTTATAATTAGTGTAGATATTACATCTTATCCCATATAAGTAGTGTCTTTAGATTTTAAGAGCAAATACTACTACTGTCAATTCTAAGTCATGAGTAGAGTATCTAGTCTCAAAATCTTTTAACTGTCTCAAAGCATATGTTATCACTTTATCTTGTTATATTAATATTGTTCTTAGATCACTGTGAGATGCATTGGTGTAAAGATCATACTTGGCTCACTACTCTAGTAAGCCTAACATTAGAGCTAAAATCAATCTCTTTTTCAACTTTTAAAAACTCTCCTTACAAAATTCTGACCACTAAAACTGAGTTTCATTCTTTGTGAGAGCTATGAAAGGTCTTGTTAGCTTGGTGAACCTTTTAACAAATCTTTTATAGTACCCTACCAAACCTAGAAAACTACAAACCTTTTTATCAGTTTTTAACCATTACTAATTTAAAACCACCTCAATTTTACTCGGGTCTATTGATATACCCTCTACTGAAACCGTATGCCCCAAGAAAGTCACTTTATCAATCTAAAATTCACATTTGAATAACTTTTCATATAGTTGTTTTTCTTTCAAACTCTACAAAGTAAGTCTCAAGTGTTGTTCATGCTCTTTATTACACTGAAATGCCATCAATGAAGACTATAATAAATTTATCTAGGTAGTCATTGAATACCCTATTTATCAAATCCATAAATACTGTAAGGTAATTGGTTAGTCTGAACAGTATTACGATAAACTTAAATGGTCATACCTTATTCAGAAAGTTGTCTTAGGTATACCTTGTCAACCACCTTTACTTGATAATAGCTTAACCTCAAATTTATCTTGGAGAACACTACTAAACCTCTCAATTGATCAAACAAGTTATCTATTATGGGTAATGGGTACTTCTTTATTATTTCCTTATAGTATATACAAGGTAATAATGAATCCATTCTCAAACAACTCATGGAGTTGTTTCTTTAATTTTTATAGCTTAGTTAAGGCCATTCTATAAAGTACTAGAGATAGGTGTTGTGTCTAGCACCAGTTCAATATTAAACTCTATCTCTTATCTAAGAGCTAATCCTAGTAACCTTGCTAGGAGCATATCCGAAAACTTTCAAACAACTAGCATATCTTTAATACTCGAGCTTAACACCACCTTACTCACTACATGAGCCAAAAATCTATGCACTAACTACTCAATATATTTCTTGCCTTTATTATGCTAATCATCTTGCTATTAATGCACCCTTCATTGAACTTAAACTAATTTCTATTCTCAAGGCTGAACCAAACCTTCTTACACTAACAATCAATCTTAGCTTCATTTCTCCCTAGGAAGTCTATCCTCAGAATTATGTCAAAATCTAACATCTCAAATACTATTATATCCATAAGAAGTTGTCTACCCTGAATCTTTATAGTTTGTCCCATCATCATCTCATCATTTATTACTAATCCACTATCGGGTAACTCTATTTTGACTTTCTAGGCCACCCTAACTAGTTGTACCCTTGACTTTTCCACTAGACTATTGGCTACAAAGTAATGAATAGTACCATAATTAATCAAAATGTAAATAGAAGTAACAAGATAAGAAATCAGACTAGTAACTGTTGTTAGGTTAGCCTTAGCTAGCCCCCTAGGTGATGGTGTATACTCTGGCAATGGTTGAGCTAGAGCAACTATTTGCTCCTTTAACATCTTTTTAAAGATGACCCTGACATCTTAAGCACTTAAACCTGTTTAGGGAACTAGGGGTACTACCCCTTTTCTCTGACTTCTTACTAGGTTATCTATTTGAGTGCTTTTTGTATTAGCTTTGGTTTTGCTCATTTTTCTTGAAAAACCCATAACTATGAGTCTCCATAAAAATTTATTAAGCATAAATAGAACTTTACTTATAGTGATTAATTATAAGTGTAATCAATGTGGCATGAGAAACTTACATTCTTGCTTAATTTGACTACACACATACTTTAAAACATCTTTTAGGTACCAAAATCATACTCTAATACCAATTGTAACACTCCCTTTAGAAGTACTATCCTCCAAAAAAGATATTACTAAAATGCATTCAATATAAAACATATAATAAAATCAAAAGCATTTTAATAAAACCTTATTTATTAAACTTTATAAAATTACTAAAATGCACTTATCAAAACCAAATTGGAAGCATATAAAAGATGTCAAATCTTGAAAACTCAATAAGTAAAAGACTCTACAGATAACTTTTACTAAAATCTCTAAAATACCTTTGGTCTCAACCTTTACTATATCTATCATCTGAAGTCGATATCAAACCTCTTATTGGATAGTGATAGGTCTTATATACTATCTCTATGCTTATACTGTACTCTAGGGAATATCTAGGTTATATGTTATAACTTCATGTCAAATTGTGTGACACTCGATTACTAAGGAACCACTCTTCGGGTTCCTATCTAGTGTGACTATACTAAACTCAATAGAAGATCTAAGTTTACAAGCTAAAATTGAAACGTTATACTAGGCTGATCAGTTATGATAGAATAAAAGGATTTGACATCTTAGTTATATGACCTATCTCTCTATTCAACTACACTAGAACTATATCTCGACTTAGTTCTATTACAAGAAAGTACTCTATTACAAGTCTGATGTCTTACTATAGGTAGTGTAAGGAATGTGTACTCACAGTGCCTCATCGTAATGATCATATGATATCTAGTAGTATACATCTTGAGCCTTAACTAACTTTGGTTCTTTCTCACTTCTACCAAAACTGTATCTTATGTCATTTATGACTTAACTCTTAGGCATGTAAGTTACTACTATGTACCCAAGATGTATGTACTATCACTTAAGAAGACTCTTAAATCTCTAGCCTAGTTCCCTTATTTTTTTTTCTTTCTTCTGCCTATGAGCATTTATATGTCGACACACAAGGCTATTTCTCTTTACTTTACTCACACAAGACCACCTCTCAGTGGCTTCTCCTCGTGTGTTATTATTTATAGACACATGGGCGTGTATCTTAACTAACAAGGGTGTGTGCCCCTTCAAATATCTATCCCACTTTTCTTTTCTATTCTTTTTTCAACCATTTTATTTCTCAAGGATATTTTGGTTATTTGACCCTATACATGGTCGTGTTTAAATTATACACAGGAAGTCCACACGTCCAAGTTGACCCTTCACTAATCAATGACTTCTAATGGTTGTCGAAATGTCAAAAATCTCAATTTAAATTCTAGTTATTACACACACAGACATATATCCATACAACACTTTACTCACTCTTTAAATTGTCCCTATGTATCCTACTTATGATCTCTCAGTTTTAACATAAAACTACCTTATACTAACACTATACTTTAACATTAATCACCCATCTCATGTTGAAATAATCATTAAACGTAAACTCATCTATACATATTCATATACTCGTAAGTAATAGCATAATTAGGGCTCATTCATCCTTTTATTCAATGTAAGTCAACACAATAGGAAACATTATGCCATCAGTCATTCACTAGTATTTATATAATCATATGCATATGCTTCCTAATTCTATCTAAGATATAATGAATATACTCATAAATTGATCAAAGGATAGTTATCATTATCATGCTCCAAAAACCCTACATATATTATACAACTTGATTAATTTTGTGAAAGTCATCATCATTGGTGCTTATGCATAGCAAAAATATCACAATCAAAGCATATGATAATAACTCTTGATGTTTTTTGCAACAACCACAACTCAAGAAGCCTTCTTCTTGTTGATTTTCCCATGCAACATCATTGAAAAATGATCACTAGAGCTATAACACAAAAGTCAAATGATCAAACTTGAAATCTTTCTCTCTCTAAAAGGTGTGCACATTTGAAATTTACACGATCGTGTGTGATTTGACTTTGAAATTTACACAGAATCACCTTTTTCGATTGATGTTGCAATTACACACGAGCATGATCTCACTATGCATGATTGTGTGTCACAGAAAAATCATACTTTGACTTTCAAATCATATTAATTCTTCACACAACAAATAAAATTATACATAAAGACTATCTTACCCTTTAAACGTACTTGTAAGTGTTACAAGAAAGGTCTATAACATACTTGTAAAGCAATAAAAATAGAACATATTATGAATGTGGTACATTCTTGTTGGTAATGCAAGTCTATATATATCAACCCTCTCTACAACCTCCTCTTGAACCTTCTAATATGTTTATAGAAGGCTACTTTAATAAAATTGTCATCGAACTCTAACTTTGGCCATTTTTTTATTAATGTAGCTTTATAGTTTGTCTTAGGTTTCTTTCATCTTCTACTTGATTAAATTGACATCCTTAATCATCTTTTATGTCTTATCTGGCCCAAGTGCCTACACTAAAAAAGTCTCTTCTATATCATCCCACTATAGAGGTGATTAATACTTCTTATATATAGTGCCTTTATCACCTAATAATTCTTGTTGTAAGTGAACTCCATCAATAACACAATCTTAACCCAACTCACCCTATAATCCATCTAGAGAGCTCTCAATATATCTTTCATCACTTGTTTAGTCAGCTTTATTTGACCATTCGTCTAGGAACAATATGTTGTACTGAATGCTAAAAATACACCCATTGATCTCATTAAACTCCTCTAGAATGTAGATATAAACCTTGTACCCAGTGACCATTCTATTTACAAAAGTCTCATATTGGAAAGGTACATATCTATCTACCCATTCCACCACTATAAATACACACTCAATTCATTTTATTGTTATCCCACATAGGTGAGGTTGATATGAACTATTCACTCCACCAATTATAAATAGTCTTATTCATTTCATGTTTCATCACATTTCAAATCTCTTATTAGGAAACATATAGAAGTTTGAACATAATAAATAAATTTAAATTTGTTATAATAACGAACAAAAATTGAGTTTGGCTCTTCATATAGAGCTTAAGCTTGTGCTTGACTCTATGAAAACTCATCAAGCTCAAGCCTTGATCCAAGCCAAACTCGAGCAACCAAAGCTTGAGTTTGACTTGACTCAAATTCTCTTCTAACCCTAACATATTATTAATAAAATACATAATATAATATCTTGTTTTGTTTACAAATAGTTACATACCTAAACCTTTAAAACATACCAATAATCTTAGTAACCAAATCTCATTCTCATTATCAAATAATAAAATAAAATTTTTAAATAAAAACCAAGAATAATCAAAGTAATTACAACTATATGCAATATCTAAGGATTTGAACTATAGTTGATACATGTCCTTCAATATTTTTTTGATCTATCTCTAACAAATTCTATTGAACAAATTCTTTTTCTAAACATTCAAGTAAGTTGGGGTTATTTCTAGTCAACCCTAACATGACCCAAAGTTTTAAGTTGTGTTGGGTTGACTAAAATTAAATTTTGTGTAATACAAAAAACTCAACCCTAATTATGTTAAAAATTATTAACTCTAAATTTCATACACTTTAGATAGAGGATGGTGTTAAGCGCCCATCCAATATAATTGTTTATCAAGTCATAAACCATTATATTGACATTTGATGAGGTTGTAGCTCCTTCAAGTACATTTTAGAGGCATTTTAGCCTTTTTTGTTTGATTACTATGTGACTATGATTTGAAAATGGTTAATGAAAGAATAAAAGCCTGATTTTTGGTTTGATGAATGGTGCATGCTTGTTAATCAACTCGTTATGTGGGTAGATTAAGAGAATCACCACGTTGGAAATTAAAAGAATGCACGACCATGCATCTTTAGATCACATAAAGATGTAGGCGTTACAAGCAGAATAAAAGCTTGATTTTAGTCTTTTTCCTTTGATCAATATGTGACTATGACTTGAAAATCGTTAATGAAAGAATAGCAAGCTTGATTTTTGGTCTGATGAACAGTTGTGTATGAAGAGTGTACATCCATTCAACAACCTATCATGTGGGTAGATTGAGAGAATCACCATGTTGGAAATTAAGAGAATGCACAACCATGCATCGTTAGATTGTATAACCATGCAAAATGTTACAAGCAGAATATTATTTAAGTCACGATTATCTTGTGATATTTCAACCCTATCAAATCACCCAGAACAAGAAAGAGTTTGCAAGAGATGACAGACATCTAGTTATTAGAGCAGCAACTTTTGACAAAAGTAATGGCCTTTGATAATTAGGAAAAGAAGGAAAAGATTCTCCACCAATCCATCTTGCTTGGTGCCAATGTAAGTGGGAGTTGATATGTTTTGTCATTTTCTTGGTTATTTCATGATTATGAGAATGTGAATGCGGTTAGTAAAATCTTATAGGAGAAAGATTGATACTACTTGATGATATGAGTATGTTGTGGCTAAGGATGATTTACTTTCTTGATGAAACTCATTCATGGCATTAGTCTATGAGTGATTTGTCGAATGCCATAAATTTGATCTAATTTTGTTGTTAGATCGGATTTTCTATTGTCTTGGGTGAACTTTGTTATGAAAACTAGACCACAGGGACTCTATAATTTTTATAGTCATTGAATTGTTACTTTTAGATCTATTTAGAGCCTAATATGATATGAATGTTTGTGTTGATTAGTGTGTGATCTAATTGAATTGAATTGACTGGGTATATTTCTATTGAATGACCTAAAATCCATGCATAAAATGTCATGTATGACTGTGCTAAGGTTAGACATAGTGATGCATAGACAGAAATTTATAAGATATTGAACGGGTGTATACCTATGCAAGATCTCATGCATAACCATACATCATTTCTTAAACATAGAATTCGTTAATGGATGAAGGTGTGATAAAACTACATGGTCATCCATGACCTAAACATGAATTAAACAATATCATGTATGCTTATAAATCAAGATATGCATGGCAAGAAGAAAATTACAATATTACACATAAGGTTGTCACGTACAGAAGAGGTATGAGATAAACAATGTATTGATGATGCATGATCGTGCACTCGAAGGAGGCACACCTATACACTAAAGAAAAATGCATGTATGTCCATACCTTTAAGGTTGTGAAAGTACATGGAATGAATTAAGCGCACCCATACATAGTCGAGTGTATGGTCATGCATAAGAGAAACTATGCACGTTTGTGACTAATTTATGGATGATTGTGCATGTGACTATTGTAAGAAAAATAAAATGAATTGAAGGCCCATTGAGGTGTTATAAAGTGCCTAAGGAATAGAGAAATAGGTTGGGCATGAAGAATGAATATATAAATCCATGTAGGAAGTGAGAAGAGCTAAATTATTCAAAATATGGTTTCAAGCAATTGGGTGTCATCAAGGATTAGATAGTCCCGTAGAACTTAAGATAAGTCAACAACATGGGACAAAGAAATACAAGACATTAGGCTAACGTGAAGGAATGCCCGTAACATAGGCATACTATCGTAGAGAGGGCAAGATATATTCCATTGATCATATATAGAATTGCCAAGGCCATGAGTCCATCAATTGGCTTAAGACTCATCAGGACAAAGATTGTTCGTCAATTGGGTTCACAAATTGATACACTAGGACTGCGAGTCTATCGATTGATAACTATATAAGTCAACTAAGATTAGAGAGTCTTATGGATTAAATACATTATTAGGGTATCAATTCTTCCCTTCAAAATGAGTTTTGATTAGCCTTAAAATGGAAAGAAAACATGGGATGCATAGAATAACAATGGAAAGGGGAAACAATTGATTAATTGATGTGGGATAGATCACTCATGTATACTAAGTGTTTATCACTCAACCCTTTCTCTTCATTTTGCTAGTGAGAGAAGTAAAGGTGATGACAATGAGCTAATTGGTCAATAATGAAGTGGCATGCAGTGGTGGATGGACTCATTTTATAGGGATAGATTATTGTTGTTATGTCATTGATGTTGGATTTTATTTGAGTACACACATTTATTATTAGTTGCTTGGATTTTGAGTATTGATACTTTAGATTTTGATTATTAATTTTAGTTGCTTGGATTTTGAGCATTGACACTTTAGATTTTGATTATTAATTTTTGTGATTAATAATGCATTTTGAGGTTATTTAGTATATGTTTCTTTGAGCAAGTATTTTATTGTGATTACTACTTGTGCTTGGATGAGATTAAGTAACATTTTACCTTGAGTGACCAGACCTTCGAGGCGGTGTGTTATATAAATGTCCTCAATTTGAATTTGCAATAAAATTATAGTTATAATAAAAATCCACCATTTGCAAACAAATTTGTAAATAAGATATAATTATAATAATACTTGAAAAATGATACATGCATCATTCATCATAAATTATATTTATTTTCTAATGTGGAATGTTCAATCTAATATTGATAACCACATAATACACTTATAAAAATCAATTATAATAATTATAGTTAAACTATATACATAAACAATATCTACAAATAACGATATATCATTGTATAATTGAATGATTTTGAATTAGAGATCAAACAATATCTAATTATATGATGATATATTATCATTTATACTCAAATTTATACCCATTATTTTTGCACATAGTGCTACTCTAATAATTAACATGTATGAATTTAACATATAATAAATTAAATATTTGATAATATTAATAATGGTGTTAAAAGAATCTAGAGGGTACAAAGTAAAAGAGGCAAAATTGAAGGGTTGCCTTTTGGTTTCTTTCCTCTGTTCCTACCGTAATTTTTAATTAGTACACTACAAGCTTAGTGCCAAAGGTGTTGTGAAAATTCACCGCGTGTAAACTACATTTTCGGTGTGTTCTATGCTTCATTAAATTATTTATCTTTTAAGTTATAAATCATATATTATTATGAATCATAGCAAGGTAGATGATTCTATTGAATAATAAAATTATATGTATTATGTTTTAAATATTTAATTAAATACTTAAATGATATATTATTTAAATATTTAAAACTGAATACACATAACATTACTTTGTTGAAAAATTATTTAATATGATAGTATTATTGAAATATTTGTTTGGACCCTTATATTAAATTTATTAAAAACTCTGTTAAATTTTGTATAGAATTGTTGAAAAGACCAAAAAGCCTCAAAATAAATTACACTTTACCTCATTTTATTAAATAAATTTTTATTCAATTTATGTTAATGTTAATTAAAAATAAAATATTAATACAAATATAGATAGTGGTATCGATGTCATATAATCGTACATTTAAAGACAAACTATAATTGAGAATGTTAGGGGTGTTAAGGTGTTAATGAAATTTTGCAAGAGATTTAAAAATTCAAAAAGTTTGAGGTGTTTTGAAATTTTTAAAATTTTAATATCTTTCTTAATAATTTCATATGATAATCGCACTCTCAAAAAACTGAACTAAAAATAACAAATTAAAAGTGTATATGTCATATTTAAATAATTGTGCCTATAATTATTTAAAAATATAGGAGGATGACTATGAGGGGCCGTTTGGTTATAGTTTTTAAGATTACCTTGTAATCTATATTTTATTATCTTGTTTGGTTTGTCAGTAATAGAAGATTATAGTAATATTTTATTATCAATATTGATGTGATAGGTAATATAGGTGGTAATCTGATTAACATCTTCACCTTAGGTATTTAAAGATTACCAAGGTTATCTTGATTTTATTATAATTAATATATTATTATTTATTAGTTTTTTAAGACAAAATAAATTATTTTTAATTAATATGACAAATAACATAAAAATATTTAAAAATAATTATATTCAAGGACATTTAAATAAAATAATTTACTAATAATCTTTTATTACCTTTAACCAAACATAATAATTATTTATATATATTAAATTTTATTAAACATAGTAATCATTTATACTCAGTAATCTTCTAAGTAATCTATCTTCAAGGTAATATTTCTATTTTGGTAATAAAACATTATCCAAACCAAACACCCTTTGATAGTTTTCCAAACAAGATTAGTGAAAATATCCATTTACCCTTTTAAATTAAAAAAATCATTCACATTCTATAATATTATTCACAGTTTAATAGAATATTATTATAATATTTTAAACTTTTGAAACAAAATAAAGTTAATTATGTCTTATTATAATATATTAATAAAATGATATAAATATTATTTGTTTGTTAAAACTAACTATTAGTTTTATCAGATAAATAAAAATAGTGTTTTTTAAAACATAAAGAGTGAAAATTTGTTATTTTATCAAATATTGGGTGGAAAATAGGCATTTTCAAGATCACAAAGACCTTTGTGCTTTTTTTCTTAGTAGTTGGATTAGAAAGGTCAAACATTAAAGGAATTGAGCATAAATTGAATAATTAAATTGTTGAACATAGGCAAAGGTGGTCGGGTTGGATCAACTTCAGCATAGTCTATCATGCCTTTGGGTCATGTCGAACCAAGTCTGCATAGTAACAGGTCTTGCGAGTCTAACTAGCTTAAAAAAAACTAAAACTCACGGCACGACCTGTATTTTAAGGGATCATGTTGTGTTGGGCCTTCGAGCCAATTTGTTAATTAAATGATAAAATATTTTTTATTTTAAAAAATATATAAAATTAAATAAAAATTATTTTTGAATTACTAAAACTGAGGACAATACCTCAAAAATTTTATTGATACTCTCTCATTTGTGATGAAGAAATACTATGATTACATAATGAAAAAAATTTAAAGATAATACAAATTAATTTATTTATATAATGTACAAATATAAGTTCAATTTAAATATACTCTACTCATCTTCAATGTTCAAATTCTTAAATTCTTCAAATATATCGTTAGCTACCCAATTTTGTAATTTAAAGTCAATTGTCACCTAATTTTGCATACACATGATCGCCTCGATCATGTTAGGGTATAAGTTTAATCGCGTGTCATCCAACATGCATTCACTTATATTAAAAATTTATTTTGATGCTACAATAGACACCGAAGACGTTAGTAGATCACCTGTCATTGTGAAAAGTATAAGAAAACTTTTTTTATGTGTTTTCTACTATGCTAAAACATCAAATATATCATCATATCATTTAATAATTTTAGGATAATGATCGATATTAATATAATTATAAAACTTACAATAATTTGTACTCTATCCTACATATTGCTTACTTTTATGCCAAATAGACCATATATGCGACTTTTGTCTACCTAAAACATCTTAACTTACCTCTGGTTTGGGAGTATGTATAGTCCTTCTATATTCATATTCATAAATAATATATATTTTAACTAAAAAATCTTGAAAATTTTCTATTTTATTAGTGTCCAATTATAACAAATTTTCATTTATAGTATCTAAACAATTTGAACTCCTAACAATTTGGTCTTAGGATCTAAAATGGTGCCTACAACAAAAAGAAACGGTAACTATTTCCAATATTTTTAAAATCTTTCCTCCATTATAAATATCTTGCAAAACACTATAACTATATCTTTTAAAAATATCACTTATTTTTCGCATATTATATAAAATTAAACATGCAATGAGATAATACACACCTAAGCATTGATCGATGACTGTTTTCAAGGGCTTTAACATGTTTATTAGAGTATTGGCAATGTTCCAACCATGGTAGTAGAATTATGTATTGTATCATGTATCAAAAACCTAATTTTTTATATAATATATTAAATATCGTATTATATTGTATGATACAATTTTTTAAAAAATAAAATAATAAAAAATCTAATTAACACGTTATATTTTAAAAAATATCACAAACACTCTTAAAAGTTTAAGATTTCTCATATACATATCTATTATATAATTATTTTCTCCAAAAAGTATATTAATCAATATCGATAATATATATCATATCATATGATATGTATTATATCATACGATATGTCTATTATATCATATTAATTCAATATACTTCATGATATGTTTTTTTTTTTACCTGTATCGTATCATATATTATATAATACTAATAACAATGTAAATCATATTCAGTAAAAAAAAAAATGCATTATCGAAATCCTTTGGTTGAGCATTGAAAAATTGTGTTATAACTATTTCACATGCTTTCAATGTAAGATATGTTGAATTTTACCTCGTTATAATATTAACTTTTATTTTATTTTTTCATTTTAACCTATTTGTTTACACAATTGATAATATACTTGTACGCGTGATGAGGATGACGAAATATAAACGATAACATGTCTAATTAGTGCTACTTGATCTTTCGCAAAACTCAAACCATCTTAAACTATTAAATTTATGATATAATAAATACATTTAATATGAAATAATTTTTTTACCAAATGGTAAGACTAAATGATTCAACATTAATTTCACTTAATATGAAATAATTTTTCACCAAAAGGTAATTAAAAAAATAGAGTTATTGATTTTATATTCATAAAAAATATTATCTAATGTTTGATAAATAGTAATACTAGTATGAAGATATTTTAGTAACATAAATACAATAACCTTTTTGCACAATTGCCATTCAGAATCAATGTAATAGGCAGTTGCACAAATGTATCCTATATCATGTTTAGTTGTAGTCCATAAATTAGAAGTAATTGAAATAGTTCTATTAAAATTACTTAGTTCTCCTATAGTTTTTAATTTCATGCATTCATAATTTCTAACAATGTCAAACCTAGAAAATCTTTTAGAAATTAGTTGAGCACTATTTTGTATCATCCATTATAATATTTTATCTTCAACATATGAAAAAGGTTGGTTATAAGCTACAACATACATAGTCATATAGTCTTCCTGTTGGGGTTGGTGCCCCAGAGCCAATTTCTATAACGATATAAATTCATTAATAAGGTCATATTTGTAATTTCCCATGGGTATCTTTGTATGTTACAATATATTAATATATGCTTAGACAAATGTCATAAGAATAGTTGAATTGTGATTAGGAGATCAGTGTATGATATCGGATTGTGAGAATCCTATATGCACAATATATGGTCATTCTTAAAATGTTAATAACTTTAATATTACCATGACCGGAGGCACAAATAATAATGATAGAGTTATCATAGTATTAAACAACCTCATTGAAAGATGATGACAATTCTTATGTGTCAAAATTGTTTGTTAACGACTTAATGCAACACATTATAAACATGTTCACCAAATTAACTCGTCAAGAGGATTCCATATAAATAGTTGCTCCAATGTAAATGAAAAATATCCTCTTAATAAGCGAAGATATATGTGATCTTTAGACTTGAGTTTATTAGACTATTTTATGCAAAAATTAGTATGATTTGACGTCAACCCAATATAGTTCGGTCAGAAGATTGCTAGAAAAATGGATAAATAAAGAATTCATTACTTTTGAGCATGCAAGCTGATATCTTAGTTAATGTTTTTTGATGGATGACCAACTAAATATATGGTCATAATAGGATTGCGTTGATGTTTGATTAAATATTATCTAGTCATTGACAAAAGTCAGTCTATGTTTTTTAAGGAGCCCTGAGGGAGACATTTTATTTATTCCTCAACCTGGAAAAAATATTGTATGATGAAAGGATCAAATTATATAAGTAACTATATCACTGACAGATTAAGAAGCCACATATTAACCTTCTATTAATTGGGTTGTCATGATACCTTGTTAGAGTGCAATCTTTATCTATGTTTAGATAGATGTCAGGTCAAAAGCCCAACATGAATTCGAACATTACAAACTTAGCGGAAAACCTATAAGTTACACATGAGAAAGGGTTGATAAAGTTTGGAGGTGTAAGATTATCTAAGTTAAATTCAGTCTATATTTTGGTTAAAGGATTTTGAGCCTTGGAAAGGTCTATGGATCCAAAAGTATGTGTTATTGTACTTTGGGACCTTAGTGTAATAATTATAAGTAGCTACGGTGTATGTCAGAAATGTCAAGATTAGATTTTATCCAATTAGATAAATCTAAAACCACATCACCTAGATTGAAATTCAAATCAGGCTAAGGATAGTATTTTATTCTATCTCCATTATCTTCGTTATCCCACAATTTTATGTTGAAGGCAAAAAATTGTTGGAAATTAATTAGGAGATGTATACCCAATCCAAGTAAACTAGACCAGGTGTAAGATGCAAGCTTGGGTGCATGTAATTACATGACCTGGGTGTACATAAATGAAATAGGTACTAGCCTATGAGGGTTGTATACATTGTATGGGTGGGAATTATCCCACCCATACAATGTACATTCGAGAAACTAATGTCTTTCGTGTGTACATGGCCAAATCCGCCTAGGCCATGAACAAGGTCAGGGGGGTCTCTTTTTTGTGTACATATATGCATATGTTCTTGTGTTCTTTATACATAGTGTTTAATACATATAATCCTAGTCATAGAGTGAGTGTTTTCTATACCTCTCACACACATACAAACTATCCTTCGGTTCTAGCAAGCCTTAAGCATAGTTTAGCATTTATTATTGCTACTTTATGTGGATACCAAAGAGCATGTCTACTCTTGTTTTTTTTTAAAGCATGACTTCGCAATCTCTCGCTAGTGCTTTATGTATGTTGTGAATTAATCTTACTACGAGGGAGAACCATAATGGGTTTTTATGATGTGTTTGTATAGTTTATTAAAATTTTTAAATTATTATTCTGCCGCTAAAGGCCACGAATTCCCTACACTCTCATCTTAGAATGATCGTAGATGAAATTCGTCATTTCTCTAACGTGCCTTAAAGTGCTTAGACCATCTACCTCACTAGAGTTGCCAACCGATCGTGATCTAGTGAAGGCAATTTGTTTTTACCCTCTCATGTCAAATGGAATTTTTTTATAATATTTAGTAAGATGACAACAAGGATGACCAATGTCAGCTAAACTGGCACATGTCAAACAAGGTCCGCAATGTTTGTGCATTACCTGTCAAATTAGTTTACCTTCAATCATTTTTCTATTTAATCGAAATGATTATACAACATCAACTTTTGTTTTCTTTTTTTTTCCCATCAAGTTTGTCACACTTTCATACGTCGATGCTTTCACACTTTCACATGTCAGTGTTTTAGATGTGTTGTCAACAATATCATCACCTTTAAAGTATTTAAATAGATTAAACTCATTTAACTCTAGATCCATTTATAATCTTTTGTTGAATAAAAAATAATGATTGACAAAATTGTATCACAACATCAAACTAAATTGTTATACTCGGATAAATATTGATTGAAAATATGAGAATTTGAGAATAAGAGATTGATGAATGAAATTGTTGAGAGAATAAGAGATTGAGAATGAGAATTGAAGTCGTATGATTTTTAAAAGGGAGAAAGGGGTTTATATAAGAAAAAATTTAAAAATATATATATTTTGATCGAGCCAACAATTAGCTAGTAGCTATTGGCCTGGCTAGACATCTACAAGTGCAGATGTTGCTCTAAACTTATAGAGGCATTTTTTTAATTTTTAATTTCTAATGTTTTAAACAGCCTGCTATAGTAGCAGATCAGGTCGAGCCAACTCGTAGGGCAAACAATGCCTACTATAATAGAGAGTCATGCTCTCGTAGGCTGGGTTGAAAATAGGGGTCTAGGCCTCCTACCATGTCTAAACATAGGTCACATTACTTGGATGTTTAACCACCATCACGAAAATAAATATAAAATTAGGTTGGATAATTTATTTATTTTTAATTCTCAAAAGCTATTATAAGAATCGTAACTGCCCACCATAATTTTCATTATCTTGTTAACATAAGATTCTTTTTCAACATAAATGAATTTGCTGAAAAATTCTAAATTAAATACATATAAATCATGGCAATCCTAATTTGTCTAGGTTTGAATCACTAAATACCTTGAATAAGTCAAACTCAAATTGAAATTTTAATTTTTATATTTTAAACTTTATTTAAGATTGAAGAGTCACCTTGTTAATGATAATTTTTTTCTCCATTAATTATTCCTCCCTTTAAGAGATCTTTATTCTTCTTTGATGATTTTGTTTTTTGACATCACTGGTTGACCAACTTAATTGAACTGAACTCGATTTCAAACTAACCATTCTTAATTTAAATTAAACTCAAATTACATTTTGTTTGAATTCAGTTTAAATCCACCCATTCTCATATTAATTGATATAGAAACAAAATTAGCTTCTTAATATAGAATTAATTTTCCTAGGTATATACATGGAATTCCGTTTTTAAGATTATATGTTCTCATCACTAAGTAGACAAATTATTCATGAAAGGTATTGACGTGTAGAGCTAGATTCGAGTTAAACTAAGCCCAAACATAAGTTGTTAAGTTTCGGCTGGGGTTTGACGAGCTTGACGAACTAGTTGCTCATGATCAGCTCACTCAAAAACTACAAAGTTTGGGATCGATTCGAACATACTTGAGACAATGTAGCCAATCTCGAACTTGGCTCGAGCTCGCCTAACCATGGCTTGACTCAGCTCTAAACAAATGTGTTTGATTCGGCTCAGTCAAACATGCTCTACTTGGTTTTGGATACTCATGTTCGACTCACTTCTCTGGGTCAACTTCGAGCTTGCATTTCAAGCTTGGGTTCGCATTCGTGTTTTGGATCTCATTACCCTACACAATTTGCATAAACTCAAAAAAATATATATACATCTGAAAATAAGTTTGGGAAAATGCTTGATCATCAACCAATCTCAGTGATTCTTTGCTCTTATTTCATCCTGCAAAATCTGTAAGTTTCTTCAAGAATCTATCAAGAAATACAAGAATGCTTAGTATATGAAAAATGATGTCACAATTGTGCCAAAATGTGCAGTATATTCTGTAATAACATTATGAACTTTTAGGCATTAAGTTATGTGGAATATATGAAACCAAACTTATGCTAAAATTTTGTATCATCCAAATCATCTCAAAAACTCAGTTGTATAAATAATGACCAAATAAACAGCAACCATAAGACCCAAATCATATTAAAGTTGTATAAATAATGTCAAATGTAAACTACTAGTCAAAGTGGTATGGAGTTTCAGAACAATGAACCAATAAAAGTAATTGATAGTATTTAACTTCAGTACTTTATTAAGCATATAAAATCACTTCCGCACTGAAATGCCATAAAGTGTAACAGACTGTACAAAATCAAAGCACTCAAAAAGAAAAATAAATAAATCTTAGAAAACACATACCTATCATCTTGATCAACCTGGACACTGCCGAATATATTGTGCTTTCTTGAAAGTTTCAGAAAGAAAAGTAGCAATAATATTATATTAACTCACCAAGTAAAAGCCTGACTGAAATTATACCAGAGAGATTAACTACTAAAAAGAAATTTAAACCCCTGCATCAATAAAATTCATCTGGGAAAGGTCCGCTTATAAGTTAGATATGAATGTGTACGAGAACATTCCATCATCCCCCAGTGTGTGATTGTTTAAGTGTCTAATGGGTCAATCTCAATTTTAGCAATTATTTTCAAGAAAATAAACGACATGGTTAATTAATTAACTTTTTCACATAATAAATCAATAAGTATATAAAGTTAAAGTTGTACATTTGATGGTTTTTTCACCTAATTTTTAGCTTGGATCCAATCTACTCCACACATAAACATACTTGCAATTTTTAGGTATTATTCTATCTAGTGGGGCAATCTACTCCACACATGAACAGACTATACATTTGAAAATTCACAAACTCTATCTCCGGTTAGTAAATATGGCTAATAGATATCATCCTTAGCTTTTATCGAGGCCACACTTTTCGAAAATCAACACTACATTAAACATATTATAGGTGTTATTCTATCTAGTGGGGCAATCCAAAATCAATTTTCTTTCCTTAAAACCACATATTTTAACAGTATTTGCAAAGTCTCACTGCCTAATCTTACTAGCTCATATATATTTCATAATATCTTTTATTTTATCAATAAACCCCTTAGTCTCACCTAAACCATCTTGAATAAGAAGATTGACGATGTACGTCATGCACTGAATGTTGAATAACTTTCCTTTGCAAACTAATGATCTTTGCATCTTAAAATCATCCATCAATAATGCGATGTACTTGTCATTCATGGATGTATTGTTTATAATGATGGTGTGCACCTATTAACATAGAATTAACATGTACAATAGGGTTGCCACTTATTGATCAAGAAATAGACAATGTATAAGTATAAATAGATTGAACTTTACCTTATTCTGAATACCCTATTTGTCGAAACAATTGAATACACTTTGTGCAACATTTTTCCTTTTCTTAGGAAAGGAACATGGACAAAGATAATAATGTGTTCATTTAAAGTCCATTCTAGATCCACCCAATGCATAGGTATGACCATTTATTTAATGTTTTGCACATCTGACTCCTATTAATTGGTTATCACACGTATCCTTCTCAAATTTTGGAAAAGTCTTTTCAAATCATTGGTTTTGACCTACACAACTCAATCACAATCAAAGTTTGCTTGTTTCCTTCCAATGTCTCGTATAGAGGTTGTAGAATGCTACAAAAGTAGTTGAAGCCAATATGCTCAACCATATTGAACGACAGTTCATCCATTAGAATCATATCAGCAAGTGCCTCTCGCACTTGCATATTGCATCACAATAATTGTTAATTATTTTAACACAAGTTAGTTTAAAAATGATAGTAATTAACCAAATAAATTAATTACGTATTTAAGTTGTACCTTATTGTGATCACATTTCGCATTCATCCTCAGTACAGGTGGAGTAAAGGAGTTTAGAAAATTTGCTTGTGTTGGCTTAAACCCTAACATTGTTTAGCCTTTCAAATCACTCTCTTTTCCTAATGCCTTCTTTCTCTCGCGACATTGTTCCATATTGTAGGAAATGTGTGTTGTTGAATGTGTCTTCTGCAGTTTCAACCTTTTCTTACAAAACTTGATGGAGAAATGTCGAAGAGTCGAAGTTTGTCGTGAAAGGAGGAACTAAAACTAGAATGTAGCGAAGTTAACTAAAGTGAGGATAAATGCAACCAACGATGCCAAAAAGTCGAAGACATAAGCAATAGGAGGTGGAGTCCAGTAGGAGAAATGCAACCAATGACGCGAAGATAGAAGCAAGAGGAAATAGAGTAGCAACGAGAGAGTGGGAGAAGTGAAAATTTTAGGGTTTACTAAACCTTTGTTATTTAGCCCAAATGATCAAGGACATTATTTTAACAAAAACTTAAAAAAGGCAAGATGCGCTCAACTCCTTTTCTACTCGGGTTTAGGCTCGTGTGGTGATTCTTTAACATACTTCAACTTGGGTTTGTATACAACATACTCATTTCAAGCTCGTTTGAACAAAACTCTTTAAGGTTAAACAAACTCACTTTGAATCTAGCCTTACTCATGTGAAAACCAAAAATAAACCCGAAAGCATACATTTAGACCTAACCCTAAAACATAAAAATTCTTTGTAGTTTAAACTAGAGTTGACAATTTAAAATGCTTTTGTTATATATATATATAACAAATTGTTTAATGACGTGGAATTAGAAATTAGAGTATTTTACTTACGTGAGACTATGAAGTCTTTGTATCTCAAAGTTACAAATGGTAATTTCGATCCAATTTTAGGGTCTCGACCCTAACGAGGAGAGAATTTCCTGATAAAAATGGGGAAGAGGATGGAGACAAGGATGAAAAAATTTTCGCAATCGAGGACAAAGATACATGTATCCCCTCTCCGCCTTGCCCCGCCCTTATCTTCGCCTTTTTATATTAATATATTTACTTAAAATATTAATATATCTTTATAGTTTTAGCTTATTTATGTTTTTCAAATTTATTTAAGTTTTTGTTGTACGTATTAAAGTGGTTAATATATTATATTTGTGACATTTGAAATAGTGGATTACTTTTGATTTTTACTTAATTTTTTTATTTAATATATTTATATTGTGTTTAGAGGTATAGAGAGGGAATTTTTCCCCATAGGGATAGAGAAGGGATGAGGAGAGAGTTTTTCTTCGTAGAGATGAGACAGGGAATCATTTTCATTCTCATAAAAGAGACGAAGATTGACATCTCCTACAGGGATGGGGACAAAGACGGGGATTGAAATCCCCTCCCTGTCTTTCCCCATTATCATCCCTACTAAAAGTCATTTTCTTGGGCTTGATTTGGACATGGAAAAAAGCACAAGTTCTATTTTGACAAATACAATCACTTATATGTATTCTACATTATGACAAAAGAATATGGTTCTCACTTTTTTTTTTTTAAGTTTTTTTCACATAGATTTACTGCATTGTATTTTTTTAATCTTTTAATCTTTATTTCGGTTTGAATTAACCTTTAAATTATCTTTAATAATATATCTAATACTTTAATCTTAATATTTTCTTAATTAAAATTCTCTCAAAATTGTATTTTCTGATAGTATAAGATAAATTTCGATAATCGTTATTAATTTTGTATAAATACAAAAGAAAAAATGGAAATAAAATTAGTAACAGAAAGAAAGGGACATTTTTAATTTCATCAATAAGATGCTAAAATTGAGCATTATCTTGTGTTGCGGGGAATATCACGAGGAAATTTGGCCGGCTTAATTGGCTCCCTATCAAGGGGACCAGGGCCAAGGTGGGCTACTCATTGCAACATGGACACTTGGCATTCCATAATAATTTTTATTGTTTGGTTGTGGACTTCCCCAGAAAATTTATTATTACTTTTTTTTTCGTTGTGAAGAAAATTTTCCTTCAAAATCTTGATAGTAAATACAAAAATAAAAAAAAAGTATAAAAATATTTGTAAAATAATGTACATAAAATTTATATATAAAAAAATATAAAATATGTATATATGAGTTTAATGCGACATCAATAATATATTTTAAAAAAATTGTAATATGAATAATAATTTTAATATTTTTCGTAAATCTTTTAATACAATCAACTATTAAATGTAAAGTATTTAATAAATTATTAAATCTAATATAACTTAATACATAAATACATAATTCAAATTCAAATTATTGTCTAAAGAATTTCTATTAAGATTTTGTTGAGACTCAAACACAAGATATATATTTACAATATTAAAATAATATAAAACTAATATAAATGAATATCAAATTTATGTCAAACAGAGCTATATGATAGATAAAATAGCTCAAAGAGTATAGTACTATGCACTTTAAAAAGGTTTATCATCCAAACATACAAATAAGAACTCTTAACTAAACGTATAAACAACCGAGAATAACACTTAAATTAGTAAAAATTCATCCACAAGTTGTTAGTGCACCCGTAAAAGATATTTAAACAAAATCTAATTTGATATCAGAAGTATTTTCTCATGTTAGAAATAGAACAAAAAACAATAATTAATAAAAAATTCAGAACTTTCGCAAGACATAAAAGAGTTGGTCTATTTTGATAAATAAATATGACCTCACAATGAAATTAGGGACAACTCTTATCCGCTATACCAACAGATAATATTATGCTACAATCAAAATCGTCCACATGTAAAGCCTTCAGAATGAAACAAGAGAAGATATCAACCAAAAGAAATACTAAATTACAGGAAGCAATACCTACTTTTTTTTGAAAAATTGTAGCCCAAAGAGAAATTACGAGTAGTATGTATATGCATAACAAGGTTAGTATATCAGTCTAATTATTAATTGCAAGAGTTTTATATAGGGAAGGAAAAATGAGAAATTAAGAATTAAAAAAATGGTTTAGGTGTTTGAGTGTTTTGGTGGAGCGTGAATATTCATACAAGGAGGGAAAATGGGAAATTAGGAATTAAGAAGAAATAAATTGTTTTTTTTTAAATGACTGTGACATTATCGTAAATAGTTAAAAATAGAAGGGACAATTTTGTATTCTAAAATTAGCCAAAAATTAAAAAATATAATAAATATAAAATACGATCGAATAATTCATATTTAATGTGAAAAAGATATAAAATATGTTTTTAATATATATTGGATTTGAAAATTGCTTTTAACATATTTAATACACAAATTGAACAAGAGCTTGAATTAAACCGAAATAATACGCGGTTTTATTAAATTGACTTCAAGGGAGTGTTTTTGGATCAATAGGGGGCCTATTTCACTTTCTTTTTCTGGGAAGTTTTTGACAAATGTGACGATCTGGACCGTCCAATGATTCACATCTATTGGCTGTTATTTTTCCTTTTTCACTTTTTAAAAGTAAAAATCTAGTTTAATAGTAAAATAAATGCCAATTGAAAAGAACTAAATTTTCTAAGCAGATGGAAAGTATGTCATAAATATTTAAGGTTTATTTTTATTCGTGATTACTAAATTTATAAATAAAAAAGCTAATAAATGATTTTAAAATCTGAATTATATTATAAACTATTTCCAAAAATCAATTTTTATTAGATTTTTTTTATCTCTCATTTTTTAAAAATCAAAATTTTGTTATTGAATTCTAACTCAAAATATTAGCTCTATTTAATGATAGAGAGAGAAAAAAGTACAGAAACAATTATCAAATACAAACTGTAAGCTTGAATACCAATTGAATTCGATTTGAACAAAAACTCAAATAAGTCTAGTTCAAGAGAATCTCAAATCTATAAAAATAATTTAAAATCGATTCGAGATCAACAAAATGAATTTTAAACTTATTTTGAAAACAATTTTATTTTAAATTTAATCTAAGTTGGTTTGAACTCGAACTTGTTCCAGAAATAGATAGCAATTCAACTTTTTGTTTAAGCTGAAATACTTTTGTTCGGCGCATTTCATTGATTCTGTAGAAATGAATATGGTAATTTGAGGACATGCACATTTCTTAAAAAAATAAAATTGCCAGTGAAATTTTTTATAATGAAAGGGAAAAAAAAAAAGTTATGTACATACACAACACAACAATATTATTTTTAATATATATTTCCTTCAATTGACATTGTTTTATTTTTTTTTTAATTATCTTATATTTGAAACCAATCATATTTTTAAACCAACAAGTATTCACTATGATAAAATAAAAATACATTCCCCCAATTTATATTAATAGCAAGAGAGAAACAAGCTAATTTTTATGTGCCTATGTGAGTAGTCAATCATGGCATCATATTCCCTGTATAACATGGGATAAGCAAACTTAATAAATTCAAATTTAAACCTACAATTACAAGAAACGAGTACATTACAATACATAAAGGATCAACATAAACAAAGATCATACCAATAATCAAGTTCCTTACGTTAAATCCAGTCTGATTGCAACCGACATAAGCAAATTTATCTCTCCCTAATATTTATCAAACTTTGCCATCATTGATTTAACCATTACGACTACCTCTGGATCAAATTCCATAATTTTTAAGATTTTTTTTATTCTGTGAACCTCCGTGAAGTTTAAGTTAGTCATTGGATATTTTGTTCCTGATACAATTTTGCTTACATTATTAAATATTCTAGAAAATTCACAAACTTTATCTCCAGTTAGTAAATATGGCAAATAGTTATCATACCTAGCTCTGTATCGACCCACACTTCTCGAAAAATCAACACTACATTAAACATATTATAGGTGTTGTTCCATCTAATAGGGCACTCGAAAAATCAATTTTCTTTCTTTAATACCACATATTTTAGCAATATTTGCAAAGTCTCGCTGCGTAGCCTCACTAACTCATATATATTTCACACTATCTTTTATTTTATCAATAACCACTTTAATCTCACCTAAACCATCCTGAACAAGAAGATTGACAATGTACGTTATGCACTGAATGTTGAATAACTTTCCTTTGCAAAATAATGATCTTTTCATCTTAAAATCATCCATAAAAAATGCAATGCACTTGTCATTCATGGATGCATTGTTTATAGTGATGATGTGCACCTATTAACATAGAATTAACATGTATATTAGGGTTGCCACTTATTAATCAAGAAATAGACAATGTATAAGTATAATTAGATTGAACTTTACCTTATTCAGAATACCCTATTCCTCGAAACAATTGAATACACTTTGTGCAACACTTTTCCTTTTTCTCAGGAAAGGAACATGGACAAAGATAATAATGTGTTCATTTAAAGTCTATTCTAGATCCACCCAATGCACAGGTATGACCATTTATTCAATGTTTTGCACATCTGACTCCTATTAATCAGTTTATCACACGTATTCTTCTCAAATTTTGGAAAAGTTTCTTCAAATCATTGGTTTTGACCTACACAACTCAATCACAATCAAAGTTTGCTTCTTTCCTTCCAATGTCTCGTATAGAGGTTGTAGAATGCTACAAAAGTAGTTGAAGCCAACATACTCAACCATATTGAACAACAATTCATCCATTAGAATCATATGAGCAAGTGCCTCTCGCACTTGCATATTGCATCACAATAATTGTTAACTATTTTAACACAAGTTAGTTTAAAAATGATAGTAATTAACCAAATAAGTTAATTAAGTATTTAAGTTGTACCTTATTGTGATCATATTTTGCATTCATCCTGACTACAGGTGGAGTAAAGGAGTTTAGAAAATTTGCTTGTGTTGGCTTAAACCCTAACATTGTTTGGCCTTTCGAATCACTCTCTTTTCCCAATGCCTTCTTTCTCTCACGACATTGTTCTGTATGGTAGGAAAGGTGTGTTGTTGAATGTGTCTTCTGCAGTTTCAACCTTTTCTTACAAAACTTACATACAACAAAACTTGATGGAGAAATGTCGGAGAGTCGAAGTCTTTCATGAAAGGAGGAACTGAAACTAGAATGTAGCGAAGTTAACTAAAGTGAGGATAAATGCAACCAATGGTGCCAAAAAGTTGAAGACATAAGCAATAGGAGGTGGAGTCCAGAAGGATAAATGCAACTAATGATGCCAAAGATAGAAGCAAGAGGAAACGAAGTAGTAACAGGAGAATGGGAGAAGTGAAAATGTTAATGCATGAAAGGAAATTTGAAGGTTTACTAAACCTTTGTATTTTAGCCCAAATGTTCAAAGACGTTGTTTTAACAAAAACTTAAAGAGGGCAAAATGCACTCAGATCCTTTTCTACTCGGTTTGGGCTCGTGTTTGGATTCTCTAATATACTTCAACTCGGGTTTGTATACAATGGACTCATTTCAAGCTCGTTTGAACAAAACTCTTTAAAGTTAAATAAACTCACTCTGAATCTAGCCTTACTCATGTGAAAACCAAAAATAAACCCAAAAGCATACATTTAGACCTATAAAAATTCTTTGTAGTTTAAACTAGAGTTGATGATTTAAAATGCTTTTGTTATATATATAATAAACAAATTGTGTAATGATGTGGAATTAGAAATTAGAGTATTTGACTTAGGTGAGACTATGAGGTCTTTGTATCTCAAAGTTAGAGATAATTTCGATTCGAATTTAGGGTCCCGACCTTAACGAAAAGAGAATTCTGTGATAGAAATGGGGAAGAGGACAAGGACAGAGATGAAAAAAAATTTTGCAATTGTGGACGAAGATACATATGTCCCCTTCACGCCCTGCCCTGCCCCTATCCCCGTCTTTTTATATAAATATATTTACTTAAAATATTAATATATATTTATAATTTTAGATTATTTATATTTTTCAAATTTATTTAAGTTTTTGTTGTACATATTAAAGTGGACAATATATTATATTTGTGATATTTGAAATAGTGAGTTGATTTTAATTTTACCTAATTTTGTTATTTAATATATTTATATGTGTTTAGAGGGTATAAGGAGGAGATTTTTTCTTGCGCGTACAGAGAGGGGATTTTTCCCCATAGAGATAGAGAAGAGATGAAGAGAGAATTTTTCTTCGTAGAGAGAGGACAAATAATCATTTTCGTTCCCATAACAGAGATAGAGACTGATATCTCCTATAGGAATGGGAATGGGGATGAGGATGAGAATGAGGATGAGGACGAGGATTGAAAACCCCTCTTTGCCCTTTCCCGTTGTCATCCCTACTGAAAGTCATTTTCTTGAGCTTGATTTGGACATGTGAAAAAGCACAAGTTCTACTTTGACAAATACAATCACTTGCATGTATTCTACATTACGGCAAAAGGATATGGTTCGCACCTTTTTTTTTTTTGACATAGATTTATTACATTATATTTTTTTAATCTTTTCGTCTTTGTTTCTGTTTGAATTAACTTTTAAATTATCTTTAATAACATATATAATAATTTAATTTAACCTTTTCTTAATTAAAATTCTCTCAAAATAGTATTTTCTGATATTGTAAGATAAATTTCGATAATCGTTGTTAATTTTTGTATAAATACAGAAAAAAAATTGGAAATAAAATTAGTAACAGAAAAAAAGGGAAATTTTTAATTTCATCAATAAGCTGCTAAAATTGAGCATTACCTTGAGTCGTGGGAATATCTCAAGGAAATTTGGCCGGCTTAATTGGCTCCTTATCAAGGGGACCAGGACCAAGGTGGGCTATTTCATTGCAATATGGACACTTGGCATTCCATAATTGACTTGACGGCATCAATCTAAAAATTAATTTTTATTGTTTGATTGTGGACTTCCCCAGAATATTTATTTATTTATTTTAGTTGCGAAGAAAATTCTCCTTCAAAATCTTGATAGTAAATACGAAAATTAAAAAAAAAAAGTATAGAAATATTTGTAAAAAAAATGTACATAAAATTTACGTGCAAAAAATAAAATAAAATATATACATAAATAAGTTTAATATGACATATTATTAATGATATATTTCTAAAAATACTATAATATCAATAATAATTTTAACACTTTTTCATGAATTTTTTAATGAAAATCAATATAACAATTTAAATGTAAAATATTTAATTAACTATTAAACTTAATATAACATAATACATAATTCAAATTCAAATTATTGTCTTAAGAATTTCAATAAAGATCCCGTTGAGACACAAACACAAGATATATGCTCATACTATTAAAATAATACAAAACTAATACAAATGAATTTCAAATTTATGTCAAATAAGTCTACATGATAGATAAAATAGCTCAAAAAATATAGTGCTATGCACTTTAAAAGCTTTATTATCAAAATATGCAGATAAGAGCTCTTAACTAAATGCATAAACAATTAAGAATAACACTAAAATTAGTAAAAATTCATGCACAAGTTTTAGTGCACCCATAAAAAATATTTAATTGAAGATATTTAAACAAAATCCAATTAGATATCAGAAGTATTTTCTCATGTTAAAAATAAAACAAAAAATAATAATTAATAAAAAGTTCAGAACTTTCATGAGACATAAAAGAGTTGGTCTGTTTTGAGGAATAAATATGACTACATAATAAAATTAGAGATTGCTCTTATCCGTTATACTAAAAGATAATATTATGTTACAATCAAATTCGCCCACATATAAAGCATTCAAAATGAAACAAAGGAAGATATCAACAAAAGAAATACTAAATAACATGAAACAATACCAACTTTTTTTTGAAAAATTGTAGCCCAAAATGAAATTATGAGTAGTATGTATATGTATAACAAAGTTAGCATATCAGTCTAATTATTAATTGCAAAACCTTTAAACAAACGTAAAATATAGTCAAATAATTCGTATTTAATACAAGAAAAGTATAAAATAAGTGTTTAATATATTTTTAATTTAAAAATTATTTTCAACTTATTTAATACACAAATTAAACATAGTTTGAATTAAACCTGAATAATATGTGGTTTTACTACCTTGACTTCAAAATAAGGGCTTTTGGATCAATAGGGGGGCCTACTTCCCTTTTTTTTCTTTCTGGGCAGTTTTTGACAAACGTGATGATTTAGACCGTCCAATGATTCACATACAAAAACAAACTTAGCTCAAGATCATCTCGAATCTAAAAGAGATAACTTAAGATCGATTTAAGATCAACAAGATGAGTTTTGAACTGGGTTTGAAAATAATTTTACTTTAGATTTGATTCAAATTAATTCAAACTCGTTTGAACGTGATTTATTTTATAAAAACATATTTAATCTTTAGGTTTAACTTGACTCATTCAATTTAAGTTTGAATTTAAACTCAAACAATTTAGGTTGAATCTAACCCTACTTCTTGAACTTGTTCTAGAAATAGATAGCAATTCAACTTTTTGTTTAAGCTGAAATATTTCTGTTTGGCGGATCTCATTGATTCTGTAGAAATGAATATGGTCTCTCTTGTCAAAATCAGAGTTCATGCTTATCCTTTTCAAGCCCATTTTGGGCAATTGAGGAGGAGTAATTTGAGGAAAAAGAAAAAAAAGTTATGTGCATACACAACACAACAATATTATTTTTAATATATATTTCCTTCAATTGACATTGTTTTTTTTTTTTAAATTATTTTTAATATATATATATTAAAAGTTATGTGGCTATGTGAGTAGTCTATTAAATATTATGATGAATGATAATGTTGTTCACCATTTTTCAGAAATTTTAAACAATTTCCCACTTCGATTCTCTGTTGTTTATGTTATATAATGAATTAACACAAATTAACAACTTTAAATAGCTCAAATCATAATCATTAAATCACATATGCTTCATCTCAACCATTGTCCAAGTTAAGGTATTTCATATACATTCGATTTTAAGTATTTTAATAATGTGTTATCATATGATTAGACAGTATTTTATTTTTATTTCAAAATTATTAAATTATATAATAATATATCATTTGAATACTTAAAATTAGAATTTTATTAAAAAGAAAATACATTGGGAGGATTAATGATGAAAATAGTTGTTTGATAGTATGAGAATATTTATTTAAAAAAAAAAAAAAAAGAATGGAA
This sequence comes from Mangifera indica, assembly GCF_011075055.1. Taxonomy (NCBI): domain Eukaryota; kingdom Viridiplantae; phylum Streptophyta; class Magnoliopsida; order Sapindales; family Anacardiaceae; genus Mangifera; species Mangifera indica. The sequence goes on along the minus strand of NC_058145.1, from coordinate 4,647,927 downwards.
TTCCTTCGAGATAGAGGAAGGGGACCCTTTCGAACAGGATCATTTTCCAATTCTGTCGAAAAAGGGTCCTTTACATAATTTTCCCAAAAGAAGAATCGTATTATCTACACCTCATATACCATGCCAAATTGAAAAAAGAAAAGGGATTCCAACCCAAGTATAGAAGCCCAAAAATACTTGTACATAGTGTCGGTGATTTTCAGGGTTTCGGATAAGGACATGAAATAAGAATCCATAGATGGTCCTCATTTTGGAGGCTTTATGCACATAGAGATGCCATTCGGATTGAGATTGCTTTCTTACATCAAAGTATCTTTCAGCATTTTCACCTCTGTGCATTAAAAATAGAAATCAATATAAAAATACCCACAAAATAAAAAAATAAAAAAAGAAGAAGAAGAAGAAGAAGATATTATTCTTTTTATTTGATGCTAAATTGGAGTCTAATCTCAGGAGATGAAACCACTAAAAAATTACCGTATAGTTTGGTATAGTTTTTAATCTAGGTTATAATTTGAGTGACTTTTAAACTAAACCAAATTATAAATTATATTTTTTTAAAATACATATATATAATTATATTTTACAAAATTTTTTATTACAAATTAAAAAATAATTATAAAAAGATAAATATATATGTTTGATTAACCTAAATGGCCATTATTAATCAATCAAAAGTTCCTACTTTCAAAAAGTAATTGCATTTTTTATTTTTTCCAGAAGATTAATGTGCTTGGATTGGAGAACACAATTATTGGACATGAAAATTATTCTCATTTATGCATGATGCGAAAGCTACCTATTCTCTTGTGAGAAATCCCAAGTCAATCACTATCACATTTATTTTTCCATCCAATTTTAAAATATCTAATAATATATTATTATATAATTAAATTAAATTAAATTAAAAATAAAATAATATGATATATTATTTAAATATTTAATTAAATATTTAAAATTAAACATATATAACATTTTTCTATTTTTTTTTAATATTTAGATGCCATATTGAAATACATCCTATTAATTAATTTATTAGTCCATAGTACATCTTTCCACTCAGCATGACTTTGTAATATTGTTTGTTTAGTTTACAGTCTCTCCTGCAAAAGTTTACAATATGTCAAACATATAAAGTCGGTCCATATAATATTTAATTTATTGATGATAGAAGAAAAGCTACTTTATATGCATTGCAATTTGCATGCCTCTTACCCATGTCTCTTTATTGATTTAGGTGAAAAGCTTTGAAGCCAAAAAGCATCACTTCTCTCTGCTTTTCTAGAGCCCATTCCAGATTGTAATTTAAAAAATGAAGTGTGTCCAGGAAAAATTGAGAGTTGTGGAAATATTTGTAAGTTAGTTATTTCAAGTGTTTTAGTCTGCTACATCTATACAACAATACTTGAATATTACAACTGACCTGAAAATTGATATTTAGGTGATGCTTTTTCACAGAGCAACTTGAAAAGAAAAGCATAGTGTTGAAAGCTCCGAGTTCAATGGTCAAATGTTATGTGTGAATGTATTAAGATGAAATAAAACAAGGATAAGTGCTATATGTTGTCATTCATTTCAGGCAAAACTGTAATCATAATTGATGGTTAGTACTACTATACATGAAAGCATAAGCTAAAATCAACAAATAAGTTAAAGTTCTAGATGTTCAATGAGATTCTAGTTCTCTAAGGCTGACTCTGATGACTCCTCATCATCCAATGGCCTTCGACATGCAAAGGGCGGAGGAGGAGGATCAACAGTTGATGTGCCCTCTAGTACCATCACCACCTCACCCATGGAAGGTCGCATATGTTCATCAGTTTGAAGGCACCAAAACACAAGTCTCAACATGCGCTCCAGCTTTTGAGGATCGACTTCACTATCTATTCTTTGATCAACTATCCTCTCTGCATTTCCCTCCATCCATTCCTTATAAGCCCACTCACAAACATTTTCTTCAACTTCTTGATACCTGCCACTTACTAGCATCAACACCATCTTGCCAAAATCTTCCACATCTTTTGCTGCAGGAACCCAATTGAATGATGCTCCACCATGAAAAATGCCTAGGCCAAAATCAGTCACTTTCGCCTCAAAATCTTCATCCAAGACTACATTTCCACATTTCAGATTCCCATGGCTTACAAATTCCCTACACTCTGTGTGCAAATAAAAAAGAGCCCTTGCCACGGACAAGCATATGTCAACCCTCTTTCTCCAGTTCAGTTTCCCACAAAATTTGGAATCTTGTATATACTTTTCTAGAGAACCATTCTTAGCAAATTCATAGACAAGATACTTGTGATTTAACTCACAACAATAACCCTCCAGCTTTACGAGGTTTTTGTGATGAATATTCCCTATCTTAGACACTGCACTTCGGAACTTTCTCTCTGCTATTGTTGCATCCATCTTCTTGATGGCAATTGGTTGGTTATCTGCTCGCATGCCTTTGAACATCTTTGGGCCTAATTGGTACTTGAAGTTCGCTGAAAGCTCCTTGATTTCACTGAAGGATAACATAAGCAAACCCTTTGAGTTAGGGCCTGTAAAAGCTAATGCAGCTCTCCTCCTTATAGACTTTCTTCTCCTGTACAAGAAAATTCCAATCCCAAACTGAATGACAATGAATACAACGACCGTGCCGGAACCTGCCCCAATTTGACAAGGAATGCAAAGCCTGTTAGATTGTACTAGTCGAAAACTTGGGGGGGACTTTGTGAAATTGGGTTTAGCAGCTAATGGATCTGTGTATAAACATTTCCTTGTGAAGGATACAGAACTAAGCCAGGGGTCCGAATAACCACTCACGTACTGAGTTGTCATCATTCGGCATTGTGCAGTCCCATCATTTGTGAAGGTTACTGCTGAACATTGTGGATCATGTATGCAAGCCAGTTTACACTGCCGTAAACTTGACTGAAAAATTGAATCATTTGCTGGATAAATTCCATACAGTAACATGTGCTCATATTCAACCAAATCAGCACCAGAATCGCACTCCTGCGAACGTGGAAACAAACATTTTGTGCTGGCAGAAGATGTGGACTTAAAGGGGCATTTGCAGACCGGGGAAGCGGATGCATTGAATAAACAAATGCCCTGCTCACCACAGGTTGCAAAGACACTGCATTGATTTTCAACAGCTTGCCAAACTGATCTCCATGACCGTGAAGCCTTTACCCATGAATACAACCGTAGATTTCCATCCGCATCGAGCCTAAGAAACCGGAATTTGACAGAGTCGCCATGATCTTCTCCAAAGGCAGACCAAACAGGCTCCAAATTTTGATCCATAAGTTGAAAGGTTCCATTTGAAGTGAGAACAGCACTGAGATTTAAATGTGAAGGCCTTCCACTTTTCCAATAAGCAATACTATCCCACCTAAGTAGCAATTGTCCCAGAGAATTCATGTACAGGCTGTAGGAACTTGAAAGGGGATCTGTGGTAGCAGGTCTGAGTGTACTAAATACATATAATTTCTGACCTGGAAGAAGTGTATTTGATGGTGTATCAAAGCTTTGCCAAACCACATCTTTCCTCTCATTTAGTAAAACAAAATTGCCATCATCTTGAAGGAAAGCTGAGGCAACAGACAATAGCCTTGTTTTGGTTGTCCATACAGTGAATCCCTTTGAGGAGTCAAATAAAACCAGTTCCCCATTTTGTGAAAGCTGAAAATAAGACTGGTTACCAACAGTGGCATCACCTCCAGCAACCCAAACTACAGTTTGTTTGGCAGCAGTAATCAATTTGGAATTGTAACGAATACCAACACTAAACTGATTAGGCTGATCAGAAGAATTAAAGAATCCAAGTGCAAAATCACCATTGGAAGAGAACCAGAAGTCATTTTCCACTACAGAAAGTTTTGAACCAAGAGGAATTTGTGAAACTACAACTCTGAACAGCAACAACAACCCAATGGAGATACATAGGAGGAAAGGTGAATGAAGGAGGAATGGCTCCTGTTGAACCATATTTGAAAATGCTTAAAGATGCAACAAAACAACAAATGAGTACACCGAACACTCTAAAACATTTGTATCAGATAAGCGTAGTAGAACCACATTTTTAGCAGATTCAGGCAAAAAACATGTGAAATAGTAGGCAAGTGGAAAACTATTTAGGACTAAGCATAATAAAGCTTATGAAAATAAGAGATAATAATAGAAAGTTTTTTGGCTATGACCACTGCAATGCAACACAAGAAAGATATATACATCACATTTCAATATCAGGCGGGCAATAACAGACTGAAACATTGAAAAATTAGAAGAATTGTGATCAAAATCAAAGAAAGAAAACTGAAATATATAAAAATGGACCAAATGCAATTCAAGAGGGAACTAAATATTCGTAAGTTTGGTACCTGAAAAGACATTCAAGCCACCAGAAATTGAAGAAGCCAGCATAGAATACCCGCTTGACCGTAATAAAAAATTTCCATGCTCACTTTGGGGCCAAAAACCAAATCAACATCATATAAGCATAAAAACTTGACCAAAGCAACCAACTGTTTAAAAGGAATCGATGAAGGAACATAGAATAGCATATAAGTTTGACTTCTTAACGATATTTGGTGACATAAATGACCTGTACATGAAGAAAAATGAAAACTTTCTAATTATCAAGTTTAGGTATCGTAAAAAAAAAAATAAAAGCACAAGGCATACTGAAATTCAATGTTTGAAACTTTTTAGCAGATGGGACCCAAACAGACCAAAGGGATCAATAATGTGGGCCGTCAAATCACTTTCAGAGATAAGAGTGCACTGATATTGCAGTCCAACTTACACTGAAGATTTAAAAGCTGCAAAATTTGCAAGTATGAACTGGCAACCAGCCACCAAGTCAAAGATGAACCCCGTTGTTTTATTATCCGAGTAAAATAAAAAAATGCCGAGATCTAGATTTTGCTAGAAAATATTTTCTTGGGAGAAAATGAACACCCCAAGCGGAGGAAAGATTTACCAATGAACAAACAAACGGAGTCAAGGAGGGGAAATAAAAAAAATGAAAGTATGTTAGTTTGACATATACTCTAGTTGAAGAAAGTTAAAAGCAAAGAAAGGGGCCAAATGACTTATTCCTACCCAAAAAATCTTTTAATCTCAAATTTTTACTATTTAATTATAAAAATTTCAAACACCCACCTATAAGAGATTAAGTGTTGGTTTTAAGGGTAAAATCATTATTTTATCTTTAATATTAAAAATAAATTAAAATTTAATCTTTTTTTCCTCTCAAAACTCTAAAAAATAACTATTTCCCCATAAGTAAAATTTTAAAAAATGACATTTTCCTCACTAGGGCTTAGTTTTCAAACTCCGATGCCATCTACAAGGCCATTACCAGTGGCATTTCCCTCCCGATGCTTTCTCTCCTTCCGATGATCTCTTTCCTCTCAGTTAGACGTCTGATCGACATTGAATCAAGCTGGGGAGACGAAGACAAAGCCGTCTTCGTCTTCCCGATGAAGCTCTTCATCTCTTTAGCTTGATTCGATATCAATCGGGCATCTAGCTGAGAGGATAGAGATCGCTGGAGAAAAAGGAAATTTCGAGAGAGAGAGACTGTTGGCAATAGTACAGGACTTTGAAAACTAAACCCTAAGGGGGAAATGTCGTTTTTTAAAACTTTGCTTATAGAGGAAAAAATAGTTTTTTGGGTTTAAGGGAGAAAAAAATAAATAAAATTTTAAGATGTTACAGTTTCATTAATTTTAATCGCCCAAAGGTAGGTAAATAGAATTTTCAATATTAAAGGATAAAAAGTTGAGATGAGAGGATACTTTGGGTGAGAAATAGTGCTTTGGCCAAAGAAAAAGAAGAAAGACTCTAAAGTGGTACTAAGGAGATAGAAAGGGTTACAACGTTACTTGTTTGTCAACAGTTTTGCGTAGTAAACTTTTGTGAAGAGAATGTGTTCATGAGACTTGTAGGGAGGTGGGTTTAGAACAGAGCGTAATTTGGAGGGTAATGAGACCCTAAAATTTGACGGGAAGTGACAGAGGAGAGAGCGATTTGAAGAAGAGGAGAAAGACAAATATGTGTGTGTGAAAGCAAAGATAGCAGGGTGTTCATGGTCTAAATTCTTAATAGTTGCCTTTTAAACTATTATGACTAACAAAGTAGTCTTAATGTTCTGGCAAATATCATATATTCCCCTTTCAATTTAATAAGGGGTTTCTTTATTCAAGGATAGACAAATTAGACATGGCAAAATGGGTGAGTCGCCCATACAACTTGTATGTAACCCATCTAAAAATATATACGAGTCTTAGTTTATTGGATTTTGAATCTATTTTGGACCCCTATCAGTGGGTAATAAATTTTTTGCAAGGGGTTGGGTATGCGTGTAGGTGCATGCTAGTTACTTGTTATTTTTTTCTATTCATCTATTTCTTTCTCTTCAACAACAAACTTACAACACATCTATTACAAATTTTATATATTTTCTGTTCTCTTAATATAAAATAAACTCAAATCCACCATAAAATTAAAGAATTTGTTATATTGAAAATAAATTTAAATAATGTGAACACTAAACATTTTGTTATAAATATTGAGTTCATGTTCAATATTAAAATTCTTCAAATATATAAAAAACATTTTTATAATTTGAATTAAAATTTCATTCTTTTATAGAATACTTATGTATATGAAGTGAAAAAAATTAAAAATTATTAAATAAATATATTAAAATAATAAAAAAATATGAGAAATTAATATTAATGAGTAACTAACAAATCCACTTATATCTCTAATATTGGATACATATTTTAGAAATTATAATTTATATAATTGAATCAATTTTCAACTTATATATGTATTAATTTGACCCATATCTAAATTGACGTGCTTATTTGTCATATCTAATGAAAATCTTTGAAAAGGAGGATGTTCATAAACATATCATTGGGGTTGAGTCAACCTGTTACATGACCTCGATCTCCTTTTTTGGGCACTGAATATGGGACACAGTCCAGAAAATTGTGGAACATATCAAACTTGCACATTATTTGGGTTGTGTTAGGGGTCTAGGGGTACAACTCATGAGCTGGTTTAATAATGCAATAAAAAATTATGATAAGTAATATTAGCTAAAAGACTAAAAAATATAGTTTTACAAACCTGCCTGTTAAGGGGATCTATCAAAGGCTTGCTCTAGGGGATCTAAGCCATTCTACGGGCTTGTTATGCTCGTTGATCGGGGTTAACCAATCAGCGAGTCTTACTTAACATAATGGATTCCGCAGCACGATGGACCACCTAAATTCGACCCTACACAGCGACTGCCTTGTCTGCACAAAGCTGAATGAAAAAGACCTCATCACTTTTCTACATTTAATTTTAATTCATTAATGAAATTTAGTCAGCATTGAGCGAGTCAATTTACCTAACCAATGTCCCAAACCAAACCCAATCCCACTCCTTCCTAAAAAATTGTACCTTTTTTAATACTTGATGGATGTTTAATTTGAATAATATTTTATTATTAAAATAAAAAATATTTTAAAAAATAAATTATTTTAAAAATTATTGAATAAAAATAATTATTATATTTAATAAAATTTAGTAAAAATAAATAAATATAAATAATTATTATGTTTTATTAACGATAATAAAAGAATACTAATAAATCATTTTACTTAAATATTTTTGGGAAATTATAATAAATAGCCAAAATTAAGGAGGTTTAAGTGAAATTACCCAAAAAATTCAGATTAAAGCAAAAATGCCCAACTTTTGTGAAATGTCGAAACTGCCTATATATAAACACAACAAATTTCGCCGGTTCCCACGGTAATCTTTGGGCATTTCACTGTTCAAAAACAGTGGAAAATTCGAAATTTTCCCCTGTCCCATGATAATCCCACGGTCGCTCAGATTTTTATCGATTTTCGTGCTTTTCGACAACCGAAAATGGCAAAGAACGTTAGCATATCTTCCGTCATCTTGCTTGAATCAAGTTATTGTTCATATTATTGAGATTTGAGTGAGATTTTACGGTTTGAAACTTTAGGGTTTCGATTTTGAATAATGCTTAAAATGTTTTGATTCTTGGTTGTTTTCGTTGAATTGGTTGAGGGGTTTTGTGTTATTGGATGCGTAGATTTGATTTATGTTGAAATTAGAGGCTGAAATTACGATTCTTGGCCGGAAAATGGATTAGATCTGCCGACACTGTCGTGGGATGGGGGGAAAATTTAACGTTTTCAAAATTTTAGGGGGAGGGGGAGATCCACGGGGATCCATATGAAATTTTACACTGAACCGTGGGCAGGCCGTGAAAACCGTGGGTTGGGTGGAAATTAACTTTTTTAAAACTATAGGGTTTATATGAGACATATTTTGAACGACCATAACTTTTGATCCGGGAGGAGTTACGGGGCCTGTAATATATCAACGCGAAGCTCGTTTCGAGTTCTATAATGACAACTAGATTTGCTAGTTGCACCAAATTTGGAGGCCAAAATAAAACTGTTTCAATGTGTATTATGCAATTTTTTTTTATTTTATCAAATTTAGGATTTTCGGTTTTTGTGATTTTGAGTTTGTTTGTGACCGGGCTAGACTTTTTTTATATGTAATTTTCAAATTTGATATTTGTAATTACGATGTGCTTTCTTAGACACGTTTTACGATGTAATTATGAAATTTTTGATCGATTTTTCGGTTTTCTCGTTCATAAGCTATTTGAACGTGTAGTTTTCGAAATTCAGATATGTTTTTTTAGATTTTCGAGTAATTTTTTTATTATTGACAATCTAGAATATTTTAATATATCTATTTATTTATAACATATTATTTTCAATATAGTTTTTACGAATTGATTTTTTCGATTCGAATTCAGAAATACAAATTTCTTCTTTTCGAACGAACCCGTAGTAATTGATATTAAATAAAAATGAGAGTGAAAGTAAGTATTTAAGTGATATAAGAAATATATGTAATGAGAATGAGAGTGAGAGAGTTTATATAAATGAGATGAGGTGAGGGGTAATTTTGATATTTTAGAAAAAGCTATGGGCAGTTTTGCTTAGGAATAGTGAATTTGGGCATTTTTGCTTAAAAATAGTGAATTTGGGCATGTTTGCTTAATGGAGGGGTATTTTGGCTATTTTTTATAATTTCCCAATGTTTCTTAATATAATTATTTTTTATATTAATTAAAAATAAATTTGTTTTTGTTTTAAAAAATTAATAAATAATAATATAATTACAATTGTTAAACACTCTTGTAATGACTAATATGAACCTAGAAGGGGAGTGAATAGATTGTTAAAAATAAATTAAATGATACACTGTAACAAATTCTAAAGTAAACTTTACAAACAACACAACCGAAATATCAACAATAAATTCAATAGTAATAAATTTAAAGCAGAAATATAATATATATATATATATTTATCAAAATATTGTAAAATATATGAAATTTGAATATTTTGATCAAATCAAGGACATTTAATATAATTCCAGATTCGATCAACTTTGGACACAGGTTCGAATTGATTTGATTTGAATTTGTATTATGCATTTATGCTATGTGAATGGAAAAACATTTCAAATGATCACAAATCATCCGCATTCATCTTAACAATCACAAACATCACATAGTTAATATCATTGTCAAACAAGATATCATAATCACAAATTTATATGAATAAAGGCATTAAACACTTACTTGACTTGCGTTAATCATACCAAGCTCTCTTCAAATAAAGCAAAAGCGATCATTATCAAAAGGCTTAGTAAAAATATCAGCAAGTTGATTACTAGTATCAATAAATTCAATTCGAATATCACCCTTACAACATGATCACGCAAAAAATGATGTCTAATATCTATGTGTTTTGTCCTAGAATGTAAGATAAAATTTTTAGAAAGTTGAATAGCACTTGTATTGTCACAAAATATTGGAATGTTTTTCATTTTAAAACCAAAATCCATTAGTTGCTGTTTCATCCATAAAAGTTGTGCACAATAACTAGCTACGGAAACGTATTCGACTTCCGTAGTAGATGTTGCCATTGAATTTTGTTTCTTTGAAAACCAAGAGACAAGTATATTACCTAAAAAATAACAAGTGCCACTTGTGCTTTTTCTATCTATTCGACATCCTCCAAAATCAGCATCCGAAAATGCTCGTAATTCGATGAAGATCCCTTAGAGTACCATAAACCAACATTTTGGGTTTCCTTAAGGTATCTCATGATTTGTTTCATGGTGTTTAGATGATTCCTTAGGATTTTCTTGAAAACATGCACACATGCATACACTAAACATGATATCGAGTCTAGATGCGGTTAAATATAACAATGTACCTATCATGCTTCTATATGTTTTGATTTCAATACTTTTACCTCTTTCATCCATATCTAATTTTAGAGAAGTGCTCATGGGAATGGGTTGCTCTTTGGCATCTTGCATGTTAAACCTTTTAAGAAGGTCTTTGACATATTTGGCTTGGTTAAGCAAAATCCCTTCCTTTGTTTATTTGATTTGAAGTCCTAAGAAGTAATTAATCTCTCCCATCATGCTTATTTCAAACTCACCCTACATCATCTTAGAGAATTCTTTACAAAGAGACTCATTAGTAGCACCGAAGATGATATCACCAACATAAATTTGAACAATCAAAATGTCTTGCATATGCCTTTTTGTAAATAAGGTGGTATCCACTTTTCTTTTTGAAAAACCATTTTCAATTAAGAAAAAACTTAATCTTTCATAGCAAGCTCTTGGAGCTTGCTTTAAACCATATAAAGCCTTTTTTAATCTAAATACATGATTTGAAAATTCATCATTTTCGAAACCAGGAGGTTGTTCAACATAAACCTCTTCTTGAATAAAACCATTTAAAAAAGCACTTTTAACATCCATTTGAAATAATTTGAAATCAAAATGACATGTATATGCAAGCAACATCCTAATTGCTTCTAGTCTATCTACGGGTGCATAAGTTTCATCAAAATCAATACATTCCTCTTGAGAGTACCCTTGAGCGACTAGTCTTGCCTTGTTTCGAATAACAATGCTGGACTCATCTATCTTATTTCAGTATACCCATTTTGTGTCGATGGTAGGATGATTCGTTGGCCTTGGAACTAGTACCCAAACATTGCTTCTCTCAAATTGGTCTAACTCTTCTTATATTACAAGCACCTAACTTTCATCTTTAAGAGCTTCCTCTATCTTCTTGGACTCTATTTGTGACAAGAATGCCACAAATTGGCATGTGTTTCTCAATAAAGCTCTAGCTTTTACTCTTTGGGTAGGATCTCCAATAATTCTTTCTTCTTTCACTTTACCCTTTACCCTTGGATATGTGATCTCTCTTTGTGGTTCTTAAGGTTGCATGAGTTCATCCTTTTGGTCTTCAACCTCAACTTGATGATTTTTTTTCTCTTCTTTTGGTTGAGATGAGTCTTTGATTTGTAGATCTTCTATAAGTTTAATGACTTCATCTTCATCTCAATTCTCTGCACACTTAGGAGAGTCATCAAATACCAAATGGATAAATTCTTCAACTAAGAGGGTTCTCTTGTTGAAGACTCTATATGCTTTGGATGCAGAAGAGTAACATAAGAAAATTGCTTCATCCGACTTTGCATCAAATTTTCCTAAGTTATCCTTACATTATTTAATACAAAACATTTACACCCAAAGGGATGAAAATATGCAATATTAGGCTTTCTTCTTTTGAATAACTTATAAAGAGTTTTCTTGAGAATTGGCCTAATCATGGCCCTGTTTATAATGTAATATGAAGTATTAATGGCTTCACCCAAAAAATACTTAGGCAAATCATTTTCATATAACATGGTCCTATTTATTTCTACAAGTGTCCTATTTTTTCTCTCAACAACTGCATTTTGTTGAGGGGTCCTAGATGCCGAAAAGTTATGTTCAATGCTATATCCATTACAAAACATTTCAAAATCTGAATTCTCAAACTCTTTTCCATGATCACTTTTAATGCATGCAATTGCATAACCTACTTGATTTTGCAATTTCCTAACAAATGGTACAAATGCATGGAATGCATCACTTTTATTTGCAAGAAGCAAAACCCAAGTAAATCTTGAAAAATCATTAACAATTACAAAACAATAATGCTTTCTACCTAGGCTTGTAGTTCTAGATGGTCCACATAAATCCATATGTAAAATTTGAAGAGGTCTTGAAGTTGAAACATAATCTTTAGACTTAAAATAAATTCTTGTTTGTTTTCCTTTCATGCAAGCATCACACACATGGTCCTTTTTGAAAACTAATTTTGGCAAACCTTTTACTAAGTTTCTTTTTGAAAGCTTTTGAAGAATGTCAATGCTTGCATGTCCTAACTTTCTATGCCATATGTAACATCCCTCCCTAGAAGTACTACCCACCGAAGGAGAAATATTACGAATTAATATCTAGAGCATATATTTTTTTTAAGAAATACTTTAAAATGAACGTATCACTAAAAGTGTTTAGAAATTATTCTAAGAAAACTGAAAATCTAGAAGTGAACAAAAGATGTATATATCCCATGTGAAAACTTATATGAAACATCTAAGATCATGGAATAATCATATACATGCCCCTAGATACAACTATACAACTATCTGAATAAGGCCAAAAATCAACAGTATCATATGTATGTAACAAAAACCATAGATAACCAGCCCCAGCCTGGGTCTATCTTCGTTGACTTGACTCTGTCTCGCAATTATCTCGATCACCTATACCTGCAATCATGAAAGAAAAAGAAGTGAGAGATACGAACACTCAATAAAGGGAAAGAATTAAGTAAACTATCTCCTTTCCTATTCTAACTCACTCTCTGGACTTAACCTCACATCATAACTTCCATAAGAAATCGATGAGATAATCTAGTTCATTTTTTACTATTTGGGTTATATTTTGTCCTATCTGGTGCCTATTTGATACTTTCTAGAAGCTGACTATAGGGATTTGACATTTTTCTAAGCTCGAGCTCTCTTCTTTTCTCTCACTACAATATTTTTGAATCTGAATTGTGCTCTACTACGAGTATGCTCTACTACGAATAGACCCTACTATGGGTCTATATCCTACTACGGATCTATGTCATACTACGGATGTGCCTTACTACGGGTGGTGTTGTGTAAAGTGCCCTCTTATAGTTTATAGCATGCATACGTGAATTATATATTAGTAATCTTGCTTCCATATAAAACTATCCATAACTCACAAGACCATACTTTTGGGACGACCCCTGAATCTTGAGCCCCAAATTCCTTTTCTTGTTTTTCTTTCCTTTCTTCTTCTTCTTTTCTTTTTCTCTCATTTTTTTCCTTTCCTTTCCTTTCTTTCTTCCTTTCCTTTTTCTCCTCCTTTTCTTTCTTTCTTTCTAAAAACTGTGAAATACTGTTCATAGGACTGTTTATTTGGTAGGACAGTCTTTTTGTTCATACAATTTAACAGTCCAAACGGTCTCTAATTCATACAAGCTATATGTCTTTGGAAAGAGCATTCAAAGAGATTTCTAACAAGCTATAATAGCACTTATGATTTATTAGATAAGATAGTCAAAATGTGGGATGAAGTCAGTGGTAAAAACCTGTATTTCCTGTTTATTTGGGTAAAGTAGTCTTTTTGGTTCATACAATATTTAATAGTCCAAACGGTCTCTAATTCATACAAGCTATATATAATTGAAAAGAGGATTCAAAGAGGATTCAAAGAGATTTCCAACAAGCTATAATAGTACTCATAATTCATCAGATAAGGTAGTCAAAACATGGGACGAAATAAATAGCAAAAATTGCATTTATTGTTTATTTGATAAGGCAGTCTTTTTGTTCATACAATTCAATAGTCCAAACGGTCTCTAATTCATACAAGCTATATATCGTTGAAAAGTTGATTCAAAGAGCTTTCCAACAAGCTATAATAGCACTCATGATTCATCAGATAAGACAGTCAAAACGTGGGATGAATTTAACGACAAACTTGTAAATATTATCTAACTCTCTGCCATGAACAAAATCATACACATAGATACCTCAAATGACAAAACAACATTTCTCAACTTCAAAATCATCATTTATAACATGAAGCCAAGGAACCAAAAGCATAAAAGATGAACATATTAAGGATAATACCCCTTACCTTGTTTTAAGCCAAATCATTGTAAGTTGGCTCCCTCCGCTTTGTTTTGCTTCCTTTATCACCAAAAAACACTAACATATTCATGTAACATGCATCCAATATATATAAACATAAGTAAAGGGAAAGGAAAGAGACCTTTTGATTACCAAGACTTCCAAAGTGCTTCTTCTTATTTTCCTTCCTTAATTATCTTCCAAAACCCTTTCAAATCGCCCATTTTTCCTTCACAAACACAAGAAAAACATGAAAATAGCTACTGGCTTCTAGAAGAGACGGGAGAAGATGGAAAAAAGGCATAAAGTGTTCCTTTGTTTTTGTCTTTAGATATATATAATATATATATATATATATATATATATATATATATATATATATATATATATATATATATATATATATATATATATATATATATATATATATATAATATACCTTTATCCTTTTGTAATTGTTGTATATAACACACACACATACATTTCAACATATACATTTAAAACTGAAAATATCTCAAAATAGGATCAAAAGACACAAATACCCCTGAAACGTACCTGAGGGTATTACACCATAACCATATGTCCTCATTTTTTGTTGACATGAGACATAGGTCTCTAAATGCAATGTCATGCAAGTCTATAATATATACATTTGAATGCCTATGCCCAATGAATTCAATTGCATTTTTGCTAGCATCAACAATTTCACAACATAAAGAGTAAAAATTAATCTTGTAGCCCTTCTTACACAATTGACTTATGCTAAGCAAATTATGCCCCAGACCTTTAACAAGTAGAACATCATTTATTGAAAAAGAGGAGTTACCTATAATGTCGACATCAATAACTTTTCCTTTGGAGTTATCTCTGAAGTTGACATTACCTCTATCTTTAGCCTTTAAAGAAGAGAATAAACTCTTATCTCCTGTCATATGTCTTGAGCATCTACTATCTAAATACCACTTGCTAGCGGACCTTAAAGAAGATTGTAAGCAAGCTTACAAGATAAATTTATCTATTTACTTTTTGGTACCCAAATAGTTTTGAGTCCAACAATGTTAGTTTTAAGTGTCCTTTTAGGAACCCAAACTTTATTTACTTTAAATGGTTTACCATTCCTAATTGGGCAATGTCTAATAGTATGCCCAATAAATGAACAAAATTTGCATTTCATATGTAATGCATGAGATTTCTTTAAAAGCTTACATGTGTTTGAAAAAGGGTTACTTCCATTATACCCTAATCCTTCCTTGTTAAGACCACTTCTTTGAGATGCAAGCATCTCATCCAACCTCTTAGTACCTATTTTAAAATTTTCAAACAATTCATTCGAACTAGATGTCTTTTTCTTTAATTCTTCATGTTCCTTTTTCATGCATGTTAATTCTTTTTGGCATAAATCCTTTTCATTTCGAATAATATCATATTTCTTAGTCAACTTATCATGATCACATAGAAGTATATCATGTTCTTTTTTAATGCAAATTAATTGTTTCTTTAATGATTTATACTTTGCTTCTATGTTTTCATACTCATCCATCAAGTTTTCAAATGTATCTTGTAATTCATGCAAAGAGTATGAGTTTGAATCATTTACCTCATTTTCTAAATCACTCTTGGCCATGAAACATATGTTGGCCTTTTCTTCCTCTGACTCATTTTTATCACTTGAGTCGTTGTTACCACTTCAAGTGGCGGCAAACACTTTCTTCTTGAATCTCTTCTCCTTTTTATCCTTCTTCTTCTTTTTCAGAGGATAATCTTGGCAAATATTGCCTGGTTTCTTGCATTCATAACATATTATCTCATTGTTGCTCTTTTCGCCCTATTCTTTTGTTCCTCTTTGTCTAGTAAACTTTTTTCCTTTGTTCCTTTTTGATCTTGATAGAAATTTGCTAAACTTTCTAGCTAAGAGACTCACATCATCCTCATCCATGGAAGAATTCTCTTCCCTTTCCTTTTCATCTACAACCTTTAATGCAATATCTCTTTTAGTTTTAACTTCTTCTTCCTTTGGTTTTCTCTTTATTTCATAGGTAAGAAGACTTCTTATGAGTTCATCCATTCTATCTTGCTAAGATCTTTGGACTCCTCAATAGCCATTACCTTCATGGTCTACGAATCTGATAATGATCTCAAAATTTTCTTTACTAATTCGATCGTCTCAAACCTCTTTCCAAGCCCTTTAAAATCATTCACTAAGTTAGAGAATCATTTATTCATGTTGATTATATTTTCTTCGGACTTCATTTCAAATAATTCATATTCTCAAAAGATAAGTTTGATCTTTGACTCTTTAACTTGACTTGTTCCTTCATGTGTGGTTTGGAGTATGGTCCAAACTTCTTTGCCATCCAGAGCACAAAACAAGATGTTAATGACTTTAGCATTTAAGCTTATCATCTTTTCATCCTCATTATTAAAATCCATTTTATTTTTAGGTTCATTAGTTCTAGGGTCTATTGGCACTAAATCACCATGTTCAATAATTCTACATAATTTAAAGTCAATAGACCTAACATGAAGCCTTATTCTAATTTTCCACTAGGTATAATTTATTCCAAAAATAAGGGAGGCCGAGTGGCGCATTGCCCTTAAGCAAAAATAGGAGTAGGTGTATTAGCCATTAAGAAATTGGATCGTATCTCTAAAAATTATTAGATTTTAATAAAACTAGAGTCCAAGCTCTGATACCAATTATTAGACACTCTTGTAATGACTAATATAAACCTAGAGGGGGGGTGAATAGGTTCTTAAAAATAAATTAAATGATACACTGTAACAAATTCTAGAGTAAACTTTACAAACCACATAACTGAAATACCAACAATAAATTTAACAGTAATAAACTTTAAAGCAGGAATAAACAATAACAACAATGGAGACAAATAACAAGCTGAAATAAATAATAACACAGTAACAATAAATGTCAATATTAACTACAACAATAAATAACAATAAATATCAATAATAACAACAATAAAAAACAATAATATCAACAATAAATATCAATAATAATTGATAATATTTAGGGAGATAGAGTTGAAGAAATGCTCATTTAGAGTGGTTCGGAGCTTTCTCTTGCAAGCCTCCTACGTCCACTTCTCTAAACAAACTGTCTTGAAGTTTCACTATCACTTGAAGAATTTTCTACAGGTTGTATATTCAGAATTTCGCCCACTACACTAGTTGATACAAGATTGCGCCCACAATATTTGCTTACAAGATATGAATAAGTTTTAAGTGAACAGAACTCTCAAAGAATAAAAGTTTTAAGCTCACGGAGAGTTTCAAAGAAATCAAAGTAAAATTTTTTTAGGTTTTTTTTTTTTTTTGCTTCTTTTTATTTTTCTTCACCCCTTTTTCTCATCACCCTGCTCTTCAATTTGAAACCAAATTTATAGAGATATTTGGTTTCGTTGGGTTGAGTTCTTGTCGCCAGTCTTTTGAAAAAATTCGACGAAGAAAAAGGACCTTGATCAAAACACAATAGATAGATTTAAATGCTTCAATGGATAACTTTCAACACAGGTGAAAAATCGTGTCACGGGAGGCTTGCATTATTTTTGTATATGTCGGGCTACGCACGGTGGAAGTACAAGTTTAATTTTAAGAATGACATGACTGGAAAGCTTTTAAAAAAAACTACATGGGAGTGACAAACTTTACACCTGTCATACTTATACTGGATTCTACGTTACGATTGGGATAATTTTCAGGATGGTCTAACAATGCAATAAATATTTTGACACATGGCAATGACGCATTGGATAAGTCTGATAGTAGTTAAGATGAAAATGTTATGGCTGGGATAATTTTTAGAATGGTCTGACTGGGACAATAAATATTTTAAGACATGGCGGTGACGAATTGGACAAGTTTGTCAACAATTCAGAGGAAAATGTCACAGTTGGGATGGTTTTCAAATGTCCCAGTTGGGACATTTAATGGAATTAGAAGAAAAAGCTTTCTTGGACACATGATGACAAGCAATTTGTTGGAGATGACACTTGGCAAGAAAATGTGAGGAAAAAGGTCATGGGTGAGACAATTATCAAATGTCCCCCTGAGACATTTAATGCTTAAAGAAAAAAAAAAAATTCTAATTTAGTTGATTTGGGTCAACTAAATTTATATTTAAAGAGCATGAATATTTATTTTGGGACATGGCTGGACGATATCATTTTATTTCCAGAAGGCTGAATAGTTGATGCACGGTTTGATCCCAGTTTGGTCACGGGCTATCAATTTTCACCAATATTTTCCTGATCCAAATTTATCTGCAAATTTCATATTTTGTCCATTTGTAATGCATTTCAACATTCTTTGGACATATTAATAAATTAAACTTGGATTTTTATCATCATCAAAACATTAAGATTCAACAACAATAAAATCAAGATTAATTTGATAATCTTTTAATACTTACGATGAAAGTAGTAATCAAATTACCACCTATATTATCTGTCACATCACCATTGATATTAAAAGATTATAGTAATTTTTTATTACTGACAAATCAAATAAGGTAATATAAGTAATAAAAGATAAATTACTAAAATAATTTTTAAAGCCTAGAACCAAA
Source organism: Mangifera indica (assembly GCF_011075055.1). Classification (NCBI taxonomy): domain Eukaryota; kingdom Viridiplantae; phylum Streptophyta; class Magnoliopsida; order Sapindales; family Anacardiaceae; genus Mangifera; species Mangifera indica. The sequence continues at coordinate 4,629,201 of NC_058145.1, read as the reverse complement.
CGACGCTTTAATTTTTACTTAAATTACAGTTGAATCCATCACATTAAATTATTTTAGATGTTTAATACAAAATATTTTGATTGAATGATATTCGACATTCAATCAGTTTGATAGTGTTAGATTAGACACGTCGATTAGGCCTTGTCAAATAGAGGCCTGATCTAAAGCTAAAAAATAAGTGGGCCTTCTGAATTGGACATGGGCTTAAGTATTAGAGTCATGAGTCGACTCAACTTGATTTGACCCGTTATTGTTGAAATAATGAAAATTTTAAAAAAATTCATATGACGGCTAGTTTCTGCAACAAGCCAACTGTTCTGCAGTTACTTCTGCCCTACAAGTAGAAGCGGCCATTGCTTTTTTTTTTAAATTTTTTTTATCTTTTTTTCTATATAAACCAATAAATCTTCTTTATTTTCTAATTTTATTTACAAATCTCTCAATCTTTCAATCTCAATTCATTCATTATATTCTCAATCTTATTTTCTCTCATCAACTCTCTTTCAGAAACTGTATGAATTCATAAACAATAATTCTCTGTGTTTATAATTTTGTTTTCATTTCAATTTTATCATTACAAAATATTACAAATAAATTTAAAATAAACTGTATAAGTTTGAACTTGACGTCACTCAAATCAAGTTAAGCTTAAACTTAAACAACTTAACTCAATTCGACTTAAAATTAAACTCAACTATTCTCAAATAAATCGAACTAAATTAACTTTAAAATAAAGTCTACAAGAAATAACTTAACTCAATTTGAATCTAACATTATTCCTTAACAAGAAAAAGGGAGGTATCTTAAAAGTGCCATACTTCCTTAAGCCTGGGTTCTTGAAGCCAAACCACAAGGCATGAAACCACCGAGGCAACAAGGAAGGAGAACGAGGCGCTTCTCTTTAGCCTATTCTCAATGATCAAAGATTTTGAAATTATATGGCTACTTCAAAAGGGTAAGTATCAAAAAGGAATACATATATATATACACAAAAGGTTTACGGAAAAACACCTTGTCTTTGTCGTAGCTGTTTTGGTTTCTCTTACAAATTTGTTAACTAACTCGATAATCAATTATATTTCTTTGTTGATAATATTGGAAAATATTCATAATAATTGTAAAAGTATAACATCATAAATATCTCATATTTAATATTAAAGATTGCTTAAGTGTTTCACAATATCTTCTTGAGTCTCTAATAATATAATACATAATTTACTAGATTTTAAACTGTTCATGTCCTCTATGTGTGTTTTAACATAATGTATTTGATTATTAAATTAGTTGTAAATATATACCCTATAAACGAATTAAATTTGAAAGTGATAACTTATCATTTTGATATAATTAAAATATCACAATTACAAAAGACAAAAAGGAGAGGAAAAATGAGGTATTGTAGAATACCTCTATTTTATTTTATTGATGCTTGATTTTTCAGTTGCTTTTTCCTCTTTTTAAGGTTGTCATGCCCCTAATTAGTAAATACGAAAACAGAAAATAATAGTACATAAATTATACAGGTATAATATTACTAATAATAAAAAATATGTTTATAAAAAAAGGTCTTTAAAATTTATATACTGAAAAAGTATGAAATATGTATATACGAGTTTAATATGACACTTCGTCATTAGTATATTTCTAAAAATATGACAATATCATAATAATTTTAGTACTTTTCATGAATTTCCTATTGAAAATCAATATAACAATTTCAATGTAAAATATTAACCAGTTTATTCTCATTTCAGACTTCAGATTGGAGTAAATCTTTGTTTAGCCTATAGGGGAGGAAAACACAAAATTAGTGTTGGAAATTAAGAAAAAAATGTTGTTAGTTTTTCAAAATGATAGTGACATTTTCATAAATAATTGAAAATAGAAGAAACAATTTTGTACTTTAAGTTTAGCTAAAAATTAAAAAATACGGTGCATAATTCGTATTTAATGTGGGAAGGTGTAAAATACACGTTTAGTATGTTTTGGATTCAAAAATTCTTTTGAACATATTGAATATGCAAATAATATGGAAACACGAATAAGACATGAATGATACGTGTATTTACTAACTAAGGTCATGCCCTTTGAACCTGAGTTGTTGAAGTCAAAACATAGAGCATGTAACCAATGAAGTAACAAGGAAGAAGGGCAAAATTGTTTACATTTGGCATTATTTAAATGATAAGGGATTTTGAAATCATATCACAATTTCAAAAGAGTAAGTATCAAACAGTGGTGCTATGTTATGTGCATAATCAATGAAGTGTCACAATATAATTTGATAATTAAAAATTAAAAATAAATTAATATCCAATCACATAGTAACACATTATTATTTATGTACACCGTTTTATTGAGTATTAAAAGAGACAATAACTAATACAAAAAAAAGTTTATAGGAAAAAACCTTTGTATTTATCATTGTTGTTCTGGCTTCTCTCACAAATTTGTTAACTAAACCAATAATCAATTATTTTCATTTTGTTAATAATGTTGGAAATTATTCATAATAATTGTGGAAATATAACATCATAAATAAATCATAATCTCATTTTCTCTTATTAACTCTCTTTCATAAACTGTCTGAATTTATAAATAATAATTCTCTGTATTTATAATTTTGTTTTCATTTCAATTTTATAATTACATAATATTACAAATGAATTTAATGTCAGATGAATTCAATCAATTTGAATATTATCATGTTGACACAAATGATATTATTGATGATGCACACGATGAAATAAATGAAGCATCAACAGGTGAAAGTGGTATAGGCACAAGTTCACATTCAACAGAGAGAAAAAGGAAACAAATGTCAGTGGTGTGAGAGCACTTCAATCAAATAGAGGAAATGATCGAAGGAAAATTAATTTGCCAAATAGTATGTAAACATTGTGATTCTTGTTTGACATATGTAAGTACAAGTGACACAAGACATCTTTGCTAACACATTACTGATTATTGTAAAAAAATTTCACATGAGCTTAGAGGGAAAAACAAATTGCATTCACCCGGTCACGATTCATTGGTCCCCATGCCAGTTTAGCAGGAGGTGCAAATAGTTTTGAACACATGAGAGAAATGTCAACTTTCATATACGATCAAATGAAGATGCGAGACTACATGATCATATATATAGTTACTTCTGATCAACCTTATAGTTATGCAGAAGATGAAATTTTAGAATGGATGATACAAAATAGTATTCAATCAACAATTAGAAGAATTCCTAGGTTAACTCTTAGATCAGACATCATGAGAAATTATGAATTAATGAAATTAAAAGTTATTGGACAATTAAGTAATTTCAATGGTGTTATTTCAATAACTTCTAATTTATAGACAACTACAAATCAAGATATTGGTTACTTATATGTAGTCCTAGCCATGGTTCATGAACTGGTGGTTTTGGTTCGAAACCACCAGTTTACGGTTTAAAAAAAAACCTTAAATCAAAACCTTTATAGGACGGTTCATAATCGGTTCAGAACTAACATTGAACCGACGATTTTGGTTCATTGCCCTATTCGAAACCGATATTGAACCATCAATTCTAATGCATAGCCATAATTTATTTTTTAATTGATAAATATAATAATTGAAAATTAAAAAAATTAAAGAAAAGGCTTGGACTTAATTTTTCAGTTAAGCTTCCTATGTATCTTCTTGGGGTTTAGAATAATCAAAGCCTACGTAGTTCTCTTATTTTTCTGTATCTGATAGTTGACAGTACCCTTTTACCTTTCATTCACCTTCGTTATCTTGACTATTGGTTCTCGTTATCAAACTATCTATAGTGAAATCAAGTGGTTCTTCACTGAAGTCCACTTTTATATTTTGTTGGCATAATTCGGCTATTGTCCAATTGTCCACGCATACTTGAGCTTCAATAGATTCGGGAGCAAAACTTAATCGCCTCTCATCCAATATATTGCTCCTTTAACTAAAAGCTTGTTTTACTGTAACAATTGATACTGGTGTTGCTAGGAATTGTTTAGAAATAGTTGCTAATGTTGGAAAAGTTGATGCATATTGACTCCACCATTCTAAAGCTAAAAAGTCTTTACATATATTGCTGTCACCAAACTCAAAAGTAGTGGTTAGATAAATATCAAGCTCCAAGGTGGAGCCTGATGTTTCTCTTGGTCTTTTGCCTCTTTGTATCATAATACAATTGTCATAACTCATATTTTGGGTTGGTGATGAGGCAATAGGTGGTAGAGAGGAAAAAAAACCACATTGGTTACCATAAACTAATGAATATTTAGCATAAATTTCTTTAATTAAATTTATAATGTTAGTTATAGTTAATGAAATATTACCTTCATCCTTATAATCTAATTACATGCATTTATAATATAATGTTAAATAATCTGTAACACTATCTAATTGAAACCTAGGATCAAAAAAACAAGCAACAAGAAAAATTTTTGGAATTTCTTTATAGTAAGTTAACCATTTTGTTTTTATTAAAAAAATAGCTTTGTTTAGAATAAGATCTTGTTCGGTTTCTTGTAAAGCTCCAATAATATTAAAGGCTTCATTTAAAAACAAATGAGAAGTGGGATAATAAACCCCATTTAAATTATAAGTTGCATTATTAAAATTTTTTAAAACGTTTAAAATTGTTTTACAAATATCCCAATGTTGGGGATATAATATAACTTATGACACATTTATGAAATAAATATGCATAATAATTCCCTATAATCAAAAGACTTGTTCATATGTTAAATTTCAACAAGTCGACACATCTTTAGAAAATTTTTCGGTCTTCTATTATGTAGTTTACAAAATTTACCTTATTCTTTCTAGTTTGGGGATGTGTCTATAAAAATGAAATTATTGTTTTTGTTGAGCTAATATAATTATTAAGACATTTTAAACCATCTTGTACACATAAATTTAATACATGAGATATACATCTACTATGAAAAAATTACCAGCTAAATCGGGCTTGCAAATTTTCGTTAAATCAGTAATTGAGGCCGTATTTGAAGTTGCATTATCAAATGAAGTTGAAAAAATTTTAAAAACTAATTTATATTATTCTAATATTCCTTTAATTATTCTATAAATATTATTAGTCGTATGTCGGTCATCAAACACCCTAAATGCTAAAATTCTTTTCTGTAATTGAAATTTATCATCTATCCAATAACACGTTATACCCATATAAGAGTGAACTTGTTAATAATTACTTCAAATATCACTACATATAGGTACATGTCCATCAAAATTTGTAAAAAACTGAATTAATTCTTTTTGTTGTTTTTTATATAAACTTAATAATGATCTTTTTAATGTGTTTCTTGGAATAGTTTTATGTGTAGGATTTAATGCAGTTTTACAATAATTATTAAAATCAAAATTTTCGTCAAAACTAAATGCTAAATGATCTATTGCTACCATTTTTGTAAATTCTTCCTTACTTTTATTATCAATATAAATAAATAAAAATTTATGTGGAGAACCATACCCAGTTATTTGTGTTTGACCTCTATTTTGTCTATTTTTTTATTATGCTTCGACTCTAAGTGCCTTTTGAACGTCCCATATTCACCTCTTTGTTTGAATTTATAAATTTGCTTACAATAATTGTAAACAACTTCAAAATTACCATATTCTTTTTGTTTTTTCTTGAAATGAATATTGAAGATATCAGAGGTAAGAATTTTTTTAGGTTGTTTTTCCATCTCTACTTGTTGTTGATGTTGTTGTTGCTCCACCTCTATATATTGACTTTCACTTTCTTGTGTTGAAAAATCTTCTATAAACTAATTTTCATTTACATTTGATATATATGAATAATGACCAATCTCCTATTACCTGAAGAATTTCCACTACCTGTCATTTTTTTATAATAAATAAAATTAATTATGAAAGATAATGAAAAAAATTAAATAAAATTAATTTTAGAGATAAATTTTATAATTAATTATGAATTATATAATAGAAATTAAAATTGTAATTAATAAAAAATAAAGAAAGAATTTAATTGAATTTGAGAGAATTTGATTGAAAGATTGATAAAGTATTGAGAATTGAGAGAATGAAAAATGAGAATAAATGAGAGGGTTTCAAAGATTGAGTTGAGTGAGAGAGGTGAGAGAATATTTATAAGGAAAATTTTGAAAAAAATTAAAAAAGGGGGGAAAAACGGAAATTTGAAATTTTCTAGGGGAGCAAAAACTGAAGATGCAGAGGAGCGTTTGGGTCTTTTTTAAATTTTAGAAATAAAAAAATTTAAAAAAATTTAATAAATCCGGTTCATAAAGCTTTGAATCGTAGGTTTAACCGCCTGTTCATGAACCGGTCATGAACCAGCGGTTTGACGGTTTAAAAATAGAAAAATCAAAACCGAACCATCAAAATCTGATTTCGATTCTGATTCATGCCAGTTTTGGTTCTGATGGTTTCGATTCTAATTTTATATAGGCTTGTTTCGATCGGTTCACTGGCCAAACTGGCTCGTGGCCAGGTCTACCTATATGTAATTGCCTATTATATTAATTATGATTAATAGTTATGCAAAAAAATTATTGCATTTATAAACTTACAATATCCTCATGATGATCTTACAATTCATCATGTATTAGTAAATATTTTTTAGAAATATAAAATTAATAATTATATTTTTTCAATTACTTTTGATAATACCAAAAATAATGATAAAGTTATCAAATAAATATATAATTATTTATCTTATCTATTTAATAGAAAATTATTTCATATTAGATATGCATATCATGATATTAATTCAATAGCTCAAAAAGGCTTCAGTCTGACTAAAAAACATATACAAATAATTAGACATGTCATTGCATACATTTTATCATTTCTATCACAGGTACAAACATATCGTCAATTATATAAATCAATAGAGTTAAAAAGAAAAAAATTAGAAGTAGATATTAAAACTAGATGAAATTCAATATACCTTATGTTGAAAACATGTAAAAGGTATGAAGTTCCTATAACATAATATTTCAATACCCAACTGAAAGAGTTGAGAAATCTTTTCTTTTTTTACAAATTAAGATTAGGAGATAGCTATGACTCCAATGAACATGTAAGAGCCAGGGAAGAGAACAAACCATTGTTCAAGTGTGTATTATCTAACTACTTGTTCAATAATATATAGCATGATAGAAATAAATGATCTTTTTAAAGAATATGAGTCTTATGACTCTTGTCATACTTTTCAGAATATATTTAAGCAAATAAAATAAAAATTTTAAAAATATTAGAGTGAAGTTCGTTAACTTTATTCTGTAGCTATTGTTTTAGATCCTAAAGTAAAAACAAATGGATTACAAAATTTATTTGATGTTATTAATGAAAATTTGTCAATTATTAGAAATGTTAATTCTGTTGAATATGTTCAAGATTTTTTACTTGAAATGTATAGTATTTATGAACAAAAATATAAAAGGTCTAGACAAAGTTCTGTACTAGAGGTAAGTTCTAGTAGTTCAGACAAAAAAAAAGTCATGCATATGGTCTCTCTTGTGCAAAGGTAAAAACCTGTAAGTCAAAGTACAAATTATAGTCAATTTTATAAATATACCAACATTGGTCATTAACTAGAAATTGTTCAAAGATATAATTTTGAAAAACTAAATGTTTTGGCATGGTGGAAAGACAAGACAAACTTTCCCTGTCATGCCCCGAAATCTACTAACACCTACCGTGTTAACTATAGTATCAAAATATGCTTTTAGTGCACGTGGATGCTTGTTGGATGATGGAAAATCTAATTTACACCTAAACTTCATTGAGATGATCATGTGTATGAAAAATTGGATCAAAGTTGATTTCAAATTACACAATTGGGTGGTATAAGATGTCTTTGAAAAATTAAGAAATTTGGATGTTGAGAACAAGTAGATAAATTTTATGGTATACATATTTTATTTATGTTTGTAATTATATAGTATGTAAATTAATTAATTTATACTATATTATAATATTTTTCATCATGTAACCACGATATTCCTCCGCTAAAAGTGAAAGATTATAAATAAAATGTTCAAGGTACTATCATTAATTTTAATAATTGAAAGATAATTTGTGCTCAAATTTTTAATTAATTTTTTTTTAAAAATTTGTTTAAATGAGTTGGCCCCGTGGGCCAGCTTGAGTAAGGTTTGACCCGACCCTATATATATAAGGTCGGGCATTGGGCCTTAAAAATTTCATAAGTCGGCCCGACCCTAAAGGCCTGTCATTGTGTGGGCCTAAGGCCTGGTCCATGGGCCCGATAGGCCGAGTTGGAGTCAACCCGACCTGATCCGACCTGACTAATGGACACCTCTATGTTGGATGATTACTTTTACTTGTTTAGTCAATTGACTTGAACTAATAATAAGATATGTCCACCTAAATTTGAAAATTTAAAATTAATCAAATCAATACGGTTTAATTTAGATATGGTATGTTTGATGGGTAATCAGATCCATTAAAGGTGTTAAAGGAGTATAACACTCATAAGTATATCTCAAGGGTAAGATAGTCTTTTTTCATGGGTTGCATGATTTGAAAGTCAAAATATGAGTTTTGGGTGACACACGACTGTGTATAGCAAGGACATGCCTATGTGTCATTGTCACATCAATCGAATAAGATTGATTTCTCGTAAATTCAAATTTAAGTAACATAAGGTCATGTGCTTTAAACACATGCCAATATATGTGTAATGTGTTTTCAGTTTATATATGACACGCTATTGCATTTTTGGGATTATTATCTCATAATTCTTAAACACACGATTTCCTTAGAAATTGAATGTGTGAGAGAGCTTAATCATTCGACTTTCATTTGGCAGCTCTGACGATGCTTCCTAGTAACCCAATCAACGATAACTCTAATGAGATGAGGACTGGTACGTACACTATTTTTTTGTAGAGTTAAGGTAAGTAGGGTTTTCTGTTTTCTTGTGATTCTTGTTAAAGCTGTTTGACACATTTATATGATTTTGATTGCCATTGAAATCAAGCATAATAGCATATTTGTCTAGATGGTATGGTTGATAGATGTGATTTGTTATGGTTTTTATTGTGTTGGTAAGATGTTTATATATAATCATGTATAGTTATGGCTTATCACTATGAGTAATTTCAATTAGCATAAAAGAGGTCTTTGATCACAATGAATAGATAATAGGATGATGAGAATAAGATGCTTTATAATTGTAGAAAAGATGTTGATTTTAGGTCACTATTATTTGTGATCTTCTTTATTCTATGTTTATGTTCATTATAGATGGACATGCACACCTTAGTAAGGCTCTATCGTGCATAAAATTGTGTATGAGATGTGTTAGATTGTTGGAACAAATGAAAGTATCTTAAAGAATGTATTAGGATGATAAATAAAGTTTTTTAGTCTTTTTTCTTCATGCAACACATGACTATGTGGGATGGGACACCCAATTGTGTATGAGAACTCTAGAATTCAAGTCAAGTTTCTTCGACATTCTGATGATAGTTGGATGTTGTTGACTAACTAAGAGTCAACTAGGACATGTAGACTTCTTTTGTATAGTCTTAGTATGATCATGTATGAGAAAAATAACCAAAATATCTTTGAGAAGTAGAGCAGTTAGGATAAGTACATAAACGAAAAACAATTAAATATTTGAAAGGGCATATGCCCATGTACCGATAAATAGTAAAACATAAAGATAAGCTACGGGGAGGTGGTCATGTGTGAGTAAAGTAAAAAGACACACCCTCACATGTCAAGGTATGCATGCCTGTGTATTTAGGGTAGAAGAAAGAAAAAAGTAAGAGAGCTAGGCTAGAGATTTAAAAGTTATCCTCAGTAACAATACATAAATTTTGGGTACACAATAATACCTCATGTGCCTTGGAGGGCACCATGAGTACATATTTCCTACATCGCCCACCATATGACACATCCATAATAGGACACCATACTTGTAATAGGGTACTTATTGGCAGTAAAGTCCAATTGAGATATAGTTTTGGTGTAATGGAATAGAGAAATAACTCATATGACCAAGGTGTGAAATCCCTATATTCAATCCAAATCAATAGGCCTAGTAGATAGCTTTGATCACACCTTTTAGATTCAGATGTTCTACCAAGTTTAGTAGGGTCATGTTAGATAAGAATCTGAAAGGAATGTTTCTTTGGTGACCAAAAAGGACACAGTCTAACTTGAGAGTTAAGATATACAACTTAGACAGTTTTTAGAGTTCAATATGAGTACGAAGATAGTAGATAGGATTCGTCATCATCTAGAGAGGAGTTTAATGCCAACTTTGGATAATAAAGTTAGTATGGGTTAAGTTTAAGGGCATTTTGGAGATTTCATTAAAAGTTATTAGTATAATATCCTACTTGCTGAGTGTTTTATCACTCATTTTCCTATTTTTATATGTGTAAGTACAGGTGATCATAATGGTTATGAGAGGAGTAGTAGTCCGTGGGCGTAAAGTAACGAGGGCGTTTTCGTCTTTCCAACTTATATTTTATTTAGAATTTTATAGATGTATTAGACTACATATCCTATATTTTTAGTTTATGTTTTCATATTTTGACATCTTTTAAACTCTTTCAATTTAGTTTTGACAAAGGTATTCCAGTAATTTTATCAGTTTTTAATAAATAAAGTTTTATTCAGCTGTTTAATGAATTTATTACTGGGTTGAATTAAATACATGCTCAAAATAGATAATTTAGTGACTCTTTTCTCCAAAAGATAGTACTTTTGGAGAGGGGTGTTACAAGGAGTGAAGCTGGTTCATGACACAATCTAAGTCTATATAAAAGCATTAATTAGATATGGAAAAAATGGGTAGTGCCAGATCTGATGGGGTTAATAGGCCATGGGATAAGGTATGTGAATTAACCTGTTAAAATTATTAAAATATTAAAAATAATAAAATATTAATTAAAAATTGAAAATATTAAATTTACAATTTAGTTAGGTGGTTTGCAAAAACATGTGGTCTGTCCAATTAAGGGCCTAAAAGAGTATAACCCAAACTGTGCCTCGGAACACGAGTTTTATTGGATTAGTTCGACACAAAGACTCGCCAAGTGACCGTCCTCAGTTTGACCCAACACGTGGGCTTGGTGGGCTGCATTAGGATTGGCTTGGCATGGCTTGATCTGGTTCACTGCCATCTCTAGAAACCATAAAAATAAAACCAAAAAACTTGAATCAAATTGTTTTATAAATAATTTTGATCATAATATGTGCATTTATTAAGTTGGTGTGATACATTACTTTATGTGAAAATTCAACAGGATTATCCCAAGTCTGAATATAAACATTTTATGGCAAAGAAAAAAGGGAATATGTATAAAGTAATGTTATATATATATATTTTTTGTACATAATTTAAGTTCATAGATGATGTGTTATCATATAATTGATTGTGACTTTATCTTTAATTTAAAATCATTCAATCATATAATGATATATCATCTATGTATCTAATTTGTGTATAAAAAATACATACATATAATTTTATTGATTTGTATATAAAATCTAAGGCAATGAAATATTTGGCTGTGGTGAAAAGCTATCTCTGGATTATATATATATATGCATGAGCACGAGCATTTGAATGTTGCAAGAGGCTGATTAAAATAAAGTCATTAAAAAAAAAAGATGCATTTTATGTTGAGATATTATGGTTTGTTTTCATATTTATTTCCTTGTAATATTAGGAATAGAAAAACAAGAATATATGAGAGAAGTATGTATTAAACCGGATATATGATTCAAAGGGTTTGATTAAACATTATAAGTTATGTGTAGAAACTAAGGTGGTTTCTACTTAGTTAATTAGTTATTGGGATTATGGTGGGTATAATATATCTTGTAAATATCACTTCTCTTTGATATGATTTTATAATCATGTTATAGTTATGATTTTATAATTAGTTAATCATGTTATAGTTATTATAATATCAACATAGTTCAAGCCATAAATTTATTTTGGCAAGAAGAATAATTAATCAACACACCAATGGAGGATTAATTAGACCTCAAGTTTTGACTTAAATGGATGAGTTATAGAATTTCAGGTGGATAGATTGGGTTCAAGACTCGACGATATCATGTTAAGCTACACCTTGAATTATTAGGTGTAATGATTATAGGTCCAATCATTATACTTTGAGATTTATATATCCAATTAACTAGATAGGGTTTCTGATCATAAAAATAAAATAAAGGATTAATCACTCAATCAATCTTTCAATCAACACATGAATTATGAGATTAATTACTCAATTAATCATTTGAAGCATATGAATAATGAGAATAGGATTTAGGGTATATGGTGTAAAACTGACGTTTGTCATCCAAATCTAATGAAATGCATCAAACATATAATGAAACACAATGAAATCCAACAAGAGGATAAAGTCTGTTATTAGAATAGCTTTTGATGTGGACAAACATTAATTATAATTTTTGTTTAATAAAATCAGATAATTAAATAATATAATAATAGTTTACAGATGAGTTTAAGTGATCAATAAAAATAAACTCAATACACTTAAAGGTTATGATTTAAGTAAACAACACTAGTGTAAGTCTTAAAGTTTATTAGACATTTAATGGGAGGTCTAACAACCTATTATATATTAACTATGTCTTCTATGTAACCTCTTCTAACAAATAGGCGTGTTACAGAAAAACGGAAGAGTTCCTCTATTTTATAAGACTTGAAAATTTTTTATTATACCTTGTAACACTCTCAAATGACAATTCGCTTAAACTAGTCCTACCAACCGATTGGATTTTCATCAACTTGATTACAATTAATGGAATAAATAAATAATAGTCACCATCAGCAAAATTAACCCCTACAAAAACCTTATAGCCTCTTCCAACAATTAACTCTATATATATATATATATATATATATATTCTTATGAGGATATATTAACTACTATATAAATGTATATACACATCAATACAATAACCACATATATACATATAGGCACCAAAATATATATACATATTAATTTCTACATATATCAAGTGTATATATATTTATATATTCACATATACACTCAAAACATATAAATTGACAAAAAATATGGTGCCTTCCTCCCAACCTTATGTCTTGTTAGTGCTCTCTGGGAACTTCTATTATAACTCTTTACTTGTAAAATATTAAATTATATTGAGTGAGCGACCATGACTCAGTAAAAAAATCATACTAAATACTCAAAACATTTTATACTAGTATCAATCTCTTCCATACTCAACATGTCAAGACTAGTCACATACAAGATAATTTACATATAACATGCATTAGCCACATATCATAATTCTCTTTATTCATATATTTATTTTTTTCTTTACTATGCAAGTATCATTTATGCATGTATGAGTGCCATGACTTTTCTATTTTCATATTCTTCTTCTCTTTTCTTAACTATTTTCTAATCGTACATCTTTCTTAACTCTTTATTAACCACATAGGCTTGCATGCATGATTCTAATGTAAATGACTTTCATAAAACATTTGCTAATTCTTTTGTTTTTTTTTTTATTTATCAAATATTTTCATTGATCAATCTAGACTACATATGATAGTACTTACAATCACTATATAATGTACAATCCTCTCTTACATGCAATCTTAATCTTACAGATTGTACCCATATTTCCCTATTTTTCTTTACTATCCACATAGTACAACTAACATCATTTTTTGTTGTCCATACAGTACAACTCGCGTGTAAGGATTTTTTTTTTCTTTTTTTTTTTAACAAGCTTTCTGCTTTCCTATATCATATGAGTCATTATAAAACTAAAAATATTTGTTTTCCAATTCTTGAAAAATGCATAACTTAGGAAACAAATTTTTCCTCTTTCTTTATTTTTTTGAAAACATGCATATGCTATGATTTCTCATGTATACATATATAACCATAATATGAAATATACATATTCATTGTTTTTCCTTATCCTTTTCAATCCTCATCAAGCTTCATATTATTTTCTTATGCGTTTACATATATCTCATGCATCAAATTTATATTAATATACATATATACAACATGGGCTTAATGTAAGGGTTCTTACATATATCATAGGCATGATTAAATAACATTATCTTACATCACATAAAATGACACTTTTACCCTTATGGTAAAAATTACATGCCTACCCTTAGTGCAAATTCTTCCATCAATTCATAATTTCTCATATATTTAACATACAAAATCCACTAAGCTAACCCTAGGAATATGAAATGTCTAAAATACCCTTATGGCCAAAAATTACATCATGAGTCCTAATGAATTTCTTTATTCTTTTAAGGATAAATCACCTTATTTGATTTATACAAGTAAAGGTTATTTGAATAACCTAACTCAAATTACTTCAACATGGACCTAATGCAAGAGTTCTTACATATATCCTGAGCATAATTAAACAACATTATCCTACATTACATAAAAATGACACTTTTACCCTTGTGTTCGAAAATTACATGCCTACCTTTAGTGCAAATTCTTCCATCAATTCACCATTTCTCTTATACTCAACACACAAAATCTACTAAGCTAACCCTAGGAATATGAAATGTCTAAAATACCCTTATAGCCAAAAATTACATCATGAGTCCTAATGAATTTTCTTATTCTTTATAACATAAATCACTTTACTTCTACTACCCTATACACTTATACAAGTAAAGGTTATTTGAATAACCTAACTCAAATTATTTTATGTAAAGTATGAAATTCTTACTTTTTCTTTGATAATTGGGTGATTTAAACATATTCTCTTTTTTTTTTTCTTCTTAGTAATCTTAATCAACCAAAAACATAATCATCAATTAAAACTCTAAACTTGACATCTTTTAAAAATTAAATTTTTTACCTTAGAATTTACCAAAATAGACAGATCTATAATTTTTATAAATATAAGGTCTGGAAATTAGGTAGTTTAACTAGTTTTTTTGGTAAAGTTTTGGTTTAAGCAAACCTTAGTGAAATTTTTATGGAGTCTTAGCCAAGGAAGAAGAAAATGATTAGTTTATTGCCTTTATAACCATTTTGGACTAATCTGCCCTTAGCCTTCTCCAAAAATGACTATTATATCCTTATACAATGACCAAAAACCATTAGCACCATCATATAATTCCAAGTGTGTCATTCAATTTATATTCCCACTTTGTCCCTTAAATCATTCTAAAATGACCATTTTACCCCTTTTAAAAATTATTGCTCATTTAATAATTTAAAAAATTCCTTCACAATTTTTTTAAACAACTTATAAAATCAACTCTAAGAGTAATTTTGGAAGTAGACTTTACTGACATACACTCTATTTGAAACCTATATAGTATAAATTTATCTATTGAAAGTTATCATTTAAGGAGGTTTTAGAAGCAAAAGACACGATTGGTAATTTTGGGAGCCCTACAGATTCAAATTGTGTAACATTTCAGTTACTTTTATAATCCTAAAATTTTTAATTTAATTTTTATAATCTATGAGTAAATTCTATAGGATTGGAATTGAATGTTTCTATTTAGTTCATGTACATTTAATCTTACATGTGGTATTAGAGCTTAACACATAACGTTATAAAACCTAATAACTTTGAATTGAAATAAGGATTAAAAATTATGAAATTAGGGTTTCATTGAAAATCCAATTAGGCTTCATTTTAATTAGGTTTGGTTTAATTTTGAAATTGGGGATTCAAAATTAATCCATTGAACATTGAAATTAAGGTTAAAAAAATTTTGATGTTAGTAATGTAAGAGTGAATTTAAATCTAATAAATATAATTTTCAAATTGAGAGTAATTTTTCAGCTAAAATCGGACTTGAAAAGTTGTTCCATGTGGTTGCCTTCTTATTGTGATTTGCAACATAATTGGAGGTGTCTAGGCAATGCCATCATGATTAGAGTTGTCACATCCATTCCCTAATGACCAAAACTACCATCGATGATGGAGTTAGATAGAACACGAGTCATCGAAGCCATAAGAGTTTATTTACTCTTCCATGTCTTTTTAATGGTATTTAGAGTCAGAAACGTCAAACCACATGTTGATGTCATATTGTGAAGCTTCCTTATTATATGTGATCATTAATTGTAATCGAAATCGAGCAAAATCACTATCAATGGAAAGAAGAATAACAGTTAAGGTTTATGCAATTTGTACGTCAAAAATTGGTTAGAAAAATGCGATAATTGACCCATTATATTAAACGCATAAAATCAATTTGGCCAAAGTCAAATTGGGTCTTATATGACCTAAATTCGACTTGAATCCTACAAGACTAGAATTAGCTTGATTGAGGAGTAGAATATGCTTTACAAGCACATAAGGCAAAGTTGTGTTGCATGTGTAGAAAGATAATGCATGTGAGGTGCGTGGTTGCATTATTTTAGTGTGTACATGTGTGTGAATAGGGTATGGTCATGCATATAGGCATGTGAGACAATTTTGATGGCACATGTGCCAATTTGTAACCACATGACAATACATGGATTATTCTTGGAGCGCGTAAAGATACATAGGTGTTTTATGAAAGCATGTGTAAGTGCATGAGGGACTCTGGAAGCACATATAGAGATTTCATAAATGCATACAAACATGTGAAACATTCTAGAAGCATGTGAACATCTATGTGAGAAAGCTAAATCCTAGGTCGTAATGGCATGCGAGTATGTGTAAAAGGTTATTAGCAACATGTGAAGTAGTTTTTAGATTCATTATGATGTGAATAGCCTTAAGGTGGCACATGAAGTGCAATAAAGACTTGTGATGATGCACAAAAGCACATGAAAAGATTAAGAGGGCATGTTAGAGTGCATGAATGGCAAGTGATGTTCATTAGAGCACATGAAAAACGAACAATAACCCATGAAATGCATGAAGGACTTGTGGTAGCATGTGAATGGCTTGTAGTGGTACTTGAAGGCATGTGTTATGCTTAAGGGACTCTATTTGGAGACTAATTGAATTTTAGTTTAAATATTATGGTATTAGCACCAATGAAACGATATTTGAAAAAAGACTATTAGAGATTATAATATCAACTTTGTCATGTATGGTTAAGTTACCATATTAGGTGAAAAATATTGTTCATAGGGATAAATGCAACGATATTTGAAAAAGGATTGTCAAAGATTAAAAGGTATCATGTTTGATGAAATCTTGGTTTAGACAGTTTTAATATTGTGCAAAAGTAGCACATTATTTAAACTTACAAAATTTTCCCTTTAGTAATGACACATTTTTCAGTTTTAAAGCAAAAGTTTAATTTTTGAAATGCAATTGTTAAGAAAAACTTGATACACCAAAAAGTAGTTGAATTTATTCAATTAACATGTGTTTTCCCATCAAGTAAAGCATGAACAATGATATAAGTAAGTGTGTATACCCAAAAATGACATTTCTTTCGAAAATCATATATTCTCAAGGTCCTAATTACTACTTTTACAACTTATGCTTGATATCTTAATAGCATGCTATTTTATATGGCCAAAAGGGAGTTGATGATGATACGCCAAAAATCCATATCCAATTTCTTTTATTTATACTTGTTTTTGTCATACAACCATGCCATGTTTGCTATGAATGTGCATGTTTGATTGTCATCATCTTTTTCCTTCCAAACCTTTAGTTGAAACGTGCAGATTTCATTAGAAGTCACTAGCTTAATTAGAAATGAAGAGATTTCTCTTATTTCTTTTGAGACAAAGGTTTAAGAAAAATCATAAAAAAGACTAACAGAGACATCACACTATTTGAGATTATACAATTGGGTGTTATTTCTGTCACACTCATAGATCATTTATCTGTGTTGATTTAGTTATTAGTAACTATGATCATGAATGATCTTATATTGATAAAAGACTAATGTCTTAGCTCGTTATTGGTAATCATATTAATTGGATTGATAATTGTGGTGTAATATTATATTTTGACTATTTTGTTTTTCTTAAAATAGTGGTCACTTTAAAGTTAAAGTGTTTCCTATGTAGGGGAATGTTAAAAAATTTCCTAATATGGGTTAACATCAATTATAATTTTGATTTAACAAAACTAGATAAGCAAATAGTCTAGTGATAGTTTACATATGGGCTTAAGTGATCACTATAGATAAGTCCAATATACTTAAAAGTTATGATTTGGGTAAATAGTGCTAATGTTGGTCTTAAGGTTTATTAAACCTTTGGTTGGTGGGGGGGGGCGCGACAATCTAATAAACAACTATGCATAGGTTAGGTCCCTTCTTTGAAACATATACTATATAACTTCAATATAAAAGCCAAAAACTTATCATTTCAATATAGGTAATTTTGACAGCTCTGTAATTTCAAATAGTATGATGTTTTAGATATTTCTATAACCTTAAAGTTTTTAAGTATCTTATAATCTATGCGTAGATCATGAAAGATTAGGATTGAATGTTTTATATAGTTCATGTATCTTAAATATTACATCTAAAACTTTCTTAATGGATTAAAATCATAGATTAGACAAGATCTAAAGTGATTAGTAACAAATTTGGCCATTTTCCCTCATGGAACAAACCTATAAATGATATTAGACAATGAATGATATGTTTTCTAACATGAGCTATGATAAAGGCAATCATGGCCTCCAAATGGACCAAGACAAGATCACTATAACTGACTCCCCTTTCGAATTCCAAGATAGAGAATTCTTAAGGAAAAACTAAAGGCATATGGAAAAAGGAAGAGACTACACTTATTGTGGAAATCTGAAACATACATAATCATCATGCTTTAAAATTCATGGTGTTAGGGTAGTGTCTTTGAGCTAGTCGGTTTGTATATTTGCGACTAAGTTTTTACTTATTTATTATTAAATGTTATTGATTATTCATGCATATCAAGGTTTCATATAATATGTTTTTAAGAATAATATATCTTTAGAATGGTAGAATTGTAGCAAGAACATTAGAGGATTGATTATGGGAACCTTGTGACATATTATATAGTCATTCTAAAAATGTTTGTAGTCTTGATATTACTATAACCAAAGGCATAAGTAATAGTGATGAGATTATTACAATGTTGAACAATCCTACCAGAAGGTGGTGACTATTCTCACATGTCATATTTGTTAGCTGACAGCTTGGTACAACGCATGATTGCATGTTATAGACGTGTTCATTGGACTAACCCTCCAAGAGTATTTCTAGACAAATGGTTTTTTTTTTGTCTATGAAAATAAATCATCTGACTTATGGGTATATGTGTCATTAGACTTGAGGTTACCAAATCGTCTCGTACAAGGATTAGTCTAGTTTGACGTTATCTAATGTATTATCGTAATTAGGGTAACCATAAAGGTAGCGACTGACCATATAAAGATCTATATAAAGACTATGATGATCAATAGAAGATTCGTCACTCATTAAGCATGAAAGGTGATATCTTGAATGAAAATTATAAAAAACAACATAACCATTTGAATTTGTAACCACAGTCTTGGTTCAAGTGTTTGATTATTGACGTGTATCAATTCACATTGATGAGTCAATAAATAGGCATGCATTAGTAACTTAGCTCTTACTGCCACCCAATAGTAGAAAGATATCTTTAAAAGGTATCTAGATGACTTTGTGGAGTTTTATTGTCTCATTTTGGCCTCCATGTGTAACACCCATAACTACATACCCAGAAAAAAAGAAAGAAGAGGGAGAAAAGATTTTTTGGTTATCAAAGAAGAGTTTGGATCTCTAAAAAACCATTGGCCATGAGACGAATTATTTGCATGCTAGAAGACAAGTAAGTTGGTTATTCTCTTGGCTTAATCAAGTATAATTTGATGAGTTTATGATGTATGCCTTAAAGAATATGACTATTGGTTGGTTTATGATGCTATGATGATCCTTATATATGTATCTATGTCTTTGTAATGGTGAAGTATTCTAGTTTTGGTATGATCATAAGGATTGAACGTAGGTTAAAAGCTTAAGATGACATTAGTTTTGATCTCTAATGCTAGGAATTATATATGTGTTTAATTGATTAAAATATATTACGATGCTTAGAGATGTTCGTTTTATGCGTTGACATGTTGTAAGATTCGTTTATGCCTTGTATATATGGCTAGAAATTCATCGAAAGAAAATGCAAAAATCATAGATGTTGCAATTTCCAAATCGTGGCACATAGCCATGTATGGCCTCATACATGCCTATGTGTCCTTACTTCAAAATAGAAAATTTTATAGTTTTCGTGAGCTCGTTTTGAGAAAAAGCACACATAACTATGTGGTATGAGACATATGCCTGTGTGTGACTTTGTAAAAGTAGGTGTCATGCTTAAACAGATGAACACTTGGATGCATATTAGGCAAACACCCATGTAGGCAGTAAAAGACAGATTTACCCTTAATCTAAGCGCAAGGAAAGGAAAAAAGAAAAAAAAAAAGAAAGAATAAAAGACTTTTATAAGAAAGACAAGGTAGTTATAGATAAAAAAAATGTCTAACGATATGAAAGATGACATGAGACCTCTACCGAGTTAGATTCGGATAAAAAATTAGAAAAGTTAAAGAAAGTGGTACACATCTAGATAACCACCAACTGTGTGTGTAAGTGGCGATATACATGAAAGCGATTGGCTGGATACTTATAAGATGCATCATGTATTCAGTGCAAGGTGCATTAGTCATTTAATTTAGTTCAATCAGATGTACATGGTAAGGAATTATGGATTTTCAATACTTTCTCATATGGTCAGCAAAATGCATCACATATGTACCCGTGGTAGAGGCCATTTCAAGATAGTTTAAATAACAATTCCATAACTAATGTATGTTGTAAGAGAGAAACTACAACCAAATTTCTCGTGTGACCAGGTATCCTAGTTATCTAGCACATTAGGTTGTATGACATGTGCACAAGACATGATAGCTACTGACATGCAAAGTGTTTTATACTTTCACTAGGGCATCAGATATGTGCATTTTAGTTTAGACCTTAATAACCTTTATGGATGACTTATGTCACGACACAAGAATGTTGAGTTTTAACCATATCCAGATTCACAAATGGAATGCCAGATTTATCAGCTTTATATGTTATTCAAGGTGTCAAAAGGTTACCCACTTATTGAGTTTATTCTTTATTGTTTTACAAGTAAAAGTGAGTAATGGGGCATGATGGGAGCTAGAAGTCCAACTGACCAACTGCATGAGGGCCATAGGTAAGACTATCATTTTGGAGTTTTTATGTTACTCACTTGTTTATTTCCATTTATGCATTTTTAAGATTTTCAGTTACTTTCAAACATTTATTTTGTAATAATGAAGGGTTTCATTATAATCAAAGTATTTATTCCATTTACACCTTTGTGCACACATTTAAGTTTAAGTATTTATTATTATGCTATTTTCAACTGTTTTTAAATTAAGAAGTCAAGTCGTATATGTCTATTTGAACATATTCTGTGTAAGGGTATGTATCTAAAGATGGGTGTTATATTTATGGTATCAGAGCATGATTTTGTAACCCAAAATGGTGCCTAGTTTTAGTGTATCTAAAAGTGCATAATAAAGTTAAGAAAGGAAAGTAGCCGCTTATACAACATTGACTGCCCCTGCATGCCTACCATTCTAAATATAATAAACCTATATTTAGTTAAAGTGATATATGTGCCTGAATCATGACTGTATTTTATGATTAAAAGATCTAAAAGGTGAATGAAGGATACCCTAAAAGTATCTAATCAATAGAGGACTCAAGCTATAATTTAGGGATAAACATCTCATATGTTAATTGCATTATCAGTAGACAGTAAAACTATCTGACGGATGGTTGAAGGTATCTTCAGGCAAAACAAAAAGGAATATGAAAGTGTTAGACATCTAGTTCATGCCTTACTGATGTTATAGTAGCTTTCAATCATTGAGTTACCACCCTAACAGGATAAAGTAGGCATAGAGGCACCTAAGGTGGAGATAATGGATGGTAGTAAAGGTTAGGCCCATCATATTTATAGTCTGGCAGGTAAAAACTAACCCCTTGATTTCAAAAGCAATGTAGTTTAAGATAGATTACTAGTTAAAGAGTGGTTAGAAGGATAATACAAAGGTTTGGCAATAGATGTTATGTGAGATCCACCAAGTGTTAGAGATAACTTAGGCTAATTTCATATGGGCTTTTGAGAAAGAGTACCTGTCAATAGATATTTTCTATGTGAAGGCCTAAGAGTTTGTCTACCTAAAGCAAGGTAGTATGACAGTGAAAAAGTTCTTCTTCAAGTTGAACTCCTTAGCCAAGGATGCTTTAAGGGTAACCAATTAAGACAGGGGCAAGTTAGAGGTTTTCTTTGAGGGACTTAGGTCAAACATTACCAAAAATGTCATGATAGAAGATAATCCTCTTAGAACTCTACTAGAGGCCCTGGGTAAACGATTAAGGTTAAAGGTTATGAAACAGATGATAGCTCAAGAAAGAAAGGTACCACACTAGCCCATGCCAGTAGCCCTATCATAAAATAGAGCTAGATGATTATAAGTGATAGTTGAGACAATGGTAAATTTCAGAGGCAAGAGATCCTTCTAGTTAAGAAATAATAAGAAAAACTGAAAAGGTAAGAAATAAAGAGAAAAGATCAGTCGAGGCATAATTATCTTTCTATTTACTATAGATTTGGGTAGAGACATGCTAGAGAATGCATAATCGGTTAACTAGTATGTTATAAGTGTAAGCAGTCTAACCATTTTGTTAGAAAGTGTGTAGTCACAATGATACTTTTCTAATAGAAAAGACAGTTAGGGGAGGATAATCCCGAGTGTATGTAGCCACTTAGACCTAGGTTGTGGCCAGCCTAACAATTGTGATGGGTCAGTTAATATTTCATTTTTGTCATCTATATACATTAATTGACTCTAGTGCTACATATTGTTTCATTGCTAGTGGCATAGTAGGAAAATTAGGGCTGGAGTTTGCAATAGTCTCATAGATCAGTATAAAAATTTCTAATAGAGACAAAATTCATAGTAGTCATATGTTGATTAGAGAAACGGTTTCTCTAGGAGGTTAAGACTTGGTCGTAAACTTGATTGTGATAGACATGGCTAATTTTGATGTTACACTCGATATGGACTTCTTGAGCATATTAGGGAAGAGATAAACTACAAAAAGAAAATGTTTTAATTCAACTTAGATAATGAAGAACAATTTACCTTCGAAGAGGGCTGAGTTCTCAACTTGATGATTAGCAATATCAAGGCTACAAAAATGTTGAGTACAAGGTGCATAACATATTAGGCGTATATAGTGAACAAATCAGAGAAGTAGTTCTGAGTGCGAATGACACTTCATTGGTGTAAGAATTTTCAGATATTTTCCCTAACAGTCTCTTAGGGTTAGCACTTGACAGAAAGTTGGAGTTTAGTATTAAGCTAGCCTTGACTACTGTGCCAATTTCTAAAGTACCATATAGAATAACTCTAGCTAAACTACAAGAGTTAAAGAAAAAGTTGTAAAAGTTGTTAGATAGTGGTTTTATCATATCGAACCACTTACCATAGGGTACACTGATCCTATTTGTGAAAAAGAAAAATGGATTGATGATGATGTGCATTAACTATTAGAAGTTGAACAAAGTGGCAATAAGGAATAAATACCCACTCTTGAGAATTGATGACTTGTTTGATCAGCCAAAGGGTACATTAATGTTCTCTAAGATCGAGATAAAGTTAGGATATCATCAAGTCTAGGTTGTCGAGCAAGATATACCTAGGATTACTTTCAGAACCAAATATGAGCATTATGAGTTTGTAGTTAAACCATTTAGGTTGACTAATACCCCAAAAGTATTTATGGATCTTATGAACAAAGAGTTCTAGGACTATCTAAACAAGTTTATAGCGGTATTCATAAATGACATCCTAGTATACTCCAAGACTTAACAGGAACATGCACAACATCTAAGGTTTGTGTTATAGAGGTTGAGAAAGAGGCAATTGTATGCCAAATTTTCCAAGTACAAGTTTTGGCTAGATAAAATGGCTTTTCTTGGACATATTTCTCAATAGATGGGATTTCAGTAGGCTCGAGTAAAATAGAAGCTGTATTAGAGTGGTAGAGACCCAAGATGGCTAAAGAGGTTAAAAGTTTTCTTAGGTTGGCAGGTTAGTATAAGTGGTTTGTTGAGGGTTTTTATGTTCTTCTTCTAGAAACTTGATTTCTATGTCTATTTTACACAAAGAAGGGTTTTTATTCTTAATTGCTAGTAATAATATGACCATCAACTTAAATAATACTTTTTTATGGAACAATAGAATTGTGCAATGGTTTATATGTTCTAAAACTTGATAATGAGGTACTCAATATGCAAAGTAAAAGATTAAAAACTAATAATAATCTAAATACCACGTATCTGTGGCATTATAGGTGTTACACTTAAAATATATGATCGTGAATTGTGTCTAAAAGCATTTATTTTGAATTTTAGTAATAAATTAGTTTAGGACTTTCATTTATTAATATTAATATTCAAAGATATTTTATTATTTACTTTGATTTTATTTTATAGGAAAAAGTGCAAAAAACAAGAAGGAATTCACTAAAATGAAGAAAAGTCAAAAGAATCTCCTGACCACATTAGGAGAAAATAGATATGCAAGCAAGAAATGGGAAACAAATTTGTAGTTACCAATGTTAGGAATGAATTCAAAAATAAGCAGATTTGGTGCTAAAAGGAATTAGGGAAGAATCTAGCATTCTTATTGTTACATAGAGACACAATCTATATAAAGCTATTGAAGAAGTTAGTGAAGATAATTCCTTTGGAAGCAACTCATAGAGAGCTTTTGGTGATATCATAATTCACTACTTGCATTCTGTAAGCCATCAAGAATATAAGCGCACATTAGTAGATGAAGGCGATGGCTAGAGACTCGAAACACATATACACATAAAGAATACAATCTTTTAATTTCTGTTTTTGAGTATAATATTCACATATATTTGCTATTGTGTTTCCATTCTTAGTATGAGTGGCTAAACTTTTTTATTCTAGTACATTATTTGATTTTATAATAACATGATGTTTTGATGACATTGTCCACTTTGGACATAGAGTTCAGATTGGTTAAATAGTTTATGAGCTTCTTAAACTGTTAAGATGTCTTTTTGGTTACAAAACTCATATACAAAACTATGATAGACTGTGTCTAAAGTGGACAATATCTTAAAAATAGGTTGAGTTATTAGACTGGGATGTTAAAAATGGCATTAGAACCACTCTGCATGTCCTCTTGAGCGATGGTAAGGCAAATTTTAGTGAAAATGCTAAGTCTTATAACGGGGTGATTATGACACCTTTAGTTAAATCCCACATTAGCAAAACATGAGAAATAATATTGGGTTTGTAAACGCATCTCACATTGCTTAGGGATGCTAAGTTTAAACTAGTTTAATAGTCTATGAACTCCTTAAACTGTTAAAATGCGTTTTGTATTATAATGCCCATAAGCAAAACCATGATGGACTACGTGTCTAAAGTAAACAATATATTGATAGTGAGTCAGGTTATTGGACTAGGGCTATTACAATGAATGATGATTCATTGCTTGTGGTAAAATAATATCCATATTTATATATGTAGTTAGTGCATGCAATCATTAAACTTGGAAGTTTGATATTAGAGATAGGTCAAATCCTAGTAGAAAATTGGAGTCAAAAAGCGTAAAGTGTCAGTATTATCCAAGTGGCCACGAAAGTATGAGTTGGTTTTGTGTTCACACGTCTAGTTAACCTCAAAGGAGAACTAGGGTAACTAAGGATATCCAACCATCAAATGTATCACAATTACTTTAGTGATTCTATACAATCTATAGTCTTATACAAGGTTGTCGATAAAACTTGAAGTTTTAAAAACCTTTCATTATACCGTATTTCGCTAATGGCTTTGGTTAGTTGCATTATTAAGAGTTTAGAAATAGTAGTAGTCACATTCGTACATTACAAGCTTTCCATATATACAATCTCCTTAGTTAATATAGGCTTTGAAATGAATTAGTAGTCTATTTTCCAATCTTTGTGGAATCAATATCTCTATCATATTACTTGACAACTCATGACTTGCAAACGAGACATAACAAGGGTAACACCCATAAATATGTCCAAAAGGTATCTTTGTCTTTTTGCCTCTTGAATTATGTTTATTTATTATATGTGTGAATTTTAGGGTACATGGTCATATGGGAAGACCACACACCTATTTATGTGTTACCAAAGGAAAAATAGTCATTTCTCATGTGAAACGTGAAATTGGCTAAATTTGAGAGACACACACACTCGTGTATATTAAAGTACACACCTATGTGTGGTAATCACGTTTGAATTTTGGATAAAGATTAGTTTCACTGTGATTTAAAAAATTACCATTAATGGGTAATGTCATACACATCCATGTATATGGAGTACATGACC
This sequence comes from Mangifera indica, assembly GCF_011075055.1. Classification (NCBI taxonomy): domain Eukaryota; kingdom Viridiplantae; phylum Streptophyta; class Magnoliopsida; order Sapindales; family Anacardiaceae; genus Mangifera; species Mangifera indica. The sequence goes on along the minus strand of NC_058145.1, from coordinate 4,602,746 downwards.
ATGTATTGTGGTTTTCAATTAAAAATAAATGGAATGCAAATGCATTTGACTAAACACTTTCAAGAGAAAAAAGTGTTTGAGAGAGAGAGATAAGAAGACTTGGAAGCCAAAGGGATGTGAATGATTGCCAGAGAATTATCAAAGTTGTAAAAAGGTCAAGTGCATCATTGAAAGAGAAGTAAGTAGACGAGTCTCTTTTCTTTAGAATATGAATTAGACTTGATCTATTATGAATTGCAAATTGGGCACATGTTGACATTATATGATTATTATTGACACTATACATGTTATAAGTGATTGCTTTATTTATAAGACTATATGTACACAGTTCTTGAAGTTAGGTGTGACGATGTGTAGATATGTATATGTTTATGAAAGATTAAAAATAGAATAGAACTGAAGTGAATGTTTGTTATTTCCTTATGGTTGGCTATTACGTTCATGTGTTATGAGATCACAAAAGCCATAGGTTAATCATAAGGTAAAAATACATAAAGAATGATGTTTGATGTTATGATAGCTTAAATGTTGGTGAAAAATGTATGATATTCATGGTATAAAGACATTGATCATAATTATAGTGTAAGTTTATTCAATGATGCTTATAAAAATAATATTAGATTGAATGATTTGTATTTGAATGCATGGAAATTGGTTTGGGTGGTTAGAAGTTACAATTTCAAACGAAGTTGTAATTCTACAAAAACACACCACACGCCTATGTTAATGGTCAAACACGCCAATGTGTTATTAGGCAGAATTAGTCCTTGTGTTAGGAAAAATGCATGACTATGTATATTTAAGGTCGAACACATGCCACATGGTATGAGATACAGTCATGTGTGCTATCTTAGATTGCATGTCTATGTATGATACATGCATGTGTTAGGGTAGTATCGTAGAGCCAATCATCATAATTAATATTTGATGTAATATTTAATATTTAATTAATAAAATGACACTCATATTATCTGTATTTTGTTTAAAATATATAATTACTCTAAAAATAATTGACTGGAAAAGCTCCAAGCAAAGTATTGTTGTTGATTCTATTATCAAATTCGAGCACATTGCCTTGTTAGATACAATGAAAGAAGCCATGTGGATTAAGAAGTTTGTCACCAAACTTAGTGTGGTTCCATCTATAGAAAATCTTATAGAATTCTATTGCAACAACAACGAAGTAATAATGCAAAAAAAGAGCCACGGTGTCACCAATGATCTAAACACATACTCAAGAGATACCACCTGATTAAAGGAATCATTCAACATGAATAAGTTCAGATAGAAAGAGTAGATACCAATGATGATTTGGTTAATCCATTGATGAAGCCTTTGTCGCATAGAAGCATTTTAAGTATGTAGCATTAGATATATGTTTGATTAGCTATAGTGCAAGTGAAAGATTGTTAGCGTAATACCCTTGAACCAATCGTAACAATTAATATTTGATGTAATATTTGATATTTAATTAATAAAATGACATTTATATTATATTTATTTTGTTTAAAATAGATAATTGCCTCGAGAATAGTTGAACTGTGAAAAGGTGTGAATGCTCGACACCTTTCGTGAGAATCCTATGTGCACATTAGGTAATTGTTCTTAAAACATCCATAACTCTTATATTACTATGATATAGGGCATGGGTAATAGTGATAGAGTTATCAGAATGTTGAACGACCTTATCGTAAGACTATGATATTTCTCATGTCAAAGGTTTTTGTTGACAATTTGGTGTAACACATTAGTGCACATTGTAGATGTGTTTACTAAATTGACCTGCCAAAAGATTCTATATGGATGGTTGCTTAAGTGTTAACAAAAATATCTTTTTAGTGAATGGAGGCACATGTAATCCTTAGACTTGAGGTCACTAAACTGTCTTGTATAATGATTGATATAGTTTAACAATAACCTAACGTAGTCTAATCAAATAATTGCTAGAATGGTGACAATTAGTGATATTGAGATTTGTACAAAAGCTATAGTGGATTAAAAAATGATTCGTCACTCTTCAGCATAAGAGTTAATATCTTAGTTAAGGTCTATTGATAGATGTCAATGACCAATTAAATTGGTGGTCATAGTGGAATTGAGTTGATGCTCGATTTAATATTATTTAGTCATTGACATAAGTCAATCTAGATAATTTAGGGAGTTTAAAGGGAGACACTTAATCGGTACCCTAGTCTTGAAGAGATATCACATGACGAAAGGATCAAACTGTATGAGTAATCATATCATTGACAGATTAAAAGAAGTCACATTTGACCTCTATTAATCGGGAAGCCATGATGTTTTCTTAGAGGTCAATCTTGGTCTATGTTCGAATGAAGCCAGATAGAGAGCTCGATACAAATATAATCATTACTAACTTAGTGGAAAGCCTATAGGTCACACAAAAAAGGATTTGATGAACTTTAGAGGTGTAAGGATTATTTGAATTAGATTTAGTTCATACTTTGAAGAGAGAATTTAGAGCTTTGAAAATACCTATGGACCCGAAGTATATTTTATTGTACTTTAGGATCTTAGTATAAAAATCCTAAGTTACTAGGGTGTAATTGAGAATTGCCAAGATTGAGTTGGTTAACTCAAATGTATCACCTAATTTGAAATTCAAATTAGGATGATGATGAGATTTTATTCTATTATCACTAATGTAATAATCCCATGATTTTATGTGGAATGCCAAGAATCATGGCAGAATTACATAAAAATATATATGCACATTAAATGCGTTGACTATATATACAGCTCCCGTGAATTATATGTTCATACACACAAGTGGGACAATTCCAACCCAAGCCATGAACACCTGAGACACTCATTAGTCTTAGGCACACATGGAAGAGCCATCCGGGACATGGTCAAGTCTCGGTTTATACATATATTTACGTATAAATATATGTGCCTTTCTTATTTTAAAAAAAATAAGTATAAAATTATATTGCCGCTTAGAGAAAATTTTCACAATTCTCTGAAATACATATTGCTCTTGGGTGCTAGCAAACCTTGAGCATAGTATTAACCTCTTGAGTTGTTGTTTTGTATGGAAACTAAGGAGTAGATCTATGTTTGGTTTCTAGAATGACTTTTTTGTGACCACTCTTCATCAACAAAAGACGAAAGAGTCGCTTACGCAGATATATCCCATTAACATTTATGTGTGTTTTGGATTGTTCGTTATTAAATTTATCACTACAAAGATGATCTAGAATGAGGTTTTATGGATTATTTGTTATCAAATTAAAATTTTTAATTTATCATTCCATTGCCAAAATCCCTATAGTGGTATCAAAACCACCTATGAGGGATTAATTCACAAAATATATACTTGTGAATGTCAGTTTCTTCTTCATGGTAACTGTTTCATGTAGTAAAAAAAAAAAAAACTGATTGATGGTCTGTAACTCCCATGTTTAATGGTTTGTAACTCCCATGCTATAACTTCACACATTGTCGTTGCATTCTTGATGGGAGAATGCTTATTTAAGGTTGCAAAAAATGGTCCTTAAGTGAGCTTCTTCTAAAAAATACATATACCATTCTGTGTGAAAAAGAAATCACCTGGAAGGCAAAAGCTTACAAGCAATTTTCAGAGGATTATTCTACATCAAATCATCAAGCAATAATCGGAGGTTAGTGTTTAATATTCCACAAATTTTAGTTTTGGTTTCTATCTTGCATACTCAGTATATATATGTTTAGATAGAGACCATATACATGTCTTACATTTGGTATCAGAGCCAGGTTTTATGCCTCTGCCTTGCTTTGATGTGTATTACATGCAAAATTTTATGTTATCCGAATTTCTTTAGAAAGAGAAAATTGGTTGTTGGTATTTTTTGTTTAAAATTTTCATTTGGATGAATTCTATATCAAAAATTGAGAATTTTGATATATGGAATGTCAAAATCAGAGTTTTACAGGCTGATTTAGAGTGCAAAATGTATACGGGTCTGAAACCAGGATGATCGACCCGAATCTTGACCTGGCTGGAGGTCAGGGACGATCTTCAAACGACATGTCATTTGCTTTTGGTTTCTGCAGACGACGTGTCATATGCGTTACTTCTGCCTCTTTTATGTCACATTGCTAGCCGACATGTCATCGCATTAATTTGCAGCTGATGACGTGTCGTTCAACTGCTTTAATAAAAATGAAAAAGTACTCCCACATGTCATCTGCATTAATTTAATATTGTTTATATAGTTACTTTTGTGCATAATTTTGGTTTAAATGAAATTATACTTTAAATAATTTCTTAAGGATTATATGCGTAAAATTAGATGTCATGTGATTAGTATAATTTTGATTGATCATAAAGTAACCACAACATCTTTGATTATGTCAAAGTTATACATTGAGTATCCTGGATCATATTTAGTTATATGACATCAGTTGTAATTAATCATTGTAAATATGATAAATCTTAACCCACAAGAATTTTTTTATATTTATGTGATTAATTAGGATGAAATAGCAAGTTATTTTTCTTAATCAACCCACAGGAATTAAGAAAAGGAATATAATTTAGGAGTTTCATCATACGGTTTATATATTTGTATATAAACCTATTTAAATTAAAAACTTAGCCCACAAACAATTTTTATGTTATGTGGTTTATATATTTGCAGCATGTTTATACATTGGTAGAACATTATATAAATTTTGATTACTACAAATTTTGTGATTTAAGCGTGTATGTTAATATTTATTTGCAGTTATTTAACCTGTGAATTTCTCTGATAATGTATGTGATATTCCAATTTTGAGTGGTGACAATTATAAAATTTAGAAGGAAAGAAATTTTCGCTAATTAGGGTGCATGGACATTGATTATGTTATTAGGAATGATGAACCACCTGCAGCTACAGAAATTAGCACTCAGGCTGAAATTGCCCTATATGAACGTTGGGAGCGATCTAATCGCTTAATTATAATGTTCATCAAGACACACATATTTGTTAGTATTCGTGATTCAATCCCTGAGTGTAATAATGTCAGACAATTACTGAAAGCTATTGAGGAACGGTTTGAGTCTTCAGATAAAACACTTGTCAGCACTCTTATGACAAAGTTTTCGTCAATGAAGCTCACCAATGTTAGAGGTGTGCGTAAGCATATCATGCAAATGAGGGATATTACGACTCAACTTAAGGCTCTTGAGATTGAAATGTCTGAATATTTCCTTGTGCATTTCATTTTGAATTCTCTTTCATAACAATACGGACCTTTCAAAATCTCTTATAACACACATAAAGAAAAATGGTCAATCAATGAACTTCTAACCATGTGTGTACAAGAGGAAGGAATGTTGTTGATTGAAATGGGTGAAAGTGCACATATGGTTACATAAGGGAAGAAAAAGAAGAACCAAGCTAACTATAAGGGAAAGGATAAAATATTCAATCAACCTGAATTTAAGAATGAGTCCAAATGTTTTTTCTGTAAAAAGAAATGGCATGTGAAAAAGATTGCATTAAGTTTAAAGTTTGGCTTGAAAAGAAAGGTAATCCAATCTCACTTGTATGTTATGAATCTAATATGGTTGATGTTTGTCATAACACTTTGTGGATTGATTCTGGTTCTACAATCCATATTTCAAATGCCTTGCAGGGTTTTCTAAACCAAAGGAAGCCGATGGCCAGTGAACAGAGCATCTATTCTGGAAATAAGATGTGTTCACATGTGGAAGCGGTCGAAACATACAGATTAGTTTTAGATTCTGGTTTTGTATTAGATTTAGAATGGACTTTTTATATTCCAAGTTTCTCTATAAACTTGATTTCTGTTTCAAGACTTGTACCCTTTGGATTTTCCTTTACATTTAATGAAACTGCATTTAGTTTGATTTATAAATCTGGAGTTGTAGGAAATGGTACATTGTCTGATAGTTTGTTCCAATTCATTTACAAAACAATGTTTCATTTAATTTGATGCATGTTCAAAGTAATGCTGGTATTAAAAAGAGTGTTATGAATGAAAATTCCTCTATATTTCAAATGTCTTGCAGGGTTTTCTAAACTAAAGGAAGCCGATGACCAGTGAACAGAGCATCTATTCTAGAAATAAGATGTGTTCACATGTGGAAACAGTTGGAACATACAGATTAGTTTTAGATTCTGGTTTTGTATTAGATTTAGAATGGACTTTTTACATTCCAAGTTTCTTTAGAAACTTGATTTCTATTTCAAGACTTGTACCCTTTGGATTTTCCTTTACATTTAATGAAACTGCATTTAGTTTGATTTATAAATCTAAAGTTGTAGGAAATGGTACATTGTCTGATGGTTTGTTCCGAATTCATTTATAAAACAATGTTTTATTTAATTTGATGCATGTTCAAAGTAATGCTAGTATTAAAAAAGTGTTATGAATGAAAATTCCTCTATATTATGGCATCGGAGATTGGGACATATCTTCGTAGAAAGAATTAAAAGGTTAGTGAATGATGGGGTACTAGATCCTCTAAATTTTACTGACTTTGATACTTGTGTGGATTGTATAAAGGAAAACAAACCAATAAGGCAAAGAAATATGCCAAGAAGAGTTCAGACATATTAGAAATCATACATACAGATATTTGTTGTCTTGATATGGACATTTAAGGTCAAAAATACTTCATCTCATTTATTGATGATTATTCACGATACATGTATCTCTACATGCTTCATAACAAGAATGAAACATTAGATGCCTTTAAGGTTTTCAAGGCAGAAGTAGAGAAACAATCTGGAAAACAAATTAAAATCGTGAGATCAGATAGAGGTGGAGAATATTATGGTAAATACACTCATGATAGACAAGCACCTAGTCCATTTGTAAGGTTTCTTGAAGAAAATGAGATTTATGTCTAGTTCTCCGGACCAAAATGGTGTAGCGAAAAGAAGAAACCGAACTATATTGGACATGGTGTAAAGTATACTTAGCAGCTCTAAACTTCCTAAATCATTGTAGGTTGAAAGCTCTTAAAACGACAATGTATATATTGAACCGAGTTCCAACCAAGGTTGTTTCTAAAACACAATTTGAGTTATTTAAAGGTTGAAAATCGCGTTTGTGACATATACGCATTTGGGGATACCCATCTGAAGTAAGAGTTTATAATCCACATGAGAAAAAATTAAACCCAAGACTATACGTGGCTATTTCATTGGATACGCCGAAAAGTCTAAGGGTTATAAATTTTATTGTCCATCACATAGTACTAGAATTGTTGAATCTCGAAATGCAAAATTTTTTGAGAATGACTTAATCAGTGGGAGCGATCAATCTCAAGACTTAGTTTCTAAGAAAGATCATTCAGATACTCAAGCACCCATTTCGAGTAATAAATTGGTTATTATTCACAACACCCCTCAAGTTTAAATGGATGTTGAACAACCAATTAATGAAGTTCCACAAGTTATTGATAATACTCTAGTAGATCAAATTGTTCAACAACCTTCAGAAACTATTGAACTATAAGTTGTACAATCCGCTCCACAAGAAGATGTTGATACGACATTAAGAAGATCAACTAGAATTAGGAAATCAACTATTTCTAGTGATTATATAGTGTATTTACAAGAAATTGACCATAATTTAGGAGCCGAAGATAATCCTATTACATTTTCACAAGCAATGGATTGCAATAAATCTATTTTTTGGTACAATGCTATGAAAGATGAGATGGAATCTATGAAGAGTAATTGAGTTTGGGATATTATCAAGTTACCAATGGGGCAAAAGTCATTGGGTGTAAATGGGTCTTTAAAATAAAGAAAAACTCATTAGGTAACATCAAGAGATATAAAACAAGACTCGTTGCTAAGGGTTTCATTCAAAAAGAAGGAATCGATTACACAGAGACTTTTTCTCCTATATCTAAGAAAGATTCTTTTCATATTATAATGGCATTAGTAGCCCATTTTGACTTAAAACTGTATCAAATAGATATGAAAATGACATTCCTCAATGTAGATCTAGAGGAAGAGGTATATATGAAACAACCTGAAGGATTCCCCTCTAGTGATGGTGAGCATTTTGTGTGCAAGCTTAAGAAGTCTATATATGGATTGAAACAAGCATCTTGTCAATGGTATTTGAAATTCCATAAGGTTATCTTTTCATTTAGTTTTGAAGAGAATATCATGGATCAATATATATACCAGAAGGTTAGTGGGAGTAAAATTTGTTTCCTTATTCTATATGTGGACAATATATTACTTGCAACCAATGATAAAGGGTTGCTTTATGAGGTGAAACAATTCCTCTCTAAAAGCTTTGATATGAAATATATGGGTGAGGCGTCTTATGTCATTGGCATTAAGATTCATAGGAACAAACCTCAAGGTATACTAGGTCTATCTCAAGAAACATATATCAACAAAGTTTTAGAGAGATTTCGAATGAAAAATTGTTCACCAAGTATAACATAAATTGTGAAGGGTGATAAGTTCAATTTGAACCAATGCCCTAAAAATGAACTTGAAAAGGAACAAATGCAGAACATTCCCTATGTTTCAGCTGTTGGAAGCCTTATGTATGTTCAGGTTTGCACAAGACCTAACATTGCATTTGCTATTAGGATGTTAGGAAGATATCAGAATAACCCAAGTATAGACCACTAGAGAGTGCAAAGAAAATGATACGGTACCTTCAGGGGACCAAAGAATGCATGCTTATAAATAAACGACTGATAATTTAGAGGTAGTTGGCTACTTCGATTTAGATTTTGCTAGTTGTGTTGATTCAAGAAAATCAACATTTGTATATATTTTCTTGTTTGTCGGTGGAGCCATATCTTAGAGGAGTGTCAAGCAGTCATTGATTGCTACACTACTATGGAGGCTGAGTTTGTTTCTTATTTTGACGCTACATCACATGGTGTATGGTTGAAGAGTTTCATATATGGGCTTAGGATTATGTATTCTATTTCTAAGCCGATAAAAATTTATTGTGACAATTCAGCTGCTGTTTTCTTGGCTAAAAATAATAAAAGTAGTAGTCGAAATAAACATATCAACATTAAGTATTTAAGCCATTAAAGAACGTGTAAAAAAGAATAAAGTGGTAATTGAACACGTCAGTATTGAATTGATGATTGTTGATCCTTTGACAAAAGGCATGCCACCAAAAAGTTTTAAGGATCATGTAGAGCGAATGGGAGTTGGTCTCATATTGTAATTGTGATGGGAGTTGGTTTCATCATGTGATTTGATGTATATACATTTTCTATAATAAAATTATTCAATTTTTTAAATTGATTAGTTTTTATCATTTTTATGTGCACATTTTGGTTGAGAAAATAATCAATTTTTGACCTAGAATAAACATAAGGTTTATTCATTAAGTTGTAAAGGAATGAATACACCATGATACATGGAAGATAATACTCGTTCTTAGAGGACTTATCATCATGATTCGTATATTTTATTTCTTTACTCCAGTATATGGATTCATGAGTTACAAACCAAGTGGAGAATGTCAGTTTCCTCTTCCTGGTAACTGCTTCATGCAGTAAATAAAAAAAAAACTAATTAATGGTCTGTAACTCCCATGCTTAATGGTTTGTAACTCCCATGTCATAACTTCACACATTGTCGTTGCATTCTTGATGGGAGAATGCTTGTTTAAGGTTACAAAAAATGGTCCTTAGGTGAGCTTTTTCTAAAAAATACATATAACATTCTATGTGAAAAATAAATCACCTAGAAGACAAAAGCTTACAAGCAATTTTTAGAAGATTATTCTGCATCAAATTGTCAAGCAATGGCTGGAGGTTATGTTTAATATTCCACAAATTTTAGTTTTGGTTTCTATCTTGTATACTTAGTATATATATGTTTAGATAAAGACCATATACACGTCTTACAGTGAATTCTATTAATTTGAATGCATATTTTTCTATTGATATTGACTATTGTTAATTGTGTAACTGCTGTTGTAAAATTGTAGTAGCAATTTTATAATCAATGTGATTAAGAACTTAAATTTTGTTAGTTTTATCGAGTTTTAGTCTCTTGAATTTTTGTTAGATATTGTTGAATTTTCAAGTTAATTGAATGCGGTTTGAGTGGCAATTGATTTTGTGTAGTTGCATGAAATCACCTTCAAATTGTGTTGTTGAATGTTTCAAAGGTTGTTGCTAGTGTGAAGATGGTTTACATGTCATTTTACCTTACCCCAATGTTAAGCTTGCTAGAATTTGGGTATGTTCTAGTGAGCTACCTCACAGTAAGTCACTAGAATAACATGTCTGGAATGTCTATGCACATGATCTTGTAGTAGCGACATTTAGCGTTGATGGTTGCTAGAACAAACACAATTTTTCCTCGACACCAAAATTTTCATGGAAGGCATAACTAGACACTTTTGTACCAACTATGCCTTGTGAAAATTTTCAAGGACAGTGTCGGTGGCATTAAGCCATTCTGTTAGCCATGCATGGATGGTGTGGGTGGCGTCAAGCCATTCCACAAGCCATGCATTTTATGAAATTTTATTGAATTTAAGAATTAAGGCATCCATGGCTCACACATTTACTTGCACACCTAACTGAGGTAAAATTTTCTGTTTAGGTCCTATTTTGATGAGCAAGTACTGAATTGCAATTTTCCTAGCCTTTAGGGTTGAACTACAATTGTGTAAAATCTAATGGACTAAAAGAAATTAATGTTTGGGTAAAAAACCTGTATTTTTAATTTTAATTATGATGTATACATGGTGTTTGGTAGACAATTTTAAAACCTTTGTAAATACTTATTTAATTTTGGGTTTATATTTATTAAAATAGAACCTATATGTCCCACTTTTTCTCTAATTTCTGAGTTACTTCTCTTCTTACCTAACTCTCCTTGAATGTAACTCAAGGTTTCTATTTTACAAATATAAAATTACAATAGGATTGATTTTTCTTAAATTAGAAAAATGTAACTAGGAAACGAAACTATGTATTATGAAACTCGAAGGCGAAGGATTTTTGAAGACCTGAAGAGTAGGACCTAGGTTGATTAGTCAATTCCCCATCCTATGTAATATGAAACTCGAAGGCGAAGGATTTTTGAAGACTTGAAGAGTAGGACCTAGGTTGATTAGTCAATTCCCCATAACTCAGGGAATTGACATTAGTTAAAATTTGCATACCGACATAATTTTTTATTTACATTGTAGTTTGCACATTAGGTTTTATTTCTCTAAATAATCACCTTACATGTTAAATAAGTTGTAAATAACCAATGCCTTCTATTACAATACTTCGAGAAGAGCCCTTGTTCATAAGAACCTTGTTTGTAAAAGCGAAGGATATACTTCCTAGACGAAAGACTGAATGATTATTTGTATTGGATCTGACTTAACTAGTACACCTAGTTTATTAGTCAAAGCGAAAGTGAAAGTGTATTAGAGGCAGAGTTAGGGACATGCATTTGTTGTTGCATAAACGATATTTTGTATCCACTCTACTGTAAACCAAGAGTCATAAATTGATTCACGCTAACTGATAATTAGAGATCATGGATTTTTTTTATTAGTTTGATCAACCTACTTGTTGATTAATTCAAACTTGTTCACGAAAACGAAAAGGGCAGTTAGTGCAACAAGATCTCAATTTGCTAGGAAATCCATTAAGAGTTCCCAAGTCCAACAAAAAGGGTTGTTAGGTTAAATAAAATAATGGGAGGATTTATTCAATAAATACCATGTTGAATAAATAATTAATTAATTTGAGACTACTAAATATTTACTTTTTTGCACAAGTAGCTCAAAAACCCACTATTTCAAACAACATGAATTTACTATCAATATTGGAAAAGGAAAACAGGCTTGAAAGTATAACTTCAATGACTAATTTTGAAGCCTTAGGATCATACTAAGTTAAGAGAAAAAACTGTACATTCTTGAAGGAGCAATGTCTTCTGAGCCTAGTCCTAATGTCATCCAATAATAAACAGATGCTCATAAAAGTATTTGGATGACTCCAATGATATTAATGTTTAATACTGGCAATCATGACACCTGAGTTGTAAAAGCAACATAAAGATATGGATTCCTAATCCATTCTTCACATTCGCGTGATGTTTGAGAGAGAACTAGTGGGCCCTCATGTAGTCAAGTTGATCGACTATATCGAGTTGTTGGTATCATTAGAAATGATTATGGACAATGACTTAGCCATTGACCTTGTCTTGTAATCTTTTTCTAACTCATATTAGACTTTATTAGAAACTACCTTATGAGTGAAAAGAAAAAAACTTTCCCTAAGCTCTTAAGGTTACTTAAAACTATTGAGCAAGAAGTGAAAAAGTCTACTGAAGTGCTTCTGATAAATGCTAAGGCACGAAATGTTAAAGGTAAAGGCAAGGCCAAGGCCAAGTCTAAGCCCAAAGCCCAAAAATAGGCTTTTACTATTATAAAGCCTACAAGTAGGGTTAGAAAGGGTAAGGTTGTTAGCATCCATTGTGACAAGGCTGGAAATTGGAGGAAACATCATAAAACCTACCTTAAGAGCAAAAAGAAAAAGTCAGTTGTTTCAGGTTTAGGTATATTCATTACTAAGATAAACTTCTCAACATCTATGTCTTAGGTTATGGACACTGGATGTGTTTCTCACATATGCTCTAATATGTAAGAACTAAGGCAAATTAAACAACTCGTTAAAAGAGAAGTGGACCTATGTATTAGAAATAAAGCTAAAGTTGTTGCAATAGCCGTAGGAAATTATTTTATCAGTTTGTGCTCTGGGTTTGTTTTGAAATTAAAGGATTACTTTTATATTCCTAGCATTTCTAGTAATTTAATTTTTTTTTGTCTACTTTGTACAAACTTCTATATTGTTTCTCCATTACTCGTGGTGTTATTACTATTAACTTGAATAATATTCATTATAAAGTTGTTAGTTTAATAAATAGTTTTTATGTTCTTGATTTAAATGATAAAATATATAATATCAAAAATAAAAGAACTAAAAGTTTTGATTTGAACACCATATATCTATGGCATTGCAAGTTTGATCCCATAGGACCGAAACTCATTTTGAAACTTTATAAAGATATGGTTTTACGATCACTTGAGTTATAGTCCTATGATAAATGAGAATCATGTCTTTTAAGCAAGATGATCAAATTGTTCTTCACTAGACACAATGAAAAAGTAACTAAATTGTTAGGCATCATTCATTATGATGTATATGGACCTTTAACAATGCAAGCCAGAAATGGGTATTCTTACTTTGTCATATTATCTGGTGATTTTAGTAGATATTGTTATATATATATATCTAATGAAACACAAGTTTGAAAGATTTAAAAAATTCAAAGAATTCAAAAGCGAAATGGAAAAACAAGTTGGAAATAATATAAAGATCCTCCGAAGTGATGAGGTGAATACTTGTCTGTTAAGTTTACAGAATACTTGAAGAAATATAGGATAGTATCGTAACTCACTCATCTTGGTACACCATAACACAATAGTGTATCTGAACAGAGGAATGAGACTCTAATGGAAATGGTCAGATCCATGATGGGTTTCACTGATTTACCCTTGTCATTCTAAGGATATGCTCTAGAAACAACCATGATAAACTCTTTAAGAATAAGACTCTTATGGACATGATCAGATCTAAGTCTATAGACAAAACTTCTTATGAGTTGTAAACCGAGCAAAAACTCAATTTAGAATATCTAAAAGTTTAAGATAGTGAAACTTATCAAAAAAATTGACTTTAAACAAACTATGTTCCAAATTTGAAAGGTGTATCTTTATGAGGTATCTTAAGAAAACCAAGGGATACTACTTCTACTTCCCAGACAAATAAAAGGTCTTTATTATTCGAATTAAAGTTTTTTGAAAAAAAAGCTCATTTCTAGAAGAACGAATGGGACGAAGATTGAACTTGATGAAGTTTAGACACCATAAGATATAACAAACATAAGATAGGAAAACGTGCCACCATAAGTGGTTGAACATTGTGAGGGAGTTGCTTCATAACCAACTCAACATATACATGAACTACGTAGGTCTAATCGAGCAAGTCAAAACATGGCATAACTGATTATAAAAGGTTTCACATAAAAACATGGCATAGACTATGATGAAAGCTTTTCACTAGTTGTGATGCTAAAGTTTATTTGGATTATGCTTGCAATAACCATATACCATGATTATGAAATCTGATAGCTAGACATCAAAATAAATTTCCTAAACAGAAACCTAGTAGAGGATGTGTATGTGGCACAATCCGATGGTTTTATTTTTTATAGACAAATGAACAAGGTATGTAAGTTACAAAGATCCATTTATGAACTCAAACAAGCTTTTAGGTGTTGAAACATTCATTTTGATAAAGCCGTGAAATAATTTGAATTCATAAAAAATAAAGTAAGTCACATGTATATAAGAAAGTCAGTGGGAGCAAAATAATATTTATGATATTATATGTCGATGACATATTAATTATCGAAAATGATATACTGAACCTGAAAATGGTAAAGACTTGGTTATCCAAGTGTTTTTCCATGAAATACTTAGGAGAAGTACTTTATATCATTGGAATAAAGATCTACAAAGATAGATCACGTAGGTTGCTTGCACTAAGTCAAAGCATATACACCATGTTAGGTACAAGGATTGATGTCTCATATGCTTTAAGCATTTGTAGTAGATATCAATTAGATCCAAGATAACATCACTAGATGATTATCAAGAACATTCTAAAGTACCTTAAAAAGATGAAGGATATGTTTTTGGTTTATGGAAAAGAATCCAAGCTCATTATGGAAGGATACAGTGATGTCAGTTTTCAAACAAATTATAATGACTTCAAAATCTTAATTGGGATTTGTATTTTACCTAAATGGTAGGGCAGTCAACTAGAAAAGCTTTAAGCAAAGCACTGTAGTTGATTCTATGATCGAATCCGAATATATTACTTTGTCAACTATGATAAAAAAAGCACGGTGGATCAAGAAGTTTGTCACTAAACTTGGTGTTTCCATCTATCAAAGATCATATAAAACTCTATTATGACAACAATAGAGCAATAACACAAGAAAATGAGTCATGGTCTCACCAACGATCCAAACACATACTTAAGACATACCACCTAATTAGAAAAATTACTCAACTTGGAGATGTGCAGATAGAAAGAGTATATACCAATAAAAATTTGGTTGATTTATTGACAAAGCCTCTATCGCGTAGAAGCCTGATTGACATGTAGCCTCATATGGCATTAGATATATGTTTGATTAATTATATACAAATGAGAGATTATTAGGGTAGTGCCCTAGAGCCAATTATCACAATTAATGTTTAATATAATCTTTGATATTTAATTAATAAAATCATATTTGTATTATATGTATTTTGTTTAAAATAGATAATTGCCTTGAAAATAGTTAAACCATAATGAGGGTATCAATACTTAGCACTTGATCATGAGAACCTTATGTGCATATTGGATGATTGTTTTTAAATCTTATATTGCCATGATAAAAGGCATCGGTAATAGTGATAGAGTTATCATAGTATTGAACAATCTCATCCTAAGATGATGATAGTTCTCATGTGTCAAAGGTGTTGACAACTTGGTGCAAAAAATGGATGCACGTTGTAGATGTGTCCATTAAATTGACTTGCCAAGAAGATTTCATATGAATGGTTACTTAAGTGTTTATAGAAATATCCTCTTAATGAACATAGGTACATGTAATCTTTAGACTTATGGTCACTGAATCGTCTTATAAAAGGATTGGTATAGTTTAATACTAACCCAATGTAGTTGATCAGATGATTACTAGAAAGATGGTAATTGACCATATCAAGATCTATATAAAGGTTGTGATGGATCAATAAAGGGTTCATCACTCCCGAGCATAAAAGCTGATATCTCAGTTAGGGCCTATTGATAAATGTCAATGATCAATTAAATTTATGGCCATAATAGAATTAAGTTAATGCTCGATTTAATATTATATGGTCATTAACAAAAGTCAATCTATGCACTAGTAACCATATCATTTATAGGTTAAAAAATGTCAAATCTGACCTCTATTAATCAAGTGGTCATGATGCCTTCCTAAGGGTCAATCTTGGTTTATGTCTGGACGACATTGGATTAAAAGTTTGACATGAATCTGATCATTACAGGCTTAATGAAAAACCTATATGAAGAAAGGTTAACTTCAGCTCTCGTTTTGGCATTACCAACTGAGAATGAGGAATATAACATTTTCATAGATGTTTCTCACCATGTTTTGGGAGTTATGTTGATGCAAAGAAGAAAGGTGTTTGCATATGCCCCTCGATAGCTTAAGCATTATAAGACTCGATAGCTTGCTCATGTTTAGAGTCAGTAGTGATCATGTTTGCTTTTAAAATCTAGCGGTATTATCTATATGGGGTAAAAAGTAATGAGTACACAAATTACAAGAACTTATAGTACTTTTTCACCTAGAAAGAATTAAATATAAGATAGAGATAGTGGTTGGAGCAAACTATGATTATGATATAAGATGCCACTCAGAAAGAGCTAATGTTGTAGTTAATGCTTTAAGTAGATATTTGATATTGTCTCAAATCACTACTTATTGAAAGTTACAAAAGAAATGTAGGATTTTTAAGGCACCGATCACCAACAAGGCAATAGAATTTAAAAAATTAAAATTGAAAATAATCCTAAAAACCTTAGCCAGGATACCCGTTTTAAACATAAATTTAGATTTTTACTTGTGTTGATGGCTCCTTTAAACTTCATGTGGCTAAAAGGAAGAACGTTATCTAACCCTCATGAGGCAACGCCTTGGTATCCATACGAGGCACAAACACAAAATGAGGAAATCTAGGTGAAAAGGCTGTTAAGGCTCTTTGGTGGATGGACTTGTGCTCTCAGGAAGGAAAGAAAGAAGACAAAGTAACTAGGTTTTTTTTTCATGTTCTATCTCTTGTACATGAAAGCATGTCTTATGTGTGTGTGTGTGTATGTGTGCATGTGTAAGTTTCAAGCATTACTAGAATTCCAAGCATGCATGACACCCTTAACATACATGCACATTTAGCATGTAAACATACACAACTGACATGCATTCAACACATGCACGATCGAAATCACAAGTGTGTACCAGTTGGTATGGCTTAAAGCTTGCATGGTTGGCATGAAATTTCTTCATGGTGCTAGTTGGTATCACGCATCTGCATTATTTACACCTATCAATTTAACTCCTTTATGTGTGTAATCCATAAGCTTTTTATCAAACTGGTAATGTTCATATTTGGTCAAATCCAAACATAGACCAAGATTGGCCTCTAGCAAAGCATCATGGCCACCCGGATAACAAAGTGTAAGCGAATATTTCTTAAGTTTTTACATTATCACAATTACATGTAATTTAATCTTTTTGACAACCAATATCTTTAGAGGCTAAGACATAGAAGTATGTCTATCTCAGTGGTACATAGATATAAACTAATACATATCAATTACTAACACAGATTAGATTATAATCTTATCCCACAATGGCCACAAATTTAAGCAGTCATGAATGTTATTTAGTATTCTCATGTGAAATATTTTCTCTTGTAGTCAAGAGTGATGAATCTTTTATTGATCAACTATAGCTTATATGTATCTCACAATATGGTCAATTACTACCTTTATAATTACCAAGAATTACGACGGCATGTTGGATAATGTCAAACCATACCAATCCTTAGACGAGATAATTTGGCAACCTCAAGTCAAAGGATTATCTGTACCTCTAATGTTCAGAGGATTTATTTCATAGACACTAGAGCAACTATCTATATAGATATTCTTTACTCGAGCCAATCTGATGAACACGTTTATAACATGTACTCATATGTTGCATCAATTTGTCGATTATAGCTTTGACACGTGAGAACTGTCATCACTTTTTGTGGGATCATTCAACACTATGATAATCTCATTATCATTATATATGCCCTTATTCATTGAAATGTTAAGATTATGGATATTTCTAGAATGGTCACATAATATGTACATAGGGTTCCCATGATCAGTCGTCTGATCCCCTCGTTATATTTTTACCATTCTAAGGGTATGTTATTTATGCATTCATGTAATTAAACACATATGAATAAAACAATAGTAAATCTTTTTATTAATGATTAATATAAAACTATATCCACAAATGTCAATTATGATTGACTTTAAGGCACTTACCCTAACTAGGAATTGGTGGAGTAGATAAAGTTGGTTTCTAGTTTAATGGTTAGTTTGCACATTCAATCATCTTTGTTAGATGAGATTTGTGTAGCTCATTTAGCCAATTAGTGGTGCATATAGATAAGGTAAAAAGTTACAAAAGGCATCGAGATTGAGTTCAGTGTGATAATGATGTGTTAGGGTTTTGAGATTGAATTTGTGTTTCTTCTGATGATGATTTAAGGAGTAAAATCATCGCAGAGGCTTATAGTTCCCTTTGCACTGTTTACCTTGAGAGTGTAAAAATGTATCAAGACTTGAGGAAGTCGTTTGGTGATTTAAAATGAAAAAAGGTAACTAAGGTGATCGAAGACATGTTAAAGGCATGTTGTATGGATTGAGAAATAAGTTGATTGATGTGTTGCCACTTATGAAGTTTGCTTACAATAATAATTACCAGGTGACCATCTGGATGGCTTTGTATGAGACACTTTATAGAAGAAAATACAAATCACCTCTTCATTGGGATGAGATAAGAGAGAGATACTCTGACACAAGTTTTAGGATTATGAATGACCTAGAAAATGATTGAAGATGTTAAACTAATCAAGGAAAGAATGAAACAGATCTAGGGTCATCAAAAAAGTTATGCAGATCATAGGAAGTGATACTTACAATTTGCGATGGGTGATAAGGTCTTTGTAAGAGTCGTCCCTTATTGACATGTAATGAGGTTTAGTCAAAAAGGTAAATTAGTCTCGAAGTTTGTGGGACCTTTCAAGATTTTAGAGTGGGTAGTTAAAGATGCCTATTAGCTTGCATTATGGATTTCATATTTATGGAATAGTATTATTGGATTCTTAGAATTACAATCTTAACTATCCAAGGTACATATTAAACCATTAAAGAGCATAGTATCATTAGTTATTCTAATTAAAGTTCACAATCTAAAAACAAAGATACACTTTCCACTCAAGATCAAGGTACATATCAAAGTGTTAGGGCGTGAAGTTTATATTTTTGTTATGATAGTTACACTAAGTCATAAGCTTCTCTTAGTCCAATTCAATGCACATCAAATTTAGTAATTTTTTTTGCTATAAAATCTTTATTTTAGTGATTTGAGACTCTTTACTCCTACTCCAATAGAGGTAAACAACATCACAACTGTATCAAAACATAGTGCATAACTCTTGTTTCTTGGTTGTGAACATAATTTTGAGCTAAAATAAAATCTTGCGTCTCCCAAAAATGTCTATTTTATTCAAATGTAGATCTTTATATGGTAGGTCTGAATCTTTTATCATTAAAATATAAACATACATATAAATGTACATAGGGGAGATTAATGGTAATATAAATAAAAACACTTTTCTTTATTGAAAATTTGTTTTCATTGATATGGAAACACATTATACTCTTAGGACAACCATAACAAGGAGATCATTGGGCGTGATACTAACAAAGGAGATTATACTACATGGATCATTCTTATACAAGTAGAGTATATAATGTTCAACATTCATTATTTTCATATTTGAATAATTCAAAATTTCATTATGAAACTTGCATTTTGTTTATGAGTTATCATACACAAGGGATCTTGCTCTACTACTGAAATGAAAAAAATCCTCGGATGCAAATGGGTGTTTTCTATCAAACATAAGGTAGATGAGTTGATTAAATGAAAAAAAATTAAGGCAAGACCAGTAGTGAAAGGCTAAACATGGAGATATGGCATAGATTATCAAGAAACCTTCTCTTTACTGTCTAAGCTAAATATGGTGAGAGCTTTGTCATTTTTAACTACTAAGTTAGATTGGCTGTTATACTAGTTCGATGTAAAAAATTTCTTCCTTCATGGAAATCTCAAAGAGGGAAGTTTATATGGATATACAACCTAAGTACCGGACATCCTCAAAAGGGAAGGAAGCGGGCACTATATGGACTGAAACAATCTCTTCAAGCTTGGTTTGTGTGGTTCAACTTGGTTATGTTTAAACATGGATTTTAGCAGAGTAACGCAAGCCATACTTTCTTCCGAAACATCAACGAGGAGAGGTAATAGCCTTAATAATTTATATATGTGACATGATTATCACAGGGGTCAGACACAAAAGAAAACCATAAGCTACAAAACCACTGGATATTGAGTTTGAAATAAAACCTTAGGCCGGCTCAAATATTTCTCGGGAACTTTAATAATTAGGTCAAACTAAGGCTTCTTTCTTTCATAAAGAAAATATGTAATGGACCTATTGACTGAAGTGGGGTTGATCGATTACAAGTTAGCGGAGAACTCGGTGGCTCAGAATAAGAAACTTAAACAGCATATCCAAATCAGAAACCAACCAATGAAGAAAAGTACCAATGATAAGTGGGAAAGTAAATTTATTTATCTCACAATTGGCCTGACATTTCTAGTGTTGTTGGTGTGATCAACCAATTTATGTATGTCTTAGTGAGGATTCTACAGATGCAGTGGTTCAAATACTTTGCTGCTTAAAATCTGCACTTGAAGATGGCTATTTTCAATAAGAATGGTTGTTTGAAGGTTGAAGGTTATATACAAATGCAGATTAGGCAAAGGCTGTATCCAAAAGAAAATCCACATTTGGATACTTCCGCTTTTGAGCAAATCAATCATGAGATTAATTACTCACTCAATTCTTTAATCAACATATGCATCGTGGGATTAATTACTCAATCAATCATTCAATGATTTGTTCAAGTCACATTATATGTTTTGTTTTCTTTCGAAACTACCTTGTATCTCCATTTTACGCAGAGTTTGCACTCGTGTGTATGTGCTTATATTTATATTTATATATATATATATATATGTGTGTGTCAAAGAAGCACAACAATTATTCAATACAAAATTATTTTTCTATTTTCATTATTGCAGCTATATATACAATTCCTCTAATTTCATCACTTAACTTGGAATTGATTAAAAAATTATCTCATTTTTTTTATAAATCCTTCTGATATTGTTGATAATGCCAAATTCTCTAAGATATTAATGAAATTATAAACCAACTGAAGTGAAATTACTTGCCCAGTAAACTCCTTGAAGTTGAAATTACTTCTCTCTTTGCTGTCTCCCATAAACACAAAACACGGTTGCAATCTTAACATCTTTTTGTCTAAAAAGTGCAATAATCTTATCAGGATTTGGTAGAGTTTTGAACACAAGTTATTTGAATGTGAGCAGTGGTAGTAGTTATTGCTGCTGTAATGCTGTCTTGGCTTTACGCGTAATACAGCGCCAACTTTCTAAGTTTTTTCCATTACTTGAACAACTATTTTGGAATGTTATTGTTGCCTTGTTGTGACCGATCCCATTCATATAAATTGACCACAACAACGATTCATCTCTAGAGCTTCCAGATGGCACCAACCACTACAAGAAGAAGAAAGTCTATCGAATCAGAAATTTATCTGGAATCATCAAAGCAATGCAGCAAAAAAGATGGTGACAAGGGAAAAGATAATAATGAAATGGAAAACGTTTTGAAGAGTTCTGGTTATTGTACTCCGAAAGCTAAAAAATTCAGAATTCCTGAGATGCTAGCGTGCCCAGCAGCTCCAATAAAGAAAAGGGTAACTTCAAAGTTGTCATCAAAAACAAAAAGATCTCCTATAGCTCTTTTTGCTCCTCCAGATTTAGAGTTATTCTTTTTGTCACTTTCCAATATGCCTCTGCTGCTTAATTGAGTTGCAATTCAGTAAGAATTTCTCAGTTTAAAAGGAAACTGTGCTTTGTGTGACTCCTATTTGGAAGCTTATAGATTCTTAGTATGGGGTATTAAGAAGCTAGCCAGGGTTTTGGTTTATGAATCTTAACTTCTTTTTTTTTTTTTTTTTAAGGGAAATACCGTTTATCATGTTACTGAATGTGCTTGCAGGCCGAATTAATTTGGACTTAAGCATTGGTTTATTGCTTAGTCCAAAGTAGTTATAGTTAAAATGCGAATAAAATCCTATATGTATTATCAGGTTTTCATTTGAAATTTATATGTAAAATATTGTCATCTTTGATTTCTTGTTTGTAGATGTAAATCACATTATAGGAATTAGAAGAATAATATCAATTTCCTTTTTTTTTAAATTAGTAGTATATATAAACAAAGAAAGTAACAACCCTCCAAAGGAGGATTCTGGATCCTAAGTTTGACCTACCGAACGGATGATCAGCACAAACAAGCTATAGCTAAACAAGGCTAGCACAATCAATTTCCTTTTGAACTTAACTAGCTATATGATTGAATGTTGTTTCTTGAAAGCATTTTCCCTATTACCTTTTGTAACTGACATTGACTTGTGTTGGGTAATAAACATCATATAAAATTAAGAGAAATTTATTAAAATGCCCTAAACTCTTGTGCCCAAAACATATTTACCCAATTTTATCAACACTAAATTATACCCTATTAAGAAGTAATGACTAAACTGCCCTTTTATAAATAGAATTGAAATTAGGCCAAACGACTATTTCCCACCCAAGGTTTGATGTATTCTCAAAAGTCCCCCCTTTAACTATGGAAACACCAAATACCCACCCATGGCCGGTTAGATTTAACCAAACCCTAACGCCTGAAAATTTTATCTCCTTTTGCCCCCCTAAACTTTAAAAACTGAAATTTTTCCGACGAAGTTCTTCGTCTCCCACGACGTCTCCGGGCGCCGATCGGACCTCCAAATGGGAGGAAAGAGATCGCCGGAATGAGAGGTTGCTTCGGGAGGGAGCGGCCGTCGGCAACGGAGCCGGAGAGGTCGCCGGAGATTTCAAAACCAAACCCTAGGGTGAAACTGTAATTTTTTAAAACTTAGGCGGGCGGAAAATTTCAGTTTTTAAAGGTTAGGGGGGCAAAATTAGATTCTATTTTAGTTTATTTTTAATATTATAGAAAAAATGATGATTTTACCCCTACCACCGTTAGGGTTTGGTTAAATCTAACCGGCTATGGGTGGGTGTTTGGTATTTCCATAGTTAAAGGGGGGACTTTTGAGAAAACGCTAAACCTTGGGTGGGAAATAGTCGTTTGGCCTTGAAATTATGCAAAAAACAAAACCAAAACTAGGGTTAGATTCGAATCGAGCCAGCTCGAGCTCGGCTCGATCGAGCCCGAACCAGTCAGCCTTAGCCGAGCTTGGTCGAGCTCGAGCTCGAGCTCGAGCTTGAGCTTAGATTTTCAAATTAAAATTTTTGATATAAAACGACGTCGTTTTGACCAATATATATTAAAACGATGTCGTTTTGATAACGAAAAACGAGTTGAACCGAATTCGAGGTGGAAACGAGCTGGCCTTAGCCGAGCTCAGTTGAGCTCGAGCCTGAACTCAAGCTAGCTATATATGAATCGAGCCGAGCTCGAACTCAGCTCGACTCGGCTCGGTTCATATATAGCTGGCTTGAGTTCGGCTCGAATCCAGCCCTAAACCAAACACACGTGTTACATTCCCCAATCACATGCATTTGCAATCTAGGACTTGGCTGACTTCCACCGGTGATTTTCACAAGTTTTCTAGAGACGAAAATAGTTGAAAATATTAGTAAATCAATCATTGTCATGTTTTATACATTTTAGTGTAAAGATTTAGACGATTGGATATAGATTTTATGTGTTTTTAGGCTTATATGTTCGAATTTAAATATTTGATTAAATTGCTTGAATCATTGCTCTTTTGGATGAATTTTCCTTAGGGGTTTTACATTAGAATAGGTGTAGATATGATTTTTGATGAAATGGGATTTGAAAAACAGATATTGGGATCTCACCACACGAATTTGTACCTCACCACGCAAATTCATGTGGTGAGATGGGTTGAAGATGCGGAGGTTTTTGCTACTTTGTAAACTTTATGGGCCACATGAATATGAGTGTTCAAGGGTAAATGGTGAGTTTCCAAATAGTTGACCACATGTTTAACATGCGATGGGGGCAAACTACGATTTTTTTGAATGATTTGTCACACGAATTTGTGTGGTAGAGGGCAAACTACCGTTTTTCAAACATTTCCCACTACAAGAATTCACATGGTGATGGTTGGAAGAGGACTGATATTGTTATTTTGGAGGCTTTCTGAATTTTCTATTTTAGGGGCTCTCTAAAATGTTCAATTTGGGGATATTTTGGTATTTTCATATTCAATTTGTAAATTGCAATTTTTTATTTTAAGGCTTTTTTATGTGTAGATTTTAAATTTTTTGTCCGAACTTATGAAAGAAGTGTTTATTATAAAATTAGCACTTCACCCCATGTATAGAATAATATCTAATAACACTCTCATTTTATAAAATATCATTTCACCATTTATTATTATAATCACAAAAAACTGCTAACATTTTTCTACCATCTTATCTTTTACACACAATTCTAAGGTATTATTTAACACACCACAAATTATTGTATTATCAATAAAAGTAATAACGTTTGAAACTATTGCATGTATAAATATCTTGATATATCATGAACTTCTTCCCTTCTAATTAAAATCACAATCATGAACTTATTTTCTTCATACTGAAATTATAATATCAAATAATGAGTGAGATTGTATATATGAATGTAATATAGGGTTATGGTTTATATAGAATGAAGCAAAGGTAATTATGATATTATATTGGATAGTTAGAACAATTTTATTTAACTCCTTTATAATTTAGATATTTTCATTTAAGCTAAAAACTGTGGGTAATTTTTTTATCTATAAAATATTGGTAATTCAATTAATTTCCCTGAAATTAATCTCTGAGGCGCTCATTTAGGCAATAAGCATACATGCATAATTATATGAACTTTCCCCTCTCCCAGAGCAATCTGCTATAATTTGATGGGACTTAAGCTAATTTATATTTCTAGTTGTGTGGATATCCAACAACAAAAATTCGCTTATTTTAAATGAAAACTAAAGTTTTAACAAAGAATGAAAAATAGTAAGTGGTAATGTATTTTGAACGTAATAGAGACCCCAAGCTAGAATAAGTTAATAATAGATTGCGTCTTTAAAAATTTCATTCCCATAATTAATTTGGATAAACTGGTTGGGAAAATCTAGCCGTATCACAATGATGTTTGATTCTCTCTTTGTCTTTAAAAAAAAAAAAGTAAAATAATTGGGGTTCCATATGGTGAGAGAGATGATGGTGTCAAAAAGATATTTAGGAGGCGTTTGGTTGAAGTTTTTTAAGATTACCTTGATAATCTATCTTTTATTTTCTTGTTTAGTTTATCAGTAATAAAATATTACAGTAATCTTTTATTACCAATGCTGACGTAGCAGGTAATATAGGTGGTAATCTGATTACCACTTTCACCTTAGGTATTTAAAGATTACTGAGGTAATTTTGAGTTTATTATAATTATATTATTATTTATTAATTTTTTAAGATAAAAATAAATTTATTTTTAATTAATATGACAAATAATATAAAAAATATTTAAAAATAATTATATTCAAGGGCACTTAAGTAAAATAATTTACTAGTAATCTTTTATTACCTTTAACCAAACACAATAATTATTTATACCTATCAAATTTTATCAAATATAGTAATCATTTATACCCAGTAATCTTTTAAGTAATCTATTTTCAAGATAATCTTTCTATTTTGGTAATAAAACATTACCAAAACCAAACGCCCCCTTAGAAAATCCAATGAAGTAGGAGAGCTGCGAACCTCGTTCATCTATAGTTCTAACTTCTGAGATAAACAAGCATACTTGTACGACAAATCTCATGAATTTGTGTTCCCAATAAAATATATGCCAAAAAACTTATTCTCACTTAAAAACTAGTGAATTTTCAAAACTCTTATATATAAAATTTAAAAAATTTAAATCTCTATCCATTATCTAATTTTTTGTTAAGATTAAAAATAAAAATATTATTTTATCAATAATATTAAAAAATATATATTTTTATCTTATTTTTTCTTCAAGTTTTAAAAATTGAGACAAAATTTTAGTTTTTTAATATTATTAGTTAAATAATGATTTTATCCTTATAATTAACAACAAATTTTTAACAATTTTACTCTTATACTTAACAAGTTTTAACATAAATTAGATAATGAGTAGATATTTGAGTTTTTAAAACAACCTAGGTGGAAATAAGCGTTTTGGCCTTAATTCTATCACATCATTGCATAAGAAGAAAGCCCAAAGAATTTACAGAAACATCTTGTATACGAAAGTAAAGATTGAAGAATAATTGTAGGAAGTTTGTCTTGACACAATTTGTATGTCAATGTGAGACATAATGAGCACAACATAAACCAAAAGTCCATGTTGTAACATGAAAAAGACTATACCATGACACAAAATAATGCGTTCCTACTAAAGTTAATTTATGTTAGCTTCCAACCAATTCTAAAACCCCCATACTACCTCTCCAGATTTAAGAGGACAGTAATGAATTAATAGGGTGTAGTAAGATCAAATAAAAAATGTTGGAACTAGAAAGTTAAGTTAAGAAAATAAGTCATACTAAATTTGGATTAAGGACTTGCCATCAAGTTAGTTAATGTATATCCATGCATAGAACAATCTCATGTAAGGAGATTCTAAAGGTAAAGGGAAAATGTGACATATTTGAAAGATTTATAAATGTAATTTAACATGTCAGAGCTTGTGAATAGTTAATGCGTGTGTTTTCAATACTTTTGGGCATAGGCATGCCAAAGGAACCAAGTTCTAAATGTTAAATGTTTATAGTTTAAAAATTTTAAAAAAAACTTAATAAATATGTGTTTCACATAGTTTAAGTCAAAATTCTTACGATGGGTGACCTGTGCAATTCTAACATGCATACACTCACTAGGGGTAAGAGGTTTTACAAAGTGGTTTTGCATAAAGCAAACTTGCATAGTTTTGTGCATGTTGGGCATGCTTCATAATTTGGTATTTGTTAACTTAAAATGGTTAAGGCGTTAAATCCATATACCAACTTAATGCAATTGGCATAAAATTACTTTAAAATTCTAAGTTTAAAGTTAAAGTTTTCAATAAAGTTTTCAATGCATAATATTTAAAATGCATAAGTCTCAGTTGCATTATTGCATTAGTTGCATGACTTATGCGTATGCATAGTTAAGTATAAAGTACTAGATATGTGTTGCCCTATCTAAGTTAAGAAAAAGTTAAGCAAGAAAGGTATGCATATGCACTTTAATTGTAGGTCCAGTGCATACCTTAAATTAAAAGTGATCAACACCCTACAAAATGCTTTGCACTCACCCTTACTCCTTTCAATCCTTTGAAGGAAACTGCTAAAGGATGGCTCATGTGAGAAGTCCGACCAAGGCATGAAGAGTTGTCAAGATATTTAATTTCAAGTATTAAATTTATCAATGTTAAGTATAAGTTTAAGATTTTAGAATTACTTACTGATTGTAAAGATGATAATTTTATGTTATTATGATTGATTAGGAAAATGATTCACATGATTCTACTATTTGAATGTTAAATGTTTTAAGAATTAATTTGAAGATTTAATAATAAAATCTCAATTTGCATTTCCAAATGGTTTGTTTAAAAAAAAAAAAAAAAATCTATTTTTTGTGTCATTACACACCTTCCAGTCATAAATTCTCTAGGTTCATTGTTAGGGCATATCTAAAAGATACTTG
Organism: Mangifera indica; assembly: GCF_011075055.1. Lineage (NCBI taxonomy): Eukaryota > Viridiplantae > Streptophyta > Magnoliopsida > Sapindales > Anacardiaceae > Mangifera > Mangifera indica. The sequence goes on along the minus strand of NC_058145.1, from coordinate 4,574,937 downwards.
TTGGAAGGAATATTACAATAATGAACCACAACCATTATGCGATGAGTTATGCTCACTACCTCTAGCAAATACACATTAAAATAATATACGCGGCATAAGGATTGAACGCTTAACAAATAAGTCTATTTTGGTTGGGTTGTTGGCATAGACTATAATAACATTTATGAACTTCTTCTCCTTGTGATGGTACTCTACTATGACTTGATGATCGACTTGGACGTTGGTGTTCCATTTTAGAGGGATAAATCATACATGGATTATCCAAATGCACCCATTTTGATTGGTCTCCCCACAAATATATGTCTTCTCGATAAATGACTTACAAGGATGTGATTGATTAAAATGGATGTACCAATAGTGGTTAGACAAATTCATGATCCAAGTAGTGACTGTGACATGTGAATAAAGAATATGAGAAAGTTGAAATTTTTTACAACTATAAATCCTTTTCATTAAGTCAACATTGCCAATCTTCTAGTCAGAATTATGGACTTCATATTTATGGGCATTGATTGGGTTGACAAGCATGTTGGTTGATTTATGAATATATTCAGTTACCCTTTCTTCCATTTAAGGGGATAGCGGATGAAAGTGTCTGGCATTTGAGCAATTTGGCTCATATAAGTTATAAATTTGTCCTTAAATTTCATGTAATTTCTCGCCTATTACAAAACCATTTTTGGAATGCCCTTGAATAATTTCGCAAACATGGTAATCATCAATGTACAAACATTCCTTGCCAAGTCATTAAAGGAATCTACGATGACAGAATTCATTAAATTGTTCCAAAAATCACTAATTGTATGTTGGCTTAGGTTAACATTGTATACTCTTTGTACAACATCATCAAAATTTTAGATACCATATATCTTCACAACATTCCAATATAAACTATCAATGCCCTTTGCTTTTCTATAATTAACATGTATGTTACCTTTCAGATGTTGGGCACAACAACTAGGTAGACATTAGGGAAAATGTTATTAATAACAACTGTAATGGCTTGGTGTCAATCCAAAATGATTGACAACCCAAGAAGGTCAACAATTCAGTGCACAAAATCATGTATATTTTGATATTTGAAATCCCGACAGAGCTTTCTTAGAAAGTCTAATTGTTTCATCTTTATAACACACAAAAGTGAATCTTTGAGGACATCCATAAAATTTAATTAACAAGGAAATGATGCAAAGCCTGGCTAAATAAACGTTGGTTTGCCTTAAAATTAATGGATGGATTTTCAGTGAAATAGGCTAGGTGAATTCCAAACTGGAAGATCATATCTACACGTTAACTCGGCCCTTACTTATTAGTTCTTACACTAACCTTTGGCAATTTCTACTTGATGAAAGTGTCTGGCATTGGAGCAATTCGGCTCATTTTAGTGTATGATAATTATGATTGTAAATTTTAATATATGAATGCATTTTAGTTTTTATATTGTTACGAATTAATAATAAACTAACTGCTTTATAAAAGGTTGAACAAAAACCACAAAAAATCACGAAACACAAGAAGAAAAATTGGAAATTTCTCTTTGATTTCTTGATACACATTACAATAGATTTTGTTAGATTTTTATACTACAAAACAGAGACAAGTTTCTACAATAACTATCATCTTAATAAGTGTAGTATTTGAAACGATTACTATCATCTTTACGAGTATCGCTTCATCCTCCTTCAATACAAACAATGTAGTGCTCAATTATCACATTGTTTCTCTTTGAGAATAGCTTCTCAACACTTCTCAGCAAGACCACATCTACAATTCGCTCTCCATATAGTAACACCATCCTCCTTCAGTGTACACTCCTAAGTAGACAAAAAAAAATGACATCCTCCCTCGACATCTACCACTTCATGATTAGAAACACACCCTCGACATCTACTACTTCATGATTAGAAACACATCAACACCAACATAGAAGCATAAGTACTATTCATTAAGTACACAAACTTTCCAAATAATACAATGTCACCCTACAAAAAAACTTAAAGAAATAAGTAAAAGATGAAACAACTACTTACAAGCCATCATTCATAATACCATACCTTCAAAGTACCAATCTCTAGAAAACTTCTGCAACTACAAATTAGACTTCAAACTTCTACAAAATAGAGTTTGAGGCCTTGATGTCATTCTTGTTCATCTAGCTGTTGTTGTTGGTCACTATTTAATTCATCCCAACATTGTAATCATATTTGAGGATTTTGATCTTCCTTTACTTTCACCTTTACTATGATTCACCCAAGTCATTATATTCAATTTCCTCCTCAACTATTTAAACCTTGAAACTGACAGAGATTTAGTAAAAATATCAGTAGTCCAATACTGAGTAGGCACATACTACACGTTCAATTTTTTTATTGGAACCCGTTCTCTCACAAAATGAATATTTATCTCAATATGTTTAGTCCTGCTATGTAATACAACATTAAAGGCCAGAAAGCCAGCACTCAAGTTGTCATACCATATAATAGGAATAGAGAAGGACTAAACTTTTATTTTACGTATTTTAGTGGAAGCTTAACTAATGGCCCTCTAATCAACCTTTGTTGAAGAGAGGGCAACAACCTTTTGTTTTTTAAACCCCTATTGCACTAAAGTAGAACCAAAGAACATGGCCAGACCGTTAGTAGATCTTTTGTCACCTATGTTACTTACCCAATTAGCATTTGTAAATGCCTCTATACCCAATACCTTTTCCATTGAGTTCTTTTAATGTATCTAAGTACCCTTTTACATGTTTGCCACTACAACTCAAAAGGTTTTTTTGAGAATTGACTAAGTTTATTTACAATGAAGGAGAGATCAGACTTTATCATGGTTAGGTACTGAAGAGCACCAATAACACTTCTATAATATGTGGGATTTGAGTATGACTCATTATTTCTTATGTAAAGTTCGGTACCAGCAACCATAGGAGTTTGGCTAGGTTTACAGTCCAACATCTAAGTTTTAAGTAGCAATTTTGTTATATATTTGGATTTAGATAAATGTAAACCAAATTGATTCCTGTGAACTTATATACCAAGAAAAAAGCCTAGTGGTCCCAGATCTTTTAAAGAAAACTCAACATTTAAATCTTTGATTAAATTATGAATATAGATAGAATCACAGCCTGTTAAGAGTTTATCATCTATATAAATCAAGATATATACTCTAACCTCTATAGAACCTAAAATAAAAAGGCTTGTATCTGACACAACTGCAACAAATCCTCCACTCAACAGAGCAGTTTTCAACTTCTCAAACTAAGCTCTGGGAGCTTGTTTCAATCCATAGAAGGTCTTCTTCAGTTTATACACAAAATGTGGTTTATCCTTATCTACAAATCCTTGTGGTTTACTCATTTAAGCTTCTTCCACTAAATCACCATTTAAGAAGGCATTATTGATATCAATTTGATGAATATTTCATTGAAAAGTTATTACTAGAGTTAGAATCACCCTAATTATCATAGGTTTTACTATAAGACTAAATGTATCTACGTAGTCTACAATTGGGGTCTATTAAAACCCCTTTGTAACAAGTCTAGCCTTCAACCTTTGAACATTCCCATAAGAATTCAATTTGGCCTTGTAAACCCATTTATGCCTAACAATATGTTGATCTGTATGAGGTGGTACTAACTCCTAGCTATTGTTTTTCACAAGTGCCTCAAACTCAACTTGCATGGCCTGAAACCACAATGGATTGGATAGAGCTTCAACTACATTGGTTGGCTCTTTAAGAACTGTTTTAGTGAGTAAAGAAAATTTCCTTTGGGCAAGTAAATGACCTAACTTTGCTCTGGTAATCATAGGATGGTAAGGTTGGTTGTTGAGTATTTTAACTGGTGTTGTAAAGGATGTTGCAAGGAATACAACTTTTAGTGGAATAGTGGTGTAAGAATCTACTTTTATGGCTAACGTAATAGGTTAAGATGATATAGTAGTAGCGTTTAGGTGTGAAAATATAGTTATTTCTGGTATTTTGGTGTAAATAATAGGAACTATGGAATCTGATATTGTGTCAACTGGGTATGATGTGTTTGTTTTATTATTGTGTTGAATGTTTAGAGACTTTTTTGAGTGAATATCTTACAGACCAGTGTATTCAAAACTACCCTAAGGAACTCTAGAGATGGATAAAGTAGTTGTGAATAAAGACTAGAAAGGCATATGCATACTAAGCATAGGATTGAGTATGTTTAGTGAAGTCTCAGTAGAAGAAGCACCAAAATCCAAATCAAAATCAGTGTGAAAAGGGAAATCAAATTCATCAAAATTGACAGAAGCTAAAATGTATACTTTGCCATTTTTACCTAAGCGTTTATACCATTTGTGCAAAAGACTATACCCCAAGAAAACACATTTTTTAGTATGAAAATCCAATGATTATTATATGGTCTAAGATAAGGTAACAAGCACAGTCAAAAACTTTTAAAAGGTTATAATCAGGTTTTTTCTTAAACAACAATCAATATAGAGAAGAATTTGACAAGACAAGAGAAGGCATTTTGTTTATGAGGAAAATAGAGGTTTGACAAGCTTCCCACCAATAATCTAAGGGTATGTGGGCTTAAGATAGAATAACTAAGTCTAATTCTATGATATGTCTATGTTTACCCTCTACTCTTCTATTTTGTTAGTGAGTGTGTGGACAAAAATGCCTAAAAATAATGTCATAGGTATTCAGATATTTGACAAGAGGCTTATATTCTCCACCCTAATTAGTTTTTAATGTTTCAAGAGTATGAAAATTTTGAGCAGGGAGTTTAGACTTGGTTTTTAATGGGAAAATCCAAGTAAACCTAGTAAAATCATCTAGGAAATGCAAGTAATACTTAAAATCAGATTTTGAGGCAATAGATGCAAGTCCCCCTATGTCACTGTGAATTAATTCTAAAGGTTGCAAAGCTCTAGAACTAGATACAAAAAATGATTTTAATGATGTTTGCCATATTGGCAATCTTTACAAAAGGGTAATAGTACCATTCAATATTTAAAGGATGTTTTTCAAAATTTTTTCACAAAGATGTCCTAGACGTTTATGCCAAACAAAAACATCTACTTTCTTGGTATGATAAGAAATGAACTCAGTATATTCAGAAGAAGCAACATTGGAAACATATTTATTATTCACAAATAGTATTACAACTAGTAGTATCAACAGAAGAGATATAAGAAACTGAAGCACTTAATTTATTACAATGGACAGAACTAAACAAAGATTCTAAATTATTTGAAGAAGAAAAACACTCAATAGACGTATAGAGTTAGTAGAGTCCATCCTTAGGAATCCCTAGAAGTAGCACAGTTCTAGTGTCCTTGTTCTTAACAAAATAACAATCACTCATAAATTCAACTATGACATTATTATCTTTAGTAAACTTTGAAATGCTAAGTAGATCTTTTGTAATTTTTGGTACACAAAAAATGTTTTTAAGAGTAAGAAATCTATTTGTATTAAAAGAAGGCAAAGAAAGGAATCTAGTATGTGAAATATTAAGACACTCACCACTACCCACTTACAAATGTTGGCTCCTTATATAATTTATTTTAATAGCCATCTGATCTACTCTAAAGGTGACATGATCTCTGGCTCCGAAATCCATATACCAATTTAGGTCATCTATTATTCTTGGATTAGCTTTTACGATAGAATTTGGAGCAGGATAAGATGGTTTACTAGTGATGGTTTAGGTTGCAAGTAGTGTTTGTGGCTGCACAGTAGGTACAGGTGTTGTATGCAATGATTTAGTCAATTGTGGTTGAGGATAGGATACTAAATGGGTTTGTTGTAGTTATTAATGCATATAAGGTTGAAAGGTTATGGTATAGTGGGCTATTATTGGTTGTTTTATTTAAGGATAGGATACTGTTCTTGGATTGGCTTTTAAGATAGAATTTGGAGCAAGATAAGATGGTTTACTAATGATGGTGTAGGTTGCAAGTAGTGTTTGTGGCTGCACAGTAGGCACAGGTGTTACATGCAATGATTTAGTCAATTGTGGTTGAGGACTGGATATTGAATGGATTTGTTGTAGTTATTGTTGCATAAAAGGTTAAAAGGTTATGGTTTAGTAGGCTACTGTTAGTTGTTGTATTTGAGGGTTAGTATGTGTTTGATGTGGATAGGTAGTTGGTTTAGATGGTAGATAGAATTGTTAGGATTGTGAATTTGTGTTTAGTAAGGTGGTGTATATGGGATTGGTATACTGGTGTTTTAAATAGGGCCAAAACAATGAACATCAAACCTATGATAGCACTTCATCACTACATGGCTTGATTTTCCATAGCGTTGATGCACTACCCTAGATCTATTTTAAAACCTGCCTTTTCCTCTACTTTGAGGGTTCATATGAAACTCACTAGAGAGGGATCTAAACTATCCTTGTCCTCCACTTTGATCCCTATCTAATTGATTTTGAACAACATTAGTATAGAAAACACTATTATTTCCTCCTCCTACACCAGAACTCACACAATTATTATCAATACTAAAATTACTTGTCTACCTAGCTATGTTAACACACCAATACTGTATTCAAAGGGTAAAGCCAAGGCGCTAATTGACCTTTGTTCATACTTCTGTAAAATGGATTTAACTTCAGCTAGGGTAAGTTTTTCAATTGAAGATTCCATTCTTGCTATCATATGGGCAACCATAGGCTCAAATTCAGGATTTAACCCATCTAATATAAAATTTATTAATTCTTCTTCACTCAAGATTTGACTACTAACAATTAGAGTGTCAAAAATGTCTTTCATTTTCTGAAGATACTCCTGAACAAACAAACTGCCTTTCTTAAGGGTTTAGAGAGTGCTCCTAAGAGTTATAACCTAATTTTGGACTCTGAGATGAGATAAGACTCTAAAAATACCCACATTTCACTAGCAGTCTTACAACTAGACATTAAATTGAACAAATTAGTAAAGATTGAAAAGATAAGCCCCCTTATAAGTAGTTTATCGTATCTTTTCCATATAGAATATTGATTATTATGCATCTAATTATCGTTCATTCCATCAGTTGATTTTACTAGACTTGTCAAATGCTCTTCCAAGCCATGTGTTGCTACTACTAACAAAGCCTGAGCACACCAATAGCGATAAATGTCATTAATCAATTTAGGGCTCACAGCTTACAAAGTTGAGATAGGAAACGCACTTATCCAACTCTATTGCTTACCCAAACTCATTGCAAAAGACTTCTCATGAGTTATTGAGGTTCTTGAAAAGTCATTATCAAGCGGATTAACCATTAGATGTTGGTCAATAACTCTGATACCATGTCGGAATATATATTAGGTCTATAAGTATGGACATCAAAACTCATATTACATAAAACCAATTGGCTTGTGTTAAGGTCCATTCCACCACACTTATATACCACTTACTTTACTACTTTTATTAGATGTGAAAGTCCTTTTTTTTAGTCTCCAACACCCTTCCTCAAGTGCAATCACCATAGGTTGTTAAGCCTATTGTTTAGCTGAGTTTGTTTGGACAAATGTGTTATCACTTGTATCTAGGAACACTTTAGGCTATTAGACTCGTCATTTAGCTTGTGCTCTAATACCATGAAAGGTTGAACAAAAACCACAGAAAAATCATAAATCACAACAAGAAAAACTATAAATTCCTCCTTGATTTCTTGATACACATTACAATAAATTTTGTTACATTTTTACACTACAGAATATAGACAAGTTTCTATAATAATTGTTATCTTAATCTCAACCGTTAATCTAATTAGTTGAACATAATAGAAATTTAATTTTTCTCGATCATTAGACACCCAGCAACTGTAGATTTTCAATCTTCATTAGAAGATTAAGTGACAACAACAACCTTAGTACTTAAAAGACTTTCAAACTGAATTTAACAGTAGAAGCTTTTGCTCCTTATTTTAAATGGAACAGTGTGTTTTGCCAATATACAAAATGCACCATTTTCACTTAACTATTATATTTAACACTCTCAAACCCAAAAAAAAAAAAAAAAAAAAGAAAGAAAGAAAAGTACTTACAAAACCAAAAAATCACATATATTTGGATCGATCCAACGTTAAGTGACTTATTCTAAAATCCAATTAATAAATTAAACTTTCAGTTAGAAAAGCCAAACAATCTCTTTATTAATACTAAAAACGAAAAATAAATACTCAAACTAAAAAAAAAATCACTAAATAAAAATAATAATAACTAACATTTTGCCACCCAAAATTTGACCTAAAAACACTTTTCTACTCATAGTTGGCAAAATAACATTTTTCCACACTAACTAAAATTTTTTTAAGAAAAAAATAATTGCATAAAGGTAAAATAATAATGTTAATATCTACTAATTTCGAAAATAAAAAACAACTTTCTATTAGATACAAACACTTCAAATATAATAATTTAATTCTTAAAAAACTATGTTGCAATATATTCAATTTTTTGAGGTGTAACTCTCTTTTTTAAAACTATTGGAAAACCTCCAAATGACTCCCACACTGCTTTTAAACTTTCAATAAGCCCTTAAATTTTTTTAAAGACCCCTATATTTTCAAAAATTATAATTTACCCCTAATTTGCAATCATATGACAAAGACTCCCCATTTATATAAAAAGAGAAAAAGGATGAGAGTGAAAGAAAACGGAAATAAGAGAATTCTTATATAAGTTAGATATTTAAAATATTATTATAATTTTTTGTTAATTTAGGATTATATGATAAATTTGAAAAATGAAATAGTAGAGATAAAATGGTAATTTCACTCCTTAATACTATTGTTTTATTAACAAAGTTTAATTTTGGATGAAAAAGTGTTATTTTTGTTTGATTTTAGGCCTAGTTAGTAAATGCAAGAACTGAAAAAAACGGTATGGGAATTATACAGGTATGATACAGCGAATAATGAAAAATATGATTATAAAAAAATACCCCTAAATTTCACGCATGAGAAAAGTACGAAATGTGTATATATAGATTTAATATGACACATCGTCAATAATATGTTTCTAAATATACAGCAATATTAATAATAATTTTAGTACTTTTCAAAAATCTCCTAATAAAAATCAATATAACAATTTAAATGTAAAATATTTAATTAACTATTAAACCTAATATAACATAATACATAATCAAAATTCAAATTATTGTCTCAAAAAAGTCTGTTATACCAAAAGATAACATTATATAGAGCCGTTAGAATGAAACAAGGGAAGATATTAAGTTCTCAACAAAGGAAATACTAAATAATAGGGAGCAAAACCAACACTTTTTTTCAAAAATCATATAAGGCATAATATAGACAAGATTCAATCATAAATGATATAAACACATAAAATTATGCCTTATATTATGCCTTGTTTGAATCTTGTCTATATCATGCCTTATACAAATGATATAAACAAGATTCAAATTACAAACATATAAAATAGACACAGTTCAAACTACAAACTTATAATCAAACAAGAGTTTCAAACATATAACACAACCAAGAATCAAATTATAACATAGTCAATATTCAAATTGTAGTCCATAACAAGAAAAATATATAAACAAACACTAAAAACTCAAAAAATAGCCATCCAACCAAGAAAGGTCATCATAATTTATCAAGTCATTAGTACTTGGTGTAGAATTAGAATCTTCATCTATACGAATTTCTTCATACTTTGGAATCTCCCCTAAATTATCAAGATCTATTGGTCCCAAATCACAAGCCATCGTGGAAGTGAACTTATCCATCATCATTGTGTCCATCCTTACATATACTAGTGTGTCTAGCATTTCATGTGACAACCTATTCCTTTTTTTTATTTCAGCAACTTCAAAGGCACTCCAATTTCTCTCACATGATGAAGCGCTGCAAGGTTGACTCAAAATTCGAACAACATACTTATTCATCAAGAGAAGATCATCTCCATTGTAATCCCACTATACTCCTTCTAATGACATAAAAACCTTCTTTAAATATAAAGAAAGAAACAATGTAACAAAAAAAATTTGAATTTCTTAAACTTAGAACAATGACGTGTTACTAACATCATTTTTGCTATTGAAGTAAATAATGTAGGTGACCTACTATGATACAATTGAACTTGTCTCATAAATGACAACTTTTTCTATACTAAAAGCAAGTTTTAATGAATGTAATTGATGTCATATTCATCTCCCTATCCTTTTTAAAATTTTCAAAAAAAAAGTATGAAGGATTAAGAAAGTTAGTTGCAACATGTATCAGATGAATGATGTTATTGACCCAATGATTCTCAAATAATTCCAAAATATGTTTGTATTTGTTCACATCACTATTACATTGTTCCTTAATTGAAACTTTTGCTCTCATCATTGTTTCATATAAATAACCGGCATTAGATCCATCACCATCAATTAAACGAAGAACTCAAATCAATCAATTAAGAATATTTGTAACATCTCCCTTCCTTTAACCCAAAAATCACTTTGAACAATTTCAATAACCCTTTTACCTGAGTTAGTCTTATAATAATCAAAACCTCTCCATTCAGATGAAGCAACAAGGAGGCGAAGTTCATCCTCCAAATCCAACATAGTTTGAAGCATTAAAAAGCTTGAGGCAAATCTTGTGGTACAAGGTTGTCTTAATTGTCTATCTTTGGTGAACACTTTCATTGTTGCATAATGGATTGTGTACCGTGTCATGAACATAACTATCAATCTTGCTTCGTCAATGGCAACTTTCACCTAATCAACTTCATCATATATGTCTTTTAATAGAAGTTAGATTCCGTGAGTAGCACAACTTGTCTTATACATACAAGGATACATGCCAATGAGCATGTCACCAGCAGATGTGAAATTGCTACGATTGTCAGTCATAAATTGTACAACATTTTCCTAGCCAATTGATTTAATCATTGAGGAAACAATATCTTTCAAATAAATCCCAGTTTTTCTTTCTCGTGAAACATCTAATGATTTCAAAAACATTGCACCACTAGGTGAATATGCAACAAGATCAATGAAAGATCAATGTCTCAAATCATTTCATATATCAAACATTATAGTGCAACCAGATGTCACCCAAGAATGTTTCACCATAACAACATACCCATGAACACTTTTCCTAGATTCTAGAATTAATTTAGCTTAAAGAGTTGAATAACATGGAAGCTTGTATGTTACGCCATATTCAGCTATTGCCTTTACAAAATCATCAAAAGCAACAATTAGAACAAAATTAAAAGCAATATTTTTCACCACAAAATGCATAGCAAGCATTTTATCAACAAACTCTATATCATTTTTCTTATTCATTTGTAGTAAGGAAGCTTGACTTTGATATCTTTGATCACCTCTAAAAGTTGCTGGATTTGATTCCTCCTCATGAACATTAGAGTTTAAAGTAGAAGTAAAACCAGTTGAAGTTTTTGATTTTTTGTTACCTCCAAACATAACTAAGAATGTATATGCTTGTGTCTCAAGATTAACATTTCCACAAATATCAATATCATGACCAGTTATTTCAAACAAGTGTGTTTTAATTCTTAAAGCCCCATCATTAAAAACTTTTTCACAAAATTTACATTTCCACTTTTCCTCAAGCTCCTCGACATACTCCCAAATTCTATCTTTTTTTTTTTTGGCACCATATTGGTTAAAACCTACATGTAGAAAAATTGAACTAGGCTAGACAAAAGTCACAAAACAAACAAAAATTATCTCTTAAGCTGACTTTTATGTAAAATAAAGATTCAAAATAAATTTTTGAAGCATCCATTCATAATTCTAATCAACCAATTGCATAACCAAATAGTGAAATCAATTAGATAGGGAATAACAATTAAGTTTCAAGACAGAGATGAATAAAGAAACTCTCAAAATTTAGGGTCGAGGTCATAAGTATACATGTATTTAAATCATTAGTGGTATAAAAGGACATAATAGTGAATTTACAATCATGTGTTATTGGGTTTCTGTAAGAACCATGGACATTAAAATTGTTGTCCAGATTGCATAATGTTACATTAGAAATTTGTAATAAGACAGACTCAAAAATTATATTACTCAAAACCCATATGTAACACTTTAATCACACTACTAGATGGTGCTTAATAATAAGCCAGACAGCCAGAATCATTAAACGAATTTCCAAAATCTTTAATATTTCATAATGCACACAAAGCAAACAAATAATAATATACTCTCATTAGCAAATTAAAGCCATAAAACAAGTGATGAATCTCACAGGCAAAAGCATAAAACCAAATTCTATTGCTTCATGTAGTTAGAGAAGTAAAAGAAAAAGACCCACTTGAAATGAAAGAGAATTTGGTTGAGTGAGGTAAAGTTACATCAAAATTTGAAGTCTAGAAGATAGTTGTTATAAAGGAAAAATAAACATAAAATAACAAGATTCACAAACAATTGAAACAAACTTCTAAAGCCCCATCTTACAAGTAAATCAAAAACAAAAATAAAAAATTAAATCAAACCCATTTAAAATAAGCAAAGAAAAACATACCTATGAATATTGGTGTAAACCCATTTCAAGAGAATCTTTCAATAAATAAAAAAGTAAGAAGAGAGCAAATCCAATAAATATTGGTGTAAAGCAACAATTTTTTTTGTGTTTCATAGAGCATAAATGGGAAGAGAAAATGCACAATTAGGGATTAAGAAAGAAATATATTGGGTTTTTTTTAAATGGCATTATCGTAAATAATAAAAAATGAAAGAGACAATTTTGTACTCTAACCTTAGCCAAAAATTCAAAAATATGGCAAACGTAAAATATGGCTGAAAAATTCGTGTTTAATACAGGAAGTGCATAGAATACGCATATAATACATTTTGGGTTTAAAAATTCTTCTAAACGTGTTTAATACACGTATTTACTAACTAGGATTTTAGGTAAACAATGTTATTTATGTCAATTAGGGGTGGAAAAAATTTTTAAGGCCAAACTTTGGGTTGGAAAAAAAATTTCTCTAAAAAAATTTTAAAAAAATACAATCACACCCCACTGTGCTTCATTGTTTTTAGGATAACCCAACTTAAAACAAAACAATCAATTTAAAAGAAAACCCTCTTATAACAACAAATAATATGGGACAAAAGATTCAAATCACAATGCCAAATATTATATATTTGTTTAGAAGGATGGTCAATATTTGAGAAAATTTTGTTACTTGTCAATTTGGAAAGGATTGTCCAGTTACATTGTTAGGATTTGCCTGTCTTCTTTCAGTTTCTAATTATATGATGAAAATTTGCAATCAATTCTATTATATAAATAAAGGTAATGTTATGTATATACATTTTTAACATATAATTTAGATATATAAATATTGTGTCATTATATGATTAAGTGTTATTTTATCTCTAATTTAATACTATCCAATTATATGATAATACATCATCTGTGTATCTAAATTATGTATAAAAAAAATATACATATAATTTTATTGATAAATAAATGTAGATGCACATGTGGATAAATTTTGTCCTTTTTTTTTAAATCATAATCCATTTTCTTCCTTATTTTCCCCCTTGTTACGTGTTGTATCAACTCGGCTTGCTGAAATAAATCAAGTAGTTTTTTTTTTTTTTTTCATGTGGCGATGTAGAAAATCACCTTTTGCTCTGTTTCTACGGGTTTTTTTGGATTAATTCCTTTTGTCGGTACACCTATGTTGAGGTCCCTTTATGGTTCGAGGGCCTGAAGCAAATAGCAATAAATCATACGCAGTTTGTTCTCAACCTTGGTGGCGAGGTATAGGACAATATGGCTTCTCCCAAGATATGTTAGGGGAAAGCATCAAGACTATTACTACAGCAGAAGGGCGAGCAAAAGGTGATTCAGGGTCGAAAACAAGCAAAACATAAGTCAAGGGTGAACCGGATGAGGAAAATGAAGCAAACAAAGAAGTGCAAGTTATTGCAATGTCACAGTCAGGTTTAAACACAAATGAATTAACCAAATTTGGTAAGAGAGCTTGCTCTTTGTATAATTTTGTTTAAGAACAGAATAAAAAAAAAATGTGATGGCCCCAATCTTAGTGGATGCTTAAGCTTTATAACAATAACTTCAATTATAAACTATTATAGCAGTGCACAATATTCTTAATGTACATAGCTACAGGGCCCATGCTTGCAAATACGGAGATAATCTCAATTTTTAGTGCTTATCTGCATCAATAATTCACAGTCTTATGCCTTCCATATGGTTCTAATCAAAACAATTTTTTAAGCATGAGCTTGCTGGCCAGGGCAAGTGTGTGACATGTATCCCGTACTATCTCTAGGCATTTGATTTGGTATGTGGGGTGATTGAATGCATGTGTGATTTGATTGAAGTGTAGAAGCACCTCAAGTTCTGTACCTTTTAAATGGAACTGAATTGTTGTTGTATGACAAACCAATATACGATGTATTAATCATCTTAAAATCAATTGCTTTACGTCTTCGTTACCTTTCCCACCTTTTTTTGTTATTGTGTCTCTACACTATCAATGATTTTAAGCCTTCTCATCTGTATTGCTGCATTATGTTGATTAATTTTGTAACAGAAGTTCTGATTTTTTTTTTTTAATAGCTTCTATGTCGTCCAATACGTTGGCTAGACATAATCTTTTTCCTCATGACAAGCTATAGCCGTCAGCTAATATAAGAAAATTCAGTTGATTTTTTTCTGTATGCAGATGGAAAATTTGGAGAACAGCAGCCGCAGCAGTACACCGCGTCCATTGTGCATCAGCCAGTGGGTGAATACATCACGCCGCCTACTGAGCTGGAACTCGTTGGACACAGCACTTTAATCTCTCTCTCTCTCTCTCTCCGGCCAACTGCATATGTGCACTCTCTTGTAAAGACACTTGGGCCATTGTATATGGTTGTGCCAACATTAGTGATTTCTTGGGCTTTCTAACACTTGGATATCTTACAATTATCTGTTTATCTTCTTTTTCATGGCATCATAGTTCGGTAACTAAAATCTCTAACCTGTTTTTTCACTTTGTCCATGTTGTATGCATGTGCATCATATCCATTTTCCCATTCATATAATGGGGGAGTTGTGCCTGCTTAGGGATGAAAAAATGCTCAAAAGTACAAAATTTAACAAGATATGAAGAATAAAGAAAATTCCGAAGTTCCTCAGCTTTTTATTCATAGAAAAATCAGGAGTTTTAAAAATAGTTATACACATTGTGTAGGATAATCAATCCAATTTCAGTAAATTTAACATAGGATCGAATTCACATACCTAAATTGTGTTCTATTCATACTGATAATGATCCGAAGTCTAACAATTAATTTACACCACACAAATTGATTTTCTGCACTATAACCTTTTATGTATTTGGCTATATAGCCAAAAAGTCCAAGAAGAAGAAAAACAAAATTTTCTCTTGGTTTGCGTATGTTGGGAGTTGAGCGGTAGTTTTGGGACTTTAAGTATAATCTAAACTACTTTCAACTGTCATGAACAGTTAAGCAAACCTATATTAAGCATGGGTCAAGTTACCCATGATAGATGATCTGAATCAAATACTCAAACATAGAAATTTCATATAACAATATATTTCATACTTGCAAATGTGTCGTGCAATTTTATAAGTAATCTATACTTAGGAGTTTATTACTATACATTTGTTAAAAATAACATAATCACTTCAACCTATAATTATATAATAAATTGTTACTCTCATTGTACCCTAAACTTATTTGATAACACCATTGAGGGTGTCAAATCCACCAAAAATAAAATTTTCTACTCTCCTAATGAAAACTTGTACATAGGGCAGGTAGAGTCGTATCCACAGAGATTAGGCTATTTATCTGAAATCTAATAAAATAAAATAAGGGGGATTTTGTTGTTTCGAATCCTACCAAATAAACAAAAATAAATTAATTCAGAATTAAATAATCAAAGCAATTAGAAAATTAGATTGAAACAATAATAAGGCGAGTTCTAGCCAAGTAATTTAGGTATAGTTTAGTTCAATTAATCATCGATAAAAAGATTAATCTTTCTTTTTAAATAAACCGGTTATGAAACATCAAGACGCTTGTTGTTCTGTTTTTCCTTGGGTGTCGGTAATTAAGAAATGTTTTTTAATTACTTCTTTTGGTTTTCAATCAGTTCTAGATACAATCTTAGAATTTAAATTGAAAACAGAATTAAGAATTAGAAAATCCATCGATCCTAATCAACAAAACACAGACATTGTTTTTGTTTAAATTAGATTAACCCTTTCCACTAAGATATAGTAGTTATTCTACTTCGCCAAGCATGCTAGTTAGCCACTTATGATTAAATCATCAAACAATTATGGATTCAATAATTTAATCTAGCAAAATTGTTTTTAATCCAAAGTAAATAAGACGTCTCCTATTTAATTGAACAAGGCAATAATAAATAAAATCAAGAATAGATTAAATATTTAAAAGAAAAGAATGGGTAAAGAAGATCTCACAGTCGTCGTAGAGCCATGATCCCAATTACTCGGCTAAAGAAAAGAGTTAGACACTCATGTTCCTGTTCATGGCTTCACAGAAATTTAAAATAAAAATCCTATACTAAAATTGAAGAAGAACTAGCCAAGGGCTGCAACTGTGTTTTTTAAAACAAAGACGTTGAGCAAATCCCTAAAACATGGAGAAATTTTCCCTTTTATAGTGTCAGGTCTTGTTTCAGTTGTTGAAAAAAAATTTTGTGTCAAATATCATCCAAAGGACCTGAACTTCCTCCAAT
Organism: Mangifera indica; assembly: GCF_011075055.1. Lineage (NCBI taxonomy): Eukaryota > Viridiplantae > Streptophyta > Magnoliopsida > Sapindales > Anacardiaceae > Mangifera > Mangifera indica. The sequence continues at coordinate 4,558,215 of NC_058145.1, read as the reverse complement.
TGTCAATTAAGTCTCCAACTGTGAATTTCTCAACAAATAGCAAGATTCTCTCTTTTCCATAGTCAGCCATCTCTTATGTATTTCGCAATCTTTCCGTATTGATACTTGACAACTCTAAATTCCTTTTATTCCGCATCTTTTCTCATAATAATGTAATTATTGCCCAATTTCCTAAAACAAGCAATTAATCGAATAATTAATGAATTAGATACCATAAATCAAGGAAATTAGATGTCGAAAAATATGAAATTTCACACACTAACAACCATTCTCTCTAATCCCTAAAAAATAATTATATTATCTCCCTATGTATTCATGATCAAGTCATATCTCATTAATACATTAATGAATAAGTCTTTCTTTTCTATTCAAAATTCTTAATTTAAACTTGTTGCGTTTCTAGTCATATTCCATAGACCGTATCATACATAGTAATAGGTATTAAGCTACGATACCAAACACTGATAATGGATATCGAATAATAGTAAAAAGTCTAAAGGTACCACTATGAGTTAAGCCTCATAAAGTCATATAGTGAAGAAGCAGGGATTCATTTACTCACTAATTCTATTAGTCAACTTATGCAAATATGGTTTGAAACATATGTTATAATGTATATTATGCATAAATGTCATATTTTCTCCATAAATTTCATACATTAACACTGTACAGATTTGAGTTTAGACGTTACATCCAACACCTAACTTGAGTTTTTAAACATCTAAAACTTGTAGATATTTATTAATAACTCACATCTAACATTCATAAGTTATTTGAATGTGGGAAATCCAAAGTGATCATAGTCAAACATATCTATCTATGATCTCATCTTGATTAATCATCAAAATAACATCTTGACTTTAATAATCTTTTCTCAAGAAATACGTCTCATCTTTACTTGTTCTCCAGCACCAAAAATGATTACTTATGTGAGTGAGTTAATCTCTAACTTGTGTGACATTATAATCTTGTTGAGTTTCAAACAAAATGATGTATGTATAGTGAAACACCAAGAATTTAGAGATGTAAATTCAAAAATAAAATAAAATAAACTTGAATTTCATGGTTTTCAATGTTATGTTACAAGTACAATATATATGTTCAACAACTTATCATTCACAATGTACTCAATCCAAGAAATTTAACATGTACAAGATATACATCTCTTGGAATAGGTTTAGTCCAAGGATCAACAACCATATGAAGCGTAAAAATATATTATACACTCACATCCTTTTTTGAAATGATGTCTCTTACAAAATTGTATCTAATGTTGATATGTTTGGTTCTACTATAGAATTTGGGATCTTTTGTAAAAGCTATCACAACTTGATTATCACAATGGACAACTATTAGTCCAACAATATAATCCTATACACCCAAATTCATAAAGCTAACCAAATAGCTTCCTATACAGCCACTAAATATGCTATAAACTTTAACTCCATTGTGGATAAGGCTATGCATATTTGTTTCTTACTACTCCAAGATATGGTGTTCTTTTGGAGTAAGAAAGCATAACCAAAAGTTGATTTACATTGATCTAAATCACCTCCCCAGTCAACACCTAAATAACCAGTCATACGTAAATTTGATCCTTAATAACACAGACAGTATTCCACAGTGTCTTTTAGATATCTCAGTATCCACTTGACAACCTTCTAATACTCTTTTCCATGGTTTAATTGATATCGACTAACCAACCAAATAGCAAAGCAAATGTTTGGACGTGTACATGTTATAGCATAAATTAGGCTTCCAATTGCATTTGAACAAGGTACTAGGGACATTTCATTTCTCTTATCTAAAGTCTTAGGACATATATCTTGGTTCAATAATTTGCCTTTTGACACAAGAGTATCTATGGGTTTACAGTTTAACATATTGAATCGTTTTAGAATCTTTTTAATATAATGCTTTTGTAACAAAGCTAAAAACTTCTTAGAATGATCTTTCTTAATTTTAAAACCCAATATGTAATATGTCTCACACATATCCTTCATGTCAAAATTTATAGACAACCAACCTTTAATTGTCATATATACTCCAAATCGTTTTCAACTATTAAGAAGTTATCCACATAAAGAGATAGAATTGTAAACTTGTCATCAGATTTTTTTCACATAGACACAATGGTCTTGTTTAATCACCTTAAAATTATAAAACATTATAGCCTTGTGAAATTTTAAATACCATTGTCTTAATGACTATTTTAAGTCATATATTGATATTTAAAGCTTGCATACTTTGCCCTTTTAGCTTTTTATAGTGAAACTTACAAGTTATTCCATATAGATTTCTTCGTCAAGATTTTGATTAAGGAAAGTTGTCTTGAAATCCATTTCTAATAGAGTTTGATTTCTCTTTTCCGCTACACCATTTTATTGTAAAGTTTTTGGAATTGCTAGTTGTCTTATTATTCCTTTGTCCTACATAATTTCTTGAATTCTACAGATAAGTATTCATGACCTTAATCAGTTCCCAAAGTTTTTATTTTTTTTTTCTAATTGATTTTCAACCTGATATACATAATGTCTAAAGTAATCCATTATTTCTGACTTATAAGAGATCAAATAGATATGACCGAATCATGTATAATCATCTATAAAAGTAATGAAATATCAAGCATCGTACCTTGCCTTAACAATCATAGGACCACAAATGTTTAAATGTATAAGTTTCAAAGGAAGTTTAGCTCTTACAACTTTGTGGAATGGTTTTCTTGTAGTTTTTCTAATTAGGTAATGCTCATATAAAGGCAAGTCTAATTTTGTGACAGATCCTAATAAACTTTCATAGCCAAATTTATTCATTCTATCTTGGTTGATATACCTTAATCTAGCATGTTATATAATTACATCTATATTCATACTATTGGGAGTAGCAAATACTATTAATCCCATAATATAAGGTGTCTAACACCATAAGACCATCTGATAAAAAACCAGATCTATAGAAATAGTACTTGAAAATTTCTACAAAATTTTCGAAAAAAATGTAAATTATATTCTAGATTGAGCAGAATAAGTATGGAGACTAAATTTTGTCAAATATATAAAGCGTATAGAACTTCATATAGATATAGGGGGTTTAACCACCTTACAAAACTAATTTATATGTGTCTATCCATTTCACTTCAACTTTTGCATTGTTGCCTATATAAATCCATCTTATCTCTCTTAGGATTTGATGAAATTTCATAAAAGCTCATTTGTCATGAGTTACAGGTCCGTAGCTCCGAAGTTAAGAGTCCACATAGGATGAGATTTAGTTAATGAGATAGTACTGGAAACATAAGTCACATTCATGGGCGAAGTAGCTTTTCACAGGTTATTTTGGTCTTATCTTTCTTTCCAGTATGTTTACCACTTTTGCATTGAAATTGCTTGTTTTTTTCATAAGGCCTTAAAGAATCTCCTTCACTTTCTTGGACTCACGCCACTTTCATTCAAAGCCAAAAATTTTCTTAGGACTAAACTTTTAAGCATATGCAGAAGTAATTGGTCCAACTGTTAAGTGTTTGTCTTTTAACTCAAGGTGGTAAGCAATGTTAACGAAAGTCCTAATATATTCATTATGGGTCATGTTCACTTTCATGTACGTTCTTAACTATCAAAAAGAGATCGTATGATAGCTTAAACATGTTGTGCATCCGTCAAGTTATACCCAACTATTTTCAACTTTGTTATCATATTTGACATTTCCCTCATATGTTGCTTCATCATTTTGTTAGGGATCATTTTAGACATGTTAAATTTGATAGTTAACTACATGAGCTTGGAGACAGTAGTTCCTTCAAACTTTTCCTTTAAGGCCATCTATATGGCATGCACAGTCTTGTATTACTAGTACTCATATACCAAATCATCATTCATGGAGCTTATCAAGATTCCTTAAGCAGTCAAGTCCTCATTTTTCCATAAGTGATATGCATCCATATCACATTTGTATTAGGCATTATTAGGGTTCTACCTCTCAACCAACTAGGGCTCCTCTATTACCTGATTCACAGCACTTAAGGCCTCTTGCTCATCAAGGACATAATGCATCTTCAGATGTCAGATGTTATAATTATCCCTATTCAATTTCTATCTCTTGTTCAAATCAGAATTAATATTTTTGGATGTCATGGTTTATAAGACTATAGAGACATATTAAGCACAACATTAACTAATGAAGATATATACACATTTATTGTCACAATCATGCATTAAAATTTAAAATATTTCACATAAGGTATAAAACTGAAAGCTCAGTATGTTCCCAATCATCTTCTATGTTTCAAATGTTCAATATTTTAAAATTCAATTTAATTACGTCAATATTAATTATGGATGAAAATTTTATTAAATTCGATCAATCTCATAATTCCTCCAAACAACATATCAAATGTTGGATTAACAAACAAATAGAAAAAATATATATTCAATATATATAATGCAATAGCATTCAATTATTTTATAATCATTAAAACGGGGCATTTTACATGTCAATTGTTCTTTATATCTATTTTTTGTTCTCCACTCGGTGTTAAGAAAGACCATTTCATCTTTCTGTACAATTCTTTGAGTCATTTTATCTATGATAAATTTCTATGTTGTTTGTGATAGTCTACGTGCCTCACACTCCGTTGACGTGGGAAAATAAATAAAGCAGTGAATTTTTTCACATTCATTACGATGTTACGCTCTTCAAAAAGTTGTGCGTCATTCATATAATCCTAAAAAGATTTTATATTCTTGTCCCAAAAAAGATTACTTATTACGAGAATCCAATGGTCAAGCATGGACTCAAATAGACCAATTATCCTCTTTTTGTTGGTTAAGAATATGCAACTTAGTTTTAAGTCTTTATATCTATCATATATAGTCCTAACATGTGTCATTAGACTGTAAGATAGTTTTATCTTATGGTTCAAATAGTAGTTCTTAGTCAACATATTCATCCTATACATGGAAAATAGACAAAAATAAATTACTTATGCAAAATAACACAAATAAAAACAACTTGATATGTTATTTAGCATTGCATAATTCAAAACATGTGCTTAAAAACACCATTACGTGTTTACATGAGTCAAGCAACAGGTCATACATGTTTTCACTGTTAGAATATGCCCTAAAAACCAATCGCTTTAATTGGTTTTAAGGATTGTATATCTTGCATATACATTATTAATAAAAGAAAAGTTCTGTCATACTTCACATGTTTTCAACGTCACTTATATATATATATATATATATATATATATATATATATATATATATATATATATATATATATATATATATATATATATATATATATATGTTGTAGTTGTATATTACATCCATATTAACTACATACATACGACATGTGAAAGGTCCTGATGAGTTTTAATAAACATCATCAAATCGTTCCCTGTATAGGCAATCTGTTTGGGCAATAGTATTGCATAGTGGGTGTGTGCTATATCACCACAGTATATCAATGAATGATATTAGACATAGTGGATATACACATGGGTAAACAATGAAACCATTTGATGGTTAGAGAACTGATCAAAGGTTATTCTATTATATTGTTTATCGAACGTGACCGCTGAACGATGATCACATGGGCATTAATATGTAGTCAATGATACATCGTGAATCATACTAGTGTATAGATCCTTTCACTTGAGATATCACAGTTGTGCTTCGTTCCGGAACGTATGGTTCATACGGTGTATACCACGAGGCTAATCATGTCTCGTTCAGAAGCCGTTTTGATCATATGTTGCTTGAGCGAGAAGACAAGTGATGATCATACAAGGATCCGTTAGCTCGACTACTCCCGAGTTCCCATACGAATATCGATAAACATGAAAATCTAAGACATTGGCCAGTGTAGATAAAAGACCACAAGAAAAGAGTTTCGATGTGGCACGTTATGATGTATTACTTGATATTCGAAAAGATTAAATATTGGATTTTGACATTCCATGAATCCAAGTTTAATCGAGATGTAATGACGGAGGGATTGGACTACATGGTAAGTGTGAGTAAGAAAGGTTCATTTGATATTATGTGAAGCTTGTATTTCATTGTGATGTAGGGGTCATGGGACATTGCTAGATGATACCACATGATCAGTGGGAGCTTCATTTTGTAGCGAAAAATGAAGTATATCGGTTAACGACAGTTTTAGGTTATATAATGATATAATGAAACGTATCGTTCGATATGGGACCTACGACTACGTCACTATGAACCTTGAAGGTCACACCTATATTTCAAGGAAGAAAATGGTGTTATGAAGCTGAAAATATTTATCCATGGTTGGCTAGCACTTTCCGAGGATAAAAATTGTGTTTTTCGAATAAGATTCAGAAAAGGGGCAAAATTGTCATTTTACACCTTTTAAATTGTTTAGAAAGTTAAAATGATTAATTTTGGGCACAAATGAATTAACATGTGTCAAATTCTCATTTCTCTTATGTATCCACCAATGAGAATTAAACATATGTTTTAACTTGATAATTATCAAGTTTTAATGCAATAAATGTGAGAGAAAATAAAGAAAAATATACATTTTTCTTTTCTTCTTCTTCTTTGCCGGGAAAAGCTTCTCCTTTCTTCCATTTTTCTTCCTTGAATGGTGTGAGTCAAGAGATCACTTATTTAAGTGATTCAAGCTTCCAAACTTCAAATCAAATTACAAGGTACAAGGTAGTTTACATGTTTCTATGTTTTATTTCTTGAAAAACCATGTAAACTTTTCAATACCATTGTTACATATGATGTGAACATAAATTAAAAATTTTAATTTTGTTGCCAAAATCCTTCAAATGGTATCAGAGCAAGAGTTTGATCCTTGAATGACAAGAACATGCCATAATTTTAGGTGTTTGGAAGTGTTAGTGATCAAAACCTAAGCTATAATTTTTGTTATATGTGATTAGTTCAAACCAAGTGTACATATGTTATTAAGAATGTCTTAATAGCATTGGAGAAGCTTTAAATTGTTGAAATTGTGTTGGATAACTTTTGACATAATTAAAATAAAATAAAAAATAAAAACCCTAATTTTAGAAATTTGGGTGATTTTTAAATTAATGGTTTAATCATGATTTATATATGATTGTCATGATATACACATGAATTTTAATCTTGACTTTACATGGGAATGTGTTTTTTAAGAAACTTAGTTTGTGAGACTTGGTGAAGGGCATGAACAAGTTGACATGATTTCCATGTGTTTGGTTGATGGAAATAACATTCAATGTTGATTGAATTGTTATTAATTCCTTAAACTAGTGCTTGACTTGGTTTGATTGAGAATTGAATTCTTAATAGCTTGGATTGGATAAATTACTTTATGAGTAACCATATTCATGCTTGAATAATTATTATATGGTGATATGAATTATGTTTGAGTGATGAATGATTCATATATGTCATGATTTGGTGAAATGCATGACACTTGTGAATTTGGCTCATATTAGGCATGTGTTATGTATTTATTTTACAACTTGTCATTCTAAAATCCATTCATGTTTAAGTATGAATTGAAACATGGTTAGTGAGATTTTGGTGAACTTGGTATGTGTTTTGGAAACATCAAGAGTTAAGGTTTCATGGGTGGCTTCAAGAAAAATGCAATATAGAATTTTGGTTTAAATTACTTTGTTTACTTGTTATGGTTTGATCTTGTAGACACCAAACATTGGATGTGTTTGTATTTTAGCAAACTTGAATAAAAAGCATGAAATATGGTAAATTATTTGTTAAGTTTACCAAACTACAAATTTAATTTATATGTTTGAATGTTTGACTAGGATGCCCAAAATGTCATGTCATTAAAGGTATTTATGATAGTATTAATGTGTGACATGTGTATGCTATATATATGAGACATAGTGACATGGTAAACATCATGCTTTTAAATGCTTAATATTATGTATGCTAGATTGAAATAGACTTAACATGTTAAATGTGTTTGTTGTCTTGGATACATAAATAAAAACTCAAGTTTGCTAATCTAGGATTAAATTATAAGATATTGAATGTCTTATATGCAAGATCAACCTAATGTATATTTTAGATATGTGATATGCTAAGTTGTATGAAAATATGATTTCTTTTGATTATTGAATAATATAGTTGATATGTGTTCAATAGCATGCCTAAGTTTTATGTTTTATGTTATCATGTAATTTATTTATGGCATATAACACATAGTTTTGTGTTTTAGAGAACTAAAACTTTTAGGCATGAAATATTCTTACAATATCATTTAGGATATTAGAAAAGTTTTCAATCGCATAAATTGTAAGAATATGGTTTAGTAATATGTCTTGGGTGACAAATACGTATCCAAAGATATATATTAGACTACCCAAGATATAAAATGACTCTTATTAATAATAATAATAAAATCTTCCCTAAATTTTCAATATCAAATTCGAGCCTTCCATTGTGGGTTGATTAGGGTTACGTCATAAGGCTAGAAATCTTAGATTTCTATTATGTGACGGATATTATGTCATATGACGTAAAATTAGTCGATTGGTGTCTAGAGTACTATTTTTGTCATTCCCTAGATTCTATTATGTGCGGGAGTGATGGGGTATTATATCTGGAAAGCACGATGGGTTGAATTTGACTAGTTTAGAGTGCTTAGATCTATTATGTGCGGTGCTCAAAGCTAGAGGCTCACATGAATCATAGCTTGCATTTAGAATGTAAAAGGAAATCAATTCCTACTTATTGAGCTTGACGGACTTAGATCTATTATGTGCGGTTTGTCAAGTTTGATAAGAATTTGATTCCCCACTAGAAAGTGATCCAATGAACTTTTCGAATCTTCAACCGGGGAAGTATAAGATTTGAATAAAATAGTGGGAGCTAATAAGATTAGGTTTATTGGTAATTTCTAATGAATTTGTTATTTCTTGTAGCATTCTCTCTTGTGATCTAGAATCTCAAAATGTCAACAGCAAACAATATACTCCTGAAATTGATGGACTCGCATGTGCTTATTGGTCCAAATTTTAAGGATTGGCTGAGAAATCTGACTATTGTTCTTAATCTTGAAAAGTAAGCTTATGTCTTGGAGGCACCTTTACCAACAGCAGTAGACCCTGATGCCTCTAAGGCAGAGCAAAGGGCTTATGCTGAATGGGTAAATGTTGACTTATGAGTTCACAGTTATATGCTGGCATCAATGAACTCTGAACTTCAAACTCGGTTTGAGAACGTGAAGAGTGTGTATGAAATTATCACTACTTTAAGACAATTATATAATGAAAATGCTCGAATGAAGGAATATAATTTGATGACTTCACTATTCAACATGCGGCTTAGGGAGGGCATTTCCCCAGATGATCATGTTATTAAAATGATTAATAAGACTAGGAAGTTACAAGTTATGGGCACAGATTTGCCGCATAATGTTCAGGTGAGTTTGATTCTCCATTCACTCCCTCCAACTTTTAAGCCGTTTATTACAAATTATAATCTCAATAAGATTGAGCGCACTCTCCCTGATCTTCTCAATGATATTCAAGAATTTTACAATAATGAGAAGAAAGGGAAAACACTAACTGAGTTGCTAGCTACTTTTGCCACGAGAGGCAAAAAGAGGCAAGCTCAAAAGCCTTGGTTGAGAGGTTCACAGATGGGATCTGGTGGACCAAAAGTACAAAGAAAGGGTTTTAAGAAAACCACTACCAGACCTTCTAGGATGAAGGGTTTTGGTATTAGGGCATCACGTTCTCAACCTCCACGACCATCTGTTCCACAGAAAGAAAAGAAGCAGGAGAAGAGCAATTGCTTTTATTGCAACCAAGAGGGGCATTGGAAGAGGAACTGCCCTCTATACCTTGATGATCTGAGAAAAAGCAAAGCAGGTACATATCAGTGTTATGTAATTGAATTTGAATTAAATGTTAATTCAAACATTGATTCCTGGATATTAGATTCTGCTACAACTTCACATGTTTGTGCTTGTTTACAGCATCTGCAGAATAGTTCTGTCTTGAGACGTGATGAGATCACATTGAGACTGGCCGATAGGACACAAGTTTCTGTAGAGGTTATAGGTGTATATAGTGTACAGTTACCTACTAGGCATGTAATAACTTTGTATAAAACTTTGTATTTTGCTAATGCCACCAGGAATATCATCTCTATTCCAGTTTTGTGTAAAAATGGTTATCAATTTACCTTTAATGGGAATGAATGTCAAATTTATTTTGGGAATAGATTAGTAGGAAATGCTATCAATACAAATGGTTTGTATGTGGTAGAGCTTGATTTACATAGCACTATGTATTCAAAATCATCTAAAAGAACTAGGGAACATACAAAATCCAATAGTTCTATGGCATCACAGATTTGGTCATATTGGAGAGGATTGAATTCGACAATTAGGAGAAAGTGGACTTTTAGGTTCATTGGGTTCAGAACCCTATCCTACTTGTGAATCTTATCTTCGAGGAAAAATGATTAAGCTTCCGTTTAAGAATAAAGGGGAGCGAGCCAAAAATATATTAGAGTTGATACACACTGATGTGTGTGGCCCCTTTAATGAAATGGCTCGAGGAGGTTTTCATACTTCATTACCTTTATCGATGATTATTCTCGATATGGGTATTTGTATTTAATGAAATACAAATCTGAAGCTTTTGAAAAGTTCAGAGAGTTTCAAAAGGAAATAGAAAACCAGACTGGGAAGAATATTAAAGCTTTACGTTCAGATCGTGGAGGTGAATACTTGAGTACAGAATTCCAGGAGTTCCTAAGAGACAAAGGAATACTATCTCAGTTGACTCTGCCATTCACACCACAACATAATGGTGTGTCTGAACGGAGAAATCGTACTTTATTAGATATGGTACGATCTATGATGAGTTTTACTGATTTGCCAGTTTATTTATGGGGATATGCTCTTCAAACAGCACTACATGTGTTGAATAAAGCACCATCGAAGTCCATTCGAAAGACACCATACGAATTATGGTATGACAGGCTTCCAAGTGTAAACTACCTGAAAATCTGGGGATGTCCTGCATTTGTCAAAGTGGTTAGAACTGATAAATTGGAGTCCCGAGCAGAAAAAGGTCGGTTTATCGGGTATCCAAAAGAAAGTTTAGGATATTATTTCTACTTTCACTCTGATCAAAGAATTATGATCAGTAGAAATGCACATTTTCTTAAGAAAGAGTTCTTAGAGGAAGGTGGTGCAGGAAGGAAAATTGTGCTCAAAGAAGAGTCTAGAGAGCCCGTAACCGAGCCTATTCAGGTAAATCCTCCAGGTATACAATCACCTATACCAACTACAACGGCTCAAATAAGAAAATCTGCTAGAGTGTCTCGACCTCCCGAGAGATATGGATTTCTGACAGAAGGAGATTTTGAATCTCTTCTAATGGGAGAAACTGAGCATCTAAAGGATCCAAAAACTTACCAAGAGGCAATATTGGATATTGACTCTAGTAGATGGCTAGAGGCAATGAATTCAGAAATTGAATCTATGAATGTCAATCAAGTATAGACGCTCGTTGATCCACCTGATGGAATAATTTCGATCGGATGTAAATGGATCTTCAAGAGAAAAACTGGCAAGGATGGAAAAGTTGAAACTTATAAAGCTCGATTGGTAGCTAAAGGTTATACTCAAAAACAAGGGTTGGATTATGAGGAGACCTTTTCACCAATCGCAATGTTTAAATCCATCAGAATCCTACTAGCCCTCGCAGCACACTATGATTATGAGATATGGCAGATGGATGTTAAAACTGCTTTTCTCAATGGGTATATTGAGGAAAATATCTATATGGAGCAACCAATCGGTTTTGTGTCTGCTACCGAGAGGCATAAAGTGTGCAAACTACATCGATCTATATATGGATTGAAACAAGCTTCAAGAAGCTGGAATATCCGATTTAATGAAACAATTCGAGTATTTGGTTTTATTAAAAATCCGGATGAGCCATGTGTTTATAAATTGGATAGGGATAAAATTGTCGTTTTCCTAGTCTTGTATGTAAATGACATATTATTAATTGGAAATGACATTGGCACTATAACTGATGTTAAGCTATGGCTAGCGAAATCTTTTTCCATGAAGGATCTTGGAGAAGCAACTTATATTTTAGGTATCCGTATCTATAGAGATAGAGCGAAAGGATTAATAAGTTTATCTCAAAAGTTGTACATAGAGAAAGTGTTGAAACGCTTTCACATGCAAGACTCTAAGAGAGGTCTACTACCATTTCCTCATGGAACACATCTATCAAAAGATATGTGTCCAAAGACTGATGAGGAATGACAACGAATGTGTGAGTTGTCATATGCTTTGGCAGTAGGTAGTCTCATGTATGCCATGTTATGTACACGACCAGACATTGCTTTTACAGTTAGTGCAGTAAGCAAATATCAGTCAAATCTTGGAGAAAGACATTGGACAACAGTAAAAGCCATCCTGAAGTATTTAAGGACCAAGGAGTTGATACTAGGTTATGGGGGTTCAGAGTTGACGCTCAAAGGATACTCAGATTCTGATTTTCAGTCGGATGTAGACGATAGAAAGTCTACGTTTGCATTTATTTTTGTTTGTAATGGAGGTGCAATCAGTTGGAAAAGTCCCAAACAATCGACTACTGCAGACTTTACTACAGAAGCTGAGTATATTGTCGCTTCAGAAGCTGCAAAAGAGGCTGTTTGGATGCGTAAATTTGCCACAGAGTTGGGCGTGGTTCCTTAGATGAGTCAACCAGTAATTCTATTATGTGACAATACTGGTGCCATTGCACAGGCAAAGGAACCAAGAGCGCATCAAAAGTCAAAACATGTTCAACGAAAATATAACATCTTGAGAGAATTCGTTGGAGTTGGAGATATTGTCATTCAGAAGATTGTTTCGATAAACAATCTTACAGATCCACTAACTAAAGCACTGACGCAAAGACTGTTAGACCAACATCTAGAGAGGATGGGCATTAGGTACTACAGCGATTGGCTTTAATGCAAGTGGGAATTTTTGTTAGAATATGTCCTAAAAACCAATCGCTTTAATTGGTTTTAAGGATTGTATATCTTGCATATACATTATTAATAAAAGAAAAGTTCTATCATACTTCACATGTTTTCAACGTCACTTTTATATATATATATATATATATATATATATATATATATATATATATATATGTTGTAGTTGTATATTACATCCATATTAACTACATGCATACGACATGTGAAAGGTCCCGATGAGTTTTAATAAACGTCATCAAATCGTTCCCTGCATAGGCAATCTGTTTAGGCAATAGTATTGCATAGTGGGTGTGTGCTATATCACCACAGTATATCAATGGATGATATTAGACATGGTGTATATACACATGGGTAAACAATGAAACCATTTGATGGTTAGAGAACTGATCAAAGGTTATTCTATTATATTGTTTATCGAACGTGACCGCTGAACGATGATCACATGGGCATTAATATGTAGTCAATGATACATCGTGAATCATACTAGTGTATAGATCCTTTCACTTGAGATATCACAGTTGTGCTTCGTTCCGGAACGTATGGTTCATACGGTGTATACCACGAGGCTAATCATGTCTCGTTCAGAAGCCGTTTTGATCATATGTTGCTTGAGCGAGAAGACAAGTGATGATCATACAAGGATCCGTTAGCTCGACTACTCCCGAGTTCCCATACGAATATCGATAAACATGAAAATCTAAGACACTGGCCAGTGTAGATAAAAGACCACAAGAAAAGAGTTTCGATGTGGCACGTTATGATGTATTACTTGATATTCGAAAAGATTAAATATTGGATTTTGACATTCCATGAATCCAAGTTTAATCGAGATGTAATGACGGAGGGATTGGACTACATGGTAAGTTTGAGTAAGAAAGGTTCATTTGATATTATGTGAAGCTTGTATTTCATTGTGATGTAGGGGTCATGGGACATTGCTAGATGATACCACATGATCAGTGGGAGCTTCATTTTGTAGCGAAAAATGAAGTATATCGGTTAACGACAGTTTTAGGTTATATAATGATATAATGAAACGTATCGTCCAATATGGAGCCCACGGCTACATCACTATGAACCTTGAAGGTCACACCTATATTTCAAGGAAGAAAATGGTGTTATGAAGCTGAAAATATTTATCCATGGTTGGCTAGCACTTTCCGAGGATAAAAATTGTGTTTTTCGAATAAGATTCAGAAAATGGGCAAAATTGTCATTTTACACCTTTTAAATTGTTTAGAAAGTTAAAATGATTAATTTTGGGCACAAATGAATTAACATGTGTCAAATTCTCATTTCTCTTATGTATCCACCAATAAGAATTAAACATATGTTTTAACTTGATAATTATCAAGTTTTAATGCAATAAATGTGAGAGAAAATAAAGAAAAATATACATTTTTCTTTTCTTCTTCTTCTTTGCCGGGAAAAGCTTCTCCTTTCTTCCATTTTTCTTCCTTGAATGGTGTAAGTCAAGAGATCACTTATTTAAGTGATTCAAGCTTCCAAACTTCAAATCAAATTACAAGGTACAAGGTAGTTTACATGTTTCTATGTTTTATTTCTTGAAAAACCATGTAAACTTTTCAATACCATTGTTACATATGATGTGAACATAAATTAAAATTTTTAATTTTGTTGCCAAAATGCTTCATTCACACACCATAGGACCCACTTGATTTGAGTCCATTTGTCTATCCAAGCTTGAATCCACTGTTATGCACTTATAGGGAGGTTTCACATGCTCTTATATGTTGTTTTAAGGTCTCACGCGCCTTCACATGTCTAGACAGTATCCTTACACACCTTCAAATGCTAGAACAGTGACACACATTACAACACACAACAAAACAGACCTTTACATGTTGCCACAAGCCTTTACGCACCATTACCAGACTTCTAACCATTGACCGATCAATCGACCATGGGTGTTAACCAAATTAGGTCATCCAGATGACTAGATGAATTGATCTATTGACCAACGAATTTGGGTAACTTGTTGATCTAACAGGTCAAGCAATCGGGATTTTCTAATCTGATTTAAATCTGTGACACCATAATGAACCCCAAATTTCAATCGATTCAATTACCATTTTTTGGCCATCGATCAGCCACAAAAGTTAGGGCCTTTCGTCAATTCAAGGATACATTACATTTTTTCAATTCAAGTCATGTAAAACACATCCAGGCTTTATCGTAGATGATTTTGATCATCAATTTAATGTAATTCGCACAAATTTAATTCGCACCCTAAATCTAAATTTAATCAATTTTTAATCTAAGAAATATAATTTACATATCAATTTTCACAAAATTACACAGGCATGTTTTTGTTTTAATCAACATCAAAATAACTTCTCTATGATACCAATGTAGGATAATCAATCCAATTTCAGTGAATTTGACACAAGATCAAATTCACATACCTGGACTATATTTTGTTTGTACTGATAGTGATTCGAAGCTTTACAATTAATTTCCACCACACAATTTGTTTATTTATACTATAACCTTCTATTTATATGGTTTTATCGTTGAAAAGTCCAAGAAGAAAAAGAACAAAATTTTCTTTTTGCTTATGTTGGGAGTTGAGTGGCAATTTTGAGACTTTAAATACATTCCCAACTACCCTCTGTACGATTAGGAAAAGAAAGATGATGCAAAACAAGCATGCATATACATAAAACCAAGAATCAAGCATGAAGAAATAAATACATGGAAACGTTGGAAGAATTACATACATCTTTGCTTTTCTTTTTCTTTTTCTTTAAAATGATGGATGTAGCCTTCCACTTGCAAGACCTCCAAAGAAGTCCACCACCAAGCCAAAAAAAAGTCTTTGACTGAAAGCCTTTAATCAGAAAGGGAGAGGATTTATTTTGTTTAGTGAGAGAAGTGAAATGTTTAAAATGAAGTTAGTTCATGTAATATGAACTAAAGGTCTTGTTTTATAATGGTGGCTAATTAATAATATAAAATTATCATTTGGCCTTTTAAAATATTGATTTAAACTAGGACCATGCAACTATATCAAAAATATACTGTAGTCACCCTAATTTCTTTTCACTAATATTTTAACTTTTAAAATGTTACTTTTATACCTATATAACATTTTATATTTTTTTTTTTTGAAGGTGCTAAACAACCCTAGATAATTGATTTTATTCTCAAAAGTTTGGTTTATTAATGTGACCTTTTAGGTTCACCATAACGTAATTGTGAGTCCTACTTCAGACTATTTGAAAATACATCCAAAAACTCAATAACTTTGGTAAACATCTAGCAATGGGTCATAGTCCCTAAACCACGGTGAAGAATTGCTCCATCCAACCTAATATCCCTAATCGTATGATCCAAGTAAATGATATCCCTCTGTTGCCTAATCCAGATCAATTTCAAGCTCAGAGATCATCAAAGTTGTAATTTTGATTATATGTGAATTGTCGATTGATATATCTAAAACACATCATCACAAACATCTTTCGTATGACTTACCTTATACTTTGGTCAAAGATTTTGATTTTCAATATTTATTAACATTCACTTCGAAACTCAGATAGATATCCAAAACTCAATACTTTTCAAATCAACGTATCTGATCTTGATCATTATTTGTCTTCATATATAAATAACACATAACTAATATGGCTTCTCGTAGGAATATGGTTAGTCCCATATTTATACACTATATAAATCATACGCATCCATATCAGATCCGACCATAACATCTCAAGTCAAAGGATTACTTCATACATCAATACAATTATATGATAAGTCATTGATTGCAATTTAATAACCATGTGAATTATCCCTATTGGTCGTGTTCGAAAAATGATTCTCTAATTACTAATCCATCCTAATGACATTACCATTATCGTTACTCACACTAATATCATTTCATGATATTCAATTAAGGCATTCAATATACTTATTAAGTGATATTATTATCCAACTTATATCATGTTTGTAGAGAATAATTTAATGATTCAGTTTATATATACACATACATACACACACACACATATATATATATACATATATATAAATTATGATAGTTACTCTTTAACAACAATTATAATTGTTGGTATAAATTATGATAGTTAGTCTTTAATGCGAATTGTAAATGTCATTATAAATTATGATTGTTAGTCTTTAATGATAATTGTAAATGTCGGTATAAATTATAATAGTTACTATTTAACGGCAATTGGAAAAATAGCAATTACAAATACCAATATAAATTATGATAGTTATTATTTACCAACCATTGGAAATATTGGTATAAATTATGGTAGTTACTTTTTCACAATAATTATAGATGCTGCTAAAATATATATTAACTAACTTTTGAAAAACAAATAATTAAATTTAGTGGCAATTCTAAATGTCATAAAGAATTGTTGCAATATCATCAACCTTTTAACAACAATTAATTTGTATATATACCGACATTGAAAATAATTGCCATAAAATTTTATAACAACACAAAATTTAATAGTATTTGTCTATATGTCTGTAAAAATATTACTAACATTTATAAATGTCACTATATTTCATAAAAAATGCCACCAAATAATCGTTTGGTTGTAGTGTTTGTATGAAATTTTATATAAAAAGTTAGTTATAAAGATGTAATTTTTTTTTACTTTAACGGGTGATGTACTAATAGTGAGTACAAAAGGCAAGTATAAATATTGACTTATTATCGTATAATTAAGTAATTATAAGTTATAAATAAAATAATATTCAATCAAATAATTATATATCAGTCCTTATAATTACATCTATTATTAGTGCATGTAGTTACCCTCTCATATATCACTCCTTATTTGTTAAATTTGTGAATATATGTCAAAAATCACCTTCCAAGATTTTGAAAATTAGTTTTAGAGCACTTGTTGAGACAATTTTATATAAAAAGACTTTTCTGACCCCATTATATATGTGATAAAATATAATTTTAATCAGTCTTTTGAAATTGTGATTGTTTGACTTGTTCAATTTGACCAAAAATCGTGAGTCAATCCAATCTAATATGTATAAACTCAGCTTGAATTTTGAAACAAGATAAATTACAGTTGAATCAACCCAAACCTAATGATCCATAATTCAACCAGCATTTTACTTCGGTCAAACAATTACAATGATGTAGGCGTTAAAATATTACGGAAATTTGGGTGTGCTAGAGGTGTAAGTGTAAGCCCTGCACCACTAAGCTAAATATAATTTAGTTATCTAATTATCTTATTTTTCTATTTAACTTGGTTGAACTTTCTTTTTTCAAAATTGGTTATTGTACTAGGGTTCAAACTTAACACTTTGTAAATAAGAATAAACATACATTACCACCAAGCTAAATATAATTATAAATTAATATTTAATGATTAAACTAATAAATTTATTTTTAATATTATATAAATTTAAACAATACACTAATCTGACCATCGTCAATCCGAACATCTTTTTTATTGGGACAATGTTTAGTTTTGGTTGGAAAACATTACTTTTAACATTAAAGATATTTAGAAGATGAATTTGCAAAGACACCCTAAAATACTAGTTCTTATTATATCATCACAAGTACATCTATTTAATCTTATTGTTAAGTATTGTCTATCTTTTGTGTAAATTCCTTTAAAACTTTTATTTTATTTAAGCTTATAAGGGAAATCGGAGTAAATTACATTTTCCCATACAAGGTTTGGTCTAAAACCACTTACACCCCTTGATAGATAATAAAGGTTTTCACTCAAAATAAAACTTTGTTAATTAACTATTAACAATGCAAAGGCAAAACAGTAATTTTATCATTTATAAATTTTGAAAAATTTAAAAATAATTATTTTACATATTAGACCTTTATACCTTAAACATCACAATTTTCACCATTTAACAAGTTTAAGAACTTTTATTTACACCTCTAAAATCCTAACCATCGTTTGACTATAATCTCACCAACACTAATAATGAAATCAATGTTAGATAGAGTCAGAAAGATTGATATCAGTGGAATGAGCTACCAAAAGTTACAATTAATGACAACGAGATCTAAAAGAGGTAATCAACATATGGGATATGCTGTCAGATTTTGTCCATATGAAATGAGATGGAAACAACGATTTCATTGGGGAATAAGTTGGAGATGGATAGACTGACACCAAATTTTTTTGGTAGAAATCGAATCAATGCTAGAGATTGGTCATTGAAAGTGAGATTGTCAATTGGGTTCCAAGAAAGAAGAGGGTGTGGCTGAAAGAATATGAGAAGAAGAGGATTTTAATAAATTATTATTTAAAGAATTTTTTAATTTTTTGTTAATTTTGAGTGATATGAAATTTTGAATAATTAAACAGTTAGAGAAACTAGGGATATTAATTAAAATAGGCTAAAAAATTTGCGCTTAAACCTTTTTAGGCAAACTTTCAATGCATTTACTTTTATAAGAAAAATCATTATTTATTCCAATAATACCTTTCCTCTCATAGTTACCTTATTCAGCCTTGTTTTTTTCTTCGACAACATACTCTAGCATTATTACATTGAAAGTAAGTTTGGTAACTCATATCTGTATAAATTGAAACTTTCATAAACTTGTTCTAAAATAGGTCAATGTTTTTGTTTGATTGTTGATATATCCAGATCAAAACAAAAAGCAAAAACTAATGCAAATGTGAATATGAATACATCTGCAACTACGGCACGATATAAGTTTTTTTTCTAAACCCTAAATCAATGCATTTGTTGTTTGTTTCAAAAAGTTAATTGATATTTTTTTGATCAAAAAAAAGGTAGAGGTGATATACATGATTGGATTTGGTGGGCAATGGGTTAACAGAGGCAATAATACTTCAAATACATTGGTGGGGTTCAGACATTGGGTTCAATTGATAGGAAAATTAATTATGATGGATTTGTAAAAGCAGTGTGTTTTCATTTGGGTATCAATCAAAGTTGTAATGACGTAAAAATTTATATGTCAAACCTAATGAAGTTTAGTGATTTGTTGTATCTGCTAAATGATGACTATGATATTCGAATTATGATGAAACTATATAGGGCATGCAAAGATAATTCATTTCTTGATGTGGTGACATAATCAATAAAAGTTAGAACCAATTATGAACAACAGCATCTGGAACTAGAACAAAGGGTTCACCGATCCCCACTAATTGAAGTTCACTCGTTGGATAACATATATATGCAATCGAAAGTGCCCAAAAATAACAGGGTGAATATGAACTTACATCATAATAATGGAGTTGGCTTGATTCCTTCTTCTTTAGAATGGGCACATGGTGAAAGAGGCCTAGGACCATTATAGAGTACACCTAAGGGATGTTATCAGATGGGCAATTTACCTGCAGATGATTTTCACTTTGAGGAAGAAGACGAATATGGTGGTTGCAATGATTTGAGTAATGATTTTGGTGATAATGCTAGTGGTAATGGTGATTATGACGGTAGTAGTGATAATAATGATAGTGCTGAAGAGGGTGATAATGTAGGGGTCGGTCTATCAGGAATAGCCTAAAAAAGTATAATTCACATTGCTTTAATGCATCAAGGTCCCATTCCCATTAATGTGTAGATACCAAATCCATTTTTTGGTAGTCTAAAACCTTATAGGGATGTAGAAAATTAAGTAATTCAAATTCATTCACCCACACCACAAGATGGGAGATTTAATAGATACTTCATATAAGGATGCATTGGAAAATGGTTATCAATTCAAGGTTTCAAGTTCAAACAAAAAAAGATGGATATAAAATGTGTGCAAGAAAAATGCAAATAGAAAGCAAAAGGGGTGAAGTTATGTAACAATGATATTTTTGTGTTGTGAAAGTTAGGAATGCACACTTGTCCTCAAGATGTCATAGGACTTCACCATAGACAAGCTAGCAAAATGGCATTTCGAAAAATATTACAAACATTTTTTACCACAAGTGACTATGTGTATAGGCCAAAAGACATCATAATGGATATGGTAGCTAAGTATAGAATTGATATCTCTTATGCACAAGCTTGGCATGCTAAGATTTAGGCTTTGAATGAGATCAGAGGTTCATCAAATGAGTCATTTAAACTATTACTAGCATATTATTACAACCTTGAACAACAAAACTCTGACATTGTTGTACACATAAACACTACATGGAAAATCTGTTCCTTTTTGTCTTTATGGCTTTAGGATGCTCTGTTAGAGCATTTCATGATTATTGTCATCTCATCATTTGTATTAATAAGACATGCTTGAAAGGTTGATATTAGGTATACTTTTTATTGTTGTGGGCAAAGATGAAAACAATCAAATTTATCCATTAACATTTGGTGTTAGAGAAAATGAAAAAACGATAACTTAGACCCTGTTCCTCTAAGCTTTACACAAGTACATTAAAGACCTTCTAGACTTAGCAATTATCTCATAAAGACACCATGTTATCACTTGTTGCATAAAAGAAACCTTCCTGAATGAGCACCATAGTTAGTGCAACTTTAATATAAAAGGGAACATGCGTAGTCAATACAAATAAACAAAACATGTTAAAGAGCCACTAAAGCGTATCAGATAGAAGATTTTGAAATGGCAATGATTAATGAAGAA
Source organism: Mangifera indica (assembly GCF_011075055.1). Taxonomy (NCBI): domain Eukaryota; kingdom Viridiplantae; phylum Streptophyta; class Magnoliopsida; order Sapindales; family Anacardiaceae; genus Mangifera; species Mangifera indica. Next base: position 4,536,594 of record NC_058145.1, on the reverse strand, counting down.
AATCTCACTACAGTAACTTATTTGGTAGGTTTTGACTAATGATGGTGGGCTTGGATATAATATCATGATCACAAATATTGTTGAGTTATTTAATGTTTTGGCATGACAAGCACGCAAGTTGCCATTTATGATGCTCCTTGAATTTCTACATTCCACCTTACAAAAATGGTTTTATACTCGATGCAATGTGACAAGTTCGATCAATTATGTATTTCATATTTTATGCTTATGCAAATTTGGAAATTAATAATATTTTCATGTTTGTTTGATCATGTAAAAATTATACTCATCCTCTGACTTCGTAGGCCAAGGAGAAGTTGGTTGGTCATGTTTGAAAATCAACCAATATGATTGTCAAGTCAATAACTATCTATAGATATAAAGTGCATGGTCTGGGCAAACTAGTCACTAAAGTCGACCTTGCTACAAAGAATGCAACTGTAAAAAATTTTAACTATCAAAAACAGCATGCACACATGTTACAATAATTGCTAGGTTTTATAACCTTTGAAATTGTTATCTATAGGTAAACAAGTACTACTCAACCGAGTATTGAAAAATGGTTTATAAGGAGAATGTGGAACCATTGAGAGATCCATCTAAATGAAAGCAACCTGAGGAAATTTGTCTAGTTTATCCACTTCAGATGGAACATCTATATTCTAGTCATCTTTCTGAACACAATAGGAGATCATCGTAAGGGAAAGAAGTATGTCAAGTGGAATGCAGTTGTTGTCATGAAAGAGGTCATACAAGATTGGTTTGTACTAACCCGTTACATGAGGCCATTACATCTTTATCAAGTGTCGGTTGTTCAAAGAGGGTATAATTTGACAGAATGTAATCTTCTAAACTTAATGACAAAATATTATCTTCTATTGTAATATTATATCATATCTCCTATTATAAGTTATCATTATTCTTTTCTGCTTCTTTTGTTTTTTCGTTCTACTCCTATGTTTTATCTTCTGTTTTTATTCTAATATTATATTAAATCATATCTTTTGTCATAAGTTATCTTTATTCCTTTTTACTTCCTTTTGTTTTTTCTTTTTGCTTCTTCTATTTTTTCTGTTGTTTTATCTTCTATTTCTATTGTAATATTATATTAAATCATTTTTATTGTTATAAGTTATCTTTATTCCTTTCTACTTCTTATTTTTCTTCTATTTTTTCTATTGGTTTATCTTTTATTTTACCTTTGAATTCTTGTTGTTGTATTATTCCATATAAATAGAATTGCAATTTTGTCTTATAAGTAATTATGTATGTTCTTATAAGTAATATTCACAATTGTGTAGTTTATTAGAAAAAAAATTTGGCAAGGTTTCCCCTGTATTTTATACATTTTCCTCCCTGTATCAAATAAATAACAAATAAAAAAATGCTCTAATATATGCATTCAATCCACCACACTTCAACCACAAGTAATAAAATATAAATAACAATATAATTCAATCAAGTAATATAATATAAATAACAATCATCTACAGTGTGAATTGTCATCACGCTTCCAAATCTTGGATGCCACTATATTGTGCATTGTGGTGGCCTTTTTTAACAAAAAAATCAAATCGATGTCCTGTGGCAAGGTACTTTAAAATCTAGATTATGAATATCCATAAGCGTTGGATCCTATGGCCTGTTGGGGTACATGGGTACATCATCCGATCATCAATGGCTTCATCTTTGGCTCTACACCCTTAACCTCCTAATAACTAGTCACACTAATAATAGATATGAGGTAATGGTATCGTGTCATTGCCTTGGAGAACCTCTCTATAGACTCAAAGAAATTCGCTAATGAGTAAAAAATATTCAAAGTCCATGCATTTAGGCCTAGTTCACTGCATGCCCAATGTTGAGAATCGTAATTGATTGTAATGTATACCTATAACAATAACAATGACTTTGTTATCAATACGACTAATGTGTGTAAGGTTAAGAATTTAATATACATTTACATTTAACATATGTCAAACCTTATCCATATAAGCCCATGAGAGGTAGCCCTGATCTTGGGCTGGATCATTTATTCCTTCGAACATGTCTAGTAACAATCAGGGCCATTAATAGCTATCCGATCCAACCTCTTCCCAATCCTTTAATGCTCGTGGCAACCACCCATCAAAAGATGTTTCAACATATGTCCATTTAGCCAATGGGAATGTATGTCGTAACACAACCAAGTAGTTATCAATATTGAAACAACAATATTATAAATATAATGAGGTAATTAATAATATAATAATATGACAAAGATATAATCTCTTGTGTGGGTTCAAAATCACATACCTAGTCCAGTAGTCATTAGTTATCTTAACATGGTGTGCTCTACCATTCTTTTTTTTTTTGGTAATGTCTATTCAAAAAAGTGATTGTTGTGGCATCTTCATTTGTGTCCCCATAACACTATAAAAACTCCATCATATAATCAACTTCCACTTACGGTTGCAACAGTTGGATAACATCTCGTGTGCACTGCTATCTTAATAGGTCCATGTACGCGCTTAGAAGTGAATGACTTTTCTTTTATAATGTCTAGCAAGTACCGGATTGATGTTGTAATAGAGTTTCAGAAGCAAAGGTAGTAGCCTCTTAGGGAACTACATCCTTATGGCTGGATAACTCAATTACGACCTCAGTTAACTCACCTTATATTATAGAAAAAAAATATAACCAATTAATTTTTATGGTTAGCCTATAATCTTACGAATTGTAAATAATAAATAATCATTAAGAAAAACTTACCTCGTTTGTTAGGGTTGCACAGTACATGTGTTAGAGCTCTACCAATTTTTCTTTGAGCGATGTTTAGCGCTCATCCAAGTTTCCAAGATACTTATCAACTTTATCCATGAACCCTTGGAGAAGCTCCCAATGTTGATCAACTTGGTTTTCAACCATAGATGCGGATCCAATTGGAGCTATATAAGGGGTGTTGTTTCAATCGACTAAGGAGATAATGTGATAGGACTATAAACAAGTGCACTCTTCCGATGCCTATGTATAAGTGTATTATGGTGTTGTGAATAAGGAGATTGGATTTCTACAAGAGATCTTACGAGGGTATGATCATTATCAAGTTCTTCTTCGTCACCCACGTAATCCACAACATCTCTGTACCATGATAATTCTTTATTAACCATTGACGAGATTAAAATAGGAGTCACAACATCCTGTCAAACATGGCAAACTTTAAATTATAAAAAATAATCGTCGTTTTCACATATAATATTATATAAATCATAATAACATACCAGAAAAGCCCTAAAGATGCGATCAACATCCTCTTATGCTAGGCTTTCAAAACTTCTCTATCTCAACATCCAAGGGACACTATCTTTAGAATTACAAATCCAAAACCCCCTCAATTGCTTAGAGTTTTATATATCCACAACTATAAAATTGAAAATACATTGTAGTTGTACATAATCATTCATAAAATGTAAGAACAAAATAACTGTTATTTTAATACTTAGGTTACCTGAAATGTCATTGTATATCTTATCATCCTTTAAGATAACACTAGGATATCCTCTTTATATGATGGATATGCTTTCAAAATTTTATCATACTTCTTCTCTATTGTCTGACTCATACACTCTGTCATTATTCTCCTAACAATTGTCCCCAATAGATATATATTAAACACATCTCAATCATCAACTAGACTGAGGATACGTTTCAATATGACTTTCCGATTATTTGATCTTATCAGTCCATATTGGAGCAAATACAAAGCAATTATTTTTATCACATGCTCATCATTGTTCCCTCATGCCATTTGTTTAAAAGCTTTGTGCAGATCACCATACAACACATGTTTGACACCTAAAAATACCTCTCTCTCAATTGTTTTTTCCCTGTCATAACGTAATCACTCATATACATTTCCCTACTAAATTTCAACCTCGTTATCATAACAAACTCAACAGGGTCAAATCTATAGTCCACCCTATTGAGTCTAAACCAAAATACCTCTCCTAGCACCCTTCTGTTAACTTGTTAGGAGAGTACACATTGCATCATAGTCGAGTTATGTTTATGAACTTCTAGATCCAAAAACTGTCCAAAACAGCTTTCCCTAAATCTCTTTCTACACAAGACTAAAGTTAGTCCTCATATGCTTAACTGTTTCTACGTAACTTCGAACACTTATAGTAGCCCTAAAGCTATAAGCATCATTATATCGTCTTTCCCCAACCTGATGATTAACTAGAATGCCCTGAAAAAAAAAAACAAACATTGCAATGTTAATCCATGTAAACAAAACAAAACCATTATGTGAACAGTTGATATGTGAGGAACTACAAATGTGAATATGATTGTGAGTGACTGTGAATGCAAATGCGATTGTAAGTGACTACGAATGCAAATGTGATTGCGACTATAATTTGGCTTTCTTCTACGTCGATGACAACACAATAAGGCAAAAATCCAGCCAAAATATATGACTATTTGCAAAATAAATCATCACAAATCGACTGAAACTCTTAACCCTACAAACCTTAAACCAAACAAACACTAAAATCGATTGAAATCCTAAGCCGACACAAAAACCACTAAACCTATTTCAAACTTAACAAGCCAAGGAATCAAACTTACCTCAGATGACATTGTTGAATGCTATTGTTTTTGTTGGACATTCGAAATGCAAGAAATGGAGTCACTATTAACTCAGTTAAATCATCACAAATTTTGCATTCCCAACTACGAGAGTGCTATTTAATTTATTTAGAAACAAAATTGTTCATTTTTGTTAGATTATAATAGGAAGAGTAGAATAGATAATTTTCATGTACTTTGCTTATAAATGTAAGTGTGTTAAATATTTGCCTAAAAAAATTTAATCAGAAAGTTTTTTACCTGTTTTAATTAATATCTCAAAAAAATATTATGATTTTACCTCTAACAAAGTAATATTGTTTCAAAAAAAATTTCCACTAATAGAATTTAAAATTTTGGGTGGTATAGTGATATTCATACCATCAAAAGATAAAAAAAAGTTTTTAAGCCGAACCCATGGGAAAATGTTATTTGACTAATCTTGTAATTTTTTAGGATAGTTTGTCATGTAATTTCTCCTATCACTTTTACTTTTACCCCTTTTCCTGGTGCAATTATGGAGAATCTATTCAATGCAAAATTTGAATAATTTTCCGTCCATCAACCGCCCAAACAGGCCCTTACTGATTTAAAGCCGACAGATCCTAACGTACCCTTCACGTAAAAAAGAAAAGGGCCCTACAAAACCTAAACCCCACCAACAGACGCCTCGCACTTGCCTGTGTGGGTTTTTGTCTTCTATTGGGCCCCTCATTTTGAAGAAAATTAGGTTATAGATGTACAAGTTGCACATGCCATCGCATTTTCAAGGAAACACCCCAAGTTTGGCTTGTTATTTGTCAAAATATCACCAGCCTCATAAACTAGAATATTCATAGCAATCTTTAAGTAGCCATTTTCATTTTGGCAAACCACCTAGCCACAAGCTCACCAAAACACACCATTGTAGTAGAGTAACGACAAGTCTCCATCACAATTTAGACATCAACAGATCATCCCATCTCACTTTTTCACTAAAACACGCCATTCAAATTTGGGATTTTTCTTCACTGGTCGTTCCCAATTGTGTCCTTTCATATATCATTTTCCTTTAAGTCGGATCATATAAGAAGACAATCTAGTAACAAAAGAGGCTTTAAATAGACCTTGTAAACATTAGGAAACGATTTCTGGTGACTTATATAAGACTAAATCTCAAACAAATCAATAAAAATTTCCCGACTGAACGTTATGCTTCTAAAGAATAAAGGGAACCATGAGATCTTAAAGAACTGAGTCGACTGTTCGACTAATTAACCTGGAGTTATGTTAAAGTTTTCACCTAAAGTCAATGTTTAGGCTCAAACTAGGTTAAAATATGTCTGAAGAACTTGATGTCTAATTGAACTCTACTTTGATAATACATTTTCAATATGTACAAATTCTCACCTCTCTTTTTGTATCTTAATGTTCAACCTCAAACAATAGACTGCAGTGATTCTTGCCGCACAAATCATGAATCATCTCTCATTACCCATGCAGGGCATGGTAATTGTTAAAATACTAAAAGTCAATTTCTGTTCAAAAGCAAGCAAAGAATGCTGCAACAGGGGAAAAAAAAAAGATAATAACTTGTTGGCACAGTCTTATGAAAGCACAACTAGAGCTAAGTTGTACAAATGAGTTTAGAGAAAAATTTTAAATGAAAAACCATGTTAGTATCATCTGCATTGAACATTAACTCAACTTATGGATCCCATTCAGGCCATCTGATTATGAATCAACAGTGCAAACATCAAGCCCTCTAGTCCGTCCAGGAGCCCCTCCTTTAAGGAAGGAGACATCCAATACAATCCTGCACCACATAAGCAGTTAGTTCAGAGTCTTTGTCATTAAGTATTGCACCAAAAAATATTCATCATAAGAAAATGAAACTTACAAGTTCTTTGATGCTTTTCCTGATCCTAGAGTCCCACAGTCTATGAAGATTTTGCTATCAATTTTTGATAATGAATGGTCCACTGGCAAATCAATCCCTCTGGGTGCTGGAATCACATGTTCAACAAACATTTTGATTTTTTTCTGGCACAAAAATATATTGAGTTTACTAGAAGTTTTAAGACTGATGAATTTCCCAGGCTTTCTTACCTGTTTGATTGTTTGCAACTGTACTTTCATCAAGACCCAATAGTTTCTACACCAAATCAGAGTTTTTTTATCAGGACATGAAAGCATATAGTAACACAATTACCAACTGATCTTAAGATTTGCAAACACATTCATGTAAGGGAGCTCAGAATCACCTTAAGGTTCTCGTAACACTCATCAAGTTTATCATTATACAAAATATGATCAAAGATTCCAGAGGTTTTCCCTTGCTCAATCTCTGCCTTGGCATTTCGAAGTCGTTTTAGGATTTGTTCTTCTGTTTCAGTCCCCCTGTTCACAGAAGTAAATTAGAACACCAGTCCTGGGAATGACTGAGATGAAAAAGATCATAGTGGATAGCTCTAATAACCTTGCACGAAGACGCTCCTCTAGCTGCTCCATTGATGGTGGACAGATAAAAATAAAGATAGCTTCAAGAGAGCCAGCCCTCACTGACCTTGCCCCTTGGACATCAATGTCAAGAATGCATCTCTATATTGAAACCAAAAAATAAGAGAAATATATTGAAGTCTGCAAGCACAAGTAATTATGAGCTATTTTTTAACATTAACCATGTACAGGTGCTAAAAAGGTCAAAATCTATGCTATCATCCACCATGCGCATGACTATTTTTTTTCCTTTTTTATTTATATAAACCATAATCTAGCCAAAATTTTGCCCGCATCCAAAAGATATTTGAATGCTTGATTGGGGAGTTAAAAGCTGTTCCACTTCATCTCATCCAATAATATAACAATACGGATACCTTAAGATAATGACCTCATGCACCCATGTTTTGACATTCACATAATCATTAAATACGCATGCTTAATTATCATATATATCACAGATTGTTTTGCAGCTTTTGCTTACCTTTCTAGCATCTGCTACAACCTCAACAGCTTCAATACTAGTTCCATAAAGATTTCCATGAACTGATGCAAACTCAAGGAACTTCCGATCTTTTATCTCTTTCTCCATAACACTTCGCTCAGTGAAGTGGTAATGCACCCCATCCTTCTCCAGTTCCCTTGGTTTACGAGTTGTGTGGCTCACAGAGAATCCAAACATGGACTGAAATTCGTTCATGAGCAACGATATCAATGTACCCTTACCAACCCCAGAAGGACCGCTAATAACAATTGGCTTCCAAGCATTGCCTATCACCCCTTTACTCCAAGCAACAATCTCAGCATTAACTGTTTTCTTCTGCTCCCGAACATATTGGGTGTCCACCTACCAATATATAACCAAATCAAACACTTAACCAAAAGAAAAACTACAAAATCACAAGTCAAGAGTGCCTTATTCCTTCAAATACTAACCTCAAGAAACCAAATACAGTCCTCTGGAGAAGCACCCTTCTTAATAACCAACAATCGATCTTCATTTATAGCAAACGCCGAATGGCCTTTACTTGGCTTGGGACCTTTGCCAAGCACAATAGGAATCATCCTGCAAAAATTACCTGGAATCAGTACAACAAAATACTAAACTAAAATCCACATGAAGCAATTTCATAACCAGAGCTACAGCTCACCATTTTCCAGTTGATTTGTTATAAATCTCAACTCCAATAGATTCATCACTTCCAGCGATAAGGTACTGTCAAGAAATTGTTCAAACAATTTTGAACAATAAGACTGACTGACACAGCGACCAACTAACAAACAAAGAAAGACTTTAAATAAAGATCAAGTCAACACTTTCATACTGTTTTATCACCAATAACAGTGGTTGTTTCACTGGTTTTGGATTTCAATACAAAGCCATTTGAAATTGGAAATCCATTCCCATTCTGCAGATCATCCGCAGTGAAAGCCGGAGCTTCACCCTAATCACCACAAACAACAAAAGAAAACTTGTTCTGGCTCCATTTTTTTTTTTTAAAAGAATTTGATTCATTCAAATGAGAAGGTAACAGAAAACAATAATAAAAAGCTCACCATGGAGAACCTATGCCTCCAATACAAGATTCACCCTGATCAATACAAGGAGAAACAAAATATCAAATCAAAAGTGTACATACATCCTGGATCTACCAATAATCATAAATGCACAACCTTTAAGCGACCCAGACATATTAAACCAATAAAAATTCCAAATCCAAAGAATCAACTCAAAACTTGTAACATCAAAATAAACTAAAAAATCACAAACCCGGATGACAACCAAGCAGTTCAATCCCTAAATAAATTTCCCACAAAGAGATATAATATATTTGTATATATAAAACAAGAACCAGGCAAGAAAACTTATAGTTATGTAGAATTGTCTAAAAGCTAATGTCTTGACAAAAACAAACAAAACAAACAAACAACTTGCAAAAGAAAAGCTAAAATCTATGAAGCGACCGAAGCAACCAATACAGACAAAAAAAGAAAGTAAAGAAAAAATAAAAAGAAAAGAAATAAGTCCATGTAGCTACCTGAATTACGTGGAGAAAATGATGATATAACTTAAAAAAAAAAAAAAAACAATGAAATTTGTGAAGGTTAAAGAGAGATTTGAAGAGGTGGGTATTGTAGTTTGAAGAGTGTTAAACTAACAGAGAAGAAAGTTGGAATTGGAGAAGGCTTATGGTGAGACAAAAAAGTGAACAATTGAGAATCATATTTAAACAAGACTTTCAGAGAGAGAGAAGAAGAAGAGCGGTGGCATTCTACTCACGAAACTAGTAGACCCGCCCTTAATATTTTGTGAGGAGCGTCTCTGTTTTGTATTTATTATCATTATTAGTAATAAAATAAAATTCATTATTATTAATTAAAATTGTGTTAGAAAATAACAAGCACTTTATGGCCTATATTTTCTGATTTATAACAATATAAATTATAAGGATTCATTAATTAGGAAATTTTGTTACTTGAAAAGCTCCATAAAAAATATTATTATTATTATTATTATTTTAATTAGAAATTGTACAAGGTTAAAGGCAGTCATGTTGAGATCCAAGGTGGGGTTTATTTACTAATTAATTACAAAATTAGAGTTTTGTTTGATTGGTTGGTTGTGCGCCTGTTTGTTTAGGAAAATGACACCTGTTAAAGGTGGAACAGTGGATCCAATTCCATTTTCGGTTACATAATCACAATCTTAGTCTAATCTAGGTGGTAAATGATTTTAATATTTGTTTAAGCAGTATCATATCTATAAATTTTAGGTATAATTTTATATATAAGTAATAATATATTATTATTTAATTATATTGTTATAAATTAAAAATAAAATAATATTTAATTATATAATAATATATTATTATTCATTTATATAATTTTATTGTATTTGTTTTAAGTATTTAAAAAAATTATTGAAATCATTAAAATTATTTTACGTATATATAATTTTTAATATATAATAAATTATCATATTTTACCTTTAATTTAAAATATTTATAGATTTAATTTTACTGTTTTAAAAACCACATAATAACTAATCTTGTTATAAATTATTTAAAAATGTTGTCTGAGACTCATTTTGTAAATTTGGGCTTTTATATTTGTAAATTTAGAAAAATAAGGTGAAACTGTTATGTAAATAAAATATAATAAAATAAAAACGTGCTTTGAAAGCTATTTTGTACAACATCTATCCTTTGAATAAAGGATCATCACACATACAACTGGGTAGAATCATAAATTTTTTAAGAGTATGGTATAAACCATGGTGATAGAGATAATGATGACGTTGTGGATGAGGACTATAGTCCTAAGGATAAGGACGATAATAATGATGAATTTCCGAGATTATATAATAATGATGACACAAATTGCATACTGAGTAAAGACATTGTCAGAAGTCAAATTAATGAAGGGGCTAAGTCTAGCATGAGACATCATAGCTCCATAGATATAAGAGCATATATAAGTCATATTCATAATCCTAATCCATTCAAGTGGGTTTCTGAGCCAGTAGTGGATGTTGAGAACGTTGGTATTAGTAATCGGAAAACACAAAGAGACAACAATTTAAGAATAATAGGCTTTTATGAGTTGAAAGCTAAATTAATAGTTTTATCTGAAAGATATGCTTTAAAGACAGACATCTAATGAAAAGTTGTATCCTCTGATATAAAACATTATCAAATTAAGTGTGTAGATCATCAATGCAAAAGGTAGACACAAGCTAAAAGAGAGGAGGATGGAGACTATTGGGTGTTACGTTGCATCGATGATGCACACACTCAAATATTGCTACATCACAGACAAGTAAGTGTTAGATCACTGGAAACTATCCTTAAATCAATATTTGTGATTGATCGTATTTATCGATCAAAGGAAATTATCTCTAACATGGTAGATAGGTATAAGATCGACATTTCATACACACAAGCGTGGCGCATGAAGACGTATGCTATAAATGCATTACAAGGATCTCCTGAGGAGTCTTTCATGCTCTTACCTAAGTATTATCATAATTTGGAGCTAAAGAACCCAAGAACTTCTACACATGTTGATGTCAATTCAGAAAATAAGTTCTAATTTTTCTTCACGGCTTTAGGTTGTTCGATAAGGGGATTTCAACAATTTTGTCATTTGGTTATTTGCATTGATGCTTCATATTTGAAGGAAAAGTACGTTAGGTCTCTTTTCATTACCATTACAAAAGACGACAATAACCAAATTTATCCACTTGTATTCAGTATTGGTCATACAGACAGAATGGATATGTCTCATTCTTGAGGTACCTACTAATATGCATTGGGATATTTCAAACTTGGCCATTATTTCGAATCAACATAATTCAATAATTGCATCAGTGGCAATTGTATTTCTGCATGCCTATCATGGCTTTTGTAACTATCATATAAAAAGCAACATGTGTACGCAGTTCAAAAACACCAAGCATATTGAAAAATTATTTTGGAGAGCTACAAAGACATATCGCATTAAGGACTTTGAATCTGTCATGACTAAGATAAACTTGGTGAATCTTGTTGCAGCTTTGTATTTTAGCAATATCGGTTATGAAAAATCGGTTTGCACCCACTCTAGAGGATGACAGTATAACATCATGACAACCAATATTGTTAAGTCCTTTAATGCTTTGACAAGAAATGTGTGAGTTTTATTTATCACCATTTTGATGAAGTTTCTTATAAGCACAATACAATATTGGTTTTACAATCGTCGAAACTTAACATATATAAGAACATAATTTTGTTGAATTTTATTTAGCCTTTATTACATTGGGTTTGATTATTTTTTTAATTAGGTGATCGATCTCATCCGTTGACATCGTAGGCAGAGGATAAGATTATTAGACATGTGCATAAATCTGTAAATATGGTTATCAAACCAATCAACATCCATAAGTATGAAGCTCATGACGCAAGACAGCAGGTGTTCCTCATTAATACTCTTTACCAGACGTGCAACTATGAAAATTTTCAATTTTCACAAATCTCTTGTACATGTCGCTATTGTTGCTTAGTTTTGCAACCTATCAAACTGCTTCAGATGGGTAAACATATATTACTCCATTGATTATTTATAAACATTATACCGAAAAGATGTCAATCTAGTTGGTGATCAATCAACTTGGGCACCTTCCAATAAGCCATTTATTAATCTGCCACATATGGAACGAAGTAGATCTGGTCGTTTATCAAGCCACACAAGGAGACCATCTCAAAGAAAGGAAGTCTAACCACAAAACTATAGTCGATGTCATTAATTGAGCCATACTTGAATGAGTTGTTCGAGTCCAACTCCGATTCCCATTGTAAGGTTATCTCACACATCAAGTAGCAGTAGAAGACGAGATCATCATACCCATGGGCTATCCAATCTGACGGATTAGAATATCATAGGTAATTTTCTTTTGACATTTGTTGATTTCCTTTAATTTGTTAAACCTTTTTTTAATTTCAAACAATTGTATGTTATTATAGATTATTTTTTCAGTTTATATCAATCACGCTTATTCATTTTCTTACTTCATTTTTTCAAATAGTTGTTGGCATGGAAGAATTATTTAGTTATATGAAGGAAAAAGTTATTGTTGTGTTAATGTTTTTTGTTAGTTGTGTTAATGTAATGTTGTAATGGTTTTTATATTATATATTTCATGGTAGTTTTCATTAATTTGTTGGTAAGTCATTAATGAAATTAAGTAAATGAAGTAAAATAGCATAACATCAACATATGTTAAAAGAAGGGAATGAAACCGACATATAACCAAAACAAGTGAATGAAGTCCATCAACTTTCATAATTAAGGGAATTCCTGCAAGTCTGCATAAACAATTAAAAGTTTAAATTAATTAACAACTCTAAAAAAACAAACAATATTTGGAAGCAAATGAGATATTGTTTCTTACCAAATGTCCTTCTATGGTATATCGACATGGTTGTATACCTCTTTAGTAATTGTTAGTGTGAGAATGTGAAGTTGAAATCGTGATTATGTGTGAGGTACTTTATAAACATAAGCATAAAAATGCCACAGTCTATCGATCTTGGATCTTGTTTCGACACATTTCGCACACACCTAAATTTAATTACTGGGGTTTTATGTGGTGGCGAGATACCCAACTTGTTTGATAATAAGTACTAGCTGAGATGATATGGGTCAAACACTTATATGGTCCCATCAACCTCTTGAAAGTCATATACACATAAAGTCCACAATATCAAATCGAACACACCACATACCTAGTATTGGTTCTCAAAGTTGATTGGAATGAATGCTTGCGATGTAGTCATATAATGAAATTAAATTAAGTGATTGTAGTAAAAAATAATCTTAACCAATATTATATGCCACCTCATCCACTCTACTCCCTGGTCAAAAAAAATTCATTCAGCAAAGTATGAAAGATGTCGTGGATTTGATTAATGAAAAACGATGGCCACTCCATAGTTGATCCTATTTAGTCGAACTTTTATGCGTATGTTAGTAAATTTGCCACAAATTCCATTGATATCTAGATATGTTTTACGAAGGATCCTAAGGAAAGCTTCAATATGTTATGTTATAGTAGAAAATAGTTAGTTAAACAATTGGAGAAATAATCAAAAAAATAAATGAAAATAGTTAGTTAAACAATGGGAGAAATAATCAAATAAATGAATGAAAACTCACCCTATTGTATCTTCAAGCCAATGCCCCTTTGTCATTAATAAAATCCATAATTCACCTTTACAGACAGAGTTAGTGACACCACCAAGGCTCGCGAATAGGACATGTCTTTGGGAAACATCAAGTGTCGTAAGGTACCAATTATTGAATGTTTTGTACACTTAGACCAATATCTGGTTCAAAGGGTAGGGCTCTTCAATAGGCACATCTTTTTGTGTCTTGGTTGAGGTTGTGAAAGAACTAATCAATTGTTTGTCTTTTCTGATGATATGACCAAATGCTAACTGTTTCAAGGGTGTCGAAGTCTTAACTACGTTTCTCTGCGGAGGTTTATCATCATATAGCACAACAGGCTCTTAGGTGATAACCTCTATTTGAGACAACGACTCTAGCGGGACCTCTATCTCCTTATTCACGTTAACCTAAACAAATTAATACATATGTGTCACTACATATTAACACATATAGAAAAGAACACATCTTATCAAAGACAACTACCACAAACTTGCATCGATGGCGACCTTTGAGCATATGACTCCTCAAATGTTTTCATGTGGTATACCATGGATGTTTAAAAATCTTACATCTTACCACGCAATCGTTCTATCTCCCTTCGTATCATCCCAGCATATTGGTCAAGTTATTGTTACATCTAAAGGTCAATCTTAGAAGTCTGTTGGGATAGGAGTTACTGGAGATAGTCCTCTGAAACACCATTATATGTAGTATCATGAAATGAGTGTCTAGCGAAGGTCAACCTATGAAACTTTTGAGGGTGTGATGCCTAAAAGGTTAACATACATGACGGGGACATCCTTATGTATAAGGATACACTTGAAATATTGGCCCAAGATCCCCATGATATGGACTCTTGCACACGAGATACCCAAACAAGGGCTGAGCACCATGAGTTTATGATCGATAAGAAGCATGATTTCCCAAAACAACATGCAAATTATCAACCGATTCTGTTGACTCCTCATCAGATGACATGATAGATAGTTCTTCTCCTATGAACTTCAATGCCCTATTATACTACTTCGTCTCCCAATTAAGCAGTGTTGGACATAATATAACTGTAATGAGATTCTGAAACAAATATCCGTGGGATACAGTTGAAAGTTAACAAAACATATCATTATATTATATTATATTATATACTATGAAAATTAGAAACTTCCACTTACTGAAGGTGTGCTCATAATTGTTTCAGCTTCATCCCACATCAAAAGGAAAAGGGTTTTCCACTTAAGCATTCGTGGGACACAATCATCTTTGATAAGTAACACATGTGGCGATAGGTTGCTCATTTTCTCATAAATCCAAAACTTCATTAAAAAAGGACAATAAATTGGTTAATACTAATGATAACATGTAATTGGATTCTTTGCTAAATTGATAATACACTACTTACCTATAATGTAATGGGAAAACTCATAATTCGGTAATTGATAACAAGGGGTGGCCTTATGTATACATCATACGTCTATAGGTAGTACTCATATCTTCCATGTATACCTTACCACATGAAGTCTATTGTCTTATTCCATGACAACACACCTTATGGATACCGACTAAATGCATTTAGATCATCGGCGAGATGCAATATTTGATTAGATACTACATTTTTATTGTCTACCCCCAAAAGGAAGGAATATGCTAAATACAAAATTGTAAACTTTACAACATTCTCATCATTGTCACCCAAATCTAGTCATCAATTGTCCCCTTAATGTCTTGATATTGTAATGATCTACTAAACCCTGGGAAGTATTGTAGCGTCAATCTTGGGGTTCTTAAACAGTTCATATAGTGCAACACATCTATGTCATCTCTAAATAAAAGACAAGTGACAAGTGCAAATTGTATTGGGTCTAAACGTACTCCCATACCGTTTGTTTGGAACCATAGTTTTTTATCATGTCACTCTCAATTGATTAGACAGAAAAGCATTGTATGCATAAAAATAACACTAAAACGAGTCTCCTATAAACCCAAGAATTGGCCAAAATAGGTTGTCTAAAATATCTCTCGTTGCATCATTATCAATTTCTAGTTTATAATGCTAACAACATCCATCTTCATTTGAACAGTCATTTGTGCATTAAATTTATATGCTTCATGAAACTTGTATGCTCTCTCTTGGATATTGATCCGGTGTTCTTGTAATATAAATGGAAAACATATTTAAAAAAATAATAATGTGAATAGTGACATTACAAGATCGTAGGCAATTGTCTAGTGGGGTAGGCGAGATAATCAATATCGCTTACCAGACGAGATCAAGATCATCTATTTTTCATCAAAATTCTTATTCTTTTCTTAGATCAACAAATCAAACAATCAATTATGTGCTCAGATCAACCAAATCAAACAGTTAATTGTCACACACCCAAACTACATCAACACAATAAAATCCTTTTTTTTATAAATCTATTCATACACCAACACCAAACACTAATATTTAGAAAATATATCAATAAAATTTAAACAAACCTAAGTGGAAATCACTCGCTTGCAAAACTCAACATACCATTCTTTTGAAATCAATCAAATTCAGACAATAGTGTTAATGGATGGAGTGTTTGATCTCATCAGTGCTGGTGGATGAAGTGTTCATCGTTGGCGTGGATTCTTCTTCTCATCAATCTTGGCATTGGCTTCTTCGTGTTGGGTAATCATCGACGTCAGCTGCTTCTTCTTCTCCATGTGGTTGCTTCTTCTTCTTCATAGTGGAGGCTTGGAAAGGGAAAAGTCTTTTTAAATTAATTTAGGGAAAGTGATTAGCCTTTGAGTTTTATATTCAAAACTCATGTGAACTTCTTTCTTGCTTTACAAAAATAAATCGCCTATAAACTTCGTTTCATGCATGAACAATGGAATCATATGACTATCAAACTTCAATCATAATAGGGGTACTTTTGAAACTGTATACTTTTTGTGGTATATTTGTTATGTGTATAAAAAGTGTGATAAAAATATATAAGTAGACTCAAAAAGTGGTATTTTTTTTAATATCCCTAAAATCTAGCATCAAATCAAACTTTCTTAAAACTTTTATGGTAATTAATATGTTATTATATTAATTGTTTGATTTAAATGATATTTTTTTTAATTAAAGAATATATAAACAAAAACAGAAGACCTTAAAAGAATGGTTTAAGAACAACTTATGGGTTGTTTGGTTCTGATCAATAAAGATTACCTTGATAATCTATCTTTTATTACTTATTTTACTTTATTTAGTTTGTCAGTAATAAAATATTACAGTAATCTTCTATTACCAATGATGATGTGACAAATAATGAAAGTGATAATTTGACCTTAGGTATTAAAATATTACTAAGATAATCTTAATTTTATTACAATTATATTCTTATTTATTAATTTTTTAGAAAAAAAATAACCTCATTTTCAATTAATATAACAAGTAAATTAATTTACTTATTATATTAATTGAAATAAATTAACTTACTAATATTTTTTTAGAATAATTATATCCAAAAATATTTAAGTAAATTAATTTACTAATATCCTTTTATTACTTTTAGTCAAACATAATAATTATTTATATTTACTTATTTTTATCAAATTTATCAAATATAATAATTATTTATATTTAATAATCTTTTAAGTAATCTATCTTCAAGATAATTTTTTAATTTTGATAATAAAATATTACTTAAATCAAACACTCCTTTAAATTACCCTTCCATACAAAAATACAAAGGCCGATTTAAATGACACTGAACTCAAAAAAAAAATAATAATAATAACGTGATTTTTAAGAGGTGCTTATTTGGACATTATGGGTTGGGAAGTTCTTGCAAACTCAAAATTCTCCAAATTTGACCAATTCCACTTGAAAAAGCATACTTTTTTTTTTTTTTTTTTGAAAAGGTCCTAAGTTCTATTATGTATTGTAGGTACCGACCGACCATATAATAAAAATTGTCAAATCAGTGAGACTAAATGCCGAATTGAAAATGTTAGTTTGTCAAATTCAATACTATTGCTTGCCCATTAAATCAAAGTTTTGGAATTTTACGTTCTAATTGAGATTTATTGTCATATCGGGTTGAAAATGAAGCCATATCTACATTACCCTTTCACAATTATTTGAACTATGATATTTTTAATTTGGATTATAACTGGATATTAATAAATATTATTCAATATGAAATACCTTATGTTAAAATAATTTTTTAACACAAGGATTATGAAAATTGAATAATAAAAAAATTTAGAAAAAAAAATAGTTATTTTCCACTGTACTAGAAGACTGGGAGAGCTTCCTATCTGATGGTATACATAATCATTTGTTGACATGAAGAGGAAGGTGGGGTGGTCAATAATACAAGGATGTTAATATAATTAATTCATTAAGAAGGAACTGGTGAATCTAATTTAATTAAAATTATAGTCTATTACATTTTCCCCTAATGTTTGATCTAAAAACACTTTTAGTGTTGATTGACTTTTCTTGGACCGTGAGATCAAGTCGTCGACTTGTCAAAATAGTCAAGTTTCGTTAACACTTCTCATTATCTGATTTCGTTGTTAATTTATAGTTTTTGAAAATTAATGATGGGGTCGACAAATAAGTTGATCGACTTGTTAACAAAGTATGGACATGATTGTTGACTAATAGTTGGGATGGGTTGTCAAAGAAGGAGAGATGGTGGGTGATGATGAGAAACAAAGGAAGAAGGGGGTGAGAGAAATGAAAGGAAAATAAGAGTTTTATTATGTCATTTGGATATTTATATAATCTTTTAATTTTTGTTAATTTGGAATTATATATAATTTTTAAAAATAAAATAATAGGGATAAAATAGTAATTTCATTTGTTGACTCTAATTCAAATATTTTCATTAACAAAATTTAGTTTTGGATGAAAAAGTATCATTTATATGATGAAGGAAGGGAAAAGTGATTTTGATCAAACCTTAGGAAAATGTGATTTAATCTTAAAAAAAAAAAAAAAATCTTGTGGTGTCCTTGATATGAGGTGTCCAACAATTTGTAAGAATTCTTGTGGTTTAAGAAACAATGCTTTGAACTTTCTACCTTTAAACCAAGAATATTAAATCTAATTTCCATTTTTTTTACTTTTTCAACGAATTTATTCAATATGTGTTCTTCTATATATTCTGAATATTTCTTTTACTTTTATTTTTTTAAAAATTATACTTTATATATAATTTGAAATATGATTATGTTTTGCAAGCATATGCGAGTTATTCGTTTATTTCTACTTGTTACAGATTTCAGAATAATAATAATAATTGTACACAGAAGAGACTAATTTATTTAGCTTCTTGTGCAAGCAACGGGCATTTGCTTTCTATCGAATATTAATTATGGTTATATTATAAAATTAAAATCATAAATATTAAGATTATTGCATCGACATAAAGGCCAAAGGATTTATTCTTATTCAAAGTTTGTTGTTTTCTTATATTCTAAACCATTAATTTTTTAAAAATTAAAAAACTCACTCACGAAAGAATAAATTTAACATTTTCTGTCAATGAGAATGACATTTAGGTAAATTTGCTTTCCTAGCAAAAGATTAGCGGGGCAAAAGATCAAACAACCACTAAAGAAATTTATCAACAAAATTTCTCGATAGTTATTTGAACTTTTGTTAAAAAAAAAATTTATCTAAATATTATTTTCACAAACAAAAAATATTAAAATTAACTCTTCATAAATGAGTCTTTGGGTTTTTTAAAATTAATAAACGAGGAATATGAAAAAATAGCAAATCTCCTGTGGGAGTAGAAAATAGCAAATCTTCATAAGTGTACAAATTTTACATATCAATAATCTCAATTCACTAATGGTGATTGGTTAATTTGACAATCAGCCAGCCTGCCAACTACTTACCAAAATGCGAACAAAAAAGCTTAATAAATCAGATTAAAGTATGGATTGTATTTAATAATTTTTTTAGTACAAAGTTTGGGCTAGTCAAAGCATCGGATGAGGCATGTTATATGTAATGATTACGATAAAGAGGTTTTTCATTTTAAAATGGTTTAAAGGCCTTTTTGCCTATTTGTTGAATTGAAATGATGAATTTTTATTTTTTTTATAAATAATTTAAATCAAAATTCTATAACCCGGATAGAGTTGAATTTAGATTTTTTTTTTTTTTAAGTTTTAATTTTCATATTTTAAATTAAAAGGGAAAAGTCAGATTTTTACCTATTATTTATTTTTAATAATGAATTTTATTTAATAAAATAATAGGAATATCATTTTGTAAAAGTTTTTTTTATTCAAAGTAGCGTATTTTTAAGAGTAAACTATAATTTTTTAAAATATTAAACATGTTAATGAAATATTTAGGGGGTTTTGAAAAAGTTTGAGATGTTTTTAAAAATTTTAATAGTTTAATATGTATCTCGAAAATTTCAAAAATGGCAATTATATTTTTAAAAAAATAAATAAAATGTAATATTTTAATGTTAGTTATAGTTTTAATTTTTTTGAGATTTAAGTGATAAATTTTTTAACTTGTAAGTATACAATTAATAATTTAATATTTATATTAGGTATTAATAGTAGTTTTATAACTTTAATAAAAGAGTGAAATATTTATTTTAAAAAATCTAATTAATTCACAAATAAAAATAAATTGGTAAAAATTTATCTTTTTTAAAAATTAAATTTTTTTCCTTTTATCACACCTTTGATGAGAAATAGCCATTTGGCCTTCCAATAATAATAATAATAATAATATTGGATGATGATGAAACAAAAGAGAAAGTAAAAAGAGGAACTTTGGATTTGTCAAAAAGGGTCAGAAATAATAATAATAATAATAAATTGCTATAAAAACCATTATGGTCTTATAGGCCACAAATGCTCTAATCTAATTGAATAATTGGTAGCCATTGCCAAACAACGCTTAACTTTTTGAAAAGTGCTTCACTAGTATTAAGTGGGAAAAGGGCAACTGCTTTTCCTTTTCCTTTTCCATTTGGATACTACTATTACATGCATTCACCAATAATAATAACAACAACTGGGAACATAAAATAATCTCTTTGTTTAAAAAAAAAATGATTAATTATGGTGTAATATCATAATTAACCTATGCTTGAATGTTAATTAAAGTTGTTGAGTGACTTGTGCCAAAATTAGGGGTCACTTTTTCTTCAACTTTCTACATAAATTTTAATGAATGAATGAATGAATAAATTAGAAGCAATAGGAGGTGGGAAATTGAATGTAGAAGGAAGTGTGCATGTGAGTTTGTTTCTTAAGGGTTTTAGGGTCTTCACTTAATTATAAATATTATATGAATTCATGCTTGTATTCCTTACAAAAAGGAAATGTATAAAGTCTTGATTAAATATGGTTAATCTGCAATGTGAAAATTAATAGGGAATAATGATCCAATAATTCTATAATGGACCATATATTATATTCTCCAATTATGGCCCCCAACAAGTTTTCTTTTTCAGGCCTTTTTAAAGTTTCAATATTATACTTTTTTATCCAGTCTTCTAATTTTGTTTTTTTTAATTTTAATGATAAAAGAATATTATAATAATTAATAATATATAAAAAAAACAAATAATTAAAAAAGCTCCTTTCGTTCCTTTTTATTCGGCGATACTAACAATGCAATTGATAAGGATAAGGAATCGTCGCAACCATCCACCCAACATTGCCACAACCACTTCCACTGTCGCTATTATGGTTGGATTCAAGCTGAGTCAAGCTCAGGTGAGTTTGACTTTGAGCTCAGTTCAGTTCATATATAGTTGAGCTCGTAAAAGCCAAATTTAAATTCTATTCGAATATAACTCGACTCTTTTTCTTTATTAAAATAACATCGTTTTAATACATATTTATCAAAACGATGTCATTTTGTATCAAAATTTTTAATTAAAAAATCTAATGAGCAACTCGAGCTCGATTAGGGTCGACTCATTTCGAATTTATCCGAATTGAGCTCGAGCTCGAACTCAGGTTGACTCGATTCGAATCCAACCCTAGTCCCCAACCACACCACACCACACCACACTAAGCTACACTGCCACAACCACCACCACTTATATACCAACCCAACCCTATCACAACACGCTACCATAGCCACTTATTTGATATATAATAATTGAATTATAGTTTTCTAAAATACAAAAATAAACATGTAAAATATATATAATAAATATGTAAAAATGATAAAATAAATATGAAAAATAAGTGGTGTTATGTGTACATATTTTGATATATAATATGAATATATAGATGATGTATTATTATGTGATTAAATATTATTTTATTTATAATTTAAAATTATTCAATCATATAATAATATATTTTATGTATACCTAAATTATGTATTAAAAATATGTACGTATAATTTTATTGATACATAATTATTTATTAAAAAATTTTATCAAATATGTTTTACATATATATATTTTAAAAAACTGCAGTTTTATAATTTGGTTTGGTTTGAAAACAATCCAAATCATAACCCAAATCATAAACTTTTTTTTAAATTTATTAATCTAAATCAAATTATTTTATAAAATAAATCAAAATCAAATCGTAATTTTTGAATAATTCGGTTCCATTTTATCGGTGAAATCAAATTACAGCACACTCCTAGCCAAAGATAATGATGAAATGGGCAAAGATTTTTCTGGAAACTCCTATTCCTCCAGCAATCAGGAGAATATCCTAGATATATGCTAATTATACAATAAACAAACCCTCATAAAGAAATGGGCTTTACTACAGGCCTGTTTACTGAAATTTCAAATTGGTAGGCTCATTAGAATGTGGGCTGAGCCTATCATTTTACAAAGAGATATACAAGTTCTTAGCCTCCACTAAAATGTTAATCAATATTATAATATAAAAAATTTATACTTACTCTGAGAGATGAATTCGAATGGAGCTAAGTTGGAATTTAAATTAATTCAAAGGAGTTGAATTAGGCACCAACTTAAACAAATTTTGATAGAGCCAAGTTCAAGCTCAAAACTTTTTAAATTTATTTAATAATTTTAAATTTATTAATTATTTTTTTAATTTATGTATTCTAATAAATAAAAAACATGAAAAAAATGGAATTGTGACTATATTTCTACTGTACAATTTTTCCAAACAAATTACCATAATTTAACAAGTGTAGCATTACAAAGTTTTTATTTAATAATTTCGTCCTATCTTTTATTCAACTATATGCTAACTTTAATTTTAAATTATTTAATTTGGTTAATAACTATTCTCATCTCAACTCAGATTATGGAAAAGTTTTATCATATTTTTGGTATTAATTTGAGTACACTTAAACAATAAAAATATATATATATTTATTTTTTATAATATAATTGGATACACAAATAGTATATTATTATTTTTTATAATATAATTGGATACACAAATATAAAATAATAATTAATTATATAATAATACATCATTTATGTAATCATTTATACATTAAAAAATATGTACTCACCTATATTTCATATTTTGGCTCAATTCATTGTTGAAGGCCGCAAACAGGCCTTGCCCATTTGCCTTTATAATCTGGCCAAGGACAATTTTCCACCCAAGTTTAGATGCTATTCGAAAGTCACACCCATAGGGTTTGAAAATTTTGAAGTTCTATCCATTGACCAATTAGGATTAAAATTTCCTGTTAGAAATAGAGATAAAATCGTTATTTTACTAATAATATTAAAAAATATCAAATTTATTACATTGTTCTCTCTTAAATTTTAAAAAAACATTTCACCCCTCCTAAAGTTTTTTAACTTTGAAAAGTCATATTTTTCTCTTCAAAACTTTAGAATTTTTTTCTTCCCCTCTAGCCACTTTCTCCAGCAACTGGAAAAGATGACGACGAAGTCTCTTTATCAATGGAGAGATCTTGGCGAAGAGAGTTGACGAAGAGATCTGGACTCTGGATCTCTCATATCTAGCGAAGAGATTCTAGATCTCTTCATGATGAAGAGATTCCAGATCTCTTCATCGATGAAGAGATCTGAAATCTTTTTGCTCATATTCCATTAGATCTCTTCATCTCTGATGAAGAGATCTATTATAAATTTATTTACGTGCGTTGGCCAACGATTTAGAATGGATAAAGGAGGTCGTCAGCACTACAGATGGTGGTCGGAGAGATGAAGAAAATTTTTGAGGGAAAAATGGGACTTTTCAAAGTTAGAAAACTTTAGGTAGGGTAAAGTTGTTAGTTTTTAAAACTTAAAGGAGAAAATATAGTGAATTTTATATTTTTTTAATAGTATTAGTAAAATGAGAATTTTACTCTTATCTCTAACAGAAAATTTTAACGACAATCACGTCATAGATGAGACTTCGGATTTTTCAAACCCCATGGGTATGATTTTAAGAACGCACCTAAACTTGGGTGGGAAATAGTCCTTTAGCCTTATAATCTTGACTACATATGTTTACTAATCATAAGAATATATACATATATAAGTTATATGGGTTAGTCTAGGGGTGTGCATAATTCGGTTCAAACCGTAAAACTAAATCGAGTCACTTAAAAATTATAGTTTGGTTTATAAAATGGTTTAGTTTGGGTTAGAATTTTCCAAACTATTTTTTTCATTTCGAGTTGCGGTTTGAACGATTTTCAAACTAAACCAAACCATAAACCGTATTTTTATAATATATATATATATATATATATATATATATATATATATATATATATATATATATATATATATAAAACTATATTTGACAAAATATTTCAATAAACAATTAGATGTATAACTTGTTTTTTTATATTTATTTTTATCATTTTTTGTACATATATATTATATATATATTTTATATTTATTTTACATGTGTATATTATATTTTAGAAAACTATAATTTAGTTTATATATATATATAATTTTAAAATATTCAAACTATAGTGATCGAATTGTATATTATATCATATATTAAAAACCCAATTTACCGTATCGTGTATCATATTCTATGATATACCTTTTAAAAATTAAAATAATAAATTACTAATAAAATATTATAATTGAGACTTCATCATTTTAAAAAATATCATAAACACCTTTAGCATTTTAAAAATTTTCATATACACTTCTAATGCATTATCATTTTCTTCAAAAAAGTATATCATTTCATATAGATAATATGTATCATATCGTATGATACATATTGTATTGTATAATACATTTACAGTATCATATAAATTCAATACATTTTATGATACGTTTCGTTTTGTATTTATGTCGTATTATATCATAGGATAGAATACATATCGTATATCATAAGATACTGATAACTATGGGTTTAGCTGTAATCTAAATTGGACCAAATCGTATTTTTTCAGTTTGGTTTCGTTTGAATTGAAACTTAAAATGGTTTGGTTTGATTTGAAAAAATTTAAAATTGTTTTCTCAGTTTAGTTTGAAATATCTCTTAAACCGTATCAAACTAGACTGTACACACCCCTAGACTAGTCTAGTCTAATTATGATATGTTATATACTTTGCAATTGAATTCCAATGACCAATATTATGTGTACCAAATTTTAAATATTTAATTGATTATTCAAATGATGTATTATCATATAAATGAATATTAATTCACATATTAATCTTGACTACATATGTTTGTTATAGGCTAGCGCATTTATGATATGTTATAGATTTTTCATTTCAATTCTAATAAATAATATTATTCTAATAAATAATATTATCTGTACCTAATTTTAAATATTTAATTAATATGTTATTATATGATTGAATATACTTAATTCACATATCATAAATAGATTTGATGGAGGAAAATTTCAGCTCATCAATGTTTTATGAGTAATTAGAAGGTTTCAACTCTCATTAGTATGAATACAATATTTGTCGTATTAGTGTGACACATTCAACTATTGAAATTGGTCAATAATAAAATTTTAATTATAAGTACCCACGGTTCAACATCATACTTGTATCAATCGGTCACTCTCAAAACACGCGGGTTCCAGTTCATCTCCAAACAACTGTTCCAATCCTTCATTTCCAGACTGCACTTCTTTTACATCAATAATACGTCCAAAATTTCAACATTCCAAATGGTGGTCTGTTATTGGTTGCCAATTAAACATATTATTATTATTCACCTTTAATAATATCAATTATTTTTTCTGCTTTTTGTCGTTATTTAAATATATAAAGATATTTTTTTATTTTTGATAGATATATATTATTTTATCAGCTGAGACGTGGAAGTCTTGAACACTTGGGAGGAAAATAGAGGCCGCCGTACAAGTGGATGAATCTAATGGTCGGTTTGCCAGCATTTGCATGGGGGGACATACGTGGGTAAGTTTTGGTAATGGGACCCATTAGAAAAGCAAAGTGGACACGTGGATGTCATCAACAGGAGTTTGATTGAAAGCGTGTATAGATTAGGATTGCTCCACCCGCACTATCTGATATCGGTGGGCTCCCCACAAGATCTGCTCCCGGCCGACACATAAAGTTGTAAATTTTATTAAAGAATAATTTCAACGAAACTCCTTTATTCTTTTATAATTAACATTTTGACACAAAAAAAATTGTATTTGTAGTTCTACCTTTTTACAATTTTAGCACTTGTTTAGTTTTAAAAGATGGATTTATAACCCATTCATGCAAGCTAAAATAAATTAATTACCAAGTAATTGGAAAATGTCTTATAGATAAAAATATTTAAGTGCTTTTAATTTTAGCCTTCCATAGTAATAAATCATATTTTGTGTTTCTTTTGGAGCGACATCCTCTGTGATGAATTATCATGCTATTTTTGAGTAATATAATAAAAAATTATTACGAAGATAAATTATTTGAAAAATTATTGTATATAAATTATTATTATTATACTTGATAAAATTGATATATATAAATAATTTTTTTTGGTTTTAAAATAATATTATAATATTATTTACTTGAATGTCTTTATTAAAAAATTATTAGGTAAAAATTAGTAACATATTTGGTTAGACTATAACATGTTCTATGTTAAAGTATTTACTTTGTGTATTTCTAATTTATTCTCCAAGTTAATAATATATTAGAATTATTTTTATGTTATCAAATTATGAAATTAATTAATTAAATTATTTTTTAAGTTTTTATCTTATTGTCAACATTTTTTTTTCTAAAATATTCTTCATATAAATTGATATTTTAATGGAAATGAAGATATTATTGTCCCAAAAAATTAATAAGTAAGGATAAAATAATGACAAAATTAATCTTATTTTGGTAATATTTTAATATTTAAATTAGAGATGGTAATCAAATTATTTTTCATATTCGCTACCACATCATAGAAGATTATTGTAAATTTTTAATTACCTAACAAACTAAACACGGTGATGCTAGTAATACAAGATAGAGTATCAGATAATCAAACCGAACCAAACACTCCTTAATATATTCCTTTTTAAACTCATATGTATATTTTCTTTTACACATGTATACATGAAATGTATAAGATGAAAATCCTCTGACAATATTTTTAGATCAAACTTTTGATTTACTTGATTTAGTGGGTGTCAATGGGTGTACGGTCAATCATTGAATCTAGGGTTTGACTTACTCAGTGTAATTGGTTTCATCTCAAAGAGATAATCCAATTCGAATGGAGTTTTCTGTTTAAAAAAACCAGGGTTGAACATAAAAAGTATATATATAATGACAAAATTAATATTATTATTATCTTGTATTCTTGTGTATAATCATTCTAATTAAAATATCAAAAGATTTTTAATGACAAATTTAATTATAAAGTTACATAATGACATATATAAGTATATACGTATTTGTATATTCAAAACAAGTACACAATTTTATTGAATTGATAAGTTATTGAATTTTATCAAATAGAACTTGTATATTTTTTTATAGAATATATGATTATTGAATTGATTATACAATAAAATTATGTGTATATACTTTTGAATATACAATTGAGTACATAGAGGATCT
The DNA here is from genome assembly GCF_011075055.1 of Mangifera indica. NCBI lineage: Eukaryota > Viridiplantae > Streptophyta > Magnoliopsida > Sapindales > Anacardiaceae > Mangifera > Mangifera indica. The sequence continues at coordinate 4,508,818 of NC_058145.1, read as the reverse complement.
GTAATTATATGATTAACTATTTTAAATTAAATATAAAATAATATCTAATTACATGATATATATAATAAACGTATTTAATTGAATACTTAAAATTATGTATATATAATATTATTTTGGGCTATTTATATTCAAACCCTTGTTATTATAAAATATCTCATAGATAATCATCCTTATGCTACAAGTAATCTATGAGATAAACTCATAAAGGATCACTTTTAACCTATGCTTTCATGCCATATTAATTCCACTTCAAAGTAGAAAAATGCATACAACTTTTCGAGACTTAGCTTTGGCTTTTGTCTCTAGCTTCATCATCAAAGGGTGGGTTGATTGCTATTGATGTGGATCCACATTCATCTCATCGTTGAGAGTCATCTTACTATATTTTGGTACATTAGGATAAACATCAATTCAACGAATTAACTTTCTTACCAAAGGATTTTGACTTTCATGTTACTAATTACTAGTAATGTTTGTCAAGAAGAGCCAAGGTAGCCATAACTTCAACGCGTAAAATTAATATATGATAGTAAAATTCTAACAGAATAATTACTTTCTATATACACTTAATTTTTTAATTATCAAGTGTTAGAAATTTATATTAAGGCATAACATATATGAAAATCATTAATTTATGAAAGTTGATGTATTGTGGTGATCCGAATTCTATAAGGGGTAAATTTAAAAAATACGAATTCGAAAAATAAATTTTCAAAAAGATTTATAATAGTTAAGACTATATCCAATTGTTAGTCTAATCGAATAGAATAAATATAACTTACGAATAAAAACGACTCACTACATTTGGGTAAGACTTAATGTGAAAATGTGACATGCTAGTACACATCAAATTTGGGTTTCATAACAAAAGTGAATTTTAATTAATATGTATCTCATCATTTCATCACTTTGTGCGTATGTTATTCGAATCACTTTTCTCTCTTCTAATTGGAGAACACATGCATGTAGAAGTTTTTTATTCTTAAGAGGAAAAATATTCTTATCATCTATAGCTGTTTTTCTTCTTCGGTAAGCTCTTATTAAGCAAACGTTTCAACCAAGTTTATATATTCTTTGGTAGGGATGGTAAGAATCCATACTTTTTGGTAACCCTAACTAAAACTTTGCATGGAAGAAGTATGGCTTCTCATTTAATCACCGAGAATAATCTATAAGTTGCTTGGCTGCTGTTTACGAAAGATTTGGCTAAATTTCCTAAACAGTGCTGACAAAAGCTTCTATGCTGTCAACACTTCATAAAGTGATCTCAGTTGTGCTCACAATGTCTCTGAAAATGCCTCTACCCACGACGGCTAGCTTGCTGTTGGTGGTTACTACCAGTTGGGCACTTTCGTCACCCACTTTTATAAGTTTTCAATTTTCAAGATTATTTATTAAAAAACTTAATTTGATTAAATAATTAATTTATAAAAATATTAAACTAGGGCACTTTTGTAATTGACACATATAATTGTAAATAGACGTGATAGTTCATATCATCTGGGTAATGTCCGTATTATGTTAGTTTGAGTTTCGGCCTAGAGAGCCGTAACTCTATTCTGATCTGAATTAGAATCATGTTAAAATTTCTTAATTATAACTCAAACTAAATTATGTAGGAGTTGACTTGACACAACTCAATTGACTCGAAATTATTAATTGTTTCTATTCTCTTGAGTTTAAGTGTTTCAATTTCTTCCCATAAATTGTCCAATTTACTATTAACAACACACAAAAGATAACACAATGTCTTGTTACAAATAACCCAAAAATTACTTATCAAGAGCTTTTAAAATACATCAATAATTTTAGTAGCTAAATCTCATCTTTACTATAAAAATAAAATAAAGTTTTTATATAAAAATCACAAAAAATCAAAATATGCACAATTGCATGGAGATACACATTTATATATAATATGTAAGGATTTCAATAGTATTTCCCTAAATATTCGAATCAGTTCAGATGACTTTGATTTCAATTTAGTTTTTAAGTCATATTAGATTAACTTGAACTAATTTTTTGTAAAAGTTAAACTTAATTTTTTTATATCATATTGTATCATGTTAGACTAATAGATTGTATTGAAAAATGTTATATCTAATTGTAAATACCCTATTCAAATTTACAAGTATTTTGGCAATTGAGATTTAAATAGAACATTGTAAATAATTAATTCGATATTTCCACAAAGGCAATGAAAATTCATAGTTATAATTAAGTTACGTACTACATAGAGGTAGAGGTAGAGGTAGAATTACTTTTTCTTTGTTTGTGTTGACAGCGATATAGGACGTTCCAGTTAATAATTAGCTTGACTGACAATATGTGCATGTAATATTATGGCTGGAAGGCAATTAAGGGCACAATTGAAAAAAATCAAGATATGGGGAATAAAATAAAAACATAAAAGATAAAGGATTTACCTCTTTCACGTTCATCATGCTATTTAATTCACTTTCTCCTACTCACAGCTTTCATATTCTCTGACTTCTCCTTCCTTCCATATGTAATGTTTGTGGTTCATGTTTCTTGAAACCAGTCAAAACCATCATCAATCCAAACTCTCCATAGACTATGTTTAAACCCTCAACTCTTCTTACACCGCCTTCTATTTCACCCTTTTCCCTTCTCTCTTTTTGCCCACACAAATACATACACACCGCTCTCCAAACTTTGACATGTTAAACCCTCAAAGCTCCATCACCAATGGCGAAAACGACCACCATCACGACCAAGCCGATCACTACCATCAGGAAGAAGAACCCAACATCAGAGACATCCATGCCTTGAGCCCACCTCATCCCCCTCCGGTGAATCGTGGTCGTAGAAGAGAGACTTGGGAGACTAGCAGCCATCGATCATCGTCCTTGTCCGTGTCCAGTGAAGGCGCTTTGAGTGAAAATTTCACAACCATGAGTAGAGAATTCAACGCTCTCGTTCTTGCTGGTTCCACTATAGAGACTAATGAAAGTGATGTCATGATGAATAACAATAATAATAATCAGTTAGCGAGGATTGGGGAGGATGAGATACCGGAAGAGACTAATCCTTTGGCTATAGTACCGGATAATAGTCCGTTGGAATCGGGTTTAGATTCGATACGGGCGGGTTCTGTTGGCGGCGTTCATAGTGATGTTTCTGTGCAAAGAGTAAAGAAAGAAGAGGTGGAGACGAAGATATCAGCATGGCAAAACGCCAAAATTTCGAAGATCAATAATCGGTTTAAGAGGGAAGATGCCATAATTAACGGTTGGGAAAGTGAGCAAATTCAAAAGTCAAACTGTTGGATGAAGAAAGTTGAGGTAATTAATAAGTAGTAATTAAAAAGGCTTGTTGTTGGCGTTTGCATGCATGATCGATAATTGGTTTCGTTAAGCAGAAAGAGAATATAATTAGTGAATTTGATTACATCAGTTTATAATTATTGATCCTCCAATAATTCAAAAGTTACGTAATCTTTTAGTTTGCAAATATTGGAATAATTAGTAATAAGAAATAATTAATTACTTTAATCATTTTTGTGATCATGTTATAATTAATAATTGAGGTTGTGGTGGTTGTATAGAGGAAGCTAGAAGAGAAAAGAGCGAGAGCCCTGGAGAAGATGCAAAATGATGTGGCCAAAGCACACAGGAAAGCTGAAGAGAGGAGGGCGTCAGCGGAGGCCAAGAGGGGAACCAAGGTGGCCAGAATTCTCGAAGTTGCAAATTTGATGAGGGCTGTTGGCAGAGCTCCTGTCAAACGATCTTTCTTTTAATTAAGTTATCTATAATTAATTTAATTAAGCCTTATTATTATTATTATTATCATCATCATATATAATCCTCAAGCAGCTCTTCATTCTTCTAAACAAGAAGAAGAAGATTTTATTTCTTCTTTTCAAAGAAGAGCAAGTGTGGACAAAATTATTGCCCTTAATATGAGGCAATTTCTTGCCATTTGAATGTTGTGGAATAGGGAAGCGAAGAGACAACGCACTACCCTAAAAAAGAAAGAAAGAAATTTAAGTGTAATTTTGAGTGCTTGGAAGAAAGGTGTGTTGGTGGACCAAATTTAATACGACAGTTTGTAAATTATTAGTAGCTAATTTTATTGGTAGAGAAAGATTTAGTGCTTATTGCTTAATGTCCATTTCATACTTTATTAAACATAAGTAATGCCTTTTAGTTAGAGCTTAGTGCTTAATCTTACATTACATCTGATTTTATATTATGATGAGCAACTAGCTGTGAATCAATTCAGCCATTTATATTATTGATTCTTCTGATCTTACCATTACCATTAAATCAACTGGTTTCATAATTGATAGAGCAACATCTTCTGACATTGCCATCTCTAGGCAGATCAGAGAGGATGCAAATTAAATCCTTCCTCCCCAATAATTTTCTCTTCTTCTTCCCTCGCATAGCTCCCTCGGACTGTCGCATGCGTGCACCTCCTACCTTAGCAATCTCGGGCTCTCATGCGAGAGAAACTCCAGGGTTGAAACCGACGACACAAGGAAAGGATTTCCTTGCTACGTAATTTCCATTAGTGTGAACATTGTCGTTGTTTTGGCTTCTGTTGAGTTTGATTTCAAGCTTTTGGATTGTTTGTCTTCATTCATGGAGCTTGAATATGGGTTGTTCCGGACCCATATTGTGGAGTGGGTGGGTTTTCAAGAGCTTTTGAGCGAACGAATTGTTAAGTGCTTTGGTTAGTTTCTGAACTATTGTCCTAAATGTTGAAGGGTCAACTTGGATGAAAGTTGCATTAAAGGAATCTAAGTGAGGTGGGCTAAGCTCAATGATGGCTGTTGGGGACACGGTGGAGTGAAAGCCAAAAAAGAGATGCGTGAGAAAGAAGTTTGGGTGGGAAATAGTCATTCGGCCTTATTCTTCTTCTAAATATACTAAACAAGATCAACATATTGTCAAACCAATCAATTGGGATCTATCAATATCACCGACAATTTCTAAAGAGGATTCTAGTTCTGTTCCAGCATCATAGCTTAGAATGACCCTAAATAATAAAGTTAAACGCCTTCAGTAATCTCTCTGGAAGTCCAAAAACATTCACCGAAAGCCATGAAAAGAGGATTGTTAGAATATTAATAGCTTTAGTGATGAAACCACTCGTTCCCTTTTACTATAAAATTGTTTTAGAAGGAAAAAAATCTCAGGAAAGTTGTAATAAACAGTGAAAAGCATTTCAACCGTTCATCCTTGATATGCGTTTAGCACAGGATAAACACAAAAATGTTCCATTTTGATAGCTCTAATAGTTTCATGTGATTAATTAACTAAAAAATTTTGTGGGTTAATTTATTTTGGCCATTGTGACATTCCAACAGTAGAACCCACCAAACCTACTCGAAGAAGGTGCAAAATTTTCTTTACAGGCTCTTCAATATCTGGTGAGCACCAGCACAATCACACTATGTTAAGAATTCAATTAATTTTGTTTTAGAAGGATTGGATGTGCTTAACGCAATTTCTAAATGTTGGGTAAATTAAGTGTATCTTCTACTGCTGACAATGATGTGCGATGACAAAATATCTTCTGAAATTGAATTTTTAATTATGATGATGCAAACATTGGGATAGAATTAGATATATTCTGCTGGGGAATGAATGATTGGCTCCATCAAATAATTGTTGAAATGATGGAAGTTGAATATCTCAACGATTCAAAATTTCACCCATGCAAAAAGAAGGAATATCAACATTTTCAAGATTATATGCACAGCTTATATGCAAACTCTTTCAGAGCATCAGAGTTCCACTTTAGAGATCAAATTTAGAATCCAAAATGACATCGACGGATAAAAGAAATGGTAATGCATTAGTAAGGTACCTTGAGTGCTTGCAGATCCTGAAAATGTGCATCACTGCATAACATCTGAAGTTGTGAGTAAATTAATGAACACCAAGAAGCACTGCAAGTGAAGTGAGGAACCTTGCTTCATAAATGATGCGAGGTATCATGAAGCCAGAAGCTATATGATTGATGACACTTTTGCTCTTTGGTACTTGAATAGGATCCATAATCAAACGGAAATACGTTCAATCAGCAAACTCTCATTTCATCTCATCATCCAAGTTTGTAAAATTTTCTCTACTTCTTGGATGGCCTTCGCCTCTTGCCAAAAATCGATGGACCTTAGTATTTATCTCAATCCCGCTATATCCTGCTTCTTTACAAAACTTCAAGTCATCCATAGCTGTTCTAACTTTGGCTGCGTCATCTAGCATTCCTTCTCAAGCATACATATTTGAAACAAATATATAGACCTAGCCTTTTCAGGCTTTAAGTTCAGAAAATGTTTGAAGCCAAAATGCCAAAACCCAAAGCCCCACTTAATTTAGAGACAGTGACCAAAGTTCTCCAAAGAAGAGGTGAGTGTGGGATAAGGGGAATTTCTAATAAGATTCATGGCTTCAGACAAAAGATCAACCCTGCCAGATAGATCAACCATGCAAGTAAAATGCTCAAGTATTGGCTTTATTCCATATACTGGTTCCATTTCACTGAATAAGCATATGCCATCTTCCCGTAACCCAGAGTAAATACAGGCTTGAAGAAGAGCCAATATCATGATTGCATATTGTACAAAACCTGCACATTTCATCTTGTCGAAAAGCAAGAGAACTTTTCTAACCGGCCCATGAGGGGCATATGCAAAAATCATCGCATTCCATGATACAACATTGACCCTTGAACATTTGACACTGATAGGGAAATTCAATGCTTCCACATTTGGCATACATGGGTATTAAAGCATTGCCTTCAATTAAATCTGCTTTATACCATAACTTAATCGTATAGGCAAGAAAGCTACTGCCTCTATCGAAACAAGATTGGTTAGCAGATTGACTAATGAGTCTTGAAAAAGTCACATTATCTGGTTTCGTACCAGCTAATCTCTACTGACTAAACAAGGTCTGGCATCTTCTTCATCGGTTGCATTGTTTCCATTAATCCAGCAATGCAATAAATGAAGCAGTACTTTTACCCGACACACCGTCAAAAAGTATTCTAGCAGACTTCAGGTTCCCAAAATTTGACATATAAATCAACTAAACCGGTTCTAATACTGGAATCACACGAATGACCAAGTTTTATGACCAATCCATTGAGTTAAAGTCCAGATTCCAAGTTTATACACTCCGAGCAAGCATCAATCACAGTTGCTAAACAATTTGAGTCATAAAACAAATTCAAATCTAATGAGTAATTCTATAACTAATAAATCAAGTAATTCAAAAGTCTCATTTTAACATGAAGTTAACAAGTCTTGAACTCAAACTCTTCTGATTGGGATTCCACACTTTAACCTTATCTTGGTAGCTTGCCTTATCATATTCCAAAATCATGAAATTCAAGCACCTAACATCTTTATAAGCCAAGCTATGGAAAATTTTCCCTGCATAATTAGCGAATCCACTTCTTGAATAAATGAAAATCAAAGAAGTTACAGCGAAAAGGTTCTTCTCAAACCCATTTTTTAGGGAAAAAAAACCATGGAATTTGGTTAACAAGAATCCAATCCTCTCGGCAGCTACAAGACTGTAAAACAACAGAAGTATGCTCGTTGAATTTCTCTTCCAAACAACATACATCGTGTATAATGCGAAACAAAGACTCGTAATCCCCATTCTCTAAATACCCTTTTATCAATGAAGTCCAAGTGACGGTATTTCTCAAACGTTTCGTCGAACAACCGTTGGGCATCATTAACATCCAATTTGTTGATATTAGAACAGATATAGACGAGATTATTGGCCTGAAGGTGTGGCTTTGAGAGGCTGTTTTCAGTTAAAAAGGCATGAACTTTTTCACAAAATTACAGGTCTTCAGAGCCAATTGAGATTCTGAGTAGCCGAGGCCAGTCATTGTGAAGAGGAGTCAGTTCAAAAGATGGAAACCCTTAAAATGGAACAAAATTGAGTGATTTTGGGTTTTGGGTATTGCAGGATATCAGGTAGTTTTGTGTTCAAATGTTCAATTGAGAAAGAGATTCGTAAGATATCACCGGACAAAGCAGAAAGTTGGCGGAAAATATATGAGATTTTATCAAATATATTTTTATATTATATTCATAGCCTCTCATTATGTTGTAATATTGAGAACATTAATTAGGTTTTGAATGGGCTGCCAAATCTAGCCCCAGTCCAATTGACACCATAGTTAAAAACCCTAACCCTAACCTCACATTGATTTGTTTTGGAGAGGCCAAGGTTAAGCAACCAGTTGCAGAAGAAAAGAGGCATTTCCAGATTATCAGGTAACAAAATAACCATTGTAATTGTTTTGTTTGTTCAGTTTTATGGTTTTCTGAATTTCTCAGCATTTGATTTGGTGGATTGGCAATATGTATTATAGTGAAGTGAAGGCAAAACGATGTCGCTTGGAGAGATTGCTTGCAGCTATGCTTGTATGATCCTCCATGATGATGGTATCGCCATCACTGTATCCTATGTATATTCTTCGCTAATTTGCATTTTATTCTTAGATTTTTTAATGGAATATAAGATAAATGGTAGTTTAGTTTTCGGGATGGGAGCTATGTTAGGGTTTTGGGCTTTTCCTCAATGATTTTAACATGCGGAGAAGATTGCCCAATTGGTGAGGGCATCAAATTTAACTGTTGAATCCTACTGGCCTAGCTTGTTTGCTAAGCTTGCAGAGAAACGAAACCTTGATGACCTTATTATGAATGTGGGCGCTGGCGGCGGTGCCGCTGCTTCTCCAGCTGCTGTTTCTGCCCCTTCTGGAGGTGCTGGCGGAGCTGGTGCTGCCCCTCCACCGGAGGAGAAGAAGGTAAGCAAAACATCTTTAATAATTTTAGTTGGAGGAAAGTTTTTTTATTTTTATCTGAATTTTGAATGTGGGTTTATTTATATGTGGCCTTTTTTGTTTATATCTGATATTGCAGGAAGAACCCAAGGAAGAGAGTGACGATGGTATGGGATTTAGCTTGTTTGATTAGAGGAAATCTTAAAGTGTATTTTTCCTTTGGACAGTATATTGATTTCAAGTTCTGGAAGTTGAATATATATACAATTTTTCTGTATGTATGTTCAAAATTTTGACTTATTGATTAAAGATGTATAGAAATTTCTATTTTCCTTTTTTGGTTAATTCTCTGTTTATATATGATAGGATTCAGAATCAGCATTGGTTATTTTTCTTAATATTAAACAGTTGCATTTGTGGAATGCAGTGGAAACAATATTTTTGGTCTATTGAGAGGCATTTGCCTGATGGAGTTAATTATTTTGTGTAAGCATCTGAAAATCAGGTTGCTTTAGAAATGAGAATATAAAAATTATGGGGAAATTAATTAAAATAACTAAAATTATAAGTGTTTATACGTTTTTAAACCAATCGTAGTGCTTTTTACTTTTATAAGCAAACCAATATTTTTATTCTAATAATAATCCCTTCTCATTTCACATAATTAATCTACTTACGTAGTTTTTATTTTATTTTACCATCATCTCCTCTCTCAACGTTCTTCTTCTATTAATATTCCAACGACAACATATTTTATCTGTATTGTCTCTGTCATTCATTATCATCATATATCAGGTAAGTTTATTTTGCGTTTCCTTTATATAAATAACAATCTGTATTCAGAAAACTGTAAAACTAATAACTTTTCTAGAAATAAAAAGTTTAAAACTGTAATCAGCACCTCTTGCGTGGTTTTCTTTTGCTTGAATCTTTTTATAAATATTTACATTTGTGCATTTAATAGTTTTGTTCCCCAGATTTAGGTAAAATCGAAAATCGTAGAATATTTCTGGTAAATTGCGTGGTTTGCATCTGCGTTTTGCGTTTTTTGCATTTTGCGTGGGTTGCGTTTTGTGTGTTTGTGTGTTTGCGTTTGCGTTTGTGTTTGTGTTTGCGTTTTGCGTATTTGCATGTTTGCATTTTGCGTGGGTATTTATCTCTCTTATATCTTTTATGCAGAAAATATGGGTAAACTAATATATTTGCTTAGATATGGTGGATATTGGGTTAATAGAGGTGATAATATGAAATACGTTGATGGAGTTCAAACATTTATATCAATTAGTAAAAAAATAAATTTTGATGGATTTGTAGAAGCAGTGTGTTCTCGTTTAGACATTTAATCAAAGTTACAATATTGTAAAAATTTACATGCAAAATCTGACCACCTATAATGATTTGTCATATTTATTGAAGAATGATTTTGATATACGGATTATAATGAGGTTATCAAAGACACATAAAAGGGATCTATTATTTCTTACAGTGTTTACAAGGCCTACAGAAGTCATAACTAATATGCAACAACAACGAACTGAACCACAGCCAAAAGTTCAATCACTTAAACCTATGGATGATGCGATTAACTCCTTGGATAATATATATTATGAGACGCAACCAGCAAGTATGCGTGAAGGCGATGAGGTTGAGGTTAGGATACATGATGAAATAAGAAGAGAGCAAGACCCTTTAGGGGGTACACCGGATAGAATTGATGAGATGGGTATTGTTCCGACATAAAACTTTCAATCGAACGAGGAAGAATATGGTGGTTATAATGATTGGGATGACAAGGGTGATGATATTGGTGATGACAGAAGTGGTAGTGATAATGGTGATGATGAAGAATGTGATGATGTTGGTGATGATAATGATGAAAACAGTGGTGCTAACAGGGTGGTCATGAAGCAGGAGTTGGTCCAAGTGGATTAGCTGAGAGAAGTTTATTTCATAACACTCCAACAATGCATGGCCAACCCATTTCTATTAATGTACAAGTTACAAATCCTTTTTTCGATGCTCTAGATCCTTATAGAGATGTAGAAAATAAGGGTATTGCATTATATGCAGTTCCACCACGAGATGGGAGAATCAAAGTGAATGATCAATTTACATGTAAACAGGTGTTGATTGATACGATGTATAGAGATGCTTTGGAAAAAGGCTATCAGATCAAGGTGACTAGTTTAAACAAAAAAAGATGGGATATCAAATGTGCACACGCTCAATGTAAATGGAAGGCAAGGAGAGTTAAATTACAAAACACAGATATTTTTGTATTACGGAAGTTGGAAACTCACACTTGCCCTCGGGATGCCATAATGCCTCACCACAGACAAGTAGGCAACGAACACTTGGAAAAATATTGCAATCTGTGTTTACTGCTTCTAACCGAATCTATAGGCAGAAAGATATCATAACGGATGTTGCAGATAGATACAAAATAGATATCTCCTATACTCAAGCTTGGCATGCTAAGAATTCGACGTTGAATGAGATTAGAGGTTCTCCCGAAGAGTCGTTCAAACAATTACCTGTATATTGTTACAATTTGGAACTGAAAAATCTTGGCACAGTTACACACATTGACACTGATATAGATAATCGGTTTCGTTTTGTCTTTATGGCCTCAGGTTGCTCAATTAGAGCATTTCAAGAATATTGTCGTCCTGTTATTTGTATTGATGGTTCTTTTTTAAAATGACGATATTGTGGTACATTTTTGTTGTTGTGGGTAAAGATGGAAACAACCAAATTTATCTTTTGACATTTGGTATAAGAGGAAAGGAAGAAACAATGACTTAGACCCATTTTCTGTGAGCATTACATGGGTGTATAGGTGATCTTCCAAATTTGGCTATCATTTCAGATAGACATCATGCTATCATTTCAGATAGACATCATGCTATCATTCACTCCGTGCATGAAGTGTTCCCAAATACACATCACGGTTGGTGCAACCATCATATCAAGGGTAATATGTGAAGCAAGTATAAACAAACAAAGCATATAGATGGGTTGTTTTGACGAGCAGCGAAAACTTATTGGATACCAAATTTTGAGGACGCAATGCGAATGATCAATGATGAAAATCCCTTAGCGGGTGCTTATTTATAGGGAATAGACTATAGACGTTAGACCCGTACTTATTTTCCAGGTCTCCGATATAATATAATGATAACAAATATTGCTGAGTCATTTAATGCCTTAGCACGACACATAAAAAAATTACCGGTTATGATGCTACTTGAGTTTTTATGTTCCACCATGCAAAAATGGTTTTACTCCTGACGCACTACGACAGGTTTGTATAATTTTTCCTACTTTTGTGCATGATGTTGAAATATGTACTTATAATATATTTGTAATCATGTAGAGGCTTCTACTAATCAACTCACTCCATGGGTTGAGGAGAAAATAGCAGGACATATCCATAAATCAACTAACATGGTTGTCAAACCAATAACTATGTACCGATATGAGTGCACGGTATGGGCCAGTCGATCGTTATAGTGGATCTATGTGCGAGGGAGTGCAACTGTAAGAAATTTCAATTGTCACATATTCCGTGTACACACGTTGTAGCCATGGTCAGGTTTCAGAATCTTTCTGATTGTTATCAATGGGTAAGCAAATACTATTCAACCGAATATTGACAAGCAGTATATAGAGAGAGTGTTGAACCACTAGGAGATCCTTCTGAATGGTTACGTCCGAATAATCTTCCCACGGTCCAGCCACCAATCATACAAAGTCGACGTTCAGGTCGACCATCAGAACAAAGAAGGAGACTATCGTAGGGGGAGGAAGTACGCCAACTTGTAATAGGGGTCGCGAGCGTGGGCATACTAGGATTACTTGTACAAACCCTTTATCCGAGGCAAGACGAGGACGAGGGACATGATGTGCTGGTCTTCCATTGCATTTCAAGTATCAGGTTGCTATACATTACATTTGCATTTCAATTTTATTTAAAACTATAATATTTTATGTGTCTTGTTACAGGTGTTTAGAATGGGTTGGAGTGGGTAAATGTACACTACAACTGTGGCAAAGTCGTTTTTTTTGTTTTGTATTAATCACTTTGTACATTAAACGTTGTATTTTTTTTTTTGTATTAATCAATAGATATTGTGCTGTAATTTAATATTTAAAAAAAATTCTTGCAAGGCCTATGCAAATAAGTTAATGTTGTGTCATTATTGTCGGCGTTATCATACCATTGGTCAAAATCAATATTCGTTTGTTGGTTCCCTTCCTGTGGTCGGCGTTGTCTTATAAGATCTATAAAAGGGCTTAATAGTGAAGGATTTTGGCAACAAAATTAAAATTTTCAATTTATGTTCACATCATATGTAACAATGGTATTGAAGAGTTTACATGGTTTTTCAAGAAATAAAACATAGAAATATGTAAACTACCTTATACCTTGTAATTTGATTTGAAGTTTGGAAGTTTGAATCACTAAAATAAGTGATCTCTTGACTTACACCATTCAAGGAAGAAAAATGAAAAAAAAGAGAAGTTTTTCCCTGCAAAGAAGAAGAAGAAAAGAAAAATATATATTTTTTCTTTATTTTCTCTCATATTTATTGCATTAAAACTTGATAATTATCAAGTTAAAACATATATTTAATTCTCATTGGTGGAAAAATAAGAGAAATGAGAATTTGACACATGTTAATTCATTTGTGCCCAAAATTAATCATTTTAACTTTCTAAACAATTTAAAAGGTGTAAAATGACAATTTTGCCCCTTTTCCGAATCTTATTCGAAAAGCACAATTTTTATCCTCAAAAAGTGCTAGCTAACCATGGATAAATATTTTCAGCTTCATAATACCATTTTCTTCCTTGAAATATAGATGTGACCTTCAAGATTCATAGTGACGTAGTCTGGGCCCCATATCGGACGATACGTTTCATTATATCATTATATAACCTAAAACTGTCGTTAACCGATATACTTCATTTTCTGCTACAAAATGAAACTCCCACTAATCATGTGGTATCATCTAGCAATGTCCCATGACCCCTACATCACAATGACATACAAGCTTCTCATAATATCAAATGAACCTTTCTTACTCACACTTACCATGTAGTCTAATCCCTCCGTCATTACATCCCGATTAAACTTGGATTTATGGAATGTCAAAATCCAATATTTAATCTTTTCGAATATTAAGTAATACATCATAATGTGCCACATCGAAACTCTTTTCTTGTGGTCTTTTATCTACACTGGCCAGTGTCTTAGATTTTCATATTTCTCAATATTCGTATGGAAACTCGGGAGTAGTCGAGCTGACAGATCCTTGTATGATCATCACTTGTCCTCTCGCTCAAGCAACATATGATCAAAACGGCTTCTGAACGAGACATGATTAGCTTCGTGGTATACACCGTATGAACCACACGTTCCGGAACGAAGCACAACTGTGATATCTCAAGTCAAAGGATCTATACACTAGTATGATTCACGATGTATCATTGACTACATATTAATGCCCATGTGATCATCGTTCAGCGGTCATGTTCGATAAACAATATAATAAAATAACCTTTGATCAGTTCTCTAACCATCAAATGGTTCCATTGTTTATCCATGTGTATATCCACCATGTCTAATATCATCCATTGATATACTGTGGTGATATAGCACACACCCACTATGCAATACTATTACCCAAACAGATTGCCTATGTAGGGAACGATTTGATGACGTTTATTAAAACTTATCGGGACCTTTCACATGTCGTATGCATGTAGTTAATATGGATGTAATATACAACTACAACATATATATATATATATATATATATATATATATATATATATATATATATATATATATATATATATAAAAGTGACGTTGAAAACATGTGAAGTATAACAGAACTTTTCTTTTATTAATAATGTATATGCAAAATATACAACCCTTAAAACCAATTAAAGCGATTAGTTTTTAGGGCATATTCTAACAAGTAGAGTCCCCCCTTTTTTGATAATTCTTCCCCGTAATGTCCTTCGAGTACTCGATCGAGATTGAAATGATGTCTCCATAGGTCTATGATCAGTGACCACTTCATAATAATCAAATGGACAAACATCGTCATCTTGGGGTACCTCAATAATGACCTCCGCTGACTCATCCTGTGTTATCATGAAAGATTATTATAATTATCGTCGTTACATTTTAAATGTTAAACATATGATTTTTTTTTTTTTTTTTACTAACCTCATATCCAAGGGTGGCATGAAACATATGTTGCATCTTAGACACTTTTGTTTCAATGGATGTTTGTCGCTCTTCAAATTCTCTAAAACGATCTTCTACTGTTTTTATAAACCCACGTAGCATTTTCTCAATACGAACATATTCAGTAGTAGATGTGGGTGCAATATGTGTAACACCGGGGATCTTCTTGTAGTTTCACGAGGGGACATTGATGTTCGATATGTGGATCGACGCTCTGATCCGGTAACCGGTGGTGGAGTCCATCCAGGCATGATTGGACCATGTACAGGTGTGCTTTGACGTGTGGGGTGAGGAGATTGAATTGCACCGCTAGATTGAATAGGGATACGATCATCATCAGATTCTTCTATGTACCCCATAAAATCCATAACCTCTCTAAACCAAACTGATTGCTTCTTCTCAGCAGATGAAATTAAGACAGAAGTGACAACATCCTAACAAATATTTTAATAAACATATCAATTTTTTATATATAACAAATTAACTTATTTTTTTATGTCAAAAATGAATTACATACCTGAAAAGTTCCAAATATGTTGTTCACAAGATCCCATCCTAACCGCTCAAGTGATTTCCATCTCAACATGCGAGGGATCCTATCTTTGGACTTGTAAGCTGCGAAACCCCCTAAGTTACTGAGAGTTTCATATATCCATATCTGCATCCCATATAAAGATAAAATTTATGAAATGAATATGCAACCCAAAAAAGTAAAAGAAAAAAAATATAAATAATATTTATTTATAAGGTTACCTGCAATGCAACTGTAAATCTCATCAATGCATAACATTATACTGGAATATCTGGATCGTATGTTCGATACTCATTCATAACTTCTTCATACAGTTTCTCCACTGCTCAGCTCATTGATTCTGCAGTCAACTTCCAACCCATAGTCCCCTATGGGAATCTATTGAAACTGTCCCAATCATCTACTAACTGCATTATATATTCTGATACCATTCTTCAGTTATCTACTCCCAATAATCTATAATGTATCAGATACAATACAACTATTTTGACTACATCTTCATCATTGTCTCCCCACGCTTTAGACATGAAACTTTTACCTAGATCCCCATGAGTCACTAATTTGCTACTTCGAAAGTACTTGTTTCTAAAATTCAATGAATTTACGGTTATGTATTCAATTATATCCGATTCTGTACTAAACCTCAATCTAGTAATCATAGCAAACTCAATCGGACTAAATCTACAATCGACCCAATTTAATCGAAACCAAAACACTTCTCCCAACTCACCCTTATTCACTTGTCGAAATAATACACTGTGTAATAGGGTTGAACTATATCCATGCAGTTCAAGATCCAAAAAATGTCCGAAACACGTTTGTCTAAATAATATTTTCTGTTCTGAACTTAATTTTGCTCTAATATGTTTCACCGTATCATTGTGACTACGAATATTAATGGGAACTCTAAAATCATGCGCATCATGAAATCGCCTCTCTCCCACTTGATTATTAATTGGGAATTTCTGAGAAAACAAGTTTAAAATGAAATGCTTTTAGTTTCATTTAATAAAGCTTAAATTTAAACAATTATAAAACAGATTTCACATTCTGTAATGAGCATTTTACGCGACTTTGCGCGCGGTTTGCGCGGTGTAAGCAAGCTCTTGCGAGGTTTGTGCAATGTATGCGCGCATAGTGCGGTTAACGCGGTTTGCGCAGTGCGTGACGAGCGATGTTTGCGCAATATGCGCGGTATGCGCGATGTTTGCGCAGTTTGCACGGTTATGCGTTTGTGCGCATTTATCATGGTTTGTGCAGTGCGTGAGCGGATGCGTAGTGCGTGATCAGTTTGCGCAGTGTATGTGCGCATTGCATAGTTTGCGCGGTGTTTGCGTGGCTCTGTAAATTTGCGTGGCTTTCGTTTTTCGACGACTATACTTTCAGGCATCCATTAACATCAAAACTTCATCATTGTATACCATTCGAAACATTCAAAAACATACATATATATAATTCGATAGATTTAGGGTTTCACTGTAAAACCCCTACCCACCACCGTAACCACCACAACTGATGCACATTCTCAGAAAAAATAATTTTTTCATCCAATACATCTCAACATTAAACCATCACAATAAATTATTTACACCGAATCATCATTTTATCCACAACATTAAACCAAATAAATAAATGCAAATGGTAACTAACCTGTGAAGCTATTGTTGATATATTGTCGTTGCCGCTTCAACTACTTTTAGGATATTCGTCGGTAATTCTCGCTCTGTGTTTTCAGATTTCTGATTTCGACCTCCTCTTTTCCGTTTTCGACAAAAGTAACTTTAAAAGTGTTTGACTTTGGATTTTAGTTGGTTTTTTAACATAAGGGTAAAATGGTTAAAAAAAGTAGTGTTTGCTTAATTTGGTAAAAAAATTTTACGTTGATCTAAAAACGTATAAACGCTTATAATTTTACTTATTTTAATTAATTTGCCAAACTTAGGAGTTGAATTTGTTATAAATTTAATTTCTTCACTTGAAATTGATTTTAACAGGTAAAATAATTGTTCAAAAAAACTATATTTACTCACTGTCCATATACAAACATGTACACATTTATATGTCTCATTGAATAATTAAAAATTTTTAAATTAAAAATAAAATAATATTCAATTATATAATAACACAAATATATAAATATTTATGTATTTAAATTAAGTACATACAATATTTTGAGTTGGTTCATTGATGATAGCTCCAAATACAAGTCAAGGATGAGTGGGAATTGTGTTTCATTCCCATTACTTCACACACATTTAAATAGAATAACTCAATGTTCATTGTAAATTTGTTGAATATTGATTTTTATTTCTTTACCAGTGCACTTGGCAAGAGCTTTGGTAAATTTTTAAGGTGATGAGCTTAAAAAAAAGGCCACCTATCAATGTAACTATGACCAGAACCGGATAAACAAGAGACTTCGACATTTGTCAAGAGGAATACAACAATTGATCAAATCATATTATAGCTCCAAGGGGAAATGTAATCTATCCTACAGAGCAAGTTAATTTTTTATTAATAAAAACCCACCAAAAACATAGAGTTTCTAAACCGTAGAATGACTTCCAATTTAACTCAAAAGAATTTCTGAATTGTACATTCATAATGCTCTCCATCCTCGCTCTCAACTATCAAGTGTTCAAAAACAGCAAATGGGATCAATTTCAAAGGTGTATTTTGATAGCTTTATTGTACAAAAGTTTAGAAAAAAACCTATGAGATCCACCTACTTTCTTTAAAAGAGATAAATCAAGGCATAAGACATTGTTGCTCCTAGTCTCCAACTAGATTGGTGAAAAAGATGACTGGAGATCACGAGTCATGGATAAAAAAGGTGTTTTGAAGTGTTCGCACACAGAGCATAAATAACAACAGGACATTCATTACAATAAATTTAATGTTTGCACACTTATACAACCAGCAGCAGGGCAATCATCAAACCGAATTGATTCGATTTCATTAACAAGAAAACAATGACACCAAGCAGTAGCAGTCAAGTGCAAGTATTATGACAGATGACTATCCATAGAAATGCCTTGGTAATATATTGAAATACAAAGGAATCAATGGTTTTGCAACTTATTGCAGTGTAATTATTTAAATAAGCAGAAAAATGTGGGGTTGGTATGAGCAGAAAGTAGATATTTAAAACAAAATTCACATCTCAGTTGTATCATGTATGCAGTACACAGCCCTGCAATGCAGTTATCATTGAATCATGATTATCCACACACAGCAAATTCTTTATATGGGAAAAATCATGATTGTCCACGCATAGCTAGTACTTGATAAAGATGATCTGGAAAAAATGAAATTTCAAACATGTGCATTATTAACAACAATGTTGCTTTACCAATGGGCTGGCAAACAAGAAAATGGTGGCCAACCCTGCTCCTCTGAGGAAATAAAGGAAGAGCCCTAGAGGAGCAGGTGCATGCATAAAAACATACATGGTTCTGGAAATTAAATCCTTGAATTATACATTACACTAAAATGATTTTATCATAGAAAATGTGTGAGCAATTTCAAGAAACAAATCCTAGAAGCTAGTAGATAAAACTAATCTTTTTTACTATTGTAATCAATGTTGAACCATAACTATCTGTGACACAGACTTGAACTAACCCCCAGTTTAGCACATTCAACACATTGGGGAAGTTGCGAAATTGATGGGCATCAATAAAAGAAAGAATATATCGTACAGAGTTACAGTGACAAATGAGAACTACTTCAGTCGATAGGTAAATTTTTTCTCAACTAGAGTTTCTCAAAATCTTCTTGGGGTGGAACCTTTGAAGTCTAAATTTAAATTCTTCAACACATTGTCTTCAAAACCATCTTTTATTTTTTCTCACAATTGACCACCCTCTTCACATAAGGAATAAAAAGTCTGAAATTTAAATAAATTTAATAATTATATATACAGATTAACTTCCAGATTAAGATATAGCCAACAGTAAAAAGATGTGTTTAGGCAGAACTACCAATTCATAAAATTTGATTCGATGAAATCTTGTCTTCATCTATTACCACAAACTGCAACCACGCATCAGATAATCGAAAATATAGCTAATTCCAGTAGCTCACTGTCAGCCCTTAAACAGCTACTTTGCAAAATCTAAACTAAAATCAATATAGAATGATTTGTCTTTTTTTGAAAACCTATGATATTCTCTGCAACTTTAATATTAATGCTATAACAGAGAAAAAAAACCCTAAGAAACAACGAACTTTAATTCACAGCTATTAGCACAGAATTTCAATCGTTATAGGAGATCACACACTCAATAAAGAACGAGTAATTTATAAATTCATGTAATTCCCCATGTAAATAATGTAACCATAAATATAGAGGCACAAGTAATAACGTTGTTGAAATTCAACCAGTTATCAAGTTCATAAAAAACCCTTATTCAACTAAAGAAAATATCAGTCTTATCAACAAAATTTAAAAGCCACGAGGTCGCAAATCCAAACACTCACACAATCGATCACTCAGATTTCTCCAGCTGAAGGCGTTCAAGGGCTTTCTGGTGTGCCCAGGTCTCGATGGTGAGATCAGGCTTGGCGTTAAGTCCAACGCCCAAAATCACGACCGTCAAAAAGCTGGTGATGTAGCAGGGAAGCTCCCAGTCTTCCCATTTACGTGACTGCCCAGGTGGTGGTGGAGTCCGGTTGAATAGGTAGCCACTGGGCTTCTCTTGGTGGCCTGGGCTCGTCCACCGGCTCGGACCGGCGTGGGTAGAGCCAAAGCGAGCGAAGAGGCGGTGCCGGAGCATGCTGTTCAATGCCATGGGAAGAGTATGAAGGGAATGGTTGTCGATGGATTTTGGCTGTGACGAAGGAGAGGAGAGGCGTCCTTTTCTACAATTATAAAAATAAGTTTTTATATATATAAGTAATTAATAATTTAGCCATGGCTAACGGAGTCAAATGCCAAAGAACTCACACGTGTAACAAATTAACTTAATTAGGATGATTAATTAAATTAATACCCATATAACTAACTAGCACAATTAAGTATGATATTGTTTTCATTCTAACATCCCAACAAAGCCATGAAATAAACTCGAACCCACAGAACTTAAAGTTTCATCAATGGTATTTTACTTAAAACTTGAAATTAATTAAGAAAGATCATCATATTCAGATATTGAGATAAATCTTAACTTTAAATTATACAATATATTTAAAGATAAATTATGTTTGATATTTTCATGTTAATTTACTAGATTTTTGATTGATTTATTTATTAATTAGTAAATTATATCCAATACGAGTATTTGTTACCTTATATGCATATGGACGTGTATTAGGTAAATGTTAGAACAAAGGGTTATGTAAACCTTATATGCATATGGGCGTGTATTAGGTAAATGTTAGAACAAAGATATATATAAAATTTCGTAGTGTATTATAAACTGTGTGAAATTTGCAATGTGTAGAAGCTTATTAAAATTTCAGTATGTTAAATGAGTCCAAAGCTACACAATATGGGTAAAATCTTGGGTATGGAATTGAGCACTTGTTATGGGGGGATTAAGTGTAAACATTTAAAGGTAAGAGGGGCTGGTAAGGGTATTTAAGAGGGAAATGAAACATTCTTGAATAATAGGGTATTGAAAATTTTCATTATACGCAATGATGGACCCGGAAATAAAATTTAGAAGAGTCAATATTAGAATAATACAAATAAATTTTAAATACAAATATTTGTTTTAATAAAAATTTATTAACTAATATATTTATAATTGTCCTCAATGTAATTTTATTTTTTGAAAATATTGTAAAATGACTTTGTTATCAGTACTATCTAATACAACATTTTTGTTATAAGCAATTAGAGTCAGATTTGAATCAACTTGACTTGATCTTAAAAATCAGTTCTGCACAAATTCATTTAATTCAAATTAAACCCAAATTCAAGTTGAAGATTCTCTATATAAGCAATACTATCTAATGCATCATTTTCTATATAAACATAAATTGTATTCTTTTAAAAAACATCTATATAACAATATTTAAGGGAATTTTTTAATAAGCAATTAGGTGTATAATTGTTTGTTTTATTTATTTTGTCATTTTCTTTACTTTCATGTTATATATATATTTTACATATTTATATTATATTCTAGAAAATATAATTCAATTAATTTTATTAAATAATATATATTTATAAATGAATGATTTTAATATATTCAAATCTTAATCCAAATCGGACTAAAACGTATTTTTTCAATTTGGTTTAGTTTGGTTTGAACATTTTTAAATCGTTTTTTCAGTTTAGTTTGAAAAAGCTTTCAAATTTTACCAAACTTGACCGTGCACACCATTAAAAACAACCTCAACGTGATTTTATTTTTATGGTATATTTTAAAAGCTATTTTATTAGAATTTTTGACAGAGGTATATTGAAATTTTTAACACTTTCATTTTGAACAGAGGGAATACTAGTAGAGAACTTTTTCCAAAATGGAAAGAGGACATGTTATATTATACAATTAAATTTGAAACTAATATAAGAGATAAATTTTAACTTTTATAAACTTGAAACTAGTGTTAGGGGTAAATTTTAACTTTTCTAAACTTGAAACTAATACAGTTGCAACTAATATTATACAATGAAAATACTGAACACACTTTTGGATTTTTTTTTTTAAAAGGGGAGTCAACCCCCCTTGATCACCCTACGTCCGCCAGTGACTATACATAAGCTATACATAGATTATGTAAACTCTCGGGGGAAACTTAAATACATAATATTGGTTTTTTAATTAAAAATATATCATTTTATATCTTATATATTACTATCATAGGATTGATCAAGATGTTTGGGATTAATCAAAATGTTTGTTGTGATTGTTCATCTTTAGATTACATACAATGGATAGGTTGAGTCGTTGAGTGACCATTTGCATATTGACTATGGATAAAATATTAGCTAAATTGTTATAAAACAAAAAGGAACAATAATCGAGATGTCTTATAGTACGAGGATAATAATAATGTTGCTTATTACATTATCTAATGTTATGATTCAATCAACCCCTTTATTTATGACACTTGCCCCAAATTCAAAATGAGTATCTTTAGTTCTTGGTCTCGAACCATGTAGACATGGTAGTGGTCATAACCTACATAACAAGGCAATACATGTGATAAATGAACCTTCCAATCCAATGGGGAACAACATAATTTTCCCTTAAGGACCAATATTAAATTTCAATGTCCTCCCACCACCTCCCTACCCACCCCCTCCTTAAGGTGATATAGAAAAAGGTGATAAATCCCAATAAGATTAATAGTGATGACGGTGATGCTAATCTTATTGTTGATGACTAATGCATATGATTTTATAGATGCGTCTGATTTAGACTTATTGAAAACCACTGAGGAATAGATACATGGAAGAAAGGAAAAAATGGTTGACATTGTGTTTGCACTTGAAATTGACTAGTATGTACACATGTAAACTTGATTATAATGTCAGTTTTGACTTAGGAAATGTAAAAGGAACTAAAATTATAAAGTTAATGTTAGTTAACCTTATTCATGATGTTCTATGGCATGATATATTGGCCCAAAATGATCATATAAATTAGATCCATAAGTATACTAGGCCACCTAAACTTAACCCCATGTCAAAGTTGTCCCTAATGACCATCGAAATATATCAAATGAACATCTATTTGATAACAGTCTAATGTTTAGGGACTATATTTTCTCAAATGTTGATGACATCTCAAAGGACCTATGTATGCATCCAAATGTTGAAAGAGGACAAATTGATGCTAAAAACAACAATAAGATTATAAATTAGCAAGTATTAATTTTGTATTACACACTTATATTGTTAGCAACACTGTTAAACTAGTTAAAAAATGATGCTTGCATCTAAGTATCTGTAATACCCTCAAATACGTTCTAGGGGCATTTATATCTTTTGACCATGCTTTAAGACATTTCTAGTTTTAAATATATATGTTCACATGTATGTGTGTGTGTGTGTGTGTGTGTGTGTGTGTGTGTGTGTGTGTGTGTGTGTGTGTATATATACACACACACAAAATAATGATAAAGAGACAAAGATATATATATGGATATATATAAATTAAAATGTTTGTATATATCTAAAGAGAGAAAAGACAAAAAAGGGAATTTATGCTTTTTTCATCATCTTCTCCTATCCATTTCAGAAGCCAGTCTTCTTCATGCTATTTTCTTTTGTTTTATGAAGAAAAATGAAGGAATTGAAAGGGTTTTGGAAGACAAAATAAAAAAAGAAAAAAAGGAAGCACTTTAGAAGCCTTAGTAACAAAAAGATATCTTTCTTTTCCTTTTACCTATATTTATATATCTTGAATGCATGTTATATGAATATGTTAGTGTGTTTTGGTGTTGATTTAAGGTAGTTTTGATAATAAAAGAAGCAAAACAAAAAGGAGGGAGCCAACTTGCAAAGCTTGACTTAAAACAAGGTAAAGGGTATTATCCTTGGTATGTTTCATGTTTTATGCTTTTAGTTCCTTGGCTCTATGTTATAAATGATAATTTTGAAGTTGAGAAATGTTGTTTTGCCATTTGGGGTATCTATGTGTGTTAGTTTGTTCATGGCAGAAAGTTGGATAATATTTACTGTTTTGCCATTGAT
Source organism: Mangifera indica (assembly GCF_011075055.1). Taxonomy (NCBI): domain Eukaryota; kingdom Viridiplantae; phylum Streptophyta; class Magnoliopsida; order Sapindales; family Anacardiaceae; genus Mangifera; species Mangifera indica. The sequence goes on along the minus strand of NC_058145.1, from coordinate 4,484,593 downwards.
TTCGTCCCACATTTTGATTGTCTTATTTGATGAATCATGAGTGCTATTATAGCTTGTTGGAAAGCTCTTTGAATTATCGTTTCAATGATATATATCTTGTATGAATTAGAGACTATTTGGACTGTTAAATTATATGAAAAAAAAAATCGCCTTACAAAATAAATAGTGAATACAGTTTTTTGCCACTGATTTTGTCCCAAATTTTGACTACTTTATATGATGAATCATGAGTGTCATTATAGCTTGTTGGAAAGCTCTTTAAATTCCCTTTCCAATGATATATAGCTTGTATGAATTAGAGACCGTTTGGACTATTAAATTACATGAACAAAAAGACTGACTTACTAAATGAACAGTAAATACAGTTTTTTGCCACTGATTTCATCCCACGTTTTGACTGTCTTATTTGATAAATCATGAGTGTTGTTATAGCTTGTTGGAAAGCTCCTTGAATCTTCTTTTTAATTATATATAGTTTGTATGAATTAGAGACTGTTTGGACTATTAAATTGTATGAATAAAAAGACTGCTCTACCAAGTGAACAATCCCATGTATAGTGAATTACAGTTTTGGAAAGAAAGAAAAGGAAGAGAAAAGAAAAGGAAGAAAAGAAAGAAAGGAAAGGAAAGAAAGAAAAGAAAAATAAAACAAGAATAAAAGAAAGAAAAACAAGAAAAGGAATTTGGTGTTCAGGATTCAAGGGTCATCCCAAGAGTATGGTCTGGTTGGTTATGAATAGTTTAAATGGAAGCAAGATTAGTAAGATATAAGCACAGGTGCATGCTACGAACTATGAGGGGGCACTTTACACTACACTGGCCATAGTAGGACACATTCGCAGTAGGACACATTCGTAGTAGGACATAGACCCACAAGAGGGGCTGCTCGTAGTAAAGTATGCTCATAGTAGAGCATAATTCAGATTTAGAAATGGTATAATGAGAGAAAGAAAGAGAGCTCGAGCTTAGAAAAGTGTCAAATCCTTGTAGTCAGCTTTCAAAAGTATCAAATGGATACTAGATGGGACAAAGTGTGACCCAAAGAGTAAAGAATGAACTAGATTATCCCCTCGATTCCTTATGAAGGTTATGGTGTGAGATTGAGTCCCGAGAATGAGTTAGAATAAGAAAGAAGATAGTTTAGTTAATTACTTCCCTTTACTGAGTGTTTTTATCTCTTACTTCCTTTTCTTTTATGATTGCAGCTACGGGTGATTGAGGTAGCTGCGAGATAGGGTCAGGTCAACAAAGATTGATTCAGACTAGGGTTAGTTACCTATAGTTTTTGTTACATGCATATGATATTGTTGATTTTTAGCCTTACTCAGATAGTTGTATAGTTGTATCTAAGGGCATGTATATGATTACTCCATGATCTCAAATATTTTCAGATGAGTTTTCATATGAGATATATACATTTCTTCTTCGCTTCCAGATTTTTAATTTTCTTAGAATAATTTCTAAACACTTTTAGTGATAAGTTCATTTTAAAGTATTTAAAAAACAAATAGACGCTCCGAATATTAATTCGTAACATTTCTCCTTCAGAAGGTAGTACTTTTAGGGAGGGATGTTACAGTATCTCAAGCGCAAGACGATTGTGATATGATGACAATTCGTTTATATCTTACTCTAATAAGACAACATAAGATGATTAGTCCTTTTTCACCATCCAACCATGTATTGTCTAAGGATATTTTGGGTAATCCAAAGAAAATAATTTATGATGGTTGTCTCAACTTTTTTGTCAAATTCAAAGGCAATAATTGTATGATCACATCAACCGTACTTAGCATACCATATCAAAGTATGTTGAAGTTTAGTGGTCTTACCTTAAAATACTGGGAATAATATAATGAGTGTGTTATAAATTATAATAAAAACTGAAGCAGAAAAATAGAAAGAAGAGAGAGTTAATCTTGAAAAATGAAGTAAAGGATGTGTGTATTTATTCTCATAAAAAAAAAAAAAGCTTATTGTCTTATACAATATGAATGAGGAGGGCATTTATAATGACAATTTTCACTATATATAAGAGATGAGTCAGCCAAGACAATAAATGTTCTGTATCAAATATCTCAAATTGATGTCTAAGCCATTAATGCCCACGTTTTTTTTTACTCCATATGCCCTTCATTCCCTAAATGCATTCTCATTACCATTAAATGCACTCATTGTCTCTAAATGTATTTTTATGGTGGAAAGCCACTAATTCTACAACACTCCTTCTTGGATTTATACCACTTATAAATAATTACATTAACCTTGCTAAAGAAAAATTCAATTGGATAAAAACTAAAGTGAAGAAACGCAGTTATTTAATGTCCTATAATGTGGGGTTATACATGCTTAAACTACCTTATTAAAAACTTTACTAGGAAAACCTAGTGAGACAAAACCTAGTCAAGGAAAAAAGAATATAGTGCATATTTTGTGTAATATGTGAGAAATTTCAAAAATTTACTTCCTCTGATAAATGTTCCCCTTTTTTATAGTAAGATTAATTTAGTTGTTTGCTAAGTCGTTGTATATCGATGTTATACACTAAATTTTCAAATGTTAATATTGGCAATTTCTTGATGAACAAATCTACAAGATTCTCACTAAATTGTATTTGTTTGACATCAATCTTTTGGCTTGGCTAAAACTCATGAGTGTAAAAGAACTTCAGTAAAATATGTTTAGTCATGTCTCTTTTGATGTATCCACCTTTAATTTGAGTAGTACATGTTGAATTGTCTTTATATAATATGGAAAGAGTGTTTGTTGTAGAGGAAAGTCTACATGTATTCTGGATATGATGAATGACAGAACGTAACCATATGCATTCTCGACTAGTTTTATAGAGAGCTAAAATCTCTAAATGATTTAAAGATGTTACAATCAAAGTCTATTTGGTAGAGTATCATAATATTGTTGTGTCATTACAAGTGAAAACATATCATATTTGTGAACGGACCTTACAATGATAAAAAAGATAATCAACATTTACATATCCAACCAAATTAAGATTTTTAGAGGATTTGACATAATAGAATAATCTCAAATCTCTAATTTCACATAGGTAATGAAATATATATTTGATTTTGTTCTAGTGATGATAAGTTGGTGCAGAGCTAAATCGGGTTAACAAATTGACTGCAAAGGATATATTCAGTTTAGTGCATTGAGTTAAATATAATAAGAATCTAATGACATTAAAATATGGTATTTCAGGACCAAATATCTTTTCATCTTCTTCTTTAGGATGGAATAAGTCTTTTTTTTTTATTAAAAAAACCAAACAACCATTAAGGTGCTCAAAGGGTAAGCCTTATTCATATTAAAACATTTTAGCAATTTATCAATATATGTTGATTGATAGATAAGTATTTCATTTGAATTGTGCTCGATCTACAAACTGAGACAATATTTTGTCTTCCCAAAATCCTTCATCTCAAATTTTTTTAGATGTTCAATAGTTTTTTAGAGTTCTTCAGGAGTCTCAATTAAATTTATGTCATCAATATTAACTGTTAAAATGACAAATCCTGATTTTGAACTTTTAATAAAGACATATGGGTATATAGGGCCATTCACATAGCTATCTGTTTTTAAATATTCACTAAGGGGATTGTACTACTTTCTTTTAGATTGTTTTAATTCGTATAATAATCTTTATAATTTTATTGAGTACATATCTCTTGTATTAACCCTTTTTGGTTCAGACAATTTATATTTTTCAGGAAGTTTCATATAAATTTTAATAGGCCAAACGACTATTTCCCACCCAAGGTTTGATGTTTTCTCAAGTTTCCACCCTTTAACTATGGAAACACCAAATACCCACCCATGACCGGTTAGATTTAACAAAACCCTAACGGTGGTAAGGGTAAAATCATCATTTTCGCTATAATATTAAAAATAAACTAAAATAGAATATAATTTTGCCCCCCTAAACTTTAAAAACTAAAATTTTCCCTCAGCCTAAGTTTTAAAAAATCGTAACTTCACCCTAGGGTTTGGTTTTGAAATCTCCGGTGACCTCTCCGACTCCGTTGCTGACGGCTTCTCCCTCCTAAAGCAACCTCTCCTTTTGGCGATCTCTTTTCTCTCATTTGGAGGTCTGATCGACATCGGAGACACCTTGGGAAACGAAGAACTTCGTCGGGGAAGATGAAGTTTTTCATCTTCCCAGACAAAGACGAAGCCGTCGTCTTCCCAGAGGTCTTCTTCTGGGAAGACGAAGAACTTCCCAGACGAAGACGATGGCTTCGTTTTCGTCTGGGAAGACAAAGAACTTCATCTTGGAAGACGAAGAACTTCGTCTTCCCCGACGAAGTTCTTCGTCTCCCAAGGAGTCTCTGACGCCAATTAGACCTCCAAATGGGAGGAAAGAAATCGTCGAAAGGAGAGGTTGCTTCGGGAGGGAGAAGCCGTCGGTAATGGAGCCGAAGAGGTCACTGGAGATTTCAAAACCAAGCCTTAGGGTGAAATTGTGATTTTTTAAAACTTAGGCTGAGGGAAAATTTTAGTTTTTAAAGTTTAGGGAGGCAAAAAGAGATAAAAATTTTAGGCGTTAGGGTTCTGTTAAATCTAACCAGCCATGGGTGGGTGTTTGGTGTTTCCATAGTTAAAGGGGGGACATTTGAGAAAACATCAAACCTTGGGTGGGAAATAGTCGTTTGGCCATTTTAATATCCAAATTTTCATACAAATAAGCAGTTGCTACTTCCATTAAACGTATATTTAGTCTTTTAGAGACTTTTAATATGATTATATCCATAACAAGTGCATATATTTCATCAAAGTTTATCCTTGACCTTTGAGAAAAATCTTAGGGTACAAGTCTTGCTTTATATCTAACAATCTTATTTTTCTCATTTCTTTTCTCTTACAAATACTTATTTATATCCAAAGGGTTGGACGTCTTTAGGTGTTAAGACCATATGCCTAAACACTTGACATTTTGCAAGTAAAGTTAATTCTACTCAAATTGCTACTTCTCATTTAGGTTTATCATATCTTTGTCTATACTCAACTACAGTACGTAGTTCGAAATTATTATCATTCATAATTTAAGTAGCTACTGCAAATGAGAATACGTCATCAATTTTAACTATTTCATGATTCCACATCTCTCGTGTATACACATAATTTATAAAGGTTTTTGTATTAGCATTTTCTTGTATTTCAAGGGTTTTAGTCTCTTCAGGGACCATAATACCTTCTGGAGAAATATCAATGAGTGTGAACTCTTCAATTATTTTAAGAGTATCATGATTGATATTTGTTTGATTCTTTGCCTTTCTTTTTTGAAGAATAGTGTCCTTCGATCCAATAAGTCTACCACATTTCTGGCATGCATTAGATTGATTAGTCATAGCTCAAATAGACTATTTAATAGTCACATTAATTCTTGCTAGTACATTGGCAATTAGTACATGTAATCTTATCACTTTTGTCATATCTACAAATGCATCAAATATTTGATTGACAATAATTTGTAAATACACTATCCTCTGTACTTTAATTTTACTTTGGGATATACAAGGATCTAGATGAGACATGATAGGTACGTACCAAGTAAGTTTATGTCTAATTTTATGAGGTATTTTCTTTTTCCCCAATTGTGGGAATTTTGTCTCATCAAAGTGATATTCTGCAAATCATGCAATAAAAAGATTATCTGTTAATGGTTTCAGATACTTAATAATGGATGATGAATAATATCTAACATAAATTCTCAAATGATGTTAGAATCCTATTTTTGTGCATTGATAAGACGCAGTAGAGACATATACAACACAACCAAATAACCTCAAATAAGATATATTAGGTTGGTGATCGGAAACCAATTATAGGGGAGAATATTTATGATAACAAAAAGGTTGCAAGCGAATTAACGCTACAACATATAATATATCATGTCCTCACATAGAAGTCAACAATTGAGTTCTTAGTAATAAAGTATGTACAATTACTCGAAGTCATGTGATAAGGGACTCAATTAATCCATTTTGAGTATGGACATGTGAGACTGAATATTCAACATCAATCTCCATAAATATATAATAATCATCAAATATCTTGAATGTAAATTCACCAGTAGTTTCTTGTTGTATTGACTTGATTGAATAATCTAAAAAATATTCCCTTAATTTGATAATTTGTGTTAACAGTTTAACAAAAACAATATTTTAAGTTGGCAATAAACAAATATGAGACTATCATGCATATGCATTAATTAAGAGCATAAAACATCGAAATGGCCTACTTGTGTAGATGAATGTGTCCACATATGTCCCTTTGAATCCTTTATAGGAATAATAGGGATTTAGCTCCAATTTTAGAAGGAGATGGTCTGATTAATAATTTGCCTTGTGAACAAGTGGTGTAGAATTTTTCACTAGACAAGAAAATATTATGATTCTTTAGTGTATGTCCATGTAAATTTTTAATAAGTCTATTCATCATTATAGATCCTGGGGGACCTAGACGGTCATGCTAAAGTATAAAGATTTTTAGATTAGAGAACTTTTGGTTCAATATTGTGTAGGTTTTAATTACCTTTATAATTATATAATACAATCTAAATGATAAAACGGACAGTTTTTCTAGTACATACCTTTTTCGAAGACATTATCAATTATACATAGATATTTTGCACCATTTTCAATCATGGTTTCAATAGGATAACTATTATTTTTTATATCTTTAAAACTAAATAGATTTCTTCTAGATTTATTTAAATATAATGCATCATTGATGTTTAATCTGGTCTCATTCTTCAGCAAAATTGTGGTTGTTCTAGAACCTTCAATCAGTTTTATTAATTTTGATATAGTGTTTATTTTAGCCTCAACTAGTGATAAAGTTAAGAAAAAATTATTTTTCTTAAATATGGTGTGTGTTGTTATACTATTCACAAGACACATGTTTCGATAACCAACTTTTGAAGTTAACGCTTCAATTTCGGAATTCATTTTCTTTCATTTTAAAATTTACATTAGTCATTACAAAATTTGAAAAGAAGAAAAACATAGTACTAATTACACAACATAATATGTATGATTACTTAATCTTGAAGGAATTCTAAAATATCAAAATTCTCCATATTGATAGGATCCAGATTATCAATACAATTTGATTTGATTTTCTTGTTAGTATTTTTGATAAATGTTTGGTATAAATCCACAAAATGTTTAGGCTTACAATAAGTACGTGGCCAATGGCCTTTGGAAACATATCTATAATATTTACTTTTATGATTATGTGGTTTACTCTTTATCATTTTTCCTCTGTCTTGTTTGCTTTATCTCTGGTCCATTTATGGTGGTGAGATTTTCTATTATGACTACCTTTAAATCAAAACTTATTTTGTCTAGGATCTCATCTGCGCCCACGATAACTACTACTGATAGTCATGTTTACTTCAAGGAATAACGCAGTGCCAATGGGGCGTGTTTGATGGTTTCTCAATAACAATTCATTATTTTGTTTAGCCACTAGCAAACAATATATTAATTTAGAATATTTTTTTAAATTTTTTTTTCAATATTGCTGCTGTAGAAGCATATTTGATGAATGAAATATGGAGAAAGTTTTCTCTAACATATTTTCTTTAGTTATTTTTTTTACATATAATCTCATTTAGGAAACTATTATAAACATTACAGAGTTATATTCACTTATAGATTTAAAATCTTAAAAGCATAAATAAGTTCATTCATATTGTATCATTGGTAGTGTCATCGACTTTTCATAATTGAATCTTTCTTTTATGTTCCTCCATAACTCTAGTGGATCCATAATATTCACATATTCTGCTTGTAATCCTTCATGGATGTGGTGATGAAGGAAAATGGTAGCCTTGGATTTATCTTGTTGGGATGTTTTATTTTCTTCTTTTATTGTTTCTCTAAGGCTCATAGCTTTAAACGAAGAATCGTGTCCAAGGCTCGTTTAGTATAATTTTCTCCATCCAATCAAGGGGCAATTTATTGAAGTTTTACGAGATTTGTCATTTTCACGAACTATAGGGTGATGAAAGTAATAAAAATTAGTGATATGATAGAAAAAAATTATGTTAAAACTTTAGGTTCATATTTGTCTCATATTCACAAAATTTATAGTTTTGTAATTACTATTTAGAATATTATAGTATATAAAACTTAAATAATATTTCAGACTTTAATTTCATCTTTTTCATAACTTATGCAAACTTCAAGTTACAAATGAGATATAATTATAATAAATATTTTGATGAAACTTGAGACTTTGGGTCAATATATATATTTTCACAATTTTGTAAACTTCATATTACAAATCGGATATAATTACTATGACATAAATAAATATTCCAATGATATTTAGGACTTTATGTCTATATTTATGATTTTGTAAACTTCAGGTTGCAAATAATAATATTTAGGACTTCGAATCCAGATTCATAATTTTGTAAACTTTGGGTTGTAAATTAAATATAATTATAAATAAAAAATTAAACAGAAGAATAACAAAAATTAAAATATTTATAGTTTGTATTTTGTAAATAGGACAATATTATAATTGAGATATTCATATTTGTAATATATAAATAAAATAATGATATAATTAAAAAATTATTAATATTATGATATACCTTAACAGACTATACTGATAACATATTATAAATTATAATAAAAAATGAAGCAGAAAGATAGAAAGAAGAGAGAGTTAATCTTGTGAAACGGAGTAAATGATATGTGTGTATTTATTCTCATAAAACAAAGAAGAGATTATTGTCTTATATAAAATGAATTGGGGTATGGGGTAATTTATAGTGAAAATTTTCACTGTATAGGAGAGATGGGTTAGCTAAGACAATAAATGTTTTGTATCAAATATCTCAAATTGATGTATGAGTAATTAATGCCCACATTTTTTCTACTCCATGCGCCTTCCTTTCCTTAAATGTATTCTCATTGTCTCTAAATGTAATTTTATAGTGGAAAGCCACTAATTCCATAATAGAGTGCATAAGCTGATCCATTATGTTTGTGCAAGCATTCATGCTAGTATCTTGTTAACAAAACATATTTGATTAGTAACGTACATGACTACAAAGGAACAAATGACCCTAGATAATAAATTTGTGCTTTATTAATGTATTATATGTATTTGTTATATTTTACTATTTTAAACATATTTAGTCATATCTTTGAACTTAAAACATATAAAATATGTATTTTATATGTTTGTCATATTAAACCCGTATTAACAGTTTTTATATATATTGCCTCACTTTTGAAATTTTCCTTTGACAAAGAATAAAATGATGTCATTTTATAAAGCACAAAAAAAGGTTGTTTTATATAAAGTATAAAAATTTCAACCAAACAATAATAAGTTGTGTTCTTTTTTTTTTTTTCAAAATAAAAAAAATCATTACAATTTCATTTTTTTTCCTTTTTCTTTTTATTTCTTACCATCAACTCATTATTTTATTCTTCAACTTGTTGGTGTTTGGAAATAATAATTCATATAGGTGATCCAATCAAAATAAAAAACTTATTACTTTCTCAAATTTATACTAAAATAGTAGATATTGTTTTGGTTGTAAAGAAAACTCGAGCATGATTTATAATAAATCTTTTTTTATTTATATCATTTGACATTAGAACCACATCTTGATCCATTTTTGAAAAAAATACAAGTTTAATTTATCTTATTTTGTAACACAAGCACTAGAACTTGAATATCTTTTCAGTTAGAGCAAATGATGTAGGACAAGATAAACATTTTAAAGACATAATATAATGTTTCTCCATTTTTTTATTTAGGGTTTAGAGTTTTTTATTAATATTTACATCCAAAGTGTTTTTTTGTTTTTTTTTTAATTCTTGAAAGATAATATCTATATAATTTGAATTTAACTCGACCATAGAAGATAAATATAAGATATAAATTATTTATTATATAGCTAAATCTCTTCATATTAAATAGAATAATATACTATTGTGATTTATTAATTAGCTATGTTATATGTTTGAAAAATTATAATTGAATCTTGATTATATATTGTGTTTGAAAGTATTGAGACCACAATTTGAAAATCAATTATATATTGTGTTATGTCAGGTAAAATTAGGATTTTAACCATGTGTTACATTAAAAATGCTTAAATGAGGATTAATATTGTCATAATTTTGGAAACATATTACTGGTGATGTATTATATTAAACTTATATATACACATTTTGTATATTTATTGTATTTGAATTTTATAAATGTATTTTTACAAATGTGTTTTTAACTAATTATCGTATCATATCCATATATATTTTTATACCATTTTTTCTCATTCTCGTAATTACTAACTAGACAAATGACACATACAAATAGAAAACTTTAGATACATACCTCTTATGGGAGTATACCGAAAAAAATGTGTACAACTAGACTATTTAAAAACTTTAATGCATTATCATAATTATAAAACATGCAAAAATGTGATGTAATAAAAACATTTTATAAGTCAAACTTATAAAATAATAATTATCTGAAAATTTATGTTATAAAATAAAAGCATCAATGTTTCTGAAAATACTAATAATAATAACAAACTTATGTCTACTATTACTAAGATGACATAAATGCCCTTCTCTTCATGCAGCTGCTTACAAGACCACTAGATCCCCACTTGCTTCATTACTCACCTTTACCTACGAAACATAGAAAGGAAACGCGAGAGTAAAACTCAGTAAGTGGAGACCTTTTCGACATCTATGGTTATTAAACTATCTAGTGATAAAACTCATGTTTTATTTGTAAGCTAACTATTATCACACTATGACACTTTGACACTCTAACATGGATTATCCATGAAAACTGTGGAGACCCAAGTTGGAATCAACATTCTAATGCCTAGTGAAAGTTGTCATTATGCCTTGTGAATATGCCAAATGATTTATTAGGCTAGCTAATTGGGACACCCTGATTACATTAGAAAATCTCTGATAGCAGCTTCTTCCCTTACCACAAAAACTGATTGGAACTACTAACTAACCATTCAAAGATTACCTTTACTTTAGGTACATATGTGGTGCATCTCGTTGATCATGTGAAGAATATCTAAAAGGCACATCTTTACCATGCACACCCGAACTAAACTGGTTGGCTATACACTTTGGCGACGAGTACATGATGTATCTCATGGGTATCTAACCCTATTACTCTCACAAATATTGTCACTTACACACATAGCTGATGACTAACTAGTTGTGTGACACTAGTTTTAAGGTTGCGAACTTTTTGACTTAGATTTGACTTGATTTAAGTTTGTGTCGTTGTCTACACAATTGGATACCTCATTTATATCTTCTTTGAATTCCTTACCTTATGTTAGCTCATTATTCTTCTTATGTAACTTTCTCTTCTTATGCACATAGCCTAAGAGTATAATCATCTTTTAACTTTGTCTAAAGGTACACGATCGTGTGCTTCTCAACTCACGCTCATGTGCATCCTGAACTATATATACAGAAGTGTGACACTCAGCACACGGTCGTGTATAAAGTAGATGCATACGAGAAGTTAACTTGGACACACTCCTGTTACTTGGATCTACGTGTACGAGCCACGTGTCTTCTAGTGCACATCGCCCACTTTTGGAAAGTCATACATAGGTATGTGTCCCATACCACACAACCGTGCATTTCTCCCCTCAAAATAAGTAAGAGATCTGTGAACTTTTAAAATTTCTTGAACAACACACAAGTGTGTATCGAACCACACATGATCGTATATCACGATCTGGAAATCGTGTCTTAGGGTTTTTACACTTTTTCAATTGTAAATTCAGCTAGATTACTCCTTCTAAAACATACATGAAAGTTTCTACACACCCTAAACATGATATTCATACAATTTATCTAATCAAAATATACATACTTGGCTCTAAAGCATCAATCAAGCCAAAACATATAACATTCATACAATCCAAAGATGAAACATGCATATAATTCCTCATATTCACATGTAACATAAATTTCATCAAATATATCTTTACTATTATATCTAAACACCTTTAGATCATGTATATAGTAGAAAATTCCAAAGATTTACATGACTAAACAAAGGAAATCGCTCCATTTACTTGGATTCCAACGAAAACGTCCTTTTTGCATGACTACGGTATTGGCAGTGACTCCTTAGGTGACCATAGACTCCTCTCTCATACTCTCTCACTTTTTGAGCGACTGGGAATGCAAAAGAATGTGTAAAAATTAGGGTTGATCGTGTTTTTATTTTATCTTCAAGATGCGATACATGGGCATGTATGAACCATATACAATCGTGCGTTTAGTTACACAACTAAGGCAACTTCTTGTTTTGTCGTGATCATAATTTGATCTAAAAGTTTGACTCTTTGTTGACCATACATAGCCATGTATATCTCTATACACAAGCATGTACTATTAGATTTTAAAAAAAAATCACTGACTTTAAAACTAGAAAGAGACTGAAATGTTTTTAGACTTATCTATAGGTGTTACAAAAATAGTGTCAAAATTGTCCCAAGATGAGATCTTTTGGTCTTCCATTCGCTCAATCAAAAAACACTGGATATTGAATTCAGCTCTGCCTATTTGTTTAGAATACCAAGCTTCTCGTATATGCAATCCATATCAATGTTATTTTTTTCATAGCTATAATAAGCTTATAATTTGTTATATTAATGATAATGATAACATGAAAAACAAACTCTGCCTTTGGGAGATCACATATGAAGTTGGTTTGTTTGACCAAGCTCCACGCAACATTAATATACCTAAAACAACAAGTGTGTTGGACCTGCATAGCATCAAGAAAAAGCAATTTGTGCACAATCCCCACCATTCATCTTCATCATAACATTTGACACTAAATCGCCCATAGAGTTACCCTATGCGAATATAGTTAAACCAAGGATATAAGAATTGTTTCCAAAGATCATACCAGATGCCACTAGCAAAGCAACAAACAATCATGTAAGACCACACTATACTTATAACAAATCTGCCTTAAAACCTAGAAAATTAAGTAATTTTAAGGTGGGTGATCTGACATAGTAAAAAGATAAGTAAACGTACTAAGTGAATTACCCAAAAAAAAAAAAAAGATAAGTGAATTACCCAAAAAAAAAAAAAAGAGCACCAAGTGAACAAGCAACACCAATAAAATATGCAATTAATATTCCTTGAGAATTTGAATTGTCTCCACTACTCCACAAAAATGCCAAAAGTATCGGTGCCAAATAAGCAATGGCAACAACACATGACTTTGACCTCATTTCCTCCTCAATTGATGGAATTACTAAATGTCTTGGCATTGTTAATGACAACTCCAACAATGAAATTACGTTGGAACTTGAATAAGGTGAATCACTATTGTAAACATGTAAACCTTTATATCACCAATTGAAAGTATAAACATGTGAACAAATATCACTGAATTAATCTTTATACAACAAACCTTTATATTCTCTTATGATCCCATTGGATTGATCCACTCACCAAAGTAATTTCACACACATCATCATGTTTTATCAAATTTTCTTTTTATTTTTTTCATAACATCAATTAATCTATATAATCTTGCATAGTTATACATAAGGCTGGATTCGAGCAAAGCAGAATCAAGCTCGAGTTCGGTTCGATTTGTAGTAATTGAGCTTAATCTCGTTGTAAATAAGCTCGAGCTCGAGTTTTATTTAACTCGTTATTAAAATGATATCGTTGTAATATATATTGATCAAAACTATCAAAATTTTTAGTTTGCACGTTTGAAGAGCAAGTTGGAGCTTGAAGTTGCAGGGTTGAGCTCGAGTTCATTTGGGATTCGCTTGTTTTGGGTTTATTTGAATCGAGCTCGATTCAAATCCAGCCCTAGTTATATATTCATGATCTTTCAATTTCATTACGGATTATCCAGTAAAAAGACACATCATCAAGCAAGAAAACACAATTCTCAATTTGTGCATGCATTAAACATTAAAAGGTCATCTTATTTACTTGCTCCTTCCACTGGAAGAATTCTTTACCAATAAAGCCTTTTTCTCTCTTACTTTAAAGACTCAACGAAAAATCTTGGTCACCACTAGAACTTTGTTGCCAAAAGTCTCTCTCTCAATTGAAAATTCAAGATAAGGTTGGAGCTAAAATATGGGATAAAGATCCCTAAAGGCCCGATAATGTGCTTTGCATAAACTTTCATGTAATAACCAACTACACGGGCATGCATCATAGGCATGCATGATCGTGAATCACTTTTAAAATATCTTACATGACATGTTATCCATTTTGTTGATATGGAATAGTATGAACGAACCTTCAACCTTCATGCACATTTGTTCATAAACTTAAAAATTCATTAAGTATGCATGATTCATGTCTTAACTTAGACCACATTCAAAGAGAAGCAATAATAGACATAAATTGAAAGTTTTGCCCTTGATATATATTTGTGAGTGTTACAAATTGTTTGTTTCATGAAAGGTCGTGAAAAGAAATTTAACCATTAGAGAGTTGATTGAAGATCCAACATTAAGGAAAAATAAAATCTTTAAGTTAAGAATGCATGTTCCTCTTCACGGAAAGCACGTTTCATGAGACTTTGCACTAAATTTAAACATCTTTTTTAGAGTGAAAGATTATATTTTCAAACCAACAAATAGATCAACTTTCAAAGAAAAAATATAGTATAAAAGGAAACCTTGAGAACCACTCAAGAGTTATAGAAATGCAATAGAAAGAAGTCAATCTTAATCTAAATTCAAATACTCAAAACTCACATTTTTACTCTAACTCTTTAGCTCTTATGTTCTTAGACTTATATTCTTTGAGCAAAAGATTGTTATTCATATGTGTAATCAACCTACTTAGAGGCATTCTCATTTCACAATCTTTATACTCAAAATTTGTTGGATAAAATCCTAAATCAACTATTGTAAAGGTAGAATCTCAGTAAACTAAGGCAAAATCCTAACAAAACTATTCTATTGATTTATTATATGATAGTTTAACTTAAAATGGGTTTCATTGAAGAAAATGATGTAGGCAGCTTGGGACAACTCTAAACCACTATAAATTGATTGAACAATTTATTTCTATTCTTTCTTTAATGAACTATATTTTATATATTGTTTAATTACTTATAAAATTGTTAAAATTGATTTTTCATTACGTTTTTAATTTTACAATATTTTTAATAAATCATACTTATCCCTTGTAAGAGTAACTTAGTCATATTAGTTTTACATAAGGCCAAACGACTATTTCCCACCCAAGGTTTGATATTTTCTCAAAACTCCCCCCTTTAACTATGGAAACACCAAACAACCACCATGACCGGTTAGATTTAACCAAACCCTAACGGTGGTAGGGGTAAAATCGTCATTTTTGCTATAATATTAAAAATAAATTAAAATAGAATCTAATTTTTCCCCCTAAACTTTAAAAACTAAAATTTTCCCTCAGCCTAAGTTTTAAAAAATGGCAGTTTCACCCTAGGGTTTGGTTTTGAAATCTCTGGCGACCATTCTAGCTCCATTGCCGACAGCCTTTCCCTCCCGAAACAGCCTCTCCTTCTGGCGAATGCTTTCCTCCCATTTGGAGGTTCGATCAACGTCGAAAACGCCTTGGGAGACGAAGAACTTCATCGGGGAAGACGAAGTTCTTCGTCTCCCCAGACGAAGACGACGACTTCGTCTTCGTATGGGGAGATGAAGAACTTCGTCTTTCCGACGTCGATCAAGCCTCCAAATGGGAGGAAAGCATTCGCCGAAAGGAGAGGCTGCTTCGGGAGGGAGAGGTCGTCGGTAATGGAGCCGGAACGGTCGTCGGAGATTTCAAAACCAAACCCTATGGTGAAACTGCCATTTTTTAAAACTTAGACTGAGGGAAAATTTCTAGTTTTTAAAGTTTAGGGGGGCAAAAAGAGATAAAATTTTCAGGCGTTAGGGTTTGGTTAAATCTAACCGGCCATGGGTGGGTATTTGATGTTTTCATAGTTAAAGGGGGGACTTTTGAGAAAACATCAAACCTTGGGTGGGAAATAGTCGTTTGGCCTTTACATAATTGAATAACAACATAATTAGATCTTAGTATAATAAACCTAGACATCTAATTAAGAAATGATTGATCACATTATCCCCTTCATGTAAGAGAGAATTATGGAATTCCACGATGATAAGGGATAGAGAAAACCTAAATTGTCAAGTTGAGGAGATAATGAAAACAGTTAAGATTGTCAAGAGTTTCTCCTCCTACGACTTCTAGATAGAAAGACTTTTATTCATACTTTAGATCTATCTATGTGTAGATCTCATATCTAGTTGTTGATTGCTTGACTTATTGCTTTTTTGAAACAAATCCTGTAAATTTAAAACTTAGATGAAATTTTTATCTTACAACAAAAAATTTGATCACATAAATGTATTGAAAGCATAAGTAATAAAAAAGATAAGAAGGCATTAACCCTTGAATTATAATAAAAAAATTCTCTGTCATTGTGAAAATAATAAAAATTTGCAATTTCTAATAATTTAAAGAAAGTTTAATAATACTTATAGCGTATACTTAGACATGACAGCGAGTCATACTGACCCATGTACAATTATATCTTATATTATTTAGGAACATCCAACCATAACACGACTCGCAAATTTATAGATTATCTTAAGACCCCATGAAAAGGTTCATAGGTTGGTTTGATATGACTTACAAAATATATATATATATATATATATATATATATAAACTTTTAACATAGTGGCCTACAAAAACCCACAAAGGTATGACTCACCTTATGTAGGGCGTATTATGGGTCTTCAAATTTAATGGACTGACAGAACCCTCTAGACTTGTTTTTTTAAGTGCCTTAACCTAATATGATTCAAGACTCGATAAGACATGCAAATTTTGGCCTGACCGACATGTGAACTCATGCCATAGTCTTGATTCTAATAAAAGACCTATATAAAAATGGTGAAGTGGAAGTTGTGGAACACTAAAGAGACATTTGGTTCGAAGTAATCAAAGATTACTCTTATAACATATTTTTTATTATTTATATTATTTTGCTTAGTTTGTAAATGATAAAATATTATGGTTAGTTTCTATTACTAATAGTGATATGACATATAATATAAAAGATTATCAAATTATTATCTTTAGGTATCAAAAAATTACTAAGATAATATTGATTTTATTATAATTTTATCTTTATTTATTATTTTTTAAGTATAAAAATTATCTTTATATATAAAATATTTTAGAATAATTATATCCAATAATTTTTTAAATATTTAAGTAAAATAATATTTAAATATTCTTTTATTATATTCAATTAAATATAATAATTATTTATAATAATTAATTTTAATAATAATAATAATAATAATAATAATAATAATAATTTATGCATAATAATTTTTTAATTTATATATTTTTACGATAATTTATTATGCTTAGTAAAAAAAATTATCCATCCCACCCGAGGATGTGGAAAATCTGGAGCCTTCGCAGCTGAAAGAGTGGCACAACCAAACAGCACCCTCATACATAAATTAGGATGCCGTGGAGTTGTTTTGTTTAGGTTTCGGCCCAATTTTTGGCGTATGTATTTTTTTTATCCTTTTAATACAAGTTTAATTAAAAAAAGCAACAGCCCCAAATACATATTATTGTCCTCAACATTAAGGGTTTAAACAAAATTATCCAAAAATCCCCCTTTTATCTGTAGCTTTCCGACAACAAAAATAACAATGAAAGTTAGTATATTTTCTCTTATTTTGTTTGAATCATTTTAATGTTTAAAATTTTACTAATTAATTAAAGATTTTGAGCATTTTTAGTTTAAGGTTTTTGATTTTGAAGAATTATTTTATGCTTAATTTTTGTTTATCTTGGATGAATTAGTTTAAAACTATTATATTTTAGTTGATATAGAATCGTTTATTGTTAAAATGGTAGTCAAAAAATAAGATTTTGGTTTAAAATAATTGTATGGTTTTGAAATCGGAACGTCACCTCAGGGGAGAAATATTCAACATGGGGAATCTCGGGTTTGAGAAATATCTCTTGGGTTGAATCAATGTGATGGGAGAGGGAGGCAAATGCAATTTTTTAAATAATAATTACATCAAGGGGTTTACTGGAAACCCCGAGAGAGGGAGAAAATTGTATCATATTTTTTTAACATCTTAATATATTATCAAATATCAAAATACTTCTTTTATATAATATACATAATTTAATAAATTAAATTAAGTTTTAGGTTAATATTTGTATAAATATTAAACCTCACAAATATGATAAAATCTGGATCTGTTAAGCCTCACAAATATGAGTTTGGAAACGTATGAAATCTTGATTGGGAGTAAGTCCAGGCCTTTATCTCTCTCTCTCTCTCTGTCCATGTATATGTATATATGACATGTTCGTTACTCTCAATAACAGCCTCACTTGTCAAATCCTCCGTTTCTTTTTATCTGAAGCTCGCCCTCTCACCTTGTGAGAGTTGAACTTACACTTGCAGAGCAGAAATGGAGACGGCAATTAGCTTTCACAACTCTTCCTTCTCTATTCTTAACCCTCGGAGGACTCATTCCTCTCCTTTGTTAACTAAACATCGTCTCGGACTCGGTTTCAACTTATCTCCTTTCCCAATCACCTATCTCAAATTTCGTTCTGCAACTACGACTACTCACTGTATTAGACCAATCAGATGCTCCATTTCTGAAGCTACCGAAGCCGCCACTGGTAGTTCACTTTCCAGATTTATCTGTTTTAGCTGGTTTATTAAATTTAATGTCTGTCTTTTTGCTGCTATTTTTAATTTAATTTTCATTGCTTTCCTGAATTGTTTATGTTCATGGAGTGTTTGTAGTTAATTCATTTTATGAATAATTTGTTTTGTTGAATGATTTTGTGATTAATGTTTTATCCGATGTACAATATTTTTTAGAATTCATACGGTAGTGGAATTGGGAGCAGTTTTGATTCTTTTGGCACTAGTGAAAACGTTATCAAATAGTAAAAGCACTTCAGTTTCAATTTTGAATTGACACTTACAGTTTCATGAGTGCTTCTTCACAAAGCATTTTTAGCGCTTTAACTCAAAGAACTTCAAGTTTCACCTAAGTGTGATAGTTAGTAATTATCCAAACCATGTTATAATTTTTTTGGGAACCTTCATATTAATGAACACACTACAATGTCACAAGTTTTTGTACGAATTTTCTCTCTTTTCCTGAAAATGACTTATATGAATAAAATTATTAACAAAGCATTTCATGCAAATTTCACCTTTTCTATTGTAAAACATGATTCTGTGTGATTGTGCTACTCTGATGTAGAGAAGAAGAGCCAGTTGATGAGAAGAAATGATTTACGGAACATAGCAATTATAGCTCATGTTGATCATGGAAAGACAACTTTGGTTGATGCAATGTTGAAACAATCTAAGGTAATGCCTTACAGACTCATGTTCAAAAGGTTTCTTCCGTAAGCAAATAAAATATATTCTGTACTTTTTTATTTTGAAAATGAACACAGTAAACAATCTAAAAATGATTTACCTAACAAACTCTAGTTATAGCTTGCACATTGTGTTTTCTTTGTGCTGAATGTTTTGCTTTTGCCCTTAACAAAGTAATGCGAGTTTACTCTAACATTGGAGCTCATTCATGAGCAAATGCAATTTAATAGCAAAAGGTCATTTTTTTTTTCTCCTTGAAATGGAAAAAAGCAGCATTTAGTTTCATGTTAAGAACAGTGATTAGTTATACCGTTCACTCCAGACCCTGATTTCTTAGTTCCCAACATGATGTTAGCATCTTCAGATGCTGGCTTTTTTTGGAAAAATAGATGAAAATGGTGTCATGAAATATTTATTCAGCAGGAAGATACAGGAGAGCAGAGTCAGAGGTTTTTTGTAAACAATTTAAGATAAAAAATTCAGACATCCAAATTAGCTTTATATTAATCAGAAACCAAATAGGCGATAACTTATAAATTTTAGCCACTTGAGACTTCCAGGAAGTTCACCAGTAAGTCTATATTAATCTTAAACCTCATCACCCCTCCCCCCTATGGCAATGATATGAATAAAATGGTGAATATTTCGAATACTTGTTCTCTTTTGCAGGTTTTTCGGGATAACCAATTTGTACAGGAAAGGATTATGGACTCAAATGATCTTGAGCGTGAAAGGGGCATTACAATTCTAAGCAAAAATACATCTATTACTTACAAGGACACAAAAATCAATATAATAGATACACCAGGCCACTCAGACTTTGGTGGTGAAGTGGAACGCATTCTCAATATGGTGGAAGGAGTTCTTCTAGTGGTACTATTTTGTGCCTTCTTTTATCTGGATGCTAATGTGTGATCCAAGTGAGCAAAAGAGAGCGATAAATAAATAAATAATGCAAAAAAGGTTCTCCTAGCATTAGTTACCTTTTGCATCTCACACTTTTAAATACACCAGTGTTTGAAGGACGTGAATGCATCTAAACTTTGTTTATTGTCTATGAACATGCAAATATCATCACAAATGTGAACAGAACCAATGCTTGAAACAAAAGCTATATTCCATACATTGCTAAGCTGTACAGTCCAAACTCTGTTGAATTTGGACCTCAACAGTTAAAAACTTCACTCAAGTATATTCATGAAAACTTTAAGACAAAAATCAGTGTGTCGATTACTAAATTGATTTATTTTAAGATTTATGTTTGAGTATTGATTTGATTTTTTTATTTTTTCCTTTTCTTCTTCCTCATATAACTCTATCTTTTACAGATGAAAGGGGTAATAATGTGCTGTCATTTCTATATTGATATAAATGCTTCTATTATCTTCCACAACCATTTTCTCTTTCCATAGTTTATCTGCATCTGGTCTTGAAGGAATTGTAAATCCATAATATTTCAAAATTTTATGCTTAGGCAACTCAGTGTTATATAAAGTTCTTTCTTCCTGGCCTGCTTATCTCTTTAACTGTTTCTTATTGTTAGAGTCTAGAAATACTTAAGCCCTAAACAGGGCCTTGTAATTTTGTGGATTTATTGTTTAAAAGTTTATAAAATTTGTATTCAGGCTTCTCTTTTAGGCATCTATTTCTCCCTTATGTCATGGGGTTGTCTTACTAGTATAAGAGCATAGCTTAGTCTTCTTATTTACTGGAGTTATCTTAATGGTAAATTGACAGAGCCTTTTTTCATTGTAGGTGGATTCTGTTGAGGGTCCAATGCCACAGACAAGATTTGTTTTAAAGAAGGCTCTGGAGTTTGGTCATGCTGTTGTAGTGGTTGTCAACAAGATAGATAGACCTTCTGCTCGTGTTGATTATGTTATCAATTCCACTTTTGAACTATTTATTGAACTAAATGCAACGGATGAACAGGTATCGTTTTTGTGAATTCAGGACATCAAGATGATCTGTTGATATTGTGGACATGATTGGGTCAAATAAACTGTTCCATGCATCTGAAGTTTTCCAGATAATCACACTCATCAACGAATGGCCTCAAAAGTCTAATCTCATTAAAAAGTAATTGTTACATGCAGTGTGATTTTCAAGCAATATATGCAAGTGGAATCCAAGGGAAGGCAGGACTTTCTCCTGACAATTTGGCAGAAGATCTTGGGCCACTTTTTGAGTCTATAATCAGATGCATACCTGGCCCACGTATTGAGAAAGATGGAGCACTACAGATGCTGGTTAGTGGTTGTTCTTATATAGTTATTCTAACATTTTCTAAATATCTTTTATGGCTGCTGCCTTGTTAATCATATTCTCTTCTGATTAATGCGACATGGTGTCCCAAAATCTGTTAGGGTTAGAAGCTTTCTAACTGTTGATATATTTCTGAACATATATAAGTTTCATGTGCAATAAACTTTATGCAAACCAGATTTCTCTAACAAGATGTGAGCTTTTGGAAAGACTTGATCAATTTGAATTGTGTGAGTGAAATCTGAAGGACTAATTAGTAGAAAGGAAAAAGTGTACTAAGTGAATTCGGCCTTCTTTCTGGCTTCATAAGAGTAATATGGTCTCTGATTTAGCTGATCAAATTCACAAAAATAGGGCAATGTACCTAACATATGGTTAAATGACTATTGTTCATTCTTTATTGGCATAAAAAAGTTTTGTTGGGGAAAATGAAAAATAAATCACTTGTTTTATGTAATAACTGACCAAGAGAAATAGATTTAATAGCAAGAGAAATGAGATGAATCTCAAACAGAACTCCTATCCAGAAAATTTGGTACATTGAATTCTATAGAAGGATCTGAAATAGCCTCTGCAAGGAAATTGAAACTTTGAGATGGTTAGGTTCCTCTGATCTGTATTTTGTATTATAGGTCACGGGTTTCCTTTGGTGTAATTTCAAGTTAAAAGTCACTTCAGATTTTGTCTTGACTCTTCTTGGATTATTTTGTAATTTTCTTTACTATAATTGTCTTAGGCTACAAATATTGAATATGATGAACATAAAGGACGGATAGCTATTGGACGGTTACATGCTGGAGTTCTGCAGAAAGGAATGGAAGTGAGGGTGAGTTTCTTTGAATCTGGAGGCTGCTCCATATGAACAAAAATCATTGTGCCAGATGATTGTGATTTATCTATTTGATAATTTACACTAGTGCTTTGGTGGCTTGATCTTTTTTTTTTTTTCCCAATCTATTTGTCTTATAAAGAAATCCATTTTTTCAAACTTAGATTGGAAATCTATTATTGGTTTTTTATGCAGGGCCATCACTCTCTGTCACTCACACTTTGTTTTTCTTGCATATTTCTAATATTTTGATTTTTATTTGCTCCTAAGGTATGCACATCAGAAGAATCATGTAGATTTTCAAGAGTTAGTGAACTTTTTGTCTACGAAAAATTCAGCAGAGTTCCTGCTGCAACTGTGGAAGCTGGCGATATATGTGCTGTTTGTGGAATTGATGATATTCAGGTAAGAGTTCATCAATTTTGCATGGTCTTGGGGTTATTCTCTTTTTTTCATTTTTTTTATTCAGATAAATGCAAGGTATTAAAAGCTTCATTGTAGGACTTCTTTAGGGGAACATTTTATGACTTAATACTTTCTTTCTCTTTGATCAGATTGGGGAGACAATTGCTGATAAAGTATCTGGAAAACCGCTACCTACAATTAAAGTGGAAGAACCAACTGTCAAAATGGCTTTCTCTATAAATACTTCACCATTTGTTGGTCGTGAGGTATGTCTATAAAAGAATATTCTGCAATTGTGTCATTGCTTTCCCTGCATAGACTTTATTTTTTTATCCTGTGGAGTTTTGCTTTAAGGCGTATTTCTAGGCAAGCAAGAGATGAAAGTGTGCATGACTTTTAGAAGTACCAGATCATATTGGGATTATTACATGCAATTCTAAAGGTTTGTTCAAAATATTTTTAGTGTTCTTGTGAGCAGAGTTTGAGAATTTTCTCTTTGCTTGGATACAGAGAGAGGGAAATATGTATATTTTTCATATGTGCACAAAAAGTTAGAGAAATCTGTATATTAGGGATGGTTATGTATCATTGTAGACACCATGTCCACCTTTGTTTCTTTTTTACTTGTATGCTGTAGTTTTCAAGTTTTTTTTTTTTTTTTTAAATTAAACTGTAAATATAAAGACGCTCTTTGTAAGCACTTTGCTACACATATGTTTTATATTTTGCTTCGGTGCTAATACACACTTAGCAATGTTTAGCTGTGTGCCCTTGTGCTCAAAACAGATCTTTGCTTGGTGTTGCCTTAATGGTCACAAGTAATTCATATTGCTTCTTTTCAGGGAAAGTATGTCACTAGTAGGAAATTACGAGATCGGCTTTACCGTGAGCTTGAGCGCAATTTGGCTATGAGGGTCGAAGATGGTGAAACTGCTGATACATTTATTGTTAGTGGGCGCGGTACTTTGCATATAACTATACTCATAGAAAATATGTAAGTGCAAGGTAATTTGGTGCTCTTTCATCTTTTCAGCATGCAAACTCTAAAATGATCATGTGTTTTAGGCGAAGAGAAGGATATGAATTCATGGTGGGACCACCAAAAGTCATTAACAAAAAGGTGGATGACAAATTGATGGAACCATATGAGGTGATTTTCTTAACTAAGTCTTTATATTTGACGTAGGTCTAAGTATGTCATGATATTCTTTTTAATTAGAAAGCATTTTTCTATGTGCATGTGTCCATTTTAATGTTAGATGATAAAAATTTGAAGTTAAAAATCCTACCGCTATATATTTGGGGTCAAGGTCTTTTAACTTCAAATTGACTTTGAGTGACACAAAAAATTCTAACCATTCATCTGTATAGTTCAAGTATAAAGAATTGTATTGATGACTTTGAAGTTAAAATATCATTAATTAAACAAAATGAATGGTTTAGAATTTATATTTGATTGATCTTAAGTACTATTGTTGTGTCCTGCTTAATCAGTTTAAAACTTTTGAGTCAAGTGACTCAAGTGGTTTCCTAATGTGGTGTCAGAGTGAACTCAACTAAATGGTCTTGTGCTTGAAACCCTTTATTGTACTAACTAGTTTTTAATAATTTGTACTTATGATTAAGCTTGTATAAGCAGTTGTGTTTGTAGTTTTGTTCGATCCACATGCCCTTAGGGTTAAGCATTATTTTTGTTGCTTTGGTCATTATAACTGGAACAAGTAACAAATGCCCTAAACCAAATGCAAGCGCATTATACATGGAGGATTCAAACTCATACAATGGTTACATATCTATTTAAGCTTTTAGGAGTCATTAGAGTCTTGCTTTAACAAAATATGGACTTGATGTTCTAGGCCATTGTGTATATTCAGTGGCTGAGAACAAATCAACTTTATGTTTAAAATGTAAAAATAATGTCAATAGTGTGCACATGGATGAAGACAATGAAGGCAACACAGTGTGTGGTGATGTTCAAAAAGACAAAAAAATAAAATAAAAAGTCAGATAAGGCAGTGTTTAAATAGCGTTAAGCCATGATTTGGCATAATTATGATAAGAATTTGCCTAATGATTTATAGTGAGAAATACCTTCTTGTTAATAAAAAAAACCATGTTATCAACTCATGTTAAGTTACTTCTTTCTGACAAGATGTTCATCTGTAGATTGCCACTGTGGAGGTACCAGAAGAACACATGGGTTCAGTAGTTGAACTTCTTGGCAAAAGACGTGGGCAGATGTTTGATATGGAGGGAGTTGGGTACATAGTTCTTCGTTGTACTTCTTCTATTTTATCATAGATTTATACACACACGCACACACATATATACATATATGTATGTATATATATGTACATACTTATATGTTATGTATATATAATAAATACTAAAAGACAGTTTCACTGTTTCAAAGATTCTGACTTTTTTTTAATTTTTTTGGTTTTTAGTGTTAGTTATTGCCTGTTAATGAAGTCCGAATTTAAAAACTTTGTGATTGAGATTGACTATTTATATAAAATTTAAGATATGTGACTAACCTGCGCTTGCAAATGCGCATTTATTTTCATGTGCATGAGTTCTTATTTAGTTACATGTATGCATAAATACATACTTGCATGCATACTCTTTAACCATGTGTTAGTAATGGAAAAACCACCACATTATAAAGACTCCCTGTAGACAGATATCTTTGCAACCCTTTTCTTTAGAATATTAAGGCTAAATTCTTTGACAAACTATTTCTCTTGGTAACAGAGATTTTCTTTTGGATTTTAGCTGACATTTACACTGTTTCAGCCTTTGCCTGTTCTTTTGCCTATTTGTGATGGGTAAGGGAAAAGGCCATTTAGTATCCGCTTGTCAACTATAGTAGACAGTGTATACCAATGTATACAAGACAAATAGTATTTGCAAGGTGCTACTGCATAAATTAAACTATGATTACTGGTGAAATTCTTTCGGTTTTTGTATAATTATGGTCTCACACCCTGTTCTGTATGCTTCCATAGGACTGTGGTATATAGTTTTCTGAATTTATCGCCTTGGTTTATTTATATTTGTGCAGTATGATTAATGGCCATTCTTCCTTTTTTTTTTTTTTTGGCAACTTGTTTATGTGACAATAATGTGATAGTGAGAATTTATTTTTTCACCAGGTCGGAGGGAACAACTCTCTTTAAATATAAGATTCCAACCCGTGGCCTTCTTGGACTGCGAAATGCAATATTGACAGCATCCCGTGGCACAGCAATTCTCAATACACTGTTTGATAGCTATGGACCTTGGGCTGGTGAAATTAGTACAAGGGATCTAGGTTCATTGGTAATTTCTAATTTCTCTGTGATGTTTTAACCTCATTTGAATGTATGTGGTCAATAATGGTGCAGATGCTGCCTCTAAACACTACAGAAAAATAGCTATTACATCATTTTTAAAGAAATATTACCAAGTTTTTCAGTACATTATAACCATCCAATATATATATATATATATATTTTTTTTTTTAAGGATAGAGGATGGGTCATTGCCTAAATAGGTTTTACCCCTATCCTACCCCTAGGCAGATCAAACTGGGATGGCCAGCCAACAACGGTGGTTGGTAAACCACCAACTGAACTCCTAGGGGCTTTATAACCATCCAAATAGGTTACAGTTTGATACGAACCTTAGGAGAACCATACTACAAAAGCTAGCTATTGAGATGGAAGAGCCCAAGGCCATATAAACCCTACACTAGTTGCCCATACTTTTCAATGTGGGATCCAAGTCTCATACCTTGCACTTGGGATCCTAACATACCACCACGCTCCGCAGCCCCGGCGCCCACGCAGGCTAGTTGTGCGCTAGCTCCCTGCTAGCCCTAGGCGAACACTGCGATGCCAATGTCCCACCCACGCTGCACGATTACAACTGGGAGACATAGTGATGACTCTGATACCAAATGATACGAACCTTAAGAGAATCACACCTCAAAAGCTAGCTATTGAGATGGAAGAACCCAAGGTCATATAAACTCCACACTAGTTGTCCATACTTTTCAATGTGGGATCCAAGTCTCATACCTTGCACTTGAGATTCTAACATAGTTCTCAATTAAAAATTCAACACCCAAGACCCTAGACTCTTGAGGATCTAAGGGTATAACATAGAGTAACAAGATAAATAAGTGAGAGTGGGTTCAGAATCTCATATCACTTTGTTAGAGAGAGTTGTATGTATTATCGGATATTCACTCATTAGTAGGAGACTTTTTGGGTTATTTTGAAAGAAAAATGTAGTCTAAGTCCTAAGCATACGATATCATTTTATGAGAGACTAGGTCTTTACATATTGTATCAGACCTACATTATGGTGCTGGCCAGAGAACCCAACAATTTGAACTTAGTTTCCACATTAATCCATGTGGCATTTTAAGGGGATAGTGGTCCTATATTTTGAGTTTGACTCCCACTTTACTGTGTGTGTTATTATAAAGGGATAGATTTCGTATTAGAACTACTTCAATCCTGAGAATTCTATGCATCCACATAATCTGATATTGTCCATTTCAAGTATAGTTTGTATGATTTTGCTTTTAAAATAACCCACATGACATTATGAAACAACATTTTGTCAACGTACAAATAATCAAAAGTATTTCTGTACAACTTGAGCTTACCAACCAGGCAATATTTGGTTTTCAAAGATAGGTTATAAAACATAGGATTTGTAATGTTTAGCTTTAATCATAATGGGCTTACCACTCAACATTTTGAAACCCAAATTGCATTAAATAGTAACAAGTTTCATGCTTTATAAGTTTATAATATAAAACTTAATTGTAGCATGATTGATAAATTTAATTGATAGATAGATAGATGACTTTATTATTTTTGTGTGGTAAAATGTTTTTGCATGAGGTCTCTTAGGGAAATATGGCATGATTGATCAGCCCAAATGGATAAGGTCCAAAGCAAATAGTATCATACCTTGTGGGAGTTAGTCATTGTATTGCTTGGGGTCTACCAGCATTATTTTGCTTTTGGAGTTACTAAAAAATTCTCGTACCAGAGAAGATGATTCATTTCAATTTATCAATTTTTGTTTTGGTGATCCTCCTTGATCGGTAATGTGGGATTCTGGGCCCTGACCTCATCCATCTAGGCCTCTCAATATTATGCCTCAGGTGTGTAAAGTCCTTCGAAACCATACGAACTAGTTCCAAAATAGAAAATATCATACCAAGTGGGATCCTAAATCTACCTTGATCTGATCTATCTTGGAAATTCTATGTCATATTTAAACAAAATCATGTGAACTAAGCCTAAAATAGACAATATTATAATACTGTGTGGGAGCTATTTGTTAAGAAAAAAAATCATGCCTCATAATTTTTGGTGGATATATTCTTTTGAGAAGGTAATGAGCCTCTGCCTCTGTCAATGATACCAAATTGAATCACTGGACTGGATTTCAGGTTGCCTTTGAGGATGGAACGAGTACTTCCTATGCTCTCTCTAGCTCACAGGAAAGGGGGCAGATGTTTATTGGTCCTGGAGTAGAAGTTTACAAGGGTCAAATAGTAGGCATCCATCAGCGGCCTGGTGACTTATCCCTTAATGTATGTAAGAAAAAAGCAGCCACAAATATACGCTCCAACAAAGAACAGACAGGTAATTATCATCTTACATGTTTACCATTCTATAATGCAAAAGCAAGGTTTGAGCAAATTCTAGTTTTGATGGAACCTTACTTTTGAATAATTTTGCTTTCTAAGAAGAAAATGAGAGTAGGCTGGATCTGATTATAGCTTTTTTGCTGTTTAAATCATTTTTCGTTTGCACTGATTTGCATTCTAAAGCATGTCAAAGGAAGCTGCTACATCATTTATGTTCGGCAAATTAAAGGATTAAATTTTTAATTGGCAACGAGAATTTCCATTGACTAGTAAAAACGAAACGTTAGAATTGCGTTGTTCTGATCTCTTGTAATTTACCTGTTGATAGCCATTAAGTGTCATAAAATTTTTCTTTTCAACTATTACCAGAGATTGTGTATGCTGTCTTTATAAAATTTTCATGGAGTATATTCTTCATACATATGTTGAAAACTAGTTAGGCTGATCCTCCAGTTCTTCATTTGTAAGAAACAAGAAAAGAACTATTAAATCATTAACCAAGTGTATGTTACCATAACAGAGGACTTGGTGAAGAATTCTACCAGGAGCAGCTCTTATTAGATATATTATGCTGTATCTGCATGCACACAATTTTTTTTTGTTTATTTTTTCTTTTTGTTTCTAGAGATGTTAGGTTGGCTTCTTGTTGTTATTAATTGAGAAATTTCTTCTGTCCACAGTGGTTCTTGATGCACCATTGAGTTATAGTTTGGATGACTGCATTGAGTACATTCAAGAAGATGAACTTGTGGAGGTCACCCCCTCAAGCATCAGAATGTGCAAAAATCCAAAATTTTCAAAAAAGGGGAGGTAAACTATTCTAGATCTTATATTGCAGATATCCATCAACCAAGCCCTCTTTCGTTGCAAAAGTGAATGCATAATACTTGTTCAATTAGATTCATCTTGGGTCGTTCAAACACATAGCAGTTATATATATTTGGACTTTTTAGAAGTTCTTGAGATAATCAAGCTTTGCTTCCTCAAATACTGGTTGTATTGTATGAAGTTCAAACTCTGTTGAAAGATACAGAGTGGCCAATAGTGGTGAAAAGGATAAGGGCTGCTGAAGATTTTTGCGGGCTTTTAGACAATCACTAGTCTGAATGTCTGAAAATGATTGAATAATAGATTATTGAATTGTGCTTCCAATTAGCATAATAAATCCAAAAGAAAGTATATAAACAAGAACATAGCTTTCTTTATATTACCATCAAGTATATGTATACCTATATTAATTCAACTTTTTTTTTTTTTTTGGCCACTCCTATTTCATGTAAAATTATTTTGTCTTGTACTTGAAATTAATTTTATAGATAAGGTGATTCTTTGGTCAAACATATCCTGATAGAAATTTGTCAGGTTAATACATCATGTATATCATTGAATCTTCACTGGAAAACATAATCCTAAATTGGATAGGCATTCACCCATATTTCAAAAGTTCAATTCAACAAGAAAGGCCAAGAGTCCTCGGTGTGATTCACGTGAGGTTCTACTTCATCTGCATACATGTATGTAATATTAAAAACGAAGTAAATGATTCCATGAATCCATCTGATTTATTTATGTCTGTCATTTTCAAGTTGGGTAATATTCACATTATTTGTTGACTTTTGATTTGATTATCTTTACATTGGAAGAGATGGTTCTCCACTTGTTTAAATCTAGGGAATATTATTCAATTACGATCAAGTCTGCTAGAACAAGTTAAGAGCCATTCAACATTTGATTTCTAATCAAATATTCATTTCTAGAAACATTTGCTTTGTCTTGCTTCGTCAACTCTTGCATCCATAATTTATTTTATAAATATTATCTATTTATTTATATCCATAAATTATTCAAAACTAATTGTTAGGAATAATCATGTCAAAAATTAACATTATGTGAATTATAGTGAATAGTAAATTTGCGTACTCATATTTAATTCTGATGAAGTGTATTTGAATACGGTGCGAGATATTAACGTTAATTGATTTTTACGACCTAATTTGTCTCACGTACTATATGTCTATTTTGGGAGATAGGATTTGTGCTTTTTGGTTTTGCAAGAGAAGAAAAAGTATTGCCTTTTTATCTGATAAAAACATATTAACATAATCTCATCATTTTTGGGGAGACAGTTTGGATAATATATGTGTCTAACTGTTTTCTAACTTCTTCTCTCATAACTACCTTTAGTAGTTAAATAAAATAAACTGAATCGGATTGACCCATCATGAGTGGATCTGTAACCAATACTAATTAATTAATACATTTAAAAAATTATTTTGTTATGGGTATAGGGTTGTGTCGAAGAAGATGTTCCTCTCATTAGGCAGCGCTCAGGGTGGGTCTAGCAAGAGATCCTGTGCATGCCAAATTTGACCACATATCTTTCTCTCAATTCTTAAAATTGCCTATACATTAATAATTCATAATAACCCAGAATGCCAAATTGGATACACGTAATATTTGTGTTATTGATATTAAAATATTTACTTATCCTTGTTGCTTTTAATTATTCTATTTTAATACCATAATTAACATTTTAAAACTCTAAGATCGAAAGAAATATCACAATTTCGGCATCTCAATTAAAAAATGTATAATAATCTCCACTGTATTTCTTTATTTTAAAGCATAAATGTAAGTTAATCATTAATTTCAAGTCAAAATCGTCGAGTTTGACCGGTCACCTAACAGATGGCGATGCTTTGTGTGGACCTGAAACTTGGAAGGAGACACACCATGCCCTTTTAGTCTAGTTTTCCTTTTCTTTCATCACAGAAATGTCCCTTATCATAATTATAAAACATTTCCTGCCACTTAAACTCAGCCGCAGTATTTAGTAGATCCTACAAACGGGTAGGGTAGATGGGTTGTGTTTGAGCGAGATAAAAATGGATCCCAATAGAATGAGTATAGATAAAAAATATATTAATTTATATTTTTTAATATAATTAAATTATTTTAAATTAAAATAAAATAATACTAATTATATAATAATACGTGTATATATATATATATATATATATAAAATAACTCATAATTGTCGTTGGTGTAGACTGTTGAAAGATATAACCAACCAACGCCTTGTGAACAAATTTACTAAAACACCCTTTATTTATATTTTAATAATAAAACTAGAAAGTTGTTCAATGAAATAGCGGGAAACGAAAGGAACCAATGAATTGTCCAAGTTAACCTTTTAGCAAATTGACAATAATAACCCCAACTTATATTAGGAGGCCAATTATGACTTGACTTGAAATTTGTTGTTCACCATATTTATTATTATTATTATTATTATTATTCACAGTTAATTGAATTTGTAATTATCCTAAACTGACTTAAATGACTCATGAACAAGATATATTTAAAATTGTAATTTATTACATGAGTATTAATTTTAATATTATTCTTTTATGTGATTATACATAAAAATAATTTTTCTTAATTTAATTAAAAAAATAAATTATTATGTACAGATCTTATTAATGGGTTTGGAGACTGTCCTTGTTCCACAAAATGTCATGAGAGAGAGATTAATAATGTTAAATGATGGTACATACATATTGTTGAGGAAGAAGAAGGGATACAAGATTTACTAGTAATTATGATTTATTTATGACACCTTCTTCCTTCTGCTTTAATCTCAAGTATTTTTAATTTCACAATCATAATTTTTTTTTTTTTTTAGTCAATTGCATATCTTCCTTATTATGCGCTTCGGTTGGTTATCAAAAGATCCTTTTGAGAATATTCCAAATTCAAGTACTTGAGTTTAGGAATACCCACAATCTTTATTTACTGCTTTAGTTAATGAGTATAAGACTTAAGAAATTTGATAGAGATGGAAAAGTGAAGGGATGAAAATGAATGACTATCCTTATCTCGTTTTGGTGGGATGAGAGATATCTTTGTTCTCTCTTTATTTTTGTTACGAGAATGATAGAAAATTTTTGTTCTTCATTTGTGAGAAATAATTTTTTCTTATCCTTATCTTTCTTTGTCATCTTTGTTTAAGTACAACTATAATAATAATATTGTGTTAAATAATAAAAAATATAATAGATATTTTCGTAAATTATATATAAGGTGAGAATAGAACGAGAATATATTCATCTCATCTCTACTTTCAGAAATTGTTTCCGTTTATCTCAAATAATTTTCTTTTTGCATGAGATAGGACATGAACCATTTTTTTCAAGACAAGTTGTTATCCCTAAAATTGATGCATCTAGTAGTAAGTGGTGAGTTGGGTTCACAACTATTGTTCTTTTAAGGCTGCAATTGCAATCTCTATATGCCTAGTAAAAAAGAATGTTTCAATAGGGGGCATGCATACATACAAACATACTACTCTCTATGTTGGAAGATAATTGGAAGACTATATTATTATTATTATTATTATTATTATTATTATTATTATATGCCAAGTTTTCTACATATGGAGTTACCAATATTTTGCTTTTAATACATATTATTAATTTCTATTTTCCTTTTTCATGAGTCATGTTTATGCATAATCATAAATTTATAAATTAACCCCACCATTGATTTGAATAAATTTGAAAAATGAATGTTGTTAAGAGGGTATAATTGTCATTACAATAAGATTGATCAAGGTAAGTAAATGGAGCTTAATTACCAAATAGATAGAACAATATTTTTGGGTCAGCAGCTGTAGCCAACTGCAACTTTCTCAAAACAAATACACTTTTGATTTCTGCTTCGCTTATTTTTGGAATACAACAAAACAAGCGCCTCTCCCAGCTTTCTCTTTTGTTATTCAACCCAGATTAAACAAAACAAAACAAAATTTCACAGAGAAAGGGAGGGGTTGGGAGGGAAGTCTCTGGGAAAGATGTTTGACTCTCTCTCTGTGGTCCTTCTTCTTCTTCTTCTTCTATAATCTTTACACGCTAAATTCTGCCTCTCATTCTCATTCCCCTCATTTCTTTTCCATATATTTCCTTTGTTTCTCCTCCCATTTTCTCCATATCTTTTTGTTTTCTCTCACTTTCTGGGATTGCTTTTATTTTTTGGGGAAATTTTAAATCTTCATCGTAATTTGAAACTTTTGCTTTTTATTAACAAAATAGGTTGTCTCTTCATCTGGGTTTGAATCAAATTCTTAAATTTGGAACTAGATCCTGAGGTTTTTATTTTTCTCTTCTGTTTGATTTTAAAGATAGTTTTTTCGTGTTTTGTTTAGAAAGATAAGATTTTGATTTTATTGGTTTTGTTCGTTAATTTTGAGACCCATTTTAGCTTTTTGTTGATTCAACGTTATGGGTAATTGCTGCACAACCCCGAAAACTGACCATGAAGAGAACCGGAAGAAACACAAGAAGAAACCAAACCCGTTTTCAATTGATTATGGGGCGAACTATCAGAACGGTGGCCATAAACTCTCTGTTTTGAAGGAGCCAACGGGACGGGAAATTGAGCAGAGGTACGAGCTGGGACGGGAACTGGGGCGTGGTGAATTCGGTGTGACATACTTGTGTACGGACAAAGAAAGTGGTGAGACATATGCATGCAAAAGCATTTCTAAGAAGAAGTTAAGGACTGCTATTGATATAGAGGACGTGAGGAGAGAAGTTGAGATTATGAGGCAATTGCCAAAGCATCCAAATATTGTTAGCTTAAAAGATACTTATGAGGATGATAATGCTGTTCATTTGGTGATGGAGCTTTGTGAGGGAGGCGAATTGTTTGATAGGATTGTGGCCAGAGGTCATTATACAGAGAGGGCTGCGGCTGTGGTCACAAAGACTATTGTGGAAGTTGTTCAGGTCAGTTTTTGTTGCTTTTACTCTGATCTGGTGTTGAGAGTTTTACTAGATGTTGTTTCTATATGGGGAACAGGTAGATCTAATTTTCAAGTTGAATTGAAAGCTTGGACACGCTTGTTGTGCAAATCTGACAAAAGGAGTTGATTATATTATAATGAAATTCGAAATTTTGTATGTAATGGAGTTAACTGGTTTGATGATCGTCTATGTGGTGTTTTTAGTTTGGGATTTAGTTTTGAACTTGCGTCAACTGGTATATCTAGATACGGTGGATTGGAGATTTTACTTTCGTTATATTAGAATTGACCTGTTATGCTTGATTTGAGTGAACATTAAATTTTTTTCGCTGTATTATTGATTTCCAATTGTTGAGCCCTAATTTGGTTTCATAAGCACTATATATTTTCCAATAATCTTTTTGTATTTGGATTTCAGTAATCACGTTGGATTTTTTGTGTTGTTTGTCATCCTGAATACTCTATTTATTTTTTAGTTTGTAATGGTGAAGATACTTATTGCATCAATTATCAAAATAGTCTTGGTTGGAAAACAGTTGCTAATAGTTTTCAGGATGTGATGATTGGTATTATCTTCACTCAATTGAATTGCTTCTTTTATCCATGTTGAGTATGCCGTCTTTTGGGATATTGCTTTTCTTAGATGCTTTAATTCATTTTACATCATTCAGACATTAAAGCAATGGCTGCATACCCAAAAATTAGAGGTTCTAAATTAGCGTACACTATTACTCAGCATTAATCTGCTAATATTTTTGGTTTCCCTTTTTTTCCCCAAAGGTCCATAGATTGTTTGGGCATTTCGATATAACCTTCTCATTGACTACTTACTTTTTTATTTTGTGTTTGTCATCTCTGTTTGTTTTTGTTGCAGTTTGTTTTTCTTAATGGGTTGTACTGTTATGTTGCAGATGTGCCACAAGCACGGTGTAATGCACCGGGATCTCAAACCAGAGAACTTTTTATTTGCAGACAAGAAGGAAACATCACCTCTGAAGGCTATTGATTTTGGACTCTCAGTTTTTTTTAGACCTGGTAATGTCACATGAAGGTTTTGCAAGTGATTGCTTTCAGTCTCAGGGTTTGTCAGTGGTTGTCATCTTGTTCTGTTTGCTGACAATCTTTAATTTCTGATATGCAGGTGAAATATTTACTGAGATAGTTGGCAGCCCTTACTACATGGCTCCTGAGGTGCTTAAAAGGAATTATGGCCCAGAAGTAGATGTCTGGAGTGCTGGTGTCATCCTATACATCTTACTTTGTGGTGTTCCTCCTTTTTGGGCAGGTAAGTTTTCTCTGTATGGTTAAAAAGTACTGCTTTGACTATCTAAGCACAATTCCAAATAACCATAAAGATCATATCAGCTAATCGGTTGCTGTGTTATCTGTAAACTCTTGTATACAAGGTTTATATTTAAAAAAAGTGATATCAGTTGGACAATTAAGTATTATCAAATAGAAATTTCTTGTTTGTCTGTTTTCATTTAAAAGTTTGTCAATCAATTGAAATTGCTATATCTTTTAACTGGTTACTGTATTATCTGTAAACTCTTGTAATTTGTATTTGTCTGGTGGTTGTATTCTCCAGAACTTTGATTTGTATGCTTGCAAACTTAAATCATCCAAAATCTCCACTGAAGAGATGTCTTTGTTGAATTTATTTTATATCTGTGTTTAGCAGTTTCTCAAGTGCTTTGTTCTCTGTCTTGTCTGAAATCTATTATCTTCTTACACAGAAACTGAGCAGGGTGTTGCACAGGCAATTATTCGGTCTGTTATAGATTTTAAGAGGGATCCTTGGCCAAAAGTTTCTGATAATGCTAAAGACCTTGTCCGGAAGATGCTTGACCCTGATCCGAGGAAACGGCTTACTGCCCAACAAGTGCTGGGTAACATTCATATTTATTGAATACTGTGCTTTATGTTTATGGCTCTATGCTATGCATTTTCACTGCTGTTTGCAGACATTTTAAATTGAGATATGACTAGAACTAAATGCTTATGCCTGCCTTCTCCTTAAATGCAGAACATCCTTGGTTGCAAAACGCAAAGAAGGCTCCAAATGTTTCATTAGGTGAAACTGTCAGAGCAAGGCTCAAGCAGTTCTCAGTAATGAACAAACTCAAGAAAAGAGCTCTTAGGGTAATGTCTTAAAGGACTTTCTATCAAAAATTAAGTTCATTGTCATTTGGACAGGACCTCTTTATTCTGGTTGTATGATGTTCATTAACATACCATCAAAGCATCATTTACTGAGTCTATGAAATTCAAATAACAGGTAATTGCTGAGATTTTATCCTTGGAGGAAGTTGCTGGCATAAAGGAGGGATTCCAACTGATGGATACATCAAATAGGGGCAAGATAAACATTGAAGAGCTCAGAGTTGGGTTGCACAAGCTTGGCAATCAGATCCTTGATGCAGATCTTCAAATTCTAATGGATGCTGTAAGTATTATCCAGAACCTGGTCTTGTGTTGGCTTTGATCTTGAGCATGAAGTCTCTTTTATCTTGATGGTGCAGAATGATGATGTCCATAATAATGTCATTTACTATTTTTAGCTGTTTAAATGACACTTTCAAACACCAAGTTTAATGGAAAATGGACTCTAGTTACTGTTCTCATTGCGCTATATTCATTCTGTCCAAAAAAAATTGTAATAATTAATTAGTTCTGGGAGCTCTTATCAGAGAAAGTCAAATGCGATTTCAGCTCCATCAAAACCCAAATTCATTTCAGGCTGCAAGATTGTAATCAATTTTCTTGTCTTCTACTGAAGTTAGAAAACTTGCTCTTTGATGGTAAGTACTTTTCTTGAGCTGTTCTCCCTTTTGGAAGAAAGATAGTACAAACTTTTCGGTGGCCAAAAACCCCAAGTCAAGGAATTGGTGATGTTTATAGACTATAGTAAAAAAGTGTCAGAATGTTCTTGTTTCAACAATCATTGTCAATATTGCCAATCCAATCCATATCCCCTTAACTCCCCAGAAAATTGCTGTTTGCCTTATCTGAGTTTCGATATTCTAGTGAGATGGTAATCTTGTAAAATTTTCTTCAACTAGTGGACAAGGTAATTGAAAGTTCTTTTCTACAGGGTGATGTAGACAAGGATGGATATCTTGACTATGGTGAGTATGTGGCCATTTCTGTTCACCTAAGAAATATGGGTAATGATGAGCATCTCCGGAAAACCTTTGCATTCTTTGATCAAAACCAAAGTGGGCATATAGAGATCGAGGAACTAAGAGAAGCCTTAGCTGATGAAGTTGACACCAGCGAAGAAGTTATTAATGCCATTATGCATGATGTTGACACAGATAAGGTTAGTCGTTTTACTGTCTTCATTGTTGGTTATTTTCTTCCTTATCTTTATTTTCATCTACAATTTTAAATGGGGAATACTTGTGTTGTAATGGCTGAGTAAATTGATAAGCGTTTCTTGACGTTCTAAATATAAAAATTGTTCCAAGTCAATTAATCTCACAATTTCTGTGTAACAATACAATCTTTTGGCACCTTTATTTCCAGTCTAAATTCTGTTGGATGACATTATAGGATGGGCGGATAAGTTACAATGAGTTTGCAGTGATGATGAAGGCTGGTACAGATTGGAGGAAAGCATCAAGGCAGTATTCCCGAGAGCGGTTCAATAGTCTGAGTTTGAAACTGATGAGGGATGGATCATTGCAGTTGAACAATGAGGGTAGATGATGATTCAATAAGGATTAAAATTTATTAAGTGGGGTATTGAATTTTAGAGTTGATCTTTGGAATTCATTTCCTTTTTCTTCTTCTTATATATATATATATATATATATATATATATATATATATATATATATATTTGTTTGGGATTAATTAGGGTTCGAGGTCGAGGATGTTGACGTCGTTCTGAATTTCTGAATATGTTTATTTTGTTTGTTGTGAGAGCAAAAGGAATGAGTAAAGGTTGTAGAGGTTGTAAATACTGTCCAATTGACATTCTTCATTTTATCAAAGTCATCATCTGCCTTTTTAGTTCTTCTGTGAAACAATGTCTGCCATTTTTATCAAATGAGATTATTTTGAAAAAGGACTTTTACCCTAACATCTCACCTCAGGTTTCAGTTTAAAGTCACTTCACTGACACCACATCGAGAGGGTATAAAAACACACTTAAAACCATAGATAGGCCCTTTTTATGGCAATAATGGTGTTCAGTTTTAAGAAATTTGATCTTTGATTTGGATCGACCTCTGGGTGCTTTGTCTCTAGGCTCCTTTTCTTTATATCCCTTTGCCTTGGAAAAGATCTTTCCTTCACTCTTGTGAGTATAAGGAAGCTTTGACATCCTTCATAAAATAAGGCAAAGAGCATTAAAAGGACTTTCCAGGTTTGATCTTTATCTTCAAGTTTGATAAAACACTTTCCAATCCTATAATTATTTGACTAAAGTCATCGAGGTATCCAAAGACTGAATAATATTTGTTTCAAGTGTACACGGTGAGAAAGTCATGTACAAACTCAATTCGATTCGTACTTAATCCAAATTAGACTTTCAACCTTTAGCTCAATAGTTGGACTCAAGTTTAGTTTGAATCCCCTTTTAATAATTTTGTTTATCTAGGTGATAACATTCATCCGTTAATACCATTATTCATCTCATATGTGACTCCTTGATGATATCTATAGCCAACTTAGATAAGTTCAAGCTCGAATTGATTATTATGGATTTGAGTTGAGTACAAATCAAATCATATTCATATTTGATTCAATTTGAATTCAAATATAGTTAATATTATATTTCGTTACCAAAACATTTGCAACCATTAAGAAAATTTGTCGGAAAAGCATTCTATTGAACAGTTGCTTTGTACAAGCGAATAGTAGAAATAAACAATACCACTAAGTTCCCGAGAAAGATTAATCACAAGTAGGTTTGTCAATTGGATGGGTAAGCTTGAGGCTTGAGTATTCAGTCCGAAAAATTTAGTTTCAAATCAAATAGAATTCGGATTTTGGGTTTTGGGTATGTTGAAACCCAAGGCCCAATACTGCCCAAAAATTTATTATGAGTAAGGGAAACTTATAGTAGACTGTAAAAGTATTGTTTATAAATTTTTAAAGTGATAAAATGAGTTTAAAATAGGCTCGTTGTTTGAAAATTTTGATAAACCTGACTCAAACAAAAAAATATGAGGCCGAAAGCCCGGACCCAAATTCTGGATTTAGAAATATTGAAAAATATTTAATTTAATTGGAATAGGAAAAAGGAGACCTATTCTTTAAGAAAAATAAAATCCCATTATTTTCTTTCCTCAAGGATGAATTTCACAACAACTTAAACTCCTCTTTTAGCTTTTTTAACTATTTTCTATTAAAAATTATTTTACCCTTTTTCTATTGTTTTGGTAAGTATTCACGAGAAATTATTTTGTTGTTATTTAGTATTTATTTATTGAATTTATTATTTCTTTATAAGTTTTGCCTATTAAACTTTAAGAAAATTAATTTTACGAACCTCGAATGAATACAATGGTTGCTATTAATTTTTTGTCTAGCAACCCTAAAAAGTTTACTGGAAAAAAAACTTTCTTATAACAACAACAAAAGAAATTTTGGTATTGAATTAAGTTTATTTTCTGTAATATGGGAAATAATTAAAGATGATAAACTATTAGATTTCTAATTTGAATTTGTAAAAGTTGTTTCTTCAACTGTATGTAATATGCAGTGATAGAGAAGTGCTAAAGATTTGGGGAGAATCAAGCATGGGTTGAAATTACATGTTTTTAATTGGTTACATGCATATGTGTTAATGTTTTTTACACACTCTGTATGAATCCCAGTAAACTAAATCTACTTGACAAGGTTGTTGCCCTATTGAAAAGAGGTTTTACCAAAATATGTTTCAAAGTCCCAATTTGTTGAAACAATGTTACTTTTGGTGCCGTCTTGCAAACATATATTATGTTTGGGTTGAAGATGGGGTGCATTTGTTATTTTTCAAACTACATGGGTCACGCATGATGGGCGTTTAGGATAACTTTTAAGTATGCGGGGGGTTAGGGTATGTATGATGGGGGTATTTGGTTATTTTTCCGAAACCCCCCATGTTTATTCGATACGTGTAATCCGCATAATAAGCTCTAATATTTTTCAGTTTTAAGGGTTTTTATATTTTCTAATTTGAGGGAGGTCATGATATTTTTCAATTTTAAGGGTTCCTTGATATTTTCTAATTTGTGGACTTTCTAATAATTTTTATTTTGGAGGCAAATTAATATTTTTTAATTTATGTTTTTTGGTGTGTAATTTTAAAAATTCTTAGTTCATTTCTTTTAATAAAACAAATATTATTCGAATAAAACAAGTATTATAACTGAAAGTACAAAATATACTTTAAAAAAATTGTTAAGGAGTTTGAAAAATATCTGTTTACTCTCACATAATAAAGTATCAATTTACACCATACATGGTAAATATTAGTTTCCCTCGCATAGTTATAATTGTTAAATAACCCCTATATGGTGAGAAGGTGAAAAAGTAAATTTCAAAACTTAAAGGATGTGAATGTAATGTCTTTTTTGTTGATACAATATTATGTTCATATATAAAAGGTGAAAGGTGAATATGATATTAAATTAGGAGTTTTGGTCATATCTCAGTTTAACACTAAAAAGGTAAGTCAATTTTGTTTAAGTCTCTGAACTTCGATCATTTTATCTAATTTCCTTATGTTTAATTGGAATAATTATAATGCCTCTACTCAACATTTTTTATAGGCTTTCACAAGTGAGCTTCTTTGCACACCGTTTAACAAGAGAGATAGGTAATGCTGAGCATCATCTCGTTATAAAAATTAGGTATGGTTGACTGAATTTTACCATAATGTACTCTTGTAGTTATAATATATATATATATATATATATATATATATATTCTTGGGAAATTAAAATTTTTATCCTTATTTTAATCTGTGTATATATATATGTATATATCACTCATTTCAAAACTTATACAAATATATCACAACAGTAATCTATTTTCCTAAAATACCTCTTTTGAAATGATCTATGCAAAGATTCTCTCTTTTTCTCTCTTCTTCCTCAGTTTTCAAGTGAGGAAGAAATTCTTATAGTATGAAAAAAAATAAATTATAAATGAAAGAAGACACATGATTGAACAATTAAATCTGTGAGAAAACTATTATAAAAGATTTAACTTGGACACAAGGGAGGAAGAGACGAAAATTGCTAAATTTATTAAGAGAATTAACATCTGTTGCAAAGACTTCATAGCAAAATCATCCACATTCAGGTCAGTCTTGACTTAAGCTCGTATGTTATGTGTTTTTTTATGAACAATTGAAAATAAAATAAATATGGTAGATTCATGTTCATAATTTCATGTAAAATTTAATGTTGTTTCTATTGTTTAAAATTGTTATAATATTTTTTAATGTTGTAGTAATAGTTATAAAATACCAAAATACAAGCCAGAAAAAATTTCAGACGAAGAGCAGATTGGTGTTAACGCCAACCCTCGGTGTTAACGCTAACTCCCTAGGCCCCAACGAATTTATTTATTTTTTTTTGTTTTCTTCCATTACACTCAATTCCTTTATTTTTTATGCTTGTTTATTCCAATCTGGTGCTTGTGTATGTATTGTTTTACAAGTCTCAGAAGAGAGTTACGTAAAAAATTATAAAATTGCCACTGTCATTTTCTTTTGTTTTTTATTGTCTTACCTTGATCAATTTTTGTACATCACTTGATGATATGATAGTTTAATGTGTTATAAATACGTATGTATAAAGCTTAGTTGCATTGGTATTACATTTGAGGCTTAATTTGAAAAAATTGTAAAGTAGTGTAATTTGGAGTTTTTATGTTTTTTAGGTTTATTTTTAGTCAGGATGGAAAAGTTGTATTTAATATTCGCTATAGATGCCAATGAGTTGAAGGTGATGGTAATGTGACAAAATATATTGGTGGGAATGAGAGAAGGATGTGTAATGACACAAATATTGATTTTGAATGATTCATTGTAAGAATCAATTATCGTCTACTTGATCGAAGTCAGTCAAATGTGTGCGTATTCACACTAGGTGATGTCGGTCTGATGGAGATTGTAGACGATGATGATGTGGAGTTTTTGACGATTGTAGCAAGAAGTTCACAATGATACACAAAACTTTTTGTTACCGAGAGTCAAATTGACGGAAGGGATAATCAACAAAGGGAAGATCTTCATGAGGAAGAAAAGAAAAATCATCCGATAGATGAGTGGGCATATCCACAAAGTTTTCAAGAGTTTCGTGGGAATTATGGTGTTGATGATGATAATGAGGACGACATAGATGAGGATTATGAAGTAGAAGGTAATGGGGAGGCGGAGGATGATGATGATGACGACAAAGAATTCTCAGGGTTTGATGAGGGCATATACGGTGCTTCGAGCTAAGACGTTGGTAGAAATCAAAGTCATGTTTGTAACGAGGGGGCTGAATGTAATATAAGACGTCATGGCTTTATGAATATTGGAGCATATCAAAGTCACATCCATAATCCAAATCCATTTCAATAGGTTTTTGAGCCTACTGTTGATATTGAGAATGCAGGAATTAGTAATCGGGAACACAAAGGGGTAACCATTTACAAGTGATGGGTTTTTATAACTCCAAGGTATAATTGAGAGATTTCGAACATATGTCTTAGAGATAGAAATTCAATGGAAGGTTGGTCACTTGGATAACATACAGTATGAGCTTAAGTGCGTACACCTACAATGTAAATGGAAGGCACGAGCAACAAGAGCGCAAGATAGAGACTATTGGGTCTTACGATGTATGGATGAGACCCACACTTGTCCGCAGGATTAAATATTGTCGTACCATAGACAAACTGGTGAAGAATCGTTAGAGAGCATACTTAAGTCAATATTTATGGTTAATCGTATTTATAGACCAAAGGAAATTATTCAACATGACAGATAGGTACAAAATTGATATATCCTACATGCAAGTATGACGTGCCAAAACATATGCAATAAATGTATTGCGAGGATCTTTGGAAGAGTCTTTCGGTCTATTAAGTGAGTATTGTCATAATTTGGAGTTTAAGAACTCAATAACTGTGACACGTATTAATATCGATTCGAAAATAAGTTTAAGTTTTTTTATGTGTATGGGGTGTTCTATAAGAGAGTTCCAACAATTCTGTTGTTCAGTGATATGTATTAATGTTTCACACTTAAAGGAAAAGTATCTTGGGTCTCTTTTTATTGTTATTGCGAAAGGTGGTGATAATCAAATTTATCCACTCACATTCGGTATTGGGCACAAGGAGGGAATAGATACATAAATGCCATTTTTGACATACCTTAGCATATGCATTAGTGATTTGGCAGATTTAACTATTATTTTTGATCGTCATCATTCAATAATTACGAGGGTCACGAACGTAATGTCTCATGCTCATCATGGGTTTTGTAATTACCACATAAAAAGTAACATGTGTTCGTAATTTAAAAAAACTAAACATATTGAAGGATTATTTTGAAACGCTGCTAACGCATATCGTCTCACGAACTTTCAAGCTGCTATGAGTAGAATTGCAAGAGTAAATCTCGCTACAACAACCTATTTGATCGACATTGAGTATGAAAGATGGGCGTGTGCCCACTTTGGAGGATAACGGTACAATATTATGATGATCACTATTGCTGAGTCCTTTAATGCTTTGACACGAACTGCTCGCACTTTATCTATCACCATATTGATTGAGTTTCTTCGAAACACAATGCAATATTGGTTTTTCAATAGGCGAAGCATGACTGATTCGTATAAATAAAATTTTAATGATGTTTTTGTTTTTTCATCGCATTTATTTTAGTTGTTTTTTGTATATGAGAGATCTCACCCATTAACACCATGCGTTAAGGACAAGCTTGCTCGATATGTGTTCAAATCTGCTAACATGGTTGTTAAACCAATCAACATATAACAATACAAAGTTCATGATTCACGACAACAAGTGTTCATCATGAATCTTCTATATCGAACGTATGATTGTAGAAAATTTCAACTTTTCCAAATTTTGTGTGCACACGCTGCAACTATAGCA
Source organism: Mangifera indica (assembly GCF_011075055.1). Classification (NCBI taxonomy): domain Eukaryota; kingdom Viridiplantae; phylum Streptophyta; class Magnoliopsida; order Sapindales; family Anacardiaceae; genus Mangifera; species Mangifera indica. Next base: position 4,440,046 of record NC_058145.1, on the reverse strand, counting down.
AAGTATAATAACCTGTCGGACTGTGTAGGCTGGGTCAGTATATATTACTTTACTGAATATTTACATAGGGTATACGAAGAAGATATTAATCCACTAAAGGATCAATTAGCTGGGGCACCATCAAATATGTCTGCAACTTATCCTCTAGTGATGGAGCAATGAAAGTCCGATCGTCTTTCCAATCATGCAAGAAGACCTTCATAAGGAGAGGAAGTTTGATAACAAAACTGCAGCCAATGTCATCAACCTAGCCATACTCGCTTGAAATGTCAGAGTCTAGCTTTAGTTCTCGTGGTTGGCTCGTCCCGCACCCCAAGTAACTCACGAAACCGAGGTCGTCATAGTCACGGTGCAACCTATATGGTCGAATAGGTTATCACAGTTAATATTCTGATTGCGTCTGATATTGTATATTGCAATATTTAATTTTATATAATTTATCTGTTGGGTTTTGTACAAATTTTAATGTATTGATTTTTTATGTTCAGACTCTTACATATACACAATGTTAATGGATCAAAATAATAGAATAGAATTACCACAATATTTATTTGTTGGTTTATCATTTTATGTATATATTTGATTTTTTGCCTATATTATACATTAATAAAACAATAATAAAATACATCATTCAAATAATAATAAAATGACATCTAATTCATATGCATGCCCACCCACCCACGCCTTAATCGAATTTCTCAAAATCTGCATTTTCATAATCCAATTGAATTTAATAAATACAAGAAATTAAGTAAACTCTGCTAACATATAAATAAACCCCATAAACACTAAATACTTACTGAGGGCCCTTCCTTGGAATATGGTTGTAGCGACGTGCTTTCTTAACCTCATGGAATGTTTCAATGTGAAATTAAATGATCGATCTCGGGAAGGTATTCCATAAACATAAGTAAAAAAGTGTCACAGTCTCCGCTTCCTACATCTTGTTTTGGCACATCACGAACATACTTGTATTGTAATGTTGGTGGAGTATCTAACGGTTAAATTCCCTTTGATGTATAGAAATTACTCGCTTTCATTAGGTGTGTCAGTGTCCTATATGAAATCATTAACTTCTTCACCCTTTATAAACTAGTGGTATATTGGGCAGAGTCATATACATACAACTTCCAATCGTTGATATCCAATACTTCACATACCCAATATTGGTTATCGATGTTGAGGAAAATAATATCTATCAACCAATGAAGAAAAATAAGTACTAATAATCAAATACATCGTAAACAACTTACAATTGTACACCACATTGTCAACATTATTTCACGGTCGAAAAAATTCAGTTGACTGTTGACGTAAGATGCCATTGATTTGATCTAGAAAAAATGTGGGTCACTCTATACTTGCACCCAACTATTTAAACTCATCGTAGCATTGTGGGAGAAGTCCAACGAACTAGGTCGAAACAATCACCTAGTTACCATATGAAAAAAATTTATGAAGTATCCTATGAAAGTTTCAATACATTGTGTACACAGATAAATTACATCATAAGTTAAAAGTGATAACTAATACGAACAAATACAAAGAAAGGGTATATACCGTGTTTTTCAACCATTGCCTCGGTGTTACAATTTGGGTCCACCATAGTTTGTGCATATAGGCGGTCATTCCAATTGGTCCCTCGAGGAAGACACGTCGAGTGTCATTATCTAACGCTCGACGATATCATAATAAGAACTCTGAGTAGCCTTAGCCAATCACGGCTCTAAAAGACGATTTTCAGGTATGGGCTGTATGTTCTTTTTCGCCTTTGTTGGATTTGTGAATTGACTTACCAACTGTTTCCCTTTTCATAGCACACATCCGAATGCTAATATTTTTTTAGTTATCGTCGGCTTCTGAACAGTTGTTGGTTGGTCCTGTACTTATTGTTGAACATCATCATCTAATGAGTCGTCCAACTAGAAAAAGTTCAAAAATTGATTCTTATCATTATTTTATAACACAACTAATTGAAATAAAAATTAAGTATGGTGGATAATAACCTGTACTGATCTTGATACCTAAATATAAGCATCCTCAAGTTGTGCAATTCGATTATTTAATGATGTCTGGAGTTCCTACATCTCCCCTGAAGCATTGATGTTTGTTACCATTGGTCTTGTATCTCCTTATGAAACATCGATGTTTGTTGCTGCCAATGCGATTGCATCTCCTCATGAAACACTGATGACTACCACTTCTACTTCGCGCATATCATTGTAGCTTGCTGGTCCAATTGTTGTTGCATCTGAACGCTGATGTCTTTTCTATATTCCATTAAAATCTGTTGAAGATGGTCGTATGATACATCATTGTACGACATCCGGTGGATTGAGTGTCTTGCAAGCTTGTCCATCTGGTGCTCTCGAGGATGAAAGGCTTAAGAAGTAGACATCCGTGGTGAGGAAACATGTACATTATCTGAGGCCCTATGTAACTCTCGGGAGTGTGCAGTGCGAGAGGATGACACCTATGGAGGGGATGTTTGTCTAATAAGAGATGTCCAAGGAATAACGGGTCTGACACCTTGTGATAAGATATTCGTATGGAAGCGGTGGACGACTGTGAAGACCCTCTGAGCGCTATTTGAAAGGCAATAGGATGATTCGATTGGATGTCATTATCATCGTCTGAATCTACAACTCGTCATCAGATGATGTCGATGGTGCCTAGTCTCCTATAAACTCCAAAGCTCGAATATACCACTCAAAGTAACCCTCAATCTCAATCGAATATAATACAGTTGCAATCTCCTTCTAGAACATAAAGAAAATTTATAAAAATTAATGAAATACAAAATGGAATAATAAAATATAAATAAGCAACTTACCGGAGGAGCGTCCCAAAGTATCAATATGTCATCCCATGTAGGTAGTACAATTGTTTTATATTTTAAGATATGGGAGACTCGATCATTTGTTTCCAGATAGATATAAGGCGATAGATTTTGAATCGTCTCATAAATCTAATATTACACAATGTACAACATTTATGGTTAGTATTTACAATAGTCGGTATAAATGTAAATTTTATTTATTATATAATACTTACTTGAAAAACAATCGAGTATCCCAAAATACTATAACTGAAAAGTGGGAGCGAACTTATGTACGACAGGTAATATTAAACACAATACTGATATTTGTTATGGATACTTTTTTGCATTGAGTCAACCGTTTTATTTCATATCAGTGTCCCTTATAAGTATTGATTAAATGCATCTAAATTGTCCACTAAATGTAAAAAATGATCAGATATTTTGGTTCTATTGTCCGCCTCTAATAATCCTGTAAACGCATAATACAAGACTGCGAACTTCACTACATCGTCATCATTGTCTCCCCAAATTTCATTGTCGAATGCTTGCTCGATCTCCCTATGGGATAACAACATGTGAATATTTGAGGGGTATTCCTTTTTCAATTGAGGCGTTTTTGTGTAATCAACGTAATTGGACACGTCCATATCCTCCCTAAAAATCAGACCAGCGACTAGTTCAAACTCAACAGGGTTGAATCAGAATTTAACACCATTTATTTTAAACCACATTTCTTTGTTTGGGTTCTTGTGATTGATCATACGAAATAACATCGATTGAATAAATACAACACTAAATCGTGGCTCTGCCAAATCTAATAAGTGTCCAAAATGGATTATTCAAAAAATAGCTCTCTAAGGAAATGTTAATTTATTTCTAATTATAGTCACAATATCCATCTTTATCTAAAGCGACATGTACACTCAAAATCTATATGTATTATGAAATCTGTACACCCTTTATTGGTAGTTGATTACAAATGTTTGAAAATATATATTAATTCGTTAAATTACATTAATGAAAGATTAATGAAAGACAATTATTTTAATCAAACAAACTGAATTATCATTATTAAATTAACATAATTAGCATAAGCTAATGTAACATTAGAATAAAAAAAATTAGATTATCAGTAAATTAATATGTATGACGTCATTTTTTATAAAAAGAGAAAAAAATTTGAGTATTCATAATATTTGATGTAAGATTATCATTTTTGAGTTTTAAATGTTATTTAAATTACATTTTAAATTTGAATCACCAACAAATAATAATAAAATTTCAATTTCTCATAATAAAATCTACTGAACTACAAATAATAAAATACATGTGGTGCTTTCACTCTAACTTTTGAATATTTCTTTTTCTCTTGTCATGTATTATTCTTTTTCTCATCATCTTTATTTCTTGTGAAAATTTAGTTTGCTTCCATAATAATTTTAGTGAAATATTTTGTCTTGGCGTTTCCGCCAACCATGGTACGCCACTCACCCAATTTCAAATTAATTTGAATTCTAATTTCCAAATTAATTTAAACAATTTCATTATTAATTTTAATTTCAATTTCAAATTAATTTAAATTAGGACCAAATTTCAAATTAAATTAATTTGAATTCGGACTAAATTAAAATTCAATGTAAATTGAATTTGGATTAAAATTTAAATTTGATATGATATATTTTTACTTTCATTTGATATAACAAAACATAACCTGTCTTCTTGTCATTACGTTGATAGTATCGATGATCGATAAAACTGTTTGTTGAATTTTCTTCTTAATCGAGAAAAAAATCCAATGATCTATGCTGAAGCAAATACTTTTAGAGAAAATATGGAAGCAAACAACCAAACACTTTGGTTAAAAAATATTTGCCAAAACTTGCATATATATATATAGACGCAAGCAAAACTTCCACGTGAAAGGTAAGAAGGCGCAAACAAGAGCATGAGGAATATATTATTCTCTAGTTGTCAGTGAATTATTAAAGCAAATATACTATTCATATTAGTGAATTATTCATATATATTCATTATAATATTTCATATTGATGCATCTCTTATTCATATATATTCATTATACTTGCTGAAAACATGAAAATACATTATTCCATCTTGATGTATTATTCATATTCATGTCAATGCATTATTCTATCTTAAAGCACTTGAGATTTAAAAAAAAAAATTCATAACACTTGAGACTTTAAAAAAAAAAATTTATTAAAATTCATAGCACTTTAGACTTAAAAAAAAAAAATAAAAAAGGGTTGGCGTTGAGACTTTAAAATTTTTTTTTTTTAAATTCATAGCACTTGAGACTTTTTAAAAAAAAAGTTTAAAAAAAGGTTGGCGTTTAAAATGAAACCCTTTTTATAAAAGGTTGGCGTTATAAAAGGTTGCTAACCCTTTTTATTTACAAAAGTTTGGTGTGTCAACGCCAAAGGTTGGTGTCACGCGAACCTTTTTTAAAACCTTTGCTTTTTAACTAGTGGTGACTTTTTTTTTTCCAGTTAAATGCCAACCCTTCATTTTTTTTAATTAAACCTTACTAAATGATCTTTTTTTATCACCCTAGTAGCTAGGCTTTAATATAAGGTATGAAGTGGATTGTTCTTTTTGTTTTATATCCTTACTTCAAAGAATTCTGAATCTGAAATCCATTTTACTTTTCAATTTTTTCCTTTCTTTCTTTTGTTTTTGAAGTATTGGCTCCATTCTGGAATGCTTGTTCTATTTTTCACAGTACAGTTCCAAAGTTACAGAGAAAAAAAGAGAGGTTCTCTCTGATTCCTTCCTCACTTGAAAGTTGAGAAAGAAGAGAGAATCTCTGCATAGTCATTTTAAGAGGAGTATTTTAGGAAAGTATATTACTATTGTGGTATATTTGTTGAAATTTTGAAATGAGTAATATGTATGTATACACGAATTAAAATAAGACTAAAAATTTCAATTTTTGAAAATTAAAATATCTAAAATAATTGAGATAACAATATAATTGAAAGATTATGATGATATACCGAAGCAGATGGTATTGATAACGTGTTATAAATTTAATTAAATAACTATAAAAAATAAAGAGATTAAGGAATTGAAGTAAGAAATGATTGAGAGAAAAAATTGAAAGAGAAGAAAAGTAATTCAATCCAGATGAAGAAAATGTATTACAAATGAAGAGAGAAAAACGGTATTTATAGAGAATATGATCACCTTTTCAATCAAAGAAAATGACTACATACAAAGCAAATTTCCACCAAGGCAATGAGGTAGCTCACCTTGGATTTAATGCATTCACACCCAATCTTTTACATTTTCTTCTCATGTGGTGGAAAAATCAATATTCTGTAATACTTTCCCTTGGAGTTCCATCACTTATAGACTTTAGTTAGAACGTCTTCAAATCATTTAGAGATCTTCGCTCTTCATGAAGCCAATCGAGAATGCATATAGTTACGATTTGTCATCCATTATCTCTGGAATGTGTGCAGTCTTCCTTCTATAACTGACACTCCTTTCATATTATATGTAATATGTATCATCCATACTAGAGGTGGATACATCAAAAGAGACAAAATTAAATATATCTCACTAAAATTCCTTTATACTCGTGAGCTCCAATAGAACAAAAAGATTGATTTCAAACAAATAAAATATAGTGAGAATCTTGTAGATTTGTTTACCAAGATATTACGAACATCAACATTTGAAAAACTAATATGTAAAATCGGTATACGATCGTTCAACAAGTAACCAAATTAATCTCATTACAAAGAGGGAGAACATTTATCAAAGGGAGCATTTAGCAAGAAAATTTTTAAAATTTATCACATATTGGACAAAAGATGTACTGTACTTTTTTTTTTTACTAGGTTTTGTCCCATTAGATTTTTTTAGTGAGGTTTTTAATGAGGGAGTTTTAACACGTTCAAACCCACTTCATAAGATATCAAATAATTACATTCATTTACTTTGGTTTTTATCCCACTAGGTTTTTCCTTGGTAAAGTTAACAGAATTATCTATAAGTGATGAAAATTTAAAGGAGAATATTACGGAAAGCAGATTTTTCCACCACATGAGAAGAAAATGTAAAAGTTCGAGTGCACATGCATTAAATCCAAGGTGAGCTATATCATTGCCTCAGCGAAAATTTGCGTGGTATGTAGCCATTTTCTTTGACTGAATGGGCAATCATATTCTCTATAAATACCCTCTTTCCTCTCTTCATTTGTAACATATTTTCTTCATCCAGATTGAGTTATTCTTCCTCTCTTTCAATTTTTTCTCTCAATCCTTCCTTCAAGAATATACAGAAACTAAAATTTTTAACTTTATTTTAATCTGTGTATACATATATGTCACTCATTTAAAAACTTTAAAAAATATACCATAACAGTAATTTACTTTTTCAAAATACCCCTCTTGAAATAACTCATACAAAGATTCTCTCTTTTTCTCTGTAACTTTTTCTCTCTTCTCTCTCAGCTTTCAAGTAAGGAAAGAATTAGAGAGATCTTCTCTCTTTTTCTCTACAACTTTGAAACTGTACTATAAAAAATAGAACAAGTGCTCCAAAATGGAGTCAATGCTTAAAAAACAAAAGGAAGAAAGAAAAAACTGAAAAGTAAAACGGATTTCAGATTAAGAATTCTTCGAAATAAGGATATAAAACAAAAAGAGCAACCCACCAAATTCGACCACATTCATTTCATACCTTATATTAGAGCCCTTTGTAAATAAAAAGGTTTGGCACGCCAACCCTTTGCATTTTAAAACGGGTTGGCGTTAAAATATATATTTTTTTAAAGTCTCAACACCGACCATTTTAAATTTTTTTTTTTAATAGTCTCATGTACTATGAATTTTAAATTTTTTTTTTTAAAAGTCTCAAGTGTTATGAATTTAAAATTTTTTTTAAAAAATCTCAAGTACTTCAAGATGGAATAATGCACCGATATGAATATAAATAATGCATCAAGATGAAATAATACACTTCCATATTTTCAGCAAGTACAATGAATATATATGAATAATGAATGCATCAATACGAAATATTATAATGAATATATATGAATAATTCACAGATATAAATAGTGCATTTGCTTTAATAATTCACTGACAATCAGGGGAGAATATATTCTTCATACTCTTGTTTGCGTCTTCTTACATTTCACGTGGAAGTTTTGCTTGCTTCCATATATATGTGCAAGTTTTGACAAATATTTTTTGCGAAAAATGTTTGGTTGTTTGCTTTCATATTTCTCTAAAAGAATTTGCTTCTGCATAGATCATCATATTATTTTCTCGTTCACGAAGAAAATTTAACAAATAACTTCATCGATTATCAATACTATCAACGTAATGATAGGAAGACATATTATATTTCGTTATATCAAATGGAAGTAGAAATATATCATATTAAATTTAATTTTGATCCAAATTCAATGTAAATTGAATTTTAATTTAGTTCGAATTTAAATTAATTTGATTTGATTTAGTTAATTTAAAATTTGGTCCAAATTTAAATTAATTTGAAATTAGGTGAGTGGCGTACCATGGTTGGCGGAAACACCAAGACATAATATTTCACTAAAATTATTATTAAAGCAAGCTAAACTTCCACAAGAAATAAAGATGAAGAGAAAAAGAAATATTAAAAAATTAGAGTGAAAACACCACATGTATTTTATTATTGTTTGTAGTTCAGTAGATTTGATTATGGGAAATTGAAATTTTATTATTGTTTGCTGGTGATTCAAATATAAAATGTAGCTTAAATGACATTTAAAACTCAAAAATGATAATCTTACATCAATTATTATAAACACTCAGATTTTTTTTCTCTTTTTATGAAAAATGACGTTATGTATATTAATTTACTGATAATCTAATTTTTTTTATTATAATGTTACATTAGTTTGATTAATCTGTGATTAAAATGATTGTCTTTCATTAATCTTTTAATGTAATTTAACTAATTAATATATATTTTCAGACATTTGTAATCAACTAGCAATAACAGGCGTAAAGATTCTATAATGTATACAGATTTCGAGTGCAATATTGCTTTAGACAAAGATGGATACTGTGACTATAATTAGGAATAAACTAACATTTACTCAGAGAGCTATTTTTCAGACACTCTGTTTTGGACACTTATTAGATTTGGCGAAATCACGGTTCAGTCTCATATTTATTTAAGCGATATTTCGTATGATCAATCGTGAAAACCCAAACAAAGAAATGTGATTCAAAATAAATGGTATTGAATTTTGATTCAATCCTGTTGAGTTTGTACTAGTCACTGTTCTAATTTTTGGGAAGGACATGAATGTGTCCAATTATGTTGATTCCACGGAGACGTCTCGATTGAGAGAGGAATATTTCCCGAACATTCACAGGTTGTTATCTCATTAAGAGATCGAGCAAGCATCTAACAATAAAATTTGGCGAGACAATGATGACGATGTAGTAAAATTCGCAGTCTTGTATTATACGTTTATAAGATTATTAGAGGTGGACAACAAAACTAAAATATCTTATCGTTTTTTGCATTTAGTGTACAATTTAGATGTATTTAATCGATATCCATGGGGGACATTGACATTGAATAAAATAGTTTACTCGATGCGAAAAGGTATCTATAACAAATATTAGTATTGTGTTGAACATTACTTGTCGTATACAAATCTGCTCCCACTTGTCAGTTACAGTATTTTGGGATCCCGATTACTTTTCAAGTATCATATAATAAATAAAGTTTACATTTATACCGACTATTGTAAATACTACCTATAAATGTTATACATTGTGTAGTATTGAATTTATGAGACGATTCGATACTTTGGAATGCTCCTTTCGTTTGGAAGCAAATAATCAAATCCCTTGTATTCTGAAATGGAAAACAATTGTACTGCCTACATGGGATGACATATCGATACTTTAGGATGCTCCTTTCGTAAGTTGCTCATTTATATTTTATTATTTCATTTTGTATTTAATTAATTTTTTTAAATTTCCTTCACGTTCCAGAAGGGGATTACAATTGCGTTACATCCGATCGAGACTGAGCATAACTCTGAATGGTATATTCAAGCTCTGGAGATTATGGGAGAACAGACACCATCAACATCATCAGATGACGAGTCTGCAAATTCAAACGATGATGATATCTGTCAAATCGTCTTATTGCCTTTCAGACAACCCCCAAAGCGTCTTCAGAGTCGTCGTTCGCTTTCATACAAATTCTTCATCACGAGGTGCCAAACCTGTTGTTCCTAGGATATCCCATATTGGACAGACATCCCCTTCACAAGTGTTATCCTCTCGTAGTGCATACCCCTGAAAGTCACATAAAGCCTCCGATAATGTACGTGTTTCCCCTCTACAGATGTCTACTTCTTGCGCTTCCCATCCTCGAGAGCACCAGATGGCGAGCTTGTAGACACTCGATACACAAGACATCGTACAGTGGTGTATCATACGATTGTCTTCAATAGATCTTAATGAAACATGGAAGAGGCATCAACTCTCAGATGCAGTAGCAATTAGACCGATACATTGCAATGATGCGCGCGGAGTGGGAGTGGCAGTCATTGGTGCTCCGTGAGGAGATGCTATCGTATTGGTAACAACAAACATCGATGTTTCATACAGAGATATAGGACCAATGACAACAACAAACATCGACGCTTCAGAGAAAATGCATGAATTTCAAACATTATTAAATAATCGAATTGCACAATTTGAGAATTTTTATATTTAGATATCAGAATTTTTATATTTAGATATCAGAATTAGTACAGGTTATTATCCACCATATTTAATTTTTATTTCAATTAGTTGTGTTATAAAATAATGATAAGAATCAATTTTTGAACTTTTTCTAGTTGGACGATTTATTGGACGATGATGTCCAACAACAAGTGCATGACCAATCAACAACTGTTCAGAAGTTGATGACAACTAAAAAAATGTTAGCATTCAGACATATGCTATGAAAAAGGAAACAATTGGTAAGTCCATTTACAGATCTAACAAAGGTAAAAAAGAACAAATAGCCGATACCTGAAGACCGTCATCTGGACCCACGATTGGTTGCGATCTACTCAAAGTTCTTACTGTGGTAACATCAAACGTCACATAATGGAACTCAACGTGTATTCCTTGGAGGACCAACTAAAATGATCGTCTATATGAACAAACCATGATGGACCTAAATTGTAACACCAAAGTAATGGTTGGAAAACACCAGGTGTATCTTTCTTTTGTATTTGTTCATATTAGTTATCACTTCGAACTTATAATGTAATTTTACTATATACACAACATATCGAAGCTTTCATGAAAATACTTTGTAAATCTTTTTAAATAGCAACTGGACGACTGTTTCGACCCAATTCATTAGACTTCTCTTACAATACTACGATGAGTTTAAACAATTAGGTGAAAATAAGGAACTGACCCATATTTTTCTTAGATCAAATCAATGACATCTCACATCAACAGTCAACTGAATTCTTTCAATCATAGAATAATATTGACAAGGTAGTGTATAACTGTAAGTTGTTTACAATATATTTGATTATTGATACTTATTTCTCTTCATTGGCTACAGGTATGCATTTCCTTTAACATCGACAACCAACATTGGGTATGTGACTTATTGGATATCAACAATTGAAAGTTGTATGTATATGACTCTACGTAATATATCATTAGCTTAAAGAAGGTGAAGAAGTTAATGATGCGATATAAGACACTGACCCCTAATGAAGGCGAGTAATTTCTATACATCAAAGGAATTCAACTGCTAGACACTCCGTCGACATTACAATACAAATATGTTCGTGATATGCCAAAACAAGATGCTAGAAGCCATGAGGTTAACGGGGTGAGATCTCTCACCTACAAAAAAACAACTAAAATAAATGCGATGAAAAAATAGAAATATCATTAAAATTTTATTCATGCGAACCAGTCATGTTTCGCCTATTAAAAAACCAATGTTTCATTATGCTTAAAAAAAACTCAACTAATATGATGATAGACAAAGCGCGAGCACTCCGTGAAAAGCATTGACGGACTCAACAATATTAGACGTCATAATATTATACCCCAATCTTCCAAAGTGGGCATGCGACTGTCTTTCATACCTAATATAGGTCAAATAAATTGCTGCAGCAGGATTTACTCTAGCAATTCTACTTATAGCAGCTTAAAAATCCGTGAGGCAATATGCCTTAGCAGTTTTCTAAAATAATCCTTCAATATGTTTAGTTTTTTTTAACTGCAAATGCATGTTACCCTTTATGTAGTAATTACAAAACCCATGACAGACATGATGCATTACATTCGTGACCGACGTAATTATTGAATGATGACGATCTAAAATAATGGCCAAATAACCGATACACATGCTAAAGTATGTCAAAAAAGGGGTCTATGTTTTTATTTCCTCTTTGTGCCCAATACCGAATACAAGTGGATAAATTTGATTATTACCATCCTTCGTAACAATGAAAAGAGATTCAAGATACTTTCCCTTTAAGTGTGAAACATCAACGCATATCACCGGACAACAGAATTGTTTGAACCCTCTTATAGAACACTCCATACACATAAAAAAATTTGAACCTATTTTTCAGATCGATATCAATACATGTCAGTTCCTAGATTCTTAACCTTCAAATTATCATAATACTCGAGTAATAGATCGAAAGACTCTTTTGAAGATCCTCGTAATGCATTTATTGCATACGTTTTGGCAAGTCGTGCTTGCGTGTAGGATATGTTAATTTTGTACCTATGTGCTATGTCTAAAATAATTTCCGTTTGTCGATAAATACAATCAACCACAAACATTGACTTAAGTATGTTCTCTAACGATTATGTACTAGTTTGTTATAGTGTGACAATATTTGATCATACGACCAAGTGTTGGTCTCATCCATAGGTCATAAGACCCAATAATCGCCATCTTACTCTCTTGTTGCTTGTATCGATCATTTACATTGTGAGTATATGGACTTAAGCTTAGACCGTATGTTATCGGAGCGACCAACCTTTCATTGAATTCATCTCTAAGGCATATATTCGAAATAATGCTCTCAATTCTACCTTGGAGTTATAAAAACCTATCACTTGTAAATGGTTACCCTTTTGTATTGTCCGATTACTAATACCCGTATTCTTAACATCAACAGTAGGCTTAGGAACCTATTGAAATGGATTTAAATTATAGATGTGACTTGAATATGCTTCAATATTCATAAAGTCGTGACGTTTTGTGCTACATTCAACCCCCTCGTTACAAACATGACTTTAACTTTTGCCAACGTCTTGGCTTGAAACACCGTACATGTCCTAATCAAACCCCAAGAATTCTTCGTTGTCATCATCATCATCCTCCTCATTACCTTCTACTTCATAACTTCATCCTTGTCGTCCTCATTATCATCATCAACTCCATAATTCCTACCAAACTCTTGAAAATTTTATGGATGTGCCCACTCATCTATCGAATGATTTTCTCTTTCTTTCTCATGAGCATCTTCACCTTGTTGATTGTCCCTTTCATCAATTTGACTCTTTGTAACAGTTTTGTGTATCCTTGTGAATTTCTTGCTACAACCGTAAAAAACTTAACATCATTATCATCTATAATCTTCATCAGACCCACATCACCTAGTGTAAATAGGTGCACATTTGACTGACTTTGATCGAGTCTTAGATAATAATTGATTCTTGCAATGAATCTTTCAAAATCAACATTTGTGTTAATACACATTTCTCTCACATTCTCATCAATATATCTTGTCACATTATCATCACCTTCAACTTATTGGCCTCCATAGCGAATCTTAAATGCAATTTTTTCCATCATAATTAAAAATAAACCTAAAAAACATAAAAACTCCAAATTACACTACTTTACAATTTTTTCTAATTAAGCCTCAAATACAATATCAATGCAATCAAACTTCATACATACGTATTTACAACACATTAAACTATCATATCATCAAGTGATATACAAAAATTGATCAAGGCAAGACAAAAAAAACATAAGAAAATGACAGTGACAATTTTAAAATTTTTTATGTAACTCTGTCAAGACAAGGAAAATAATACACACACAAACACCAGATTAAAATAAACATAAAAAACAAAAGAATTGAGTGCAATGAAAGAAAACAAAAACAAAAACAAAAAAAAATTCACTGGGGCCCAGGGGTTTAGCGTTAACACCAATCTGCTCGTCGTCTGAAATTTTTTCTATCCTATATTTTGGTATTTTTTAACCATCACTACAACATTAAATAATATTATAACAACTTTAAATAATAAAAACAATATAAAATAATAGCATTAAACAATCTAACAACATGAAATCACAGTAAAATTAAATTTTACATAAAGTTATGAACATGAATCTACCATACTTATTTTATTTTCAATTGTTCATAAAAAAAATACATAACATACGGAGTTAAGTCAAGACTGATCTAAATGTAGATGATTTTGTTATGAAGTCTTTGCAGCAGATGTTAATTCTCTTAATAAATTTAGTAATTTTCGTCTCTCTCCCTTGTGTTCAAATTGAATCTTTTATAGTGGTTTTCTCATAGGTTTTCTATTCAATCACGTGTCTTCTTCCATTAATAATTTATTTTTTTTATGCTGTAGGGATTCCTTCCTTACTTGAACGTTGAAAAAGAAGAGAAAAAAAGTTATAGAGAAAAAGAGAGAATCTTTATATAGGTCATTTCAAGAGGGGTATTTTGGATAAGTACATTACTGTTGTGATATATTTGTTTAAATTTTGAAATAAATTGCATATATATTTACATGGATTAAAATAAGAGTAAAAATTTCAATTTCCCTTTAATTTTTGTTATTCTTCTATTTGAATTTTTATTTATAATGGTATCATATTTACAATTTGAAGATTTTTTATAAATTTAATTAAATAACTATAGAAAGATAAAGAGATTAAAGAATTGAAGTAAGAAAGGATTGAAAAAAAAAAATTGAAAGAGAGGAAGAGTAATTCACTCTAGATGAAAAAAAAAATGTATTACAAATGAAAAGAGAAAGAGGTATTTATAGAGAATATGACCGCCTCTTCAGTCAAAGAAAACGGTTACATACAAAACAAATTTTCACCAAAACAATGATATAGCTCACCTTGGATTTAATGCATTCACACCAAAGCTTTTACATTTTCTTCTCATGTGGTGGAAAAATCCACCTTCCGTAACACTCCATTGGATTTTCATCACTTACAGAGTTTGATTGCAATGTCTTCAAATCATTTAGAAATTTAACTCTTTATGAACTAACCGAGAATGCATATGATTACGGTCTGTTATCCATTATATTCAAAATACATGCAATCTTCCTTCTACAACTGACACTCATTTTATATTATATGAAGACAACACAACATATATTGCTCAAATTAGATATGGATACATCAAAGAAAACAAAACCAAACATATCTCACCGAATTTTTTTTACACTCATGAACTCCAATAGAGCAGAAAGATTGATGTGAAACAAATAAGATTTAGTGAAAATCTTACAAATTTGTTCACCAAAACATTACCAACATCAAATTTTAAAAACTAGTTTATAAAATCAGTATGTCACAACTCAACAAACAATCAAATTAATCTCACTACAAAAAAGAGAAACATTCATCAGAGGGAGTATTTATTAGGTAAATTTTTAAAGTTTATCACATATTAGACAAAACGTACACTGTTTTTTTCTTTTACTAGGTTTTATCCCATTGAGTTTTCCTAAAAGATTTTTATTGAGACAATTTTTGCATGTCTGAACCTAATTTATAAGACATTAAATAATTATGTTCCTTTGCTTTGATTTTTATCCAACTAGATTTTTCTTTAACAGAGTTAATATAATTATCTTTAAGTGATGAAAATCCAAAAAAAAGTTTCACCAAAAGTGGATTTTTCCACCACATGAAAAGAAAATGTAAAAACTTAAATGTGAATGCATTAAATCCAAGGTGTGCTACATCATTGCCTTGGTAAAAATTTGTTTTGTATGTAATCATTTTCTTTGACTGAAAAAATAGTTATATTTTTTATAAATACCCACTTTCTCTCTTCATTTGTAACATATTTTCTTCATCCGAATTAAATTACTCTTCCATACTTCAATTCTTTAATCTTTTTATCTTTCCAGAGTTATTTGATTGAATTTATAATAGAAAATATATATTAATAATAATTTATATTATTTAAACCAACTTAGGTTGCTAACTTAAGTTTGTATAAATATTTGAAGAATGTTTGTGCTTCTCGTAGTTAATTTAAGCTTTCTGTCAAATATATATATATATTAGACTTACAAGTATGAAATTAAAATCTATATTATACAAAACTAATTAGCTTATGTTAAAATTCAATTTACATATTTATATACCACTTATTTTATTTAAGTTTATCAGATATTAGACTCTCTTTCTTTCTTTTTTATTTAAGTCTCCAACACCCTCGCTTAAATACAACCACTTAAGCTGTTAAACTTGTTTTTCAACTCACCAATTTTTAACTGGATATATTATTACTTGTATCCAGAAACACTTAAACTATTAAACTCGTCGTTTAGTTCATACTCTAATACCATATTGAAAATATATATTGAATTTACAAATGTGAAGATTGAAACTTATATTACACAAAACTAATTAGTTTGTGTTAAAATTCACGCTATCACACTTATATATTACTCATTTTTACTTAAATTTATTATATATGAAACTCTCTCTTTCTTTCTTAATTGAATTTTCAACACTTTCATATATGTTTTTAATTTTACCTTTATCGTCTATGTACACTTATGTTAGCTTACTATCTGTTTATTCGTTAGCTCAGTTTGAATACAATCTCAACCAAATACACAAAGAAACCCAATGGCTTCCGGACCTTTGAGATTTCCTTTAAATTTTAAAATCTCTGGACTTTTGGATTTGTATTTTAGAGTTTTTGGTTGTTCTCTTAATGCTGACTACTTAACTCAAAAGGAAAAAAAAACCCACATATACAGATGGAACTCTTTTATAATGTTCATGAAGATGTCCAAACCTCACGAAGGAGCTCATACCTTGCATTCGAGCCTCTATAGCCGGCTTTGCCAATGTGATTTCCATTACCATTTCCACTGGGTGCTATAGTTGGTGATAAAGGCAATTTTTCAGTGATCAACAAAAGAGAAGAATCCATTTCTTCTAATTCCTCGTCACTGGTATATCCTTTCCTTTGCATCGCAGACACATTCCTTGACAATGGAGCTTTACCTCCTGCCTCCGCTACTTTTTCGGCCACATCAGATAATAAAGGAGGTGTGTACGTGACTGGGGCAGCTGAATAAGGGAAGCTTCTCGCTGAATCCCCTGATAATCTTCGCTCAACAATGCTCTAAACAAATGGAAAAAACCAGGTCTCATCAATAAACATGAGTAGCATACAGAAGGCCAAAGTCGATGCTTCCATCTGCGATGGGCTTGTTATTTTCTAAGACAGAATTATTACCACTATTTTATTTCTTCCTTTGTTCCATTT
Source organism: Mangifera indica (assembly GCF_011075055.1). Taxonomy (NCBI): domain Eukaryota; kingdom Viridiplantae; phylum Streptophyta; class Magnoliopsida; order Sapindales; family Anacardiaceae; genus Mangifera; species Mangifera indica. The sequence goes on along the minus strand of NC_058145.1, from coordinate 4,422,638 downwards.
CTTCTTGTCATAATGTATTTGTATATAGAAATTTACATACCCAAAATTTTTTTATCAGAGCTATATAATCCCAGTTTTGACTCCCAGGTGACATGCACTATCTTAGAGATATACAAATGGAACCACATACATCTCTACAACAGTGTTATGTCACTGAGATATAAGAGTTAGGATATAAATTTCGAATACATCGTATTATTCAAAGTTCTTAAGTGATGAATGAAGTAAACTCAGCCAAATGACACGTCTTTTAGCACCAAAAGAAATTGTAATTTAGCAAAACAGTATAAAGGAGAACCAAAAGAAATTGTAATTTAGCAAAACAGTATAAAGAGGAACCAACAATTATGATAATTCAATGGCCATAGAGAAAACAGAGAAACATGATCTAAGGTTCATACCTCAGCATTTAGTGCCTCCAATACAGCTCCTGGAACAGGATCTGGACAGAACTCATCCGGGGTAAAGTTACAAAGTACCCGTTTTATCAATGCAAGGCCAATTGATGGGCAAACCTACAAACATGATAACGGAAATTTCAATCAAGTTATTGACTCAACAGGAAATATGAAAACTACAAATCCCCATATTATTTCTTTGCCATTGTAAAACTTACCTCCTGTCTGATTGAACGATCCATTAACATGTCTTTTGGTAACATTAAAAGATCACTAAGATCATTAAGAAGTACAAAGGATTTAGGCTCTCTAACTCCATCAAGCCTGTCATCATCCTCACTGCTATGCTGATCTTTCAGAGAATCATCACTGTCCATGCCGAACGTATCGGTAAGCCATCTAGACCAATTCCCAACCTGAATAGAAAGTAGATTATTTAATCACAACAAAAATAATCTTTTCTTGCAAAACTTAAGCATGTATGAATACTTCTCATTTTTGGAAGTCCCAAGAAAAAAAAAACCAACTTCTTACAATAATAAAGAGGGAAGATACTATAAAAAAGTCAACAGCTATAATGTTAACAAAACATTATGAAAGCTGAATTTTAGCGATCTTAGCAGCCACGAGCGAAGCCCATGAAACATTGGATTCAAAAGTGACATTACAAATGTTGGAAACAACCTTCATCCATTAATTCCAAGAACTTTCAATAGCTTTGGAGGGTACAAGGAATAGTTCAGGCAGAAGAGTTAAGGTAACTAGGACACAAATATTTCTAACAAGATGCAACTAGCAGAGGAGTGCCCTTGTTCGTTTTTAAACTCGTCCTCTAAAGTGAAATGCAAGCAAAACTTCAAAAGATTTTTCCACTGCTGATAATTTATAAAATTCTATCCCACTTTCTAGGCACCGTTTCATAGCCAAACTGAAGAAAAGAACATTCATCAGTCTATATTGCCATTTGCTGCAAATATCTGGGCATTCTTATTATTTATTCCAAAGTAAAGTCATCAGTAGAGATTAAAAGGACAGACGTTGTTCTCCCCTGTCAGAGAGCAAACAAGTCAGTGGAACAGAAGAGAGCTTGTTTGCAGTGGCCAATGTGGTCAAATTTTAGAAAAAAAATGCTTAGATAAACAGTTCAACTATGCAGAAATTATGCAAACATAATACATACAGAATTTTTGAGTTGAGCACCAGATCCAAAGCTCAAATCACCAGCTGGAATAGGCAGAACCTTGGAATCTACTATAGGATCTGAGATGGGATCAGTCGGGATCTCATGGGCTGACTCTCGCAGAATGGCATTGAACATTGCAACATCTAGTCTTGCAACACATTGTTCCATAGCCTAATCAAATAATCATGTCAGATAGTCAGCATGAGAGGAATACAGATATTGAGAAACAAAAGAAATTTTAGAGATACTATAAACTACATACAATTCTTGCCAGAACAGGTAAGCAACCACATTCATGCCCTCCTGCTCTAACAGGACAAAGTCTCTGTAGAGCTTCTAGGAAAGCATTTCTCCAGAGGTTGATAGAAAAACTACCCTGGTGCTGGTCACCCAAGGCTGGTCCCAACAAGTTTCCAGTAGTTTTATTGGTTGTCAAAGCTGGAGACTGCATATATGGAGTCAAAACCTAAAAAAAAGCATTGAAAAGGAACATGAAAGTCAATCCAAATAATATTTGCACTCAGGAAATTATCAATGCATATCTACATTAAAACTGACTTAATGGAGCCAGATAATTGAACTTAATCAGTCACATAATTAATCAATTTTAGGACTTGATTTCAGTCCAGTTAAATGAGAAAAACATAATAACAATTGTTTGACAGCTTTAATTAAATGATGGTTCCTTTATCTCCCATTAAACTGACTGAAATCTAAGAGAGTATATCCAACTGAATCATTAAATCTGTATTAAGTGATGCACTAGTTCAATTTACTGGGAAAAATATAAAAGTTCTCTGGCTGATTTCATCAAATGATCACCGTGAATTGAAAAGAACAGATTACTTAGCAAGTTCATCAACAGACTCTGAAAACTTTACCTGCCACCAAACAGACTCAACAATCCGTGAGAATATCCAAGATTCGACTTTAACTAATGCTGTATTGAAAGTTCCTGTCTCTTGCCAGTCTTCGTCTAACTGCAGCAGACCATTTACTTGTTTACTAACAGAAGCACCCTTCCATTTCAGAGTCATAGACTTCACTTCATTTTTTTTGCTAGCCACATTTGACTCAGCTAACCTTGTAACTGGGACTGAGAGACGAGAAATGCCAAATGCCTGAGAAATGATCTCCCTCAGTACAATGGTGTTTGACAACCAAAAGCTTAACCTTGACATACAAAAAAGAAGATGAGTATAGTTTGTGTGCCAAAACTGACCACATATTAAAACTCAAACACTAAACAAGACAATTTATATACCTTGATACATCATTACCACAAGACTTGGCAACCAAAACAAGCCCAGACACGGTATTTTTAGCAATTGTAGCTCGCCTGTTTTGGGTCCAATGCTTGCAGGCATGGATGAAGAGTCTAGAAAGGCGTCTAGCAGGTGTGTGAACCTTATGTGCTGAGCTCCCATGCTCTGGTACAACAGAATAGAGTGAAATTTCAAGAGCAGCAACATCTCTCAGCTCCTCCTCCAGTTTCTCAATTCTCATTTCCATTGCTTCAATCTTTTTATTTAAAGATGCCTCATCTACATGCTCACCATTTTCTTCAGTATCGATGGTTTCATTATCACTCTCAATACTTTGAGCATCATTTGAGATCTCATTTAAAACATCAGTTTCCTTGATCTCTTCAGCAGTTTTATCATCAGCTACTTCAAAAGATTCTGATGAAGGTTTAGAAGGGGCTCTCATTTTATTTGAATTTTTATCAGAAGAATTTTTGGCAGTAACTTCTGAAACACCTCTATTGGATTTTATGGATTTCTTTGGAGTGTTTTGCGATGCCTTGGTTTTTGATTTATACGTATCTTGATTAGATCTCGCTCTTGATCCTACCGAGCTGCTTTCTGACAAACTTCTATTGACAACACTCTCAGGAACTCCAGGCACTTTTTCAACTTTCTGAACTTCAACCATCAATGAATCCTCCTGAGAAGATACTGAATCTTTTGTTGTCTCAGAATCTGATTCCTCTTCCTTCCCCTGCTTAGGTTGTTTCTCTAAATCACTACAGTGATCATCCAAAATTTCACCCTTATCCATTCTGCCAATCACTGGACTAAACTTGTAATCTTTAGACACCTCCTCAAACCTGTTGACATCATCCACATAATGTATAACCGTATTTTCATAAACTTCAGAGGTGTCTGTGCCTGTGTTTGAATCACTCACTAAATTAACCGATTCTCCTTCAGCAATTAAAGCCTTAGATTCAGTTTCAATTAAAGCTTTAGATTCAGTTTCTTTTGCATTCAATTTTTTCCTGCCATTTTCTTGATGCTGTTTACGGTCTGTCCTTTCGCTTCTTCCAGATGGCTTTGATTGTTTATTATTGGGCTTCCTCCTGTCAATCTCTTTCATACTTGAGTAGTTTCACCTTTCTAACTACAACCAAATATAGAAGTTCTAAATTCTAATGAGGAAGAAAAGCAAAAGCCAGTAACCTTACAGAAGCTGTTTAGCAGTTTGCCAGAACTAGAAAAGCACCTACTTGTCATGATGTGACTTTATCTATTTGGGGATTGTGCATCAGATTGCTCAATTATTGAATACCTTGAGTGATTCTGCCATTAGATAGCAGAGGAAAATCATGTTAGACTTAATGGCCCACCAATTATAAGGTAAATTTGCAGTGGCATTTCACAAAGCATGCTATATAGGAAGAGCTTCATTATCAGTGATAGCAACGCTCAGGACCACATCAAAATGGAATGCAATAATTTTTTTGGACCTAACATTCAGTCAAGCCTAAAATGATTCTTGAAACACAGAAAATAAAAGACAAGAAAAACTCACATGTACGATTCCCTAATCCTTAAAACACTCTGGATAAAAGTCACGTTAAATCAGCACAAAAAGTAATTACAAATTTTTAAACACCTATAGTAAATCACGCAAATCCTCTGGAAAATTAAAAGTAAGTTGGTACAGATATAACCGGTTTCATGACTAAATATCAAGGTCATATTCAATGAATATTGATGAAATTTGAGTCCACAACAAAACATTTCACAGATTATAGTCTTAGCTTGAGGACAAATTCCTTTCTACTCAGCAAACACTCATGGAATATGCTTTACGCATTGCATGTCTGCTTCATTATATGAGCTACATGCAAGGTAATGTTGAAAATCAAAGAAAAGCAAAAAAAACATAATCTTTAGAAGACATTAATCAGAATCCGAACTGGCGCAACAATCACAAATTTAACAGATATTGATGGGAAAGTAAAAACGGCACTGTTTCTGAATCAACTCACAAACAAGATCTGCAGAAGAATCCTTAGTACATCTACTCTGTACTTGCTCTTGGATATCGCTTCAAAAAATAAAAGTTGATCTGCTCACAATTAACCATAATTACAGCTAAAAATAAGCTTTGGACTACATATAAACTAAATTTACAACATCAAATCAGAAAATTATGCAATGCAAAGCATGCTAAACTGAGAGCGACATCATCAAATCCAAACCAAACAAGCAAACAAACCTGAAACGTGAGCTCAAACAGAGTAAAATCTCATAAAAGAACACTCAAACTCATTACTGTAGAAAACGAAAATTCAACAATGCACGACAAGATCTAGCAAAAACAAAACAGAGCGTTTCGTGAAGCCCTTAGCGGCAGGTTTCCGGCAAAGAGACAAGCAGCACATAGAAAACGCAGTCAAAGTTAATGCCAGTAATTAAAAAGAAAGAGAATAATCGAAATGGACCTTACTAGCTACAAAAGCTTGCTCTTCGGGATCACCACATTCAATTCTTGGCAGTGAGTTATTTCTTCTCTCGTCATGGGGATGCTGAGTGCGGGAATAGAGGCATTTAAAAAGCGTGCATAATTTCGTTGTTGGTTGGCAGTACGGGCGTGGATGACCGGGAGAGGGCTGTCGGTGATAGGGAAAATGCCGGGTATTGCCGGTTAACATTTACGCGTTACGAATAAGTTTTTACTGGTATACCTACACTTCCATCATTTTGCTGTTGAAATTTCCAAACTGACATTGTCCATTCACATGATGTAACCTGCCATCTTACTATTTAATAATGCCCAAAGGACTTATTCCCTGTCATGATTTGGCATTTTCCAAATTCCTGTCAGAAAATATTTATAAACTTAAATATTTATATTAATATTAAAATTTTTAATTAAAATTAAAAAATTATTTAATAAAAAAATTTTAAAAATTAAAATTTTATCTTATTTATTCTCATAATTAAAAAAGTTAACAATTTACTTTCTCTTTAAATTTTTTTTGTCTAACGATTGAATCTGACCAATTAACTTCATCTTTCCACCTATGCATTGGTTGACTCTCTCTTTTTTCGTGTTCGATTTCATTATGTTAAAGCTAGCAAAACCAAATGACATTAGTGTTCCATTTGTTTTTAACAAAAAGAGATATGAGAAGAGATAAATCATTGTTAGGATTTAGGAGGAAAATACATATTCAAATGCTTACAAGAGTCGACGCCTAAATTGGGAGCAATCAAATATGGTTTGATTTGGTCAGTTTCAACGAAATGAAACTGAAGATGAAGAGAGAGAGACGGCCAATGCATGGTGGAAAGATGAAGTTGGCCGATTGGATTTCGGTGGTCGAATAAAAAGGAAAAAAACCTTAGAGACAAGCAAACTTTTTAAATTTTTGAATGGAAAAAATTATTAATTTTTTAGAAAAAATAAAATTTTACTTTTAAAATTTTTTTATTAAATAAAAATTTTATCATTAATTTTAATCAAAAATATTAATAAAATAATAAAAATTTAAATTTTTAAAATTTGGTTGATAAAAATTTGAAAATACACGAAATCGGGGATGGGAATAAGTCTTTTGGCCTTTAATAATTGTTGGATTCCAGAGTTGGTATTTAAATTATGGTTTCATTTAGTTGATATTAAATCGTAATTCTTGACTAACTAATGTTAAAAGGAATCAGAGTTCACATCATTGAAAGCGTTGAGATTAACTTTAAGAGGTTTAAGATAAAAAATTAATTAAAGAGTCACATCATGATTGTGACGATGAATAGGTACATTTGTGGATGCCAGTTGAGTTGAGTTTTATCGTCAATTGATTTGAGTTTATTTTAATTAAAAATAATTTAATTTAAATTTAATTTAAATTTATCAATTAAAATTAAGTATAATTCAAATACAAATTAAATAAAAATAATTTAATTTAATTGTAAAACTAATTCAATTTAAATTTATCAAATTTATCATTTAAATTTATAATTATTAATAAAATAATATTATTTTATCAAATAATATATAAAATTATATCAATTTAATAATTATTTAATATAACTTAAAATTAAATTATATATCCAATGTATGAATTAAAGTTAAATTTTTTCTAATTTAAATTCAATTTTGTTTAAAAATAAATTAAATTTTTTATATAAATTTGATTTAAATTTAAGTTAAATAAATTTAAATTAAATTAAATTAATTTTTAATTTCAAATTAATTTGATTTCAACCAAACCCTATATACTTAGGATTAAGAAACCACTCATCGGCATCTCTTTTTTTTTTTTTAACCCAAATAAATCGCAATATCAAGGATTTAAAAAAAAAAACTTCATTTCAATTGTTTCAATATTTTTCTTTTTATTTAATTATTTTAAAGTGTAAAATAATCCAGCTGTAGCCACGATGGTGATTAGGGGAATATTTTGACACATTTAACGAATCTAAAAATGACAAGTCTCGCAATGAAGGTTGATACAGTGTACTCAAAACGTACAAGAAATATTTAAGAGTGCCAGCTGGTGGTGGCCCCTAATTGCTGTCAGAGCTTAAAAGATTTCACTCTTTCTTCCGGTACTTTTGACGGATGGGATCGTAGGTGGGGAAGGGGTGCCAATAACGGTCGATTTCGAATTTAATTTTAAAAATGATACTTTAATATCATAATTTTTAAAAAATTATTTGAAATGTGTATAGTTAGTATTAGCATAAAATGCGCAAAAATATTAAATATAAATTAATAATAATATAATATAAATTAATAAATATAAATAATTATTATTTTAATTGAATATATTTATTTAAATGAGAGCATCTTTATCATAAAAATATATTACAATCAAAATATATATTTATTTGTATATCTAAAATGAATATATATATATATATATATATATATATATATATATATGTGTGTGTGTGTGTGTGTGTGTGTGAATGTTTTCAAATATATATATATTTTTGGTATAATTAGAATAAATTCTCAAATCATATCAATCGAATCGTGCACACCCTTAGGGGGCGTTTGGTTTAAGTAATGTTTTATTATCAAAATAGAAAAATTATCTTGAAAATATATTATTTAGAAGATTACTAAGTATAAATGATTATTATATTTGATAAAATTTGATAGGTATAAATAATTATTGTGTTTGATTAAAGATAATAAAAGATTACTAGTAAATTATTTTACTTAAATGCCCTTGAATATAATTATTTTTAAATATTTTTTATATTATTTGTCATATTAATTAAAAATAAATTTATTTTTGTCTCAAAAAATTAATAAATAATAATATAATTATAATAAAATCAAGATTATCTTGGTAATCTTTAAATACCTAAGGTGAAGGTGATAATCAAATTACCACATATATTATTTGTCACGTCAACATTGATAATAGAATATTACTGTAATATTTTATTACTGATAAATCAAACAAGGGAATAAAAAATAAATTATCAAGGTAATCTTTAAAAACTGGAACCAAACAGCCCCTTAGTGAGCTCACAAGTTCACCATTCCAACAAATATTAAGATCGAGCTTGGCTAAAAAATCATATTCAAGCCTCAAACTCATCTTGCCTTTAGTCAAACCAAACATGGTTTGTTTGTGACCCTAATTGAGAAAATTTATTATGTATTATACAACCTACAGAAAAAAAGGGATATTAATTAAAATAGACAACCGTTTTCCCGCCTAAACCTTTTTCGGCAACAAATTTAATGTTTTACCTTTTTAAGCAAATTATTTTTTTCATTCTAAAAGTACCCCTCGTTTAATTTCTCAACCTTACCGTAGCATTTCGTCGATTAATTGTCTACCTTTCACGTGGAATTTATTTTATAAAATCTACCTTTCACATCGATTAATTGCCTACCTTTCTCAGCCTTAACTATACGCATTAAGATTAATTTATCTGTAATGAATAAAATCTATAGATTGAAAAATAGATATACTACAAATTGAATAAAATCTACAAATTGAAAATGCTAATCTATAAATAAAATTGAAAAACACATTGAAAATCTATAGATTGAATAAAATTTATGAATAAAATTTATTTTATAAAATCTATAAATTTATAAAATAATTAAATTTAAAATTGATTGATATATATGGAAAATAATGGATATATCGAAAACGGTACGTTTTTATCAAAACGGTGCGTTTTCTCAAAAAGGGGTGCAGGAAAGTGTTAAGGGGTGCGGGAAGGGAATGAAAATACATACGGGTGTGTGAAAATACAAATGGGTGCTTGAAAATGTGAAGGGGTGCGTGAAAATACAAACAGGTCTGTGAAAATACAAAACAAGTGCATAAAAATATAAACGGGTGCGTGAAAATGTGAAAGGGTGAGTAAAAATACAAACGGGTGCATGAAAATGTGAAGAGGTGCGTAAAAATATAAACGGGTGCGTGAAAATGTGAAGGGGTGCGTAAAAATACAAACGGGTACGTGAAAATGTGAAGGGGTGCGTAAAAATACAAACGGGTGCGTGAAAATATGAAGGGGTGCGGGAATTGACTAAAGGGTACAGGTGCGTGAATTTACTAAAGGGTGTGGGAATGGGTGCAGATGCGTGAAAGGGTGTGGGAATTGGTGCAAGTGCGTGAAGGGGTACGGGAATTTACTAAAGGTTGCGAGAATAGGTGCGGATGCGTGAAGGGTGCGGGAAATTGCACCCCTCCACGCACCCCTTTATATATAAAGGGGTGCAGTAAATATATATATATTATTAATATAATATATATTTTTTATATTCCATGCACCTGCACCCATTCCCGCACCTATTTACACACCCGCACCCTTTCACACACTCGCACCCCTTCCCGCACCCTTTAGTCAATTCTCGTACCCTTTCAGAAATTGTCGCACCCTTCCACACACCCTTTCAGCAATTGTCGCACCCTCCCATGCACCTGCACCCATTCCCGCACCTCTTCACACACCCGCACCCTTTCACGCACTCGCACCCCTTTCCGCACCCTTTAGTCAATTCTCATACCCTTTCAAAAATTGTCGCACCCTTTCACGCACATTTTCAGCAATTATCGCACCCGCAACACTTGCCGCACCTTTTCAGCAATTGTTGCACCTTCCATGCACCCTTTCAGCAATTGTCGCACTCTTCCACACACCCGCAATGCTTGTCGCACCCTTTCAGCAATTGTCGTACTCTTTCGGTAATTGCTGAAAGGGTGTGTGGAAGGGTGCAGGAATTGACTAAAGAGTGCGATAAAGGGTGCGAGTGCGTAAAAGGGTGTGGAAATGAGTGCAGGTGCATGAAATATAAAAAATATATATTATATTAATAATATATATAAAATATATATATATATATATTATTAATATAATATAATATATATATACATTTACTGCACCCCTTTATATATAAAGGGGTGCGTGGAGGGGTGCAATTTCCCACACCTTTTACACATTTCCTGCACCCTTTTATATAATATTAAGGGGTGCAATTTTCTGCACCCTTTAGTAAATTCCCGCACCCTTCACGCACCTGCACCTATTCCCGCAACCTTTAGTAAATTCCCGCATCCCTTCACGTACTTGCACCAATTCCCGTACCCTTTCACGCACCTGCACCCGTACCCATTCCTGCACCCTTTAGTAAATTCACGCACTCGTACCTTTTAGTCAATTCCCGCACCCCTTCATATTTTCACACCCCCGTTTATATTTTTACTCACCCCTTCACATTTTCACGCACCCCTTTCACATTTTCACGCACCTGTTTGTATTTTTATGTACCCTTTCACATTTTCATGCACCCGTTTATATTTTTACGCATTTGTTTTGTATTTTTACGGACCCGTTTGTATTTTCACGCACCCTTTTACATTTTCACGCACCTATTTGTATTTTCACACACCCGTTTGTATTTTCATTCCCTTCCCGCACCCCTTAACACTTTCCTGCACCCCTTTTTGAGAAAATGCACTGTTTGAGAAAAACGTACCGTTTTCGATATATCCATTATTTTCTATATATATATCAATCAATTTTAAATTTAATTATTTTATACATTTATAGATTTTATAAAATAAATTTTATAAAATTTGTAGATTTTATTCATAAATTTTATTCAATCTATAGATTTTCAATGTGTTTTTTAATTTTATTCATAGATTAACATTTTCAATCTATAGATTTTATTCAATCTATAGTATATCTGTTTTTCAATCTATAGATTTTATTCATCACAGATAAATTAATCTTAATGCGTATAGTTAAACGTAAGTAATTAATCGACGAAATACTACAGTAAACGTTGAGAAATTAAACAAGGGTATTTTTGGAATGAAAAATTCAATTTGCTTAAAAAGGTAAAACGTATGAATTGTTGTCAAAAAAGGTTTAAGCGGGAAAACGGTTGCCTATTTTAATTAATATCCCAGGAAAAAATAAAGGCAATGTCTTTGACCTGCTTTTATAAAATTTTAGGCATAATTTGATTAAAATTAAGATTGTGTATAATTTGATTCAAATCATACAACTAAACCAAATTATTTAAAAATTATATTTTAGTTTAGTTTATAAAATAGTTTCAAACCAAATCAAACTGAACTAAATTGTGAATCATATTTTTTTATAGGCCAAAAGACTTGTTTACCACCTAAGATTTGATGTAATTTCAAAATCCTACCCCATTAACTTTCAAAAACTTAAATATCCACCTGTGAACCAATTTCTCATCTCAATTAAGATTAGAGGTAAACTTTTATTTAATAAGAAATTAAAATTTTATCACATTTCCCTTTAGGTTTTTGACTGCAGCGTCCACTTTTAAAATGTCACACATGAGTATGTATCACATACAACACGATTGTGTGTGCTTTTCCTCAAAATGAGCATACGAAAATTGTGAAATTTCCTATTTGAAACTAACAACACATGAACGTGTATAAGACCATATATAACCACGTGTCATGATCTAGAGATTGCAAAACTCATGGGTTACATGATTTTTGATTGACCTTCAACAATTTTAACATATACGTATATATGGAGGAAATATCTAGACATCCTAAACAAGTTTTATCAATTAACTAAACATATAAAACCACTCAACATTACACATCACCAACAATATCATCTTTAAACCTTATACGCCATACATAATCAGTTCATGGCATTTGCAAACGAATTTAACATCATACAAGCATATGACAATAATCAAATACTCATCATAGCATCGTGTACTTGCTTTGAAATCATCGTTGTTCGTTAAATATTTTAACTCAATAGAAAGCATGGTTGTCTAGCCAAGAGAATGCAAGACCAACTTACTTGACTTTTGAAGAATGTCATAATCTTCACGTGGTTGTGACTTTTGACGACCGGTGGCTCTTCCTGACGACCAAAGACATCTCTTCTCTCTCCTCTCTTTCTGTTTGTGCGATTGGAGTGTGAAAAAAAAAATAGAATTAGGTCAAATAACCTTTTTTTATTTTGTCCCCTAGACATAACACATGAGCTTGTACCCACTATACACAGGCGTGTGTTGTGTCACATAACTATGAAAATTCATCCAATTTTGTTTTGATCGTGATCTTATCCAAAATTCAAATTTTGCTAACGATAAATGGTTATGTATACCCATATACACGGGTGTGTATTACTCTAAAAAATATTAATTAGCTCAATTAAAAAGTAAGAGAAAATACTAGAATGCTCTTAGACTTACCTATAGGTACTACACATTTGGACTTCAAACTTTGATAACATAGAATTCTTAACTCAACTTAGTCATCCAGGGAATACTTTCTATCCCAAAACTTTGATGATGTATTCTTGGTCATTTAGGATACATTTTTGAATCCTAATATATGATGACACTTATATGCAATGCAAGTAAATACATTGGTGGTGAAGACATTTTATTTAAAGATAATTTTTATGAAATCTTTTTTTCTATATTGATTGGTTTGAGTTGAGATAGAGATTAGGCTCCTTGACCATGTGAATTGCATAACAAGCGTAGTGCATTTTCTCTACATATCTATGGACTATTGTGTCATAACTATGTCCTATTATGAGCATGTGAAGAGAGACTCTCACAGAGTTCTCTCGTAACAACCATTATGAAAACATATCAAATAAAACTATCATTAATTAAAAATAATGATTACAAAATTACATAATCGTATATCGATCACAATTGTCTCTAGGACACTACTTTAACGACAATGTCTTATAGGGTGTCATTTTAATGGTCATCTGATAACTATTATTATAAGTAAACTCCATCAATAATACAATGTTAGCTTAACTTGTTCTATGATCCATACAACAAACTTTCAACATGTCCTCTAACACTTGATTGGTCCTCCTTACTTGTCTATCAATCTGAGGATGATATGTTTTATACCTAGTGACTTATGTAAACTCCTATAAAATATTGACACAAATTTGGTATCTCTATTTGATTTCTACACATAATGTACAAATTGACATTTGTGACACAAATGTCACCAATTCGATATTTGACACAAATGGTGAATAAACCTCAGTGCTACTCAAATATTCAAATATGTTACATAAATTCATATTGTTGAAAAGATTTGTTAGTAGAGCACCGACTTTAACATGCACCTTATCAATTTTTTCAACTTTAAAATTCTCTTAAATGAAGAAATAATCACTTTTATATGATACATTAACATTCAATTCTTCAACCTCTTCATTAGGTATATATCTTACCTCAATTTCTACTTCAAATGTTTCATTCAATTGAGAGGGTTCTTCAAAGTTCACCTTGCTCATAGGAGTTTTGCCAAGCCAATTTTGAAATTAGAACTTTCATAGCTAATTTGTGCATTATGACGCGTTAGTTGCTCAAGGATTTGTAAATCTTGCTAAAATTACACTATTGTCTTGTTCATGCTATGAAGCACGCATTAATTTCATCTATGTCATCAATAAAAGGTCTAAGACAACGTGAAGCCATTGCAACCTATGTTTTGGAACCAATATGTTGTACCCAAACATTAATGATTGTGTTTAAAGAATTTTAAAGTAACATTTGTTTGGTTTTGAGGTTGTTTTATGACTTGAATAAAAAACAAAAATAGAAGAAAGACTAGCAGTCCCTTGTTTCATAAGAAATTCACTACCAACAAGAAGAGACTAGTTTTGATTTGCCACTCTCAAAGACAAAATAAGGAAAAGTATGTTGTTAATTTTCGACTAAACAAATAAATTACTTCAACAAGAATGTAGAGTATATACAAATTGTACTTTATGAAATTATTTTTCAAAAACTATTATTCAGGATATTTTCTCCACCCCTAAAATGGGGTACAATGCTAAATGGTAGGAAAATAGTCTTCCTCTTACAGTCGAGAGTCCTATTAGTGTTATTATTACTAATACTCCCTAATTACACAAGGTGCAACATCTTTGATCTAATAACTTAATCCGTTTTCAATATATTATCCTCTTTAGAGTTTAGTCCATCATAGTTTTATTTTTGAGTTTTATAACTAAAACTCATCTTAATAATTTAAGGAGTTTACATGAAATTTAACAAGTTTCATCTAAAATTCCTAAGCAATGTGGGATGCACACACAAACCTGACATCACTCTCGTACTTTACTGTATGAGATTTGTCTAGAGGTAACATCCCTAAGCGATGTGAGATGTACATACAAACATGACATCTCTCATGTGTTTTAACGATGTAAGATTTACCAAGGGATGCCACATTCACCCCCCACCCCCCCCCCCCCCCCCCAATTACGGAATTTAGTATCCTCATTGAGGTTTGTCTCATCATTATTTAAGAGGACACATTGAGTGATTCTGATACTATTTATAACATCTCTTGTCTAATAGTCTGACTCACTGTCAAGATATTTTTACTTTGGATATATAGTTAATCATAGTTTTATTTTTGAGCTTTGCAACTCAAAACGCGTATTGATAGTTTAAGGAGCTTATAAGTTATTTAACCCTTTTATCTTAACATCCCTAAACTATGAGAGATGTACACACAAACCCAATATCTTTCTCACGTTTTACTGCTATGAGATTTGTTTAGGGGTGTCACATAAGGATTTCTATTCGTTCAACAAATATTACTTTTAACTAATTAGGAAAATAATGAACCTATTAATTGAAACATATCTTATTCTAATATGGAGAACACCTAAAATAATAGACCCAGCTTAATTATGATTCCTAAAACAAGAGATTAAATTGAAGTAGGACTGTAAAACAATATAAAACAGTAACAAGAAAATAATGGCATCAATCCAATCCAAGAAGCCTATTCTTCCTAACCTTCAAGTGAGCAATGTGATTAATGGAGGTTGTAACTCCTTTGCTTTGGCCTTTAACATCTCTAAATTGGTTGTATTTTCCTATAAGTAGCAATTTATGTGTTGTTTAAAATTTCTTAGCCCTTCAATGAGTAATTTGCCCATAAACTAGGATCCTCACAATTTTAAATAACCTCTTTAATGCTATAGATCACACCATATATTATTTATAAAATGAAAAGAAATAAAGTTTTTTCTAATATATTAAATAAATGATGACTATTTTCTCATAAACTATGTTAAAATGATAAATTGTTATCTTTAAAGTAGAAGAATGATAAATTTCTATTTTCCGTTAGATTTTATCAATAAATTCTATTAAAATTTAGAGAAAAATAAGAAAAATATAAAAATTCCCTAATTAAGTAAAAAACAAAAATGCCCTCGACTATTTTACAAATCATTAACAATTCATACGCTTTTCGTCTCCTTTTGCCATTGTTCTCCTCAGCCACTAGATAATGAATTGAATCCAACAACTCATTCATCAATTGATAAGCATTACTTCTCTCTTATTTCTTTGACTACTCCAAAATCGTCTTATGCAACAACATCATTAGCCCTACTAAATAAAATGTCTAGGCACAAGAAAACGCACTTGCAAACCACTATTTTGACAAGGAGTCATAGCCACAAGCGGCCACATTACTGATTTATTTATATTTCTTCTAATCTATGCCACTCCACCATACTATGATTTTCAAGAATGGTGTAATAAGCAAACAGAAAATGACCACGAACCATTTCAGGAGAAGTTCGATGTCTCCAATTATATTAATTCCTCATTTCTCGTTACGGTTGGATCCCTTATTTTATATCTTTTACATTACCAATCATAGAATCAAATCTTATGATCCTGCATCATTGTATTCAACATACTCAAAGTAGTATCATCTAATAAAAGTGTTCTTGATTATAGTTATTATATCGATCTATCTTGAATTAATTGTGTTGAAGAAATGACATTTCAATCAATTATTTGTGGGGTTCACTAAACTAATGGTGGAGTTGGTATACGTCAAATGGTTGGTGATTAGAGTAAATTATTTATGGCCACCGTTAAAGAATTTGTCCAATATGTGTTTAGTATTGTTTTTGGTATGTATAGAACGTTAACGCCACAATTTTAATTGGAGTTACAATGAAATGATACAATTTTCATTGAATTGCACTATCTCAATGGAGGTATCAAGAAGAGTTAAACAAAGAGAGAATTTTCGGTGATGAGATTAAGATTAACAATTTATTATTTTGATATAATTAGAATAAAATATAGTTGTCTGCAATCTTAAAAGCTTCGAAGTTTTTGGTTTGTAACGATGTATTAGGACAAACGTTAACATTTCTGCTAAAGATAACATGTTCCAATCCTTTAATTTGATAAAATTATATTAGTAATTTGTTTTATTCAATGAATAGCAATAAAAGTTGGGGTTTTAAATGGAATTTTAAACCAAGGCCGGCTTAACATACTAAATAAGAGATTCAAATTCTTGAGATTCAAATTCTTTTTTAAGTAGTTTATTAATTAAAATAATATCATCCCATGTCTGCGCTGGACCATCATAATTAAAAATTATAAAGTCTAAAATACAAGTGGTAGGGATGTGAAGTGGCCGACACTCAACTAGGGTGTGTCTTGAAGAAAACAAGGCTGAATAATTTCACTAGTGTGCACCGTCATGAGTAGTTAGTTTTTGCACCGACACCGAAAGGGGTGATGGTGATTGATTTGTCATCTTTTACAAGTGTTTATATGGCCAATATATTACCCATTGGGATTACAATTTTCCTATCTCATTTGAACCATCCAGTCACTTTGGGCTTAAGTTGACTACATTTTTCATGTGAAATTTTAAGTTAAAAATCAATTATATTACACTATTTTTTTAATATTAAATTGATTATATTAAATAAATAAAATTTAAAATTTAAAATTAAACATATTAAATAGATAAAATTATAAATTCAATAATTGATCCCATAACTAATATATTAAATAAATTAAAATTTTAATTTTGATATATTATTTTAAATCTTATTTTTAACCATTCAAATTAATCTTAAGGATTTTTGGGTTAACATTATCTATATTATATATAATAATTGATATTCAGACGAGTACTTGTATTTATTAAGTTTTTAAGTAT
Organism: Mangifera indica; assembly: GCF_011075055.1. Lineage (NCBI taxonomy): Eukaryota > Viridiplantae > Streptophyta > Magnoliopsida > Sapindales > Anacardiaceae > Mangifera > Mangifera indica. The sequence continues at coordinate 4,405,294 of NC_058145.1, read as the reverse complement.
TCGGTTGGAGTTAGTGGATATGCCCTACAAAGTGGCTTCTTAGTAATATTCGCAATTGCTTAATCTATTATTAATTTAATTTTTAAAATTTAACTTACTTAGATAATTACAGTTTAAACAAAAATAAAGATCTCATTTAGAGGTGATAATAGGTTGGATCAAGTTGTATCGAGATGATTCTAACACAACCCATTGAGTCCACGTGTTGGGTTCGATGGAGGCTCACCACTTGAAAAATTTCTGTACCAAACTGATCCAACAAAAACTTAAGGCTTGAGGCATGACTTAGGGCCCTAAGATTGTGCCCCCATGAGTCCTTAGCAAGTCAATACATGTTTTTACGAATTAGCCCATTAAATTATAATTTTAAATCTTTATTAATATTTAATTAATTTTTTATCACTTAATATTTTTTAGTAGGATACGTGGAATTGATCTATAAGCCTTATCCTATGATCCATTTTTTTAATGAATATTCTTATATATATAAATAATAATATATTATCACATAATTAAATAATTTTAAATTATAAATAAAATAATATTTAATTATATAATGATATATAATTAAATATATAGTTGCAGCTCCTCAGAATTATGGTTGATCTAGAATAAAAGCCGGTGTCTTGCAATCACGTGTGATGGATTTAACATCAGAGTAAATTAAATGACGAATCCAATCCAGGACAACCCGAAATCCCATTTCTAAAAGATTACAACATTTTGGTCGGTGAAAAGCATTCTAAAAAAGCTCCTTCATTTAATATGTCCTCCCCTATTTAATATTACATGATGCATACGACATGGCTCCAATCCATCCAAGAAGTTTCATTTCCTTGGGTTCTTGAATCATTATTACATATCCCCTCCCCCGTTTGTGGGTTTCACAAGGAGATTCCAAAAGCTTCTTGAGTCAATATATGCTTACAAGAAGTTTTCAGAATATCAAGAAATGAAAGAGAGATCTAGTAGTTCAATTAAAGATCAGCCGCCGGCTAATTTATTTTATTGAAGGTGGAAACACTATCTCAAGAAGTAGATGAACCAATGATAACATAATATTACCCACAAACTATAAAAATAATACGATTGTAACCACACAACAGATGATTAAATCATGAATTCTACTAACTAGTTGTTCATAAAAAAATAAGTGTGGAGCTGAAATAACTTACTTAGAAGACCTTCCAGCTTCAAGTATTGTCTTATTCAATGTTCGTTCAATTGCTCTTTTACCTAAGGGTGAGCAAAATACTAGGTAGAAATTAGAATAGTTGAGTATTCGAAATTCAATTTTGGTTTCTATCTAGAATTGATTTATTCTAAATAGGTTTTGTTTCTAATTTTTATGGAACTATTCAGTTTCAGCTCCATCCATCAAAAAAATTACTCTAGAACTGGATCTAAAGCTAAATCATCAAACCCATCATTGACCCAGCATCATTCCCCTGCCTTTAATAGCAAAATCAATCTTCTTCATCAACTTTTCACCATTGAATGATCACCACAACCATTGTCACTACCAACAATAACAATAATAAAAACAAAACAATAAATTTCTTTGAAAATGGTGGAAAGAAGAAAATTTTAATCTCCAACAGTTTCAAAAAGGGGTTACTTCTCTCATTTTCATACATAAAATTTTGAGCTCTCAATTTCTCTTTAATCTCTAATAGTTTCTCTCTAAGTCCTTAAGTGCTCTTTAGGTTTTCTTGTGCTAAAGTTTAAACTTGATTTAATTTATCATAATAGAAGAGTATTGTCTCTCTTGTTATTCCTCTATCATTGTATCCTAAGAAACAAATAGTATTCAAATTCTTGTGCATGCAAGTGAAGGAGGTGAATCTGTTAAAGAAACTGTATATTACATAGGTCTTGACTTTCGACCTTAGTTTGTTCTATATTTTCTTCATTGGTTTCTATCTATCATATTGAATGTTTTCCTACTCTAATAATAAAATTGAAATATTTTTTAATGTCTTTAATTTTAGTGATTATATATGATATATTTTTTTGTTACTAACATAAAATTTTATTCACAAATTTTACCCACAAATGCAATATAGACATTCAATTTGACAATAATGATGCCCCTCAACATACAAAAATTATTCGTTATAACATTTACATATACATCTCAAGAGTATTATGATCATTTTACATTATTTAAGTTTTTTAAAATGTTATTCAAGTATTGATGAACAGTCATTAATGGAGAATGAATGCCCGTTTAGTGTCTATGAGATTTCATGATGGATGAACAATCACACAAGCGCAAGAAAATAAATTTAATTCCATGAATACTTGTTCAAGTAAGAGAGACATTCGTTCATGAGCGGTAGTTATAACAAATCATGATTATGGAAGATAGAGAAACATGATTCAAGCAGTGTAATTGTTATGCACACTCGTGCATAATGGTTGAACGTCTGCTTGTGATGGTTAATTATGAAAATCTATATAAAGGAGTTTGATTTACAGAAGATAAATTTTTACACTTTCATTATATATTTGCACAAAAACAATTCCAATGAGATTGAGGGCCAAAATTAAATTGACCAGAGGATTAATTATCAAATTTTAAAGCTTGAAGACGTGTTATACGTTAGAGGAAAGGTAAGTAGGCTATTCAATCTATTTTATTAATGTTATCAAATGAGGATGCATGTTATCAAGTGATGTTATTTCATGAATGATTAATCACCATAAAACATGTTTAACGATGACAAACATGTATATAAAGAGTTGTAAATTGAATGAATATTTATATTATTAAGCATGTAAACGTGAATAATTAGAATGATTGACGACCTAAGTACCTTAGAGTTTTACTTTGATGATTAGGGTGTAGAAACAATAGTTGAAAGTATGAGATTTTGAGTAACAGAATCGATTGAATGCCCATTCTTAATGGTGAATTACCATTCAATTGTAAGGTTAAGGATGAACAGTGAACATTTCAAGGGATATGAATGGCAATATATACATGAAGTGGTGAATATTTGTTACAAAGATAGTCATGTCCGTTCATAACTAAAATTTATGTCTAGTTGTGCATAAACTATGAACACATGTTCATGAAGCTATTCTATATGAAATGAGAAGGTAAATTACTTATGTAGCCTTAGGTTATGCGCACTAAAGCAAATAAATTGGGAATAATGTTAATCTTTGTGAAATAAGACGACTGAATATAGATAATAGCCTTAATCTACACGAAATAAGGTAAATAATTATGTGAACTATCTTTAACTATGTGATATAAGGCACATATTATGAGATATGAATATTATGAGTTGAAATGATGTTGATAAGTCGTAGGTTTTATGGAAACGACTAAGTATTTGAGTAATCAGCCATAAACTTTGTAATATGTGGTATGAGGTTAAGAAACAATAGCAGATATTCTATGATCATTGACTTGAAGAGATTAACTATATACCAGTGTTGTGTGATTTTTAAAATTAAAAAAAATATGTTAGCTATTATTGTGTGTTTTGTGGCGTAAAGTTAGGTGGAGGTACTACTATTGTATGATATGTGGTGTAAGAATAAGACGCCAATTTTGTGTGATATTTGACATGAGACTGAGGAAAATGTGCTACTATTGTGTGACCTATGAAATGAGTTCATGAGTCACTACTATTTGATCTTTGGCTTAGGAACCTAATATGAAAGCGTTAAGGTTGTTGTGCGATAATACCTATGAAGTGCTTCATACACACACCCATATGGGGGCTTTTGTAATAGGGCATCAATCTAATAGTCCATGTACATTATGTATATGGAAAAAGGAACTGTATTAATTTAATCGAATGATCATGATATCTTACTAGAGGCTAATCTTAGTTTATATTTGGATGGTTATCAAGTGAAAAACTCAATATGAATCCATCCACTATTAACCCAACAGAGAGTCTACGAGTCATACATAAAAAAAGTTGATTAAAATTATCTAAGTTTAATCTAGTACAAAGTTTAGGTATTTCAAGAGGTCTTTGGGCTCAAAATGTAATTATCATAATCAAGGACCAAAGTTTAATAATCTTGAGATGTTTGTATGTGTTGGAAATTGTGGAAATTGGAGTTTATCCAATTCGGTAAAGATAAACCTAAATGGATTACTTTTGGCATATGCACAATTGTACATGGATCATGCACCAATGTGCATAATCCTTGGATAAAGATAATCCATTATACTTATTTGCCCCAAAATCTAGATATATCACGAATTATAAGAGATTAAGGTTGATATACAGTATGCATTATTGATGCATGACCGTACATGACATCCATATATACATACACAAATTTCATAATTTCAAACTTTTTTTTTTTATTTACACATCATGTATGCCCATACAAAAACACCACCTACCTATGCATCACGTTTTAGCATACTTTGGTGCACATTTCATGTTCCATGGATACCGAGGTAAGGTATGATCCTACCCTTGGATCAAGAACGTCATTTACACATTCCAATGACTTGTGAAAGATAAAGGAGCCTCTAAACACATTTAAAAATTCTTAAACACTTTATGGTTGTATGTCATGTTTGTAAATCAATGCATATATGAATGAAATCCTAAGGAGTTCACAGTTTTGTTTGATTTAAAAAAAAATTGAATTGTTACTCCACTACTATAAAAGGTCATCAAAAATAATAACTTCCACCTTAGAAATGAAAAGATTACTAAAGTAATCTTAATTATTTTTTTTTTATAGTTTTACCATTATTTATTATATTTTTAAGACAAAAATATCTTTTTTTTTTAAATTAAGATAACGATAAACCTTAAACTCTTTTTGTTACTATTTTACCTTCAGTCATATAATTTTAAGACAAAAATACTCATATTTTCAATTAAATTTTCAAGCCAACCAACCCCACCCAACACCCACACCACCATCAATCACCACTGATCACCAGTTGTTAAAACCTATACAACCACCACTATAACACCCTTATGTACTTTTTAGGGGTATTATCATCTTTTCCCTAAACTTAAAATTGAATTTGAATCGTATTAGGCCGAAATAGAAAATGGAATATCCACTTTGGCCTGACATATGACCATGTCTATTAGATGTACACCTGTACATCATGGAATGTATGATTGTACATCGCATTATATAAAAGGACTCCCAATTAGGAAAGAGTCTTGATTGAAAAGGGATTGGCTACATATGTCTATTTTTCCATCATAAGGAAAGAAAATCATAATTAAAGATTCAAACAGACAAGAAGTGAATCTCAAAGAAGAGAGAAACCTCAAGTTGTCAACAAGACCAAGACTTTGGTAACCAAGATTTTTGAGAAAGAAAACTACTCTGAACTCTATTAATAATGAAACCAGGTAAGTAGGAATGATTCTTTCACTTTCTGTGATGAATTTTGATTCCTTGGGATTACTAAGATTAAATAGAAAATGAATATTGTTTGAGTAAAGTGTTGGATAATCTTACCTTGTCAATTGATTTGCATGATTGATGATGGTTTCTGTGAGAACCAGTCATATGGTAGTTCAAACCTAAAGGTTTGTATTTTTTTAATGCTTGGATGTGCGAAATTGATTTCTTGATGTTAGAATCATTGAAAGTAGATGAAAACTCTAGCTAAGAATGATCAAAATTCTATTCAAGGATGTCATATATGGTAGGGACATGGGAAGTCATAGGCGTGCATGCATTGGAATAGTAGAAATCTATAAGGATGTCTCATGTACGCCTCATTTATAATTTTGATTTTACTGATGGACAAATGTGCGATAAAGAAGGTGTGGTCATCTTTTGCTTAGAAGGGTTTTTTGATGTCATGTTTGCTTATATGCCGGTAAGTATGATCGTACATGGCTAGAAAATAAGATAAAGCCTTAGGATTTTGGGATGGAAGAAGATGAATAGTTTCAAGAGACATACTCCCATGCACCTAATGCATGCACACGCATGAGAGTGACATTCCCATACCTTAATGACATTAGAGATGTATGCTACAATAAACCATTGGAATGATCATATGTCCATAGAATACCATGTATGCCCATACATGGCCAAATACGCCTATACATAGAAGACAAAGTATGGTCGTGACTTGATTATGTACAGGTTGTTCAAAGAAAGATAAAGATGGAATTTAAATGAAAATTAAGGCTTATTGAGGTGCCAGGATATCAAAAGTATAAATAGATTAGATTAGAGTAAAGTTCGAGAAAGTTTGAGTGATTGGATATTAATAGAGATTCAAGTATCTTAATGAGATATGAGATAAGATGGTACCTATAAGACATAGTTAATAAGATTATAAACTAATTAAGAGAGTGTTGATGACCTAAGCACACTCATAGATATGGTATAGTTTATCGATTATTGTCTATAGGGAGAGATATGATTACCAAGATCGTATGTCTATTGATTGGCTAGGACTTACATTGAGAGTTTGATAATTAGGGTCCACATAATGTAAGCAAAGACTATAAGTCTGTTTATTAGTAAAAAGATGAGACAACTAGGATTAGAGAACTTTATAGATTAGTTACTAGATTGGGTACATTGATTCCTTTTACTTGTTTAAGATTTGAGTAGCCTTAGAATTGAGACAGAGATAACATGGGTTAGAATTCATTCTTATTGAGTGTTTTTCACTCACTTATTTCTTTTTCATCTTATAGGTGACAAAGTTAAAGGTGATTGGTTAATGATTGAGTGACATACGGTTGATGAACTCTTAAGGTTGGATAGATCAATTTATGGTATGATTATAAAAAACTTCGATTATTATTATTTAGTACAAATTATGCTTTATGATTTTGATAATAATGCTTGAGGATTATTTGAAGATTGTTTTTATTTTAATTAATAAAGACATTGAGACATTTTAAATAAGATATTGATTTATGCATGTTTGAGTTTAGAATACTTTATTGTATATTGAGAATGTCATACATGCATACTTAGATTTTGTAGCACTTGACCCTAAAAGATAGGTTTTTTCAAGGTGGGTGCTACAGTTGGCATCAGAACCTAGATTTTGAGATCCCAAGCATTTAGAATAAGATTGTATGTTCTAGAAATGAGTTCCACATGCCACACTAATCACATATGCATGCCTATCATTGTAAGTAAGATTTCAAATTCCTATAATTAGTTTGGTCATATGATTTATAGATTATGGGCTTTGATATATTAAGAATGAGGCAAACACAAGGAATTGCTAAAATCCCTCATACAGATAACCTATATGAGGCACAAAATTTAGGGACAACCACTTTCACACTGAGTGTTGAAGACATCCTAAACATTGTCTTAGAGGTGTTGAGGAAGCAATGAGATATTTTGGAAAAAGATAGTGAGTTGGTTCAAGCACCATCGATATATAATGAAACTGAAGGACCATACGATCCAAGAGAAGAGGCACCAACTGTGGGAAAGACATAACTACACCCTATTTATGGACTACCAGGATCATACCAACCATAGAAAATTTTTGGTATGAATGATGCTACAACAATTAAGGAATAGATGAAAGTTGTAGAATGCCATATTCCTATTCACCATGATGGATGTTGAGAATAGATATGTCGTTTATTTGTTCAAAACAAATGTCAAAGTATGGTGGAAGATGATCTCAAAATAGAAAGATGTCTTTAGATTAGCTTAGATAGAGTTTTGGGAGATGTTCGATGCTAAATACAAGGCTTTTGGCATGACCTTTGTAAGAGATTAAAAGTTTCTTAATCTCTAATAAGGGTTGAGCATAGTAAAAGACTATGCCACTTGATTTAACTCTCTAAAATGATATGTTCTTGGACTAGTGAGTTCCATTTAAGGGCAGATGAAAAAATTCATCCTTAGCTTGAATCTAACCATCACCGAACATGTGACAATAGGAGAACACCTTTTAAGAGATTGTATTAAGACATTAGATTGTGCCTTAAGATAGGAGACCTAGTACCAACCCTAATAGTATGTGTGATGATTCAATCGACTTAGTCCTAACTCGAGAGTTTTGATAAAGACAACAGGTTTTTCTAATCCCAAGATAAGAAAAAAATGAAAAGCTAGTAAGAAGTATAAGAAGAATGATTCACTCATATTTTTGAAATATGGAAAGCAACATAGAAAGGAATGTTTGACTAAAGTGTGCTTCAAGTGTCACTAACTTGTACTTTGAAATGAATTACACTGTAGCCATACCTCAAGCTGATTAGAGTAGAAGAGGTGTCATTGGGAAAGTCTACACTATTACTTAAGGCTAAGGTAGACACGTCAATTGGGCTAGACCAAATAGAAGCTTGACTTGAAACACGAAAAAAACTCGAGCACAACAAAACCTGACCCGATACTATAGAGTGTTAGGCCAAACCCATGGGCCTGTCGAGCCAGGCTTAGGGCTTTAATATTATATCCATAGGTTAGCCCAGCCCGACTTGACACTGTTTACAAAATAAAAAAAATTTTATTTTTTTTCTTCCAACACAGAAGCAGGCTTCTGCTGCCTTGCGATAGAAGCAAAAATCTACTTCTAACAAATGGCAGAAGTTGATTCTGCCACTTGGTGAAAGATTCTTCTACCAAATGGCAAAAGCTGCTTCTGCTTGGCAGAAGCCGTTGTTTAATTTTTTTTTAAAAATTTTAATTAATTTATTTTTTCTCTATAAAAACCTATTCAATTTTTTATTTTCACTTTCAATTACAATTATAAATTTCTCAAACTGTTAATCTCTCAAACTCTCAAACTCTTAATCTCTCAAACTCTTAATCTCAATTATTTTATAATATTTTTAATCTCATTTTATTTTAATTTTATCATTACAAAATATTACAAATGGATCCAATGTCAAATGAATTCAATCAATTTGAATATTATCATGCTGGTGCTGATGATATTATTGATGATGCATAAGGTGAAATAGGTGGAACACCAATAAGTGAAAGTAGTATAGGTACAAATTCGCATTATTCGACAAAGAGAAAAAGAAAACAAACGTCAATGGTATAAGAGCACTTCCATAGAATAAAGGAAATAATAGACAGAAAATTAATTCATCGAACAGTATGTAAACATTGTGGTTTTTGTTTAACATGTGCAAGTGCAAATAGGGCGAGACATCTTCACCGACATGTTATTGATTACTGTAACAAAAAGTCCACGTGAGCTTAGAGGACAAAAACAAATTACATTCACCAGATTGTGATCCGTTGGTCTAGGTGCCACTTCAGCAGGAGGTCCGAGTAGTTCTGAACATATGGGATCAATATCAACTTTTTTGTACGATTAAATGAAGATGCGAGATTACATGACCAGGTACGTAATTGCTTCTAATCAACCTTTTAGTTATGCAGAAGATAAACTTTTAGAATGGATGATGTAAAATACTATTCAAATAGCATTTAGAATCATTCCTAGGTAAACTCTTAGGTTAGATATATTGAGAAATTATGAATTAATAAAAATAAAAATTATTGGAGAATTAAGTAATTTTAATGGTGTTATTTCAATAATTTCTGATTTATGGACTGCTACAAATCAACATATAGGGTATCTTTATGCAACTGCCCATTATATTAATTCTGATTGATAATTATGCAAAAAAAAATATTGCATTTAGAAATTTAGAATATTCGCATGATGAGCTTACAATTTATCGTGCATTAGCAAATATTTTTGAGGAATATAAAATTAATAATTGTATTATTTCAATTACTTTTGATAATGCTAAAAATAATGATAAAATTATTGAATATATGTATAATCATTTATCTCCTCCATTTAATGGAAAATTATTTCATGTTAGGTGTGCATGTCATATTATTAATTTAATCACTCAAGAAGGCTTGAGCTTGACAAAAAAATATTTAGAAGTAATTAGACATGTCATTGCATACATTTCATCATCCCCATCACGGGTATAAGTATATCATCAATTATGTAGATCAATAGGGTTAAAAAGGAAAAAAAATTAAAAAGAGATATTAAAACTAGGTGAAATTCAACATATCTCATGTTGAAAGCATGTGAAGGGTATGAAGTTTCTATAACATAATACTTCAATACCCAACCAAAAGATTCGCAGGATCCTATTTTTTTGATAGATCAAGATTGGTAAATAGCTATGGCTTTAATGAACTTGTTAGAGCCATTGAAGACAGCCACAAATCATTTATTAAGTATGTATTATCCAACAACTTGTTCTATGATATATAGTATGGTAGAAATAAGTGATATTTTTAAAAAATATAAGTATGATCATTCTCATCATACTTTTCAAAATATATATATACAAACGGAACAAAAATTTAAAAAATATTGGAATAAAATTCCTTTACTTTATTCTGTAACTATTGTTTTAGATCCTAGGGCAAAAACTAATAGATTACAAAATTTATTTAATGTTATTAATAAAAATTTGTCAATTAATAACAATATAAATTCTGTTGAATATGTTTAAGATTTTTTACTTGATATGTATAGTATTTATGAACAAAAATATGAAAAAACTGGATAAAGTTCTACACCAGAGGTAAGTTCTAGTAGTTCAGGTAAAAAAAAGTCATGCATATGGTCTCTGTTACACAAAGGTAAACAAACTGCTAGTCAAAGTACAAATTATAGTCAATTTTATAATTATATCAATAGTGATCATTATCCTGAAATTGTTCAAAGATATAATGCTGAAAAACTAGATGTTTTGGCATGGTGGAAAGACAAGGCAGAAACTTTTCCTGTGCTTGCAATTATAGCCTAAGATCTACTAACACTTCTGGTGTCAACTGTAGCGTCGGAATCCGCTTTTAGTGTAGGTGGATGCGTGTTGGATGATAGACAATCCAATTTACATTCAAATATAGTTGATGCAATAATGTGCATGAAGGATTGGGTCAAAGCTAATTTCAAATTACAAAATCGTGTGGTAGAAGATGTCTTTGAAGAATTCAAAGATTTGGATGTAGAAGATGAGTAGATAAATGTTATGTAGTAGATATATTTTATTTATGTTTTGTAATTTATATAGTATGTAAATTAATTTATTTGTAGTATGTTATCAATTTATAATATTTTTCATCATGTAATCACGATATTTCTCCATTACAAGTGAGGGATTATAAATAAAATATTCGGCGTACTATTCTCGGTTTTAATAATTAAAAAATAATTTGTGTTTAAAAATTTTAATTAATTTTTTTTGAAATATTGATTAAATGGGCCGGTCTGACTTGATTATAGCTCAACCCGGTGTGACCCAATTAAAGCTTAGCCCAGCCCAATTAAAGCCCGTTATTATATTGGTCAGGTCTTTATATATCAATGGGTCAGTCTGACCTGAAGGCCCATTACTGTTTGGGTCTCGAGCCTGGCCCATTAACCCAATGGGTCAAGCTGGAGCTAGCTCGCCCTGGCCCGACCCATTGATATCTCTAGGCTAAGTAGAGGCTAGTCTAGTGGTAGTGGTCCATTAGTTACCTAATAGGGATATGATGATGAGTGAGAAGATTCTTACAAGGCAGATTATAGAGATTAAAGACATAAAACTAATGGTCTATTTCATTAATTTTGACATGTCTGGTTTCGAGGTGTTATTAGGGATTAATTTCTTTAAGAGATATGAAATTAAGATAACCTGTAAAATAAATAAAGCTACATTTACCCATAACAACAAGGACGTGTATAACTTTGGCGAGTGGCACCTGCATAGCATGATCATAAGTTGTGTCAAAGCAAGAATAATGTTAATGAAGGGATACATGAGATTTCTAGTTCATTCTGTAAGCAGTTCTGAGATAGAAAACCCTAGATTGATAGATATGCTAATGGTATATGATTTTCCTCAGGTATTTTTGGACAAGCTACCAAGGTTAACATTTGAGAGAGAAATAAAATTCAACATAGAATTGGCATGAACATAACATCGATTTCAAAAGCCCCATATTAAATGACTCCAACTAAGCTACAAAAATTAAGAAACAACTTCAAGAATTTTTAGATAGTATATTCATTTGATTAAGTCACTCTTATAAGAAAGCCCCGATCTTATTCATTAAGAAGAAATATAGGTCTTTAATAATGTGCATAAACTACTGAGAGTTGAACAAAGTGACTCTCAATAACAAATATCCACTACCCAAGATCGATGATTTATTCAACCAATTGAATTAAGCATTAGTGTTTTCTAAGATAGATTTGAGGTCCAGATATCACCAAGTGAGGTTCGTTGAGAAAAATCTACCCAAGACAACTTTAGGACTAGATATGGGCATTATAAATTAGTGGTGATGTCATTCTGGTTAACCAAAGCTCTGACCATTTTTATAGACCTAATAAATTGAGTATTTCAAGATTGTCTAGATAAGTTCATCGTTGTTTTCCTCAATGATATCTTGGTATACTTAAGAAGTAAAGATAACCATGAAGAAAACCTAAGACTAGTTTTGTTATGAATGAAAGAGAAATGACTATACACCAAGTTTAATAAATGTGTGGTTAGAATAAGTATCTTTCTTGGGACACATGGTAGTAGCTAAGGGTATATTTATTGATCCCAACAGAGTTGAAACTGTGTTATACTGGTAGAGGTTGAAAATTGTGAAAGAGGTAAAAAGTTTTTAGGATTTGTTAAATGCCAAAGAAGATTCATTGAAGGGTTTGCAAGATTACTAGATTGGTCACCACTCTCATAAAGAATGAGACCCTATTTCAGTGGACTGATGCTTGCGAGGAAAACTTCCAAGAGTTAAAGAAAAGATTAACTTCAACACTTGTTCTTATACTACTTAAAGATGGTGTCAACTACAGTTATGATGTAATAAGGTCAAGTGATCACTTGTGCCTCAAGATAACTAAAGGATGATAGGAATAGATATCCCACACACGACTTAGAATTAGTAGCAGTTGTATTTGTCTCTTAGATCTAGAGGCATTAGTTGTATGGGGTCAAATGCAACATCTATACCAATTACAAGAGTTTAAATAGTGGTGGTGGCTAGAACTAGTGAATGATTATAACTGTGAGATAAGATACCATCATAGGAAAGATAATGTCATAATTGGATACACTAATTAGAAAAGTCTTTTTAGCCCAGATTTCTATACAATGAGAGTTACAACAAAAGATTGCTAAAGAGTATATTGAAATTATGAGTGATGCATTGGTGAGATTGGATTCTAGATAGACCCCAATGGATGTGATTCAAACTCTTTAAGCTAAGGATGATTGGTGTAAATAGATTAAAAAGAGATTGGCAAAAGGCCTTGAAATTGAGTTCTAAGTTGTAGATGAGATTTTGAGATGGTGAGGGTAATTTGCATCTTTCATATGTTGATCTAAGATAAAAGATTTTGAAAGAGGCTTATAGTTCCTTTTCCGTAACTAATCTTAGGAGTGTAAATATGTACCAAGGCTTGAAAAAAGTTTTTAATGGCTTGACATGAAAATAGATATAAGTGAGTACATGGCTATATCTATCACTTGCCAAAAAGTCAAGGCTAAACATCAAAGACAATCGGGACTATTACGACTTCTAAACATACTTGAGTGGAAATAAAGGTACATCTCAATAGATTTTATATTTTGGCTTCTAAGAGTACAAAAAGGGTATAATGTTATTTTAGTGATCATGACTTGACTAACCAAGTTAGCACATTTCTTGTTAATCAAGGATAGTACCTCCACTGATTAGTTAGGACAAATTTATGTTTGAGAGATGGTGAGATTATATGGAGTATTTCACATGATAGTCTTTAATCAAGAGATGAGATTTGTATTTGCTCTTTGAAAGAGTCTACAACGATCCTTTGACATGAATTTAGCCTTCAGTATTGCTTATTAGCCATAAATAGATAAACAAATAGAAAAGACAAATTATATTATAAAAGACATACTTTGAGCCTTCTATATAGACCATCAAGCTACTTAGGTCAAAATGGTACCATTGATAGAGATATCACCTTGCAAAGCCCTCGAGCAGTCATTTAGGCCTGAAAAGATGATAAAAGATGTTTGATTGTTTAGAAAAGGAATGAAGCAAACCAATATCTTCAAAAGAGCTACATAGATAAGAGAAAAAAAGATCTAGAGTTTAATGTAGGAGATAAAGTTTTTATTAAAGTAGCTTTCTACTAACATATGATGAGGTTTGGAAGGAAAAACAAGCTCACCCATAGATTTATTGATCCATTCAAGATTTTGGAAAGGATTAGTAAGCTAGACTATAGACTTGTTTTGCTAGCAAGCATGGATTGCATCTATAACAAGTTCCATGTTTATTGAATTGTAAATATATAAAAGACTACAACACCTATAGGTATGCTCAAAGATATTTATGTATTTTTCTTGTATTTGGATTTGATGATATGTTGTTTAGAAGGTATGAAAGATCATGCATTACAAGGGTGAATGCCTATACATGTCTTAAAAAGGGCCAATCATCATTTCATGCAAGACTTGTGAAAATGGTTATGTGTAAAGGATGAACAATTGTGCATGCCCATGCATCCGTTCATTAAATTTGAATTGGATAAGGATTAATTTCTTAGTGATTTTAGGATATGTCTTAAGTTGTATAATAGAAGGAACAATCATGCATAAAGAAGACATGATTGTCCGTAGCATTATTACACTAAATTAAAAGGGGACAGATGGTATGTTTGGCTTAGTTCTATCATACCATAATTTCAAAGCAACAATGAGCAAGAGAGAATGAGTTGTATCAAGACCCAAAAAACACTAAAATAGGATTTTATCACTAGCAGCCTTGCCATGTGAAGATTATGCTTGACTTTGAAAGCCAAATAAGTATGGTGGCTAATTTAGTTGTAACTGGGTGAATGACTGTGTATATCTTTTCTATGGTTTTTCTAATGGTTCAAATAATGATCTCCAATATGACAATGTTGATGATTTCCTAAGACTATGATTATGCATATGATTGGAATAATGTAAGTGTGAACATGGATTGTTATACTAATAGAAATTTTTTTGATAATGCATGATTCATGGATTAAAAGCATGACTATGGTTTTTAGGCTATACAAAACATGTTTTAGAGTGTTAAAGACCATTATTATGTGATTTGGAATTGTTGGTTTGGTTGAAATATGTAAAAACCAGTAGGACTAAAAATTTCTAGGCGTGAATGCATGATAGTGCCTGTGTACAGAAACTCCCGTGCATTCTCATTTTTAAAGATGACTCTTTGTGCATCATGCATATATTTATCCTAAGGTTTAAGCTTGCACAAACGTATTGTATGAGATGCATGCTCATTCATGGTGTTTAGAATGATCGATGTGATAGGAATAAGGGACAAATATGATTCAAGTATAGGGATTCAACGACATTAGACAAATTTTAGGTTGAAATTACTCAAAATGATGGACGAATGCTCATTACTAGTAAAGGTGAACACTTACAAGAAGCTTTGTGAAATGCATAAGGACCAGGGTTAGACATGCCTTTAGATAGAGCAAAAAGATAATTTTACTCCTATATTATGTGTTAGAGTAGGGATTAAATTAGAAAATGCCTGTTTAAGGTGAGATTTGAATAGCTAGCAAACCATATATGCTTAATTGTGTGGAAGATGGTATAAACCCTACTAGAATAGATTTAGATCAAAAATAGAAAAAGTTAAGAAAAATGACTTAGATTGATATTACCATTAACTATGTATAAAAATGACATTATATATGAAAGTAATAAGGGTAAGCAAGAGTTAGATACCCATAAGATACATTATACACTTAACACCAAGGCACATTAAACCACTCATTTCAGTTTAGGTGCGTGTGGTAAGGGAAAGTGACATTAGTTAGTTTATCAAGTGGTTAATAAGATGCACCATGTAGGCACCTATGGCAAGGCTTATCCAAGGTGTTAATGTATGCCCTAGCAACCAATCATGTTGTCAATTTCAAGGTATTTCATTTTTGTATATATAATTTACAGTAATAAAAGAAATGTTTAGTTTTTTACATATGCATTCTGTTTCATTTTATTTGTTTATTCTTTAAATACATTGTGTACATGTGAGTTTTCTAAATAATATGCATCTTTAGAAAATCAAATCATCAAAGCATTCCCTACATATATAATGCCAATTATGCAATGACATTGCATAGTGGACATACTGAATATCTCCACTGACTATCATGAGATGATATTAGTGCGAGTGACTGTGAAAGTCATATCATTAGGGCATTAGTATGGATTAACAGTTAGTGTATTGTTTTTCAAATATGACCGATCACGATGAATCATATAGACATTTAAAATGTAGTAAATGATTTGTCATGAGATCATATTAACGTACCATTGATCTTTAGACTTGAGATATCAAAATTAGATCTGATACAGATACGTTTGTTTCATATAATGTATAAGCACAAGACTATATGTTCATCAGTTAAGTTCGCAGTAGGACACTATACCTGTAGAAAGGTACCGACTCATAATAGAACTCAATTATAGTTATATTTGGTAGTCCAATAGTGGTATAGACGAGTGGACTGTGTAGCAAATGCTTACATGATTAAAGTGTCAAATCCTTGTAATCATTCCAATCTGATCGACCTAGTATACAACTATAATAACAGTGTATTCACTAAGAAATGATATGGTCAAACTAGTTTGATATTCAGAACGATTCTTTAGTGATTGAATAGGCCACAATTAATCCTGAGAGTTATGTTATATAGCTTAAAGGTTTTCGAGTTCACAGTTATGAGTTACAAGACCTATATTATCCTAATAGAAGCTTAGTAATAGACTTCGGATGACTAAGTTATAATAGGTCAAACTAAGGGTAATTTAAGGATTATGCAAAAGAGTATAAGAGTTTCTTGCTTATTAAGTGACTTTTCACTCACTTTTCCACTTTCATATGTGTAGACACAAGTGATTGTGATAGCTGCAAGACAAGTGACAATTAGTAAGCTTAGTTTTGACACGAAGGCATTTGTGTTGGAGAACCCCTAGGTGTTTTGATGATGATAAAAACATAAGTTAAAATAGCTAACAAGTCCATGAAATTGTTAAAACATTACAAGATGGACAAATTATGCAAATTGTAGGAATTAAAGGACGAGCAATTAGTAGTCAAGTATGAACGACCGGTATGAGGCAAAATTTGTCTCAATAGCCAAATCGTGCATCATTTATTCTTGAAGTCATTCACATCTGTAAAATTTTAGAAGAATTTCATTTGGTATATACTGATCTGTACTGAAAGTTTGCAAACCATTCAAGACCAATATTTAATATAGAATAAGTAGATTACTTATTATGCTGATCATTGGCTCTAAGTCAACAAAGTCAAAGTCAAGAGCAGAGCAAGGAAAATCAACGAAATTGTCCAAATTATGCATGAAAGCATCCAAACTAGTCATAATGAAAAATTTGCTCGGTATGATGGTTCTTACCCAATTGCTCGTTGCCTCATTCATAGTTCTATAATTTTGAAACATTAGAGTCTAAGGCTATAAACGACCAATACATTCAAATGTATTGATTAGTACTAAGAGACGGGAGCATTTATTATCAATTGTTAGGAGTTCCAATCGAGATTGACCCAACACCATAATTGCCAATAATGACTGCTCCATAGAGGGGTTTAGATTATTCATACACCATTTTTCAGAGGAAAACATCTCTCTTCATTTCAATGAAAACATTTTCAAGTAGAGTGGCTCTATTTCACCCCCAAGATATATTTTCACTATAAATATAGCAAGATTCAAGTGAAGAAGGGTTTGAGAAACTATTAAACAAACTTGTATACTTTTTCTTCTTTCTATTACTCTCACTAAGCTTTCATTGTAATTCCTTGAGAGACCAAGTGATCTTAACTTCTAATTTCAGCCTTAGAGGGCATTCACACACATTAAACTCTTGTAATTAAATACTTGAGAGCAAAATCCCTTGCCAAATAGTGTTTTTGGTGTAATCCCAGGCAAAGTAAGTGTAACGAAATATTTTAAGTGATAGTAGAACTCCAAGGGGGTTTGCCTAGAGAAATGGATGTAAGAGAAAGCTCCAAACCACTCTAAATTGAGTTTTTCTAAACTCTACCTTTCATATTAGCTATTATTAATTGTCTATTATTAATTGATTGTTTGTATTAATTACTTGTGAGCATTGAATTGATTGTTGTCATTTACTTTGATATTAATTGCTTTTGTGTAAAGAAAATTAGATGTGTTCAAAAGATTTCAATTTTTCTTAAAGAAAATTATATGTTGGAGATTTGGGACACTATGCTGATATTTAGCTACACATTAGGGAATTCATTATGGATGATGATATTTTCTATTATATATGACATCCTTTGCACGTTTTTGAAGTTTATATAAATAAAGAAATTTTTGTAATTTCACATGATAAATGAAATGTTTTAAATCTATGTTGACATGGCAAAAGGGTCAGGTCAGCCTGAACCCCTTTTCTAAGCCTAAAATGGGTAGGCTAACCTAGCATGACATTGTTGCCATTTAGAAAAAAAAAATGAAATTTTTAAAAAAGTTCTGTAGATGCAAAAGTTGTTGGCCTAACCAAAAAAAAAAATTAATTTTTTTACTATATAAACCCCTTCTCCCCCTCCCAAAATTCATGCACTAATTCTCTCAATCTCTCATTCTGCTTAATCTCACATTTTTTCATCATTCTCTCATTTATATAATCTCTAAATCATAATCAATATTTCTCTGTGTATAAAATTTAGTATCTATTCTCGTTATAATTTTGTCAATCAATCATTATTTTTCATTCATCAAAATATTACAAATGAATCAAGACTCAATGGATTTGATTCATTTGAATACTATGACATTGATGATATTATTGATGAGGCATGTGAAACATGAGTACCAAAACATGAAGTGGGATAGTCATAGGCTCGATTGAAAAAAAAAAAAAGCAAAAATCTATAGTGTGGAATCATTTCGATCAAATAGAGGAAAAGGAAAATTAATTCAGTGGGCAATGTGCAAACACTACTATTCATGTTTGACATATGCTAGTTTAAGTGGTATCGGTCATCTTTGCTGACATATTACAAAATATTGTAAAAAAAAATTTCACACAAGAAGAGAGGTTGACAAAAAATTGTCATCATTAGATCACAATTTGTTGGCGATGCCAGTATAAGAAAAAGTCTGACCAATTTCAAATATATTGGAGAAATGTCCAATTTCATCTATGATCAAACTAAAATGCAAAACTACATGGTCATATATGTTGTAACTTTTCACCAACCTTTTTTTTTATGTTGAAGATGAAATTTTAGATTGAATGATATAGAATAGTGTTTAACCCTCTTTTAAAAGAATTTCTAGATCTACTCTTAGGGCAAACTTTATTAAAAATTATGAATTAATAAAATAAAAAATTATAGGAGAACTTTGTAATTTTAGTGGTATTATTTCAATATAACAAATTAGGTCCTAACATACCTATGTACAACTGTCTATTATATTGATTCTAATTGGTGGTTGTGCAAAAAGATAATTGCATTTAGGTAATTAGAATATTCTCATAATGGTGTTACAATTTATCAAACATTAGTGAATTTTTATGAATATAAAATTAATAACTCTATTTTTTCAACTACATTTGACAATGCAAAAAATAATGATAGACTAATTAAATTAATTTTGAATCATATATCTATTCTTTTTAGTGGAAAATTGATTCATATTAAGTATATATATCATATTATTAGTTTAACAGCTTAAGATGGTTTGAGCTTAGTTAAAGATCAAATATCAATAATTAGATATATCATCGCTTACATTTCATTATCTCCATCAGGAATTCAAACATATTATAAATTATGTAAGTCAATAAGGTTAAGACAAAAAAGTTAAAAATCTATGTTAGAACTAGGTGGAATTCAACATACCTTATGTTAAAAGCATGCAAAAGGTATGAAATAGTTACAATACGCTTCTTCAATACCTTATCAAAAGATTTCGAAATTCTTTTTTTTTTTTTTACTGATTATGATTGGGAGATTCTTATGGCTCTAATAAACATGTTAAAGCCCATGAAGACAGTCATAGACCAATGCTCAAGTGTGCATTATCCAATCACATGTTCAATTTTATATAATATGTTTGAAATTAGTGATATTTTAAAAATATATATATATATATGTCTCATAATACTCTTCAAGATATTACTAGACAAACGGAGGATAAATTTAAGAAATATTATAAACAAGTTCCTTTACTTTTTGCTACCATTGTTTTAGATCTTGAGGCAAAATTGTTAGAGTAAAATATTGTTTAGACACTATTAATGAAAATTTATTACTTGCCAATGGTAATAGAATAGATGATGTTCAAAAATAATTATTGAAAATGTATACTATTTATGAAAATAAATATGGAAGGAGGACACAAACTTTTGAATCGAATGTAAGTTCAGGTAGTTCAAGCAAAAAAAGATCACATGTATGGTCACTTTTGTGCAAAGGTAAGCAACCTGTAAGTTAGAGTTCAAATTTTGGTGAGTTTTATAACATATTAAAGCAAAAGGACTTATTTCCACCCAAAGATTAGTCTTTTCCTAAGTTCTCACTTATTAACTTTAAAAATCTCAAACATCTATTCATCTATTAATTTTTGTAGTTATTGTCAAGGATAAAATCGTTATTTAGTAACAATATTAAAAAAAACTAAAAAATTTATTACATTTTTCCCCTAGATTTAAAAATCTAATAATTTTCTCTCACCTAAGGTTTGAAAAGTGACAAATTCAATTTAGAGATTGGAATTTTTTCCAAGTACTTCTCCAACGATTGGAGCTAGCCTTTCCCACCCATCTTTTCTTGGTAGCCAAAGAAAAAAGAAGGGTAACCTCTTTTCAGTTCGTCCAACGCTTGAAGGATGATAAATCTTGGCCACAAGTCAAAGATCCGTGGTGTGATTCATCTCCCCAATGGCATCCGAGCATTTCTCATTGTCATCCAAGTGTCGTTCAAACGTCTCCATCATCATTCAAGCATCATCCCATCATCATTGTGGCTAAATCAAGCATCATGGTTGAGATCGACAAATCATACAATGTCCCCTTTCAAGCGTTGGACAAATCAAAAAGTAGTCTTCCTTCCTTCTTCTTCGATTGCCAATGAAAGATGGATAGGGATGGTCGACTTTGTTCATCAAAGAAGCACCTGAAAAAAATTCCAAACCTTAGGGGGAAATTTGTCACTTTTCAAACTTTGGGTTATGATAAGGGAAATTGTTATATTTTTAAACTTAAAGAGAAATATGATAAATTTTTATTTTTTAAAAATATTTTTGCTAAATGATGATTTTACCTTTAATAGTAACTGAAAAAATAAACAAATGGGTGAGTGTTTAAGTTTTCTAAAGTTAATAAATGAGAATTTGAGAAAAGACTAATTTTTGGGTGGGAATAAGTTTGTTGGCTTTATATTAACATTGATCACTATCAAAAAATAATGAAACAGTATGGTGACACTAACATATTAGATGTTTTAGCATGGTGAAAAACAAATCAAGAAAGTTTTTCTGTGCTTTCCACCACGACACAAGATCTACTAACCTTTTGATGTTTACTGTAGCATCAGAATATGTTTTTAGTGCAAGTGGATGCATGTTGGATGATAGACGATTAAATTTACATCTTAACATGTCGAGACTATGAAAGATTAGGTAAAAGTTGATCTCAAAATAGTTCAAATTACATAATTGGGTTGCAAAAGATATATTTGAAGAATTCAAGAATTTGAAGTTTGAGTACAAGTAGATGGTATGTATGTTGTACTTATATTTGTAATTATACATTATGTAAATGAATTGATTTGTAATATGTTTGAATATTTTTTATCATATACCCATAGTATTAATCTGTCACAAGTGAGAGATTATCAATAAAATATTTGAGATACTATCTTTGGTTTTAGTAATTAGAAAATGATTTTTAATTAATTTTACATAATAATAAAAATTAAAAATATAAGTAGTATTATTTAAATAACAGGCAGTCTCGCATCAAGATTCGATGGTCGGCTCATTAAAGGTTCAAAAAGGCATGACCTTATATATATAGGGTCTTGCCTTGGGCCTTTACAATGAAAGCCCCGCGATTGGGTGTACCTTGGCCTAGCACGACCTGCAAGCACAGTGGGTCACAGTGAAGTCGGCACAACCCATTGTCGTGTGTAAGTTTATGCATGCTCAAATGGTCAAAGTTAATGATATTTCTCTTTTGAGGGTAGCACTTTTGGAAGGGGTTTTACACACTAACAGCCTTGATACATAAAATTTGTCACTATTTTTTGATAGGGTCATTTAACACTATAATAATTTTACCATATTATTTGTGCCCTTGGTCAAAATAATAATAGGATTATGAATGTTTCTAGATTAGCTACCATATGTGCTCATAGGTTTCTCATGATCAAGTTACAAGTTGATTCCCTCATCATGGTTCTACCATGCTAAGAGTATTCATCAAACATATATACACATTCATATGAGTAACAAATGAATACTTATTGTTTATTAATGATAAAATAGATATATCTTAGGATGAAATTACATAGATAAACTTAATAGATAGACTCTAGAGTACCTACTCTAACATCTACCCACTTCAATCGTCCTCTTGGTGATAATGTCTTGCAAGAAACACTCATTAGGAAGAAAAACAAAACTACAATTCAAATCTCTAATCAATTTACTAGTTGAGATTAGGCTACAATTGAAAATGGAAATTGACAAAGCATGATTCAAGTTTTTATTCTTTTTAACTCCATAGTCTTAATTCCATCCATAACTACTCTTTCTTCGTTTGGCATGGTTACCCAAATTGTTGATATTGATTTTGTATTCGATTTTAATGATGCAACTTCTAATACAACATGACCATAGGCTTTACTATCTAAAATCCAACCCTTATGCTTGAAAGAGTTTTCAAAAATATTATAATGAAGTTTATAGTTGGCATTTCTTGCTTATCATCTCCAAGTAGTGATGTCAGCCTTTCGCATTGTTTTTGTAACGGATTTGTTGAATTCACCCAGGGTGTTTTCTATATTGTTTCTTTGTCTTGGTGTTTCGTGGTGGCTGCATATCCCACAGATTTGTTATTCTTTGTTTTGCCAATTTGTTGTTTACTTGATGATCTTTAAATAACCATACTATGTGTGTCCAAATCTTTTACAATGTTCATATCTAGGCTTCCTATTTTGTTCCTTTCCCTTGTTATTTCCAACTTGTACTTTGAAAACAACAATCTCATGTAAAGGTCTCCTTATTGCATTTTTCAGAGGTCAAAAAAGAATATGCATTAGATGATGAGAGCAAAGAATCTTTATATAATAAATTAGATCTCACAATGTTATAAGATTCATTCATCCCAATGTGAAGTTGGTAGAAACTTTATTCTTTCATTTTCTCTCATTGCAACACCACAAAATCATCCTATCCATTCGTTCACACGAGACTTGACAAACCTTGCAAGTTATTCCTATAGTCATCTCATTTTCAGATAATAAAAAGAAATTGTCAATCTCACGTTGTCAGGTATTACTGATCTCTCTTTTAATCTCTTGAATACAAGGACAACTTCCTTGGTAAAATGCCCCCCAAGTTCTTTTCACGTGTCGAGCATTGTGCCATGATAAAGGACACCCTTATGTAGTTCTTTCTTCAGTATCTAGGACATCATCATGGAATTAGAAGTAATCCAGTCCTCTTCTTTTGGGCCAGCAACGAACAAATTCAAAAATTTTCCATCTTCAAAACCAATCTTTGTGTTTAGACACCAATTCATTGATGATGCTTCTTTGCTAATTTAAGTTATTCGTTCCTTTCAAGATATGGGAAACAAGTTGTTTTTCCGATTTACCAGAATTGCTCAAAGTATGGGCTTCGCTTTCTTATTGGATCCTGTTTTGTTGGCTGTTGCTTCGATGGCCATCTTTCCAAAACCGTGATCATGCAATGATATTTCTAACCTTGCACTAATACCAT
Source organism: Mangifera indica (assembly GCF_011075055.1). Classification (NCBI taxonomy): domain Eukaryota; kingdom Viridiplantae; phylum Streptophyta; class Magnoliopsida; order Sapindales; family Anacardiaceae; genus Mangifera; species Mangifera indica. The sequence continues at coordinate 4,381,296 of NC_058145.1, read as the reverse complement.
GAAAAAAGTTTGAAGAATTATTTTCTTGTTTCTTTTATGCTTTGCAAATGACATAGTTGTATACAAGATACAAAATAAAAACATACACAAGGGTTCCAATTATAGAAGAAAACTAAGAGCAATATTATACGTATCCATTTGTAAAAAAATATGTATATATTTACGTATATCATTATATAATTGAATGTTATTTTATCATTAATTCAAAATCACTCAATTACATCGTAGTACGCATTAAATATATACTCAAAATGAATACACATAGTTTTATTATTTGTATAAGTGGGACTTCATATTAGATGTCATGTTACTGATCAATCAAATTAAACCCTAACTCCTATCTATAATTGACTACACAAACAATATAAAACTTGTAATAAAATCGACAAAGTTGTGATCATATCACCGGGTGAATTACTTCAGGAAAAATATGAATATCCCACCAATTTATGTTCAGCTCTCTAAAAAGAATGATAATCTTAAAATTATTCAGAAATCTAGAAAAGGAGAATCTTGCGCTTGCATTAACTGTTGCACAAAATCGCTCTGGTAAATGTCTTTCCATATTTACGTCCGATAAACTTTCACATTATTTCATGTCCAACGCTGAGGGCAATAGTTGTCACAGCATCCACACATTCTCAGTTTGTCACATTTGCAGAGCCTTGCCTTAATATATGGATTGCCTTTTCATCTCATTCTTTCTCCAAGTTCTAAAATTTACATCATTTCCCAAACCAAATCCAAAATTACACTCTCAAGGTGGCTAAAATAACATTTCCATTGACAGAATTCAGAAATCACCAGTAGTCTCCACAAGAGCAGATTCCATCAACAATATGATGGAATCGGTTTTTATCCCTTAAAGACACTTTTCGAGCATAAACTTTTGACACAAACTTGGCGAAATTGTGGCAATCCACACAAATCCTGAGGTTTTTTATTAGGTGAATTGGGGTTCCCTCACGAGTATTAACTAGCCCAAAAGTCAAAGCAAGTTTTTCACTGTGACCTAGCAGTACCTTCTCCTTCTGCTCTTCATCCACATCATATAAAACACAACTCAAGTCAGGGGCATAGCCAGCTTCCTTAAACTTGACTGACAACTCTTTCACTTTTGTGTATACCTCTTCCCTCTTTGGGTGGGAACAATCACTTGCATGAAATGTGTGACGCATGTGGTCAAGCTGAATCCAGGTTCTGCCAGGCTCCTTTATCACAGCCTTCTCCTTCATCAGTTCCCTCACAGTTTTAACATCTTCCCATCTCCCAGCAGAAGCATATAAATTTGAAAGAATGACATAATTTCCAGCATTTTCAGGCTCCATTTCCAACAGCCGTTGGCCTACAAATTCACCAATATTAACATTAGAGTGAACTCTACAGGCACCTAACAGACAACCCCAAATAGCAGCAGTAGGTTCAAAAGGCATTTTTTGAATAAACTGAAATGCCTCTTTTACCCGACCAGCTCGTCCAAGCAAATCAGCAACACAACCATAATGCTCAATCTCTGGCCGAAACCCATCTTTAAGATTCACCATCTCACCAAAAATTTCCAGTCCTCTATCTTCCATTCCACCATGGCTACAACCTGATAAGACAGCCAAATATGTGACACTATCAGGTTTAACTTTGTTTTCTTCTGTCATCAAGTCAAAAAGCTCCATCACTTCTCTTCCCATTCCATGTTTACTATACCCCACAAGCATTGCATTCCATGAGATAACAGTTCTCTCAGACATGCTATTAAAGACCCTGAGTGCGTAGGTGAGGTTTCCACATTTTGAGTACATGTCTATCAGGGAGTTTTGAAGTACAACATATGAGGGCACTTCGCACCGAAGAACATGGTCATGAACTTGCTTGCCATGATCCAACGCTGCAAGACCAGATAACGCAGTCAAAACACTGGCATAAGTAACATAATTTGTACTCATTCCTTCCATCTGCAGCTTCTGAAATAGCTCCAGTGCCTCTTCATCGAGACCTAGTTGGGCATAACCAGAAATTATTGCAGTACAAGAAACAACATCCCTTTCTGGCAAGTATTCAAAAACTGCTCGAGCTTCATGGATCCTACCAGCTTTGGCATACATATCGAGAAGTGAACTTCCAACATATATATGGGATTCAAAGTTGCTCTTAATTATAAGAGAGTGGATTTGTCTTCCCAGATGAAACCCAGAAACGCCAGTGCAAGAAGTTAAAACAGTTGCAAAAGTGAACTCATTAGGTCCCGTATCTGCAGAAACGAACACTTCACTATCAGTAACAGGAAAAACTGTAGGTAAACATTATCTACAAATTCCCCCTGTAAGGCAGTGGTCCGAATAGTAGAAATACAAAATACCCGATTTTAACATCTGCAGAAAAAGATTCAATGCTTCAGAGGAATACCCTCGCTGAGAATAAGCCGAAATCATTGCAGTCCAAGAAACCACATTATGCTCACGCATTTCATCGAACACTTGCCTTGCATCACCCAAACACTCACATTTGTTGTAGAAGATAATCAGTCTAGTTCTAAGGTAAACAGGCGGTAGATAACAAGTTTTGATCATGTGGGCATGGACCCTTTGGCCATCTCTAATCGTTCTTCGGTTGAGGCACGCATTTAACAGCGTGTCGTAACCTTCAAATTTCATTTCAATGCCTAAAATGGCCATTTCTAAAAGGGCTTCTGATTGTTTACCGTTGGCGCAAAGAGCTTTGAGAATTTGTGAATTTGGCTTGAGGGAGGACAGGGTTAGTCGATGAGCATATGCTAATGGATTTATGGTGGAAAGAAGATCTAGTTTTTTGGGATGATTGAAAGAGCAATTCATTTTCGAAAGCCATTTCATGTTCGTAATTAGCTGTTATAAGTGCCGAATAAATAATTATAATCTATGAACGGCGACCTTTACGGTCTTACTCTTACAACAACATGGTTTGCCATTTCAACAAACGCTCAGGGGCCTAGCTTTTGTGGACTCTGGCCTTTATAATGCTATACCCCTGGACAAGTATTTAACAGTTATACTGCGGCAGGCAGGGCAGAAATAAGTAACCATGAATATTTTTAATATAGCAACTAACATTCTGAAAAGAATGTGATTGCTCCACTCCATTCCATTATTTCCATAAAAGAAAAACAATCACTCAGGATAGCTTGCTCTGCCATCTTTCTGTTTTGTCATTGTTTGTACAAACCTGAATGGAAATTAAGCAAAGAAATATTAGTTACAGTGGAAGGTCTGAAGTCCAGGGGATTGTTCCATCTCTCTGTTTCATCATCATCGTACCATCTCATGTTTACATTCTCAACTTCAAAGCCTTGTATGTGTTCCATGATGATCCCAGCTGCACTGTGATTTACAAGTCCCTGGCATCCTGGTCTGTAGTCCACCAATCCAGCTGAATAATTTGTCCATCTTTTGTAACTGAGGTTCATGTTAATGAATCTCACATTGCATAGTAGCCCATGGTTTGAACCAGATAAGAAAATGCCATTTTCAGAATTTGCAGTGATGTTGATGAAGAGTAAATTAGAGATTGACCCTTCTGTTGAGTTAGTGTGTCTCGGACAAGTTGTTACATATATCGGTTCTGCTCTCCCCCACCAAGATGGATCATAGTATCTTGTGCTTATATTTATGTTGGAAAAGGTAATGTCGCTTACATTTCCTGTACAAAGTAATCAGTTAATACTCTTTCATTGTCAAGACTATCACGTGAAGAACCAAAAATCATGTTTCTCAAAGCAAATTGAGCTTCAAAGGTGTTTCGTGCTTCTCATTCTACAATCTTACAAAGATTAGACAAATATTATCTTCCAAAATAAAAATCATTGAAATTTCATAATCATCTGATTCCAAAGAAATCAACCAACTAAATAAACCTTTCTCTTCAACTCTGAAAATCTAAATTTCCAAAGATGTATTAACAGTTTAAATGATGCTATAACAGTAGCAACCAAAGATATGTTGTTTTTGAGAGTTTTATTTCTTCTAACTATTAAAAAAGCCCTCACACTGATAAAAAGGAAATTAAGATGATGTTACCTCCATCGCGAATTTGCAGACCTAGGCCCCTATGAGAATCCACAATAGTGATATTGTCAAACAACAGCCCCTTAAAATCATACCAACTAGCACTACCAAGTTTGATTGCAGAAGATTTTGTCCTGATCCAACAATCTGTAGCTGTCAAATTATGGAGGGGGCCTGTGTATGTCTTCGGACAGATTGCATCATCTCCTGTATCAATCTTGCATCTTGTAATCACAGTGTTATTTGAATCCTCGATATCTATTCCATCATTGTTAGGTGTATTAAAGTCTCCATAAATAGAAATATCATGAATTGATGTGTTTTCACAACGTACTATGTGCAAACTGCAATAACATAATCTACATGTCAGACAAAAACACAAAATCTAAACACATCCAAATCCAAGGGATGGATAAATTGAATTGACTGCATAATAGAGTATAACACATTTCCTTTAACCAATACTTTCAAATACATATTCCCGAGACAAATGATTCAAGATTCATGAACAACAATCAGAACATCATAATGAACCAATCCAATATCTAAACTACAGAGTTAGCAAATCAAATGCAGTTCAAGGTTTGTCATCTGATGCAAGATAAAACATGTTAAAATTACAAACAAAAGAAGTTAACCATTAAACCACATTAAACACTAAATCATATTACTTTCGGGGGGCATTTGGTTTGAGAAATATTTTATTATTAAAATGAGAAGTTTATCTTGAAGATAAATTATCTTGAGGATTACTGGATATAAATTATTACTCTATTTGATAAAATTTGGTAAAAGTGGATAGGTATAAATAATTATTGTGTTTGGTTAGAAGTAATAAAAAAATTCTAGTATATTGTTTTACTAAAATGCCCTTAGGTTTAATTATTCTAAAATATTTTTTATGTTATTTGTTATATTCATTGAAAATGAAATCATTTTTACCTTAAAATAATTAATATATAAAGATATAATTATAATAAAATCAAGATTACCTAGGTAATTATTTAATACTTAAAGTAGAGGTGGTAATCAGATTATCTCTTATATTATCTGCTATATCACTATTAATAATAAATGATTACTAAATCGTTTATAACTTATAAACCAAACAAAGTAATGTAAGTAACAAAAGAAATATTACCAGAGTAATTTTTATAAGTCTTTAACAAAACGCCCCCTCAGGTTTTCTAATTAAGATAACCAAAATTTATGATGCTTACATAATTAACCAAATTTTCAAACTCTATAACCATATAACCAGCAAAAGCCATTTTTTCAAAAATGTCCTCATCCTCCATTTTCCACCATTTTCAAAAAATCAAATGACTTTGGAGACAATTTAAACTTCAAAAAAGATCAAATTATTAGTATTTTCCACAGATCAAGTGAAGATTTAACAAGGATTTTGAAGAGTATTGACTAAAAAAGTGGTGGGAGACTAAACCAAACCACATGATCATTCCTCATTGTTGAAGTGATTTTCACATTGCAAAATGGGCAAGCATGTTAGTTTTTGATACTTGATTTTATTTGAAAAGACTTGTTTCATGGTAAATGTTTGAGTTACGTTTTTGCAAAATGTTAGGGTTTGGTTTGATTTTCGTTTTTCTGTGTTCATTTACTGAAATTATTGGTGTTTTGGTTGTTGGTGGTGTGGATGTTGTTGTATTTGATGCATGCAGAAGTGTTTTGGTTGTGCTTGTTGTAAAACTATAGAATTGCAAGTTAATCAATTGTTGGCGTAAAGTCTTTGTCTATCAGCACATTTCTAGTGAGTCAGCATAATAATTTGACATCAACCCAAAACACTTATAAAATACATTGCTTTTGAATGGCATATGTTTTTGTGAGTTACCATAAAAAATTACTAACCCAAAACAGTTATAAGATGTTTTGTATGCAGTTGGTGTATTTTTTAGGAGTTAGCATAAAATTATTACGCCAATCCATAAAACTTACAAAATGTTCTGTTTTGGTTAACATAGGTTCAGTGAACTGGATTAAGAACATTAAGCCAACTCATAACACTTACAAAATTCTTTGTTTAAAGTTGGTGTATTTTTAGCAAGTTAGTGTAAAAAACTAAACCAACCCATAACACTGATAAAACGTTTTGTTTTCAGTTGGAGTAATTATCACGCCAGGTATCAAGAATCCTTCTATAAAATACATTCTTGATAATGAATTGTTTAATTTAATTTTCTCACATCATAACACAAGTTATACCATTATTCGCCCATAAATCTTATAACAATACTCACATTAACTATAAACCAATACAACATCAAGACACATTCAGTCTAAGTCATGATAAAAAATAATAAAATGAAAAAATATATAGATTAATGTAAGATCAATCTTGTTATCTAGATCTAGCGATTTTTCTTATTTGATATTGTGTTTTTAGTGTGATAGACTGCAATTTAGAGTTTGAAAATGATAGGGTTTTGGGTTAAGTGTTCTGAGGTTAAAGATGAAGACAAAAATGGAAGTTGGTTTCATTGGTATAGGGTTGAAATTTTAGTTAATCACATAAAAACCCTCAAATTTTTTTGTTAATAATTAACTTTTTTTTTTTTCATATGAAGCTATGCAGTTTGATAAGCCAAATTGTCCCCCAGACCTTTCTAGTGAAAAAAATTAAGTTCTCACAATTCAAATTGCTTCTAAAAACACTTTTTTATTAGTTATCATGCATGCACATTACTGCACCTAAAACTTTGCTTCTGTTTAATGTAACTGGAGAATCTATACTGAGCAACATAATGCAGAGAAAGTGGAATAAATTGTCTCGCAAGTAACTTCAAAATTTAAGGGAAAGTGTGCTAGTTAGTGGATTTCACATATTTGATCACTTAATTAATTAATTACTATGAAATTATTTTGAAGTGATATAAAAAACTTAAAGCAAATATCTCAGTATGGCTGAGCTCAAGAATAAATTTGGATGCTATTCTAAAAATTAATTCAAATCTGAAAACAAAAAATCTTAATTTTCAAATTGATATTCAACTAAACAAAAACAAAAAATCAATTCAATAAATAGTACAGCAACAGAAAAGAATACTAAACAGTATGTGATTAACATTTCTCTGAAACAAAATGGTCCACTACTGTGAGTAAAGTGACAAAGAGGATGACATTAACACTGCAATGTCATCCTCTTGAGCACATTGACGATTGCAACTTGCCATTTAAAACAAATGGGCATCCTTAAGCTGAGTCCATCACACTTTTGCAGGGCCTATTTAATAAGTGACACATAAATGTTGATGAATTTGGAACACTAAACCCTCCATTGTCACAGGGCTATTCAACCTCATCAATTTATCTCAATTTTGCTTGTTGGGTTTCTATATTCAGTGCATTTAAAATTCTACTTTGTTTTTTTAATTGCGACTTCATAGCTACCATATGTGTATATATTTTAGCCTAATCTAAATATTGATCATTGAACTATGAAACTACAAATAGAACCCTAAAAACAGTAATGATGCAAACTATAAACTTGCCAAAGCTCAAAGTCAATTTCTAGAATGAAAAGGAAAAGGCAAACAATACTGACCACCAGTAAGCCGGCTCTCTTAACCTAACGCCCCAAATATTGACGTTCTTGCAATTCAGAAATCCCACCAATCTTGGCCTACACTCATCACCCGAGCAAGCACCAGTTTGGTTCCAACTCACCATCACATTTTTCTTCTCGTTTTTTTTCACAACAAACTTAAGCCCTTGACCATCTATGACTCCTCCCCCCGTTATCCCAACATCAATCGCGTTCTCCGCCATCACCACGTACCATCTAGACGACTCTTTTGGGTAGTCTTCTATCTCCGTGCCACCCAGAAGCACAGCATCTTCTTCGATGTTCAGGATCACACGGGATTTCAGGTGTATGGTGGCGGTTAAGTATGTGCCAGGTGGGAACGTCACGTGACATGGAATTGTGCAGGGACATGCGTCGATGGCCGACTGAATGGCGACGGTGTCGTAGGTAAGACCATCTCCGGTGGCACCGAAGTCGGAGACGCAGAGTGTGATGGGAGGAGAGTGGGTGGAAATCGGAAGTTCGATAGTGGGTGATGAGGTGTCAAAAATTGATCGGGTGAGAGGGAATGAGATTAGGAGCGTTATTATCGTGACTAATTTGGGAGATAAAGTAACCATTTTCTTATTGGAGTCGTTGGCTGAGCAACCTTTTAAGTGCGAGTGCTTGTGCTTGACGATATACTGTGGCATTAACTTACCCTTTGAGGTTTGGTTTCTTCAATTATGTTCTCGTTTTTGTTAGGTGAGAAGCAAAACAAATAAATAAATAAACAAATATGAATTTAATTACTGTATTTAGGCGCATAATCAATATCAAGATCAAATTTTTGTGGAGTGATAATCTACACATAATGATCCTAGTTCGGTTTAGAATTAGAAGGACCATTTATTATGGTCAAAATTACTCGTTGATCTGAAGAATTACCATGCGACGCTAGTCTAACAGTAAAAAGATCGATGGTAAAAAAAAGGTCAATGTTAAACTAAAATAACATAAATAACCATAAGATTGCAGCACAAAAGTTTTTTATTACGATATAACTCAATCAATCATCTCAGAATTCTGAATAAAATCAATCATCTCAGAATTCTGAATAAGATTGAATGATTCTATCCAAATATATATATAAATAAGACGTTCTCATCTCCAAACTCCAATACAGAGAAACATGGGTTTCCATCTTCACTCCAATGAATAGAAGACATGAAAACGCAAGAGAAATTATGAGGCCTCCCCTCGACTAACTGCTATAATTATGATTGATATTTATACAATAAAATGTTGAGGCATCCTCTCAACTAACTATTATAGTTGTGACTGATATTTATACAATACTAGCTACCGTGGAACTTCTTTGGTCTTCATAGCTCCATTTTCAATTGATTTGAGTGCAGAGCTGCTGTGCCACAGTGCAAGTTTGAAGTTAGACTCATAATTTCATAATCAACAGAGAGAAAAAACTTATGGCAATTGTATCTTTATTTTTTCATAAGACTAATGGGTTCTGCTTCTAAAGACACTAACATAAATCCCGATGTCAATAAATATCAAATTCTACATATAAATTTAGATTTATAAAAATTTGCAAATTACAAACAAACAAGTTAGCCTTCAATATATCATATGAAATGACAATCCATTCCACAGCAAACTGAGAGATCAGGGTTTATTTAGACATATGAATAGTAATAAAATGAATATTACTTTTTTAAGTCATTGCTTTTAAGAGTTGGGAATTCATTTAAGAAAATGGGACTGGTTTAAATCCTCTGTCCATTGGTAATCAAGTGTAAGGATTAAATAACAAAATTCAGTTCCCAACTGAAAATAATTTTTTGTCTACCTGAATTTGCTGAGTCATAGGTGAGTTTTCCGGAGTAACAAAGTGATGGCTTTCTTCTTCTCTTCCCCAAATAGGCTGATGATGTGCATTCAAATGCCATTGCTGTTGATATTGTTGCCAGCTTGCATTGATTTGAACCTCAGGAGACATTAGAGGCATAGACATGTTGGAAAAGTTACCGTCCGTTAAGGATCCACTCTGCAGGTATTTAAGAAGAGTTGTAAATGTTAGTGATACTGATACCAAAGGTTGTCTGATGAACAGAACAATACATTTGGCAGGTGGAAAAAGGGTGGTCCAAGTCTGACCCACTCCCACACCCATATTAGTGAAGAGAAATACTCCTAACATTCTGGATAGGAGTCTCATCAGATATGCTATATTATAACTACAAAAGTTCTTGTTGCCCAGTCCACCAACAGAACAGATTATATGCCGTTTACTGATGGAAATTAGTATTACTAGGAATATGAAAAACAATCCAGCTACAATATCATCAATTAGAAATTACACCCATGGAAAAGCTACTTGTTGAAATAAGATGAAAAGAGGAAATGTATATTACTTCTGAAGCCAATATATTGTCAAAATTGGCATCAATTCTTGGATTCACTGCTGCAAGTCTCATTGATAAGAACTGAAGACAAAAAGAGATACAAATAGAATAAGATCGCAATAATAAAAGCAATAACAGATAATGAAAATATTATCAGGACAATATAAATACACGAAGCTTGCTAACTACATCTGACGTTTCTTCTTCATCATATAGGGGTTTAACTTTTACCTGCCACTGTGGCAATGGATTAGTTGGGAGCAATTCATTTCTTTTTAGTTTTGAAAAAAATAAGGCTAATGCCAAAAAATGAGAACTAAATGATGAAATAGGAAGACTAATTTCTAGCCATTTCACTTTCTATATGTTCTTTGCAAGAAAATTTAGTACAAAAAAATGCCACCTAAAAGTTTGAAAATAGGAAGACAATAATTTTTTTAAACCCAAAAATAGTGCGCTTAAGGTGTTGAAGGTCACATCTTCCGGCATAAACCCTATTCTAAAAACATTCCATAAAAAATCTTTGTATCTCATTTGTCCAGAAGAAAAAAGGAAAAAAGAGATAGGAAAATGAAAAGATAAAAGATTGATGACTGGGATTTTCAAGTCTGACCTCCACTTGACGCTGCAGCAACTGCACATGATTGATGATCTCATCTAAAACTAAAGCTGTACCAGAAATCTGCAAAGCAAAGACTTTCCTCGTCAAACACTATCAAATTTAGTATCAACTTCAATGTCAAAAAGAGTTTCAGTTAACTCAATTCTTGAAATGATTTATAGGGAACATTAAAACCGATTTCTCATCCTCCTCAGTCAGATTAAACATAAAATGAGGTTAATGCAGGCAATTTGCTATATTGCAATACAATGCATTGACCCCTCATGTATAAAAACAAGACCTTAATGATTTTGATTAAAAGGATGCTAATCATTTTACAAAGACCATACAGGGCCCCAAGTATTAATCGGCCCTACATATGCTAGAACTTGCAAATTATAGATGACATAAAATATGCCATTATTTATCACCCAAACAAAAGGATGCAAGTAGAAAAAACGTTCAGTTTCATTGGCCAAGTTCAATCATAAAGTCTTTGCTAATTTACTTAAACTTCACTGTCAAAACAATCTTGCCCAAGTAAAATCCGAGTCCATGTCTAATCTCAATCAATTAACTGCATCAGATCAAGGCCATTAACAAAGAGGGAAGTGAGTTTGGCAACTGGATTTGTCAAAGAAGCCATTCTATTGTCCTCCATTTATCACCATCCTCATTAGCGAAAGGTACCAAACTTATTCAAGAAGATAGTACCATAAACGTTTCTTATGGGCATCAAACTTTCCATTTCAATGAAATGGGACCCAAAAGCAATTTCATCCGATACAAGTCCACTGTACTTGTCTCCCAAGCGCTTCAATACAGCTAGCATTCCCACATTACTTAGATTTACCTGTCTAATGCCCAGCAATGGCGTTCTCGTCATTTAAACCAGCAGTCCAAAGCATTATTGCGAAACTGACGTTGAAAAGGACTTGTAAAAACTCAACCCAAATATCACGTTAAAATTTTGAAATTACCGTATTGCCACTTGACAACACCATCTTGACAGAAGCATTCCCCACTCAAGTGAAAAGGAGTGACAAGGACAATACCGTTACTTAAAAAAGAGCACATAGCCTAAAAATATAGAATTATCGCTTTTGGAAAAGAATATTCTTAATCTAATGATTAATTAATCAAATTACAAACTAACCTTATCGCATCCTGGGACCAGTTCTTGTAGCAGCTTCATTCGTGCATTAATCTTCTCTCTCCTCGCCTGTGATAATAAATCAATTAAATGATTAATCATCACTAAATAATGATTAATCAACGCCTAATTAATTATTGAGATTATTACTCTCTCAGCTAAGCTATGGCTATCTGTGGCTTGACCACGACGAGCTCGAACGTGAACGTATGGAAGCTTCTGCGCATCTACGCTGCTATCGTTTGCACCGCTTTTGCTCTTCTTTGTCGCTACTTTGACCTGTGATAACACAAATTAAGAAATTAATTTACAGCTAATTGCCACTTAAAGACAAACACTAGAAACCCTAACATCATTGTTTGTTCACCTTCTTATCGCACTCTTTTCTCTTCACCGATCTCTTATTCTCCGCCGGAGGTGATGAATTGGGGTTGTTGGAGTCTGATTCTGCTGGCTCGTTCTTTACTTTCCCGAGATCCCCGCTTGAATTTGACGGCACCGACTCCGTGGTTTCCGGAGTGTTATTTCTGTTATTATTTTTTTCATTCAATCTCGCGGCGCGTCCAATCAAAGCTATGTTAGATGGAAAAGTCAAGTTTGCTCCAACGGGGAAATGATAGGGTGGGCAGTGAGCATCGGCGGTGACTGTGTGGTTGTTTGAGTAAGCAGGCGCAGCAGAGTCCTCGGAATCACGAGAGTAGTGGAGGAGTTTCACGGCTTGTGGGGTGGGCAGCTCGAGGAGTGCAGTGAAGGAGCTTGCATTTTCTTGTGGCACGGCCATCAACTGTTGAATTTCTTCGTTGAATTGGAATGAATCGAGGGCGTTCGGGTCAAGTGAGGGTCCAATTGCACTGGATCTGGGTTCCATTGAACCAAAACGAGGAAGAACCAGTTGGAAAGACGTTCAGAACTTGAGAGAAATTGATGGTCTAAAAGGAGAGGGATGCGGACTAGAAGAGTTTAAATGATTGCTTTGTGGTTTGCTTATGTTATGCTTTTTCTCTCTGTGTGTAGGAGATTACTTCTCAGCCATTTGAAGTAGAGAGAAAGCAACGTTTCTCCGTTGGATGTTTTGAGCGAAATTATACGGAATCTTTTACGAGAAAGAGCGTAGTGAGCTTCAACAGAGAGGACCAGTTGGTTGAAATTAGGAGAAAGAAAGTACTAGAGACCGGGTGAGGTTGGGTCCTACCTTCACATGTATTTCGGAGATCAAGATCCATGTAATCAGATCCAGCCGTTCGATTCATCGGCCAAAAGACAAACCGTTTTCTTTGACTGCTACGTTATGATGAACTTTTTATTTGGTTCCTATTGCTATCTTGAGCATGGATTAAGAAATCATATCCATCTTATTATTAATTAAGTAGCTTTTTCGTCTTCCTAATTAATTTTTTAATTCAATGATTAAATAAATAAATCATTAAGATTTCAGGAATAGATTAACAGGATAACACATGCAGCAGGTTTAAGCATCAGTTGATTTGATAAATAACCTAATTAGTTACCTTACCTGTACGAGGCCATAACCGGAGCGAGCCTCGTTGCGTAAGCTATAGTTTCGCTCCCATAGGGTGGGGACCGGACACGAATCGGGATCAGACACTGTTATTAAACACAGAAGATGACCCATCGCTTTCTTGCATTTACATGCAATCTAAAAAATAATAATAATAATAATATTTTTATTTTTACAGTCCGCCCTATATGATAGGTAGAGGATTTGACTCTCCAGTTTGACCGCCTCAAATGGAATAACAATTAAGGCCACTTACTTGCCAATTCGCTCACTCCCTTGGGAAATTCAGTTCGTAGCATTTATTAATGGGTCATTTGTCGTTGTAAAAGTTTGGTAACGAACTAACAGATATTTCACAATTTTAGAGTACTTAAAAAATATTTTTTGTAAATAAAGGCCATAAAGGAATATTTGTACTAAAATGTTAATATTATAATTACAGCAGTTAGCTTTTAATTTAATAAAATCAAAATAATCTCTTAAAATTGATACTAATTAGAAAAGATTTTTTGGTTTTAGTATTAAATTTTAAAGAAGAAATTAACGACACTTAGCTTTTTTTTGTTGTACAAATCATAATTGTTTCCTTGGTAATCACAATCTTTATTTGTTTTGTTTAAGAGTCGCTATTGAATGTTAAAAGTTAAAACTTCAATTCAATATATATATATAAAAGTTGATAGAAACATAGTTTCTGACAATGGAAAGGCTAATGAGAGACACTTCTACACTTGATTTATCACTTTAGTATTGTAATATAACATCTAATTTATATTATTTAGGTAATATCACTATTTTGGATATAGATCATATTAAAAATTAACTGTTTATTTTATTTTTAAGTCTCTTCACATTCTTACACTTAATTCTATAACAGTTTAATGTACTTTTTATTAGTGTAAATCTCATCTCCAACAATTTGGTGCTAAAATTTTATATTACTAAAGACTCTTCTTTATTTTGGTAATAACATTCCTTTCTTTTCTCAATTGAACTTTCTCCAATGGTATCCTATAAAAGAAAAGCTACAAAATCTATTATTGCCACTAATTGCATCTATAAAAGCAATCTTTGCCATAATTCCCTATCTCAAGAACTCAACCTCATTGGAAAATAGCCTAATCCTATGACCAGAGGGTACCCATTTATGCCCTTAGAGGTGGTGGCACAATTAGCTAATCTAACAAGTGTAATTCAAGTGTTTATCCAACTACTCAATGTTGTTGTCCTAACAACACTTATGGGGGCATCAGTTCCCCCAACAATAACCAACGTGATGTCTTACTTTTCACGTATGAATACTACAAGTCTCTTTGAAAGACAACAATAGGTAACTCTTATGGTGAGGGTTATGTCCCCTATTTGGTATGTAGACCAAAACTCGCGTAGAAAACTTGTCATGCCCAATCATTACACTAACGTTCCACATGTAGACTTGAACTCATGGAATAATGATGTTGACCTACGACATGCAACCCTTAACTCATGTCATGACAAGGATAATTATTCGTGGCCCACAAGTTCTCCTTAACCTCCACAATTGACCTTTTAAGTGTTAGTATTCATGGACTCAAAATATAATAGATTGTAATGGAAGTATAAATTAAAATTTTATATATAATAGTCATCCATGATTTCAACAAGATTAGTTTATGAGACAAAATATGCATAGTTTGAATATATAAAACATTCGTAGGGTCTATTTAGTGACTTACTCACGTTTGGAGGTTCTTTCGTCTTTTAATGGAAATTTGACAAGAATATACTTTCGATCTAAGATTGGATGGCAATAAGATGATCCATATGAAACACACAAGCAAAAGAGACTGTAAGGGACATTTAGAGTCTACTAGAACCCCAAAGAAAATGAAAAACATGTTATAGAGTATAAAGAGTGTCAAAAAGTTCATATAGATTGCAATACAGTCTGTTCATGTACAAACTCATTAATAAGTGTTTCAAAAGGGTGAAATACACATTACAAGCATGATATAACTGGGATAGTTATATGACACATCATTCAAATGAGCGTTCATTAAGTATGTATGATCATTCATGTTATATTGTATCTATCAGAATTCCACGATTGATTCTTGGGATATATGATATAATATTAAATAAGGTCACCTAGGGAAAAGGAATGGCCATTCCTTTAACTTGAAAGTTCATTCATCTGACTTGAAATTTATCGAATATTTAAATATCTTCTATACAATCTAAATAAGGTCAATTCTCAATATTTCATTACAACCCCTCTATTTATGGGTTATTGTAGTTTGGTCTATTAGGTAGATAAAATCACACTTAAGTTAAAGCTCAAAATTGTCATCTTATATTCTAGACATGATTCACTTTAAATATCCCAACGTCTCCTAATCTCATGGTCTACCCTTTTGTGTATGACTTGTGAGCTCTTCATCATGTTAGTAATGAGTAGTTTCGTGACAAATCGACAATCTATAAACCATTTGCACATACACCAAGAATGGTTTCTACCAAGGACATGTCTACCCAAATGATGAAATGTCAGTGATAGATAGACATGGTTGAGGGGCATGCCAGGTTAGGTCGAGTTGGCTTTGGCATAGCTCACCATGTTAGGCCAAGGTCCATATAGGAGTAGGCCTTGCGGGATGAGCCAACCTATATAAAATTAAGGCTCGTAGGCCTTGTCATAGGTTAGCCTGATTTTTTATTTAAAAATTAATTATTAAATTTTACTAATTTAATACGACCGAAAATTGTAAGTGGTAGAGCAATCCTCCAAATAACATTTTATATTTATTTTCAAATGATGTAAAATCATTTTCTATTATTTATTGTCGTATATAATTAAAGGAAATTCTTTATTTTATTGGTAACATTGCATTGGAGTTTTTTCTTTGATTACATTTTCTTGATTTATTATATGTTTGAGTTGAAACAATTATTGCTTATATGCTCTGTTGTAACAACCACAGATAAGTCCAAGGGCATTTCAATATTTTTTCTTGTTCTAAATAGAATTTTTAAATGTTCTCCAAAGTGATATATAGTCGTGTATCATTAGCAAATTTGAATTTTTAGATAAGATTGTGATCATGGCAAGATCAAGTGTTGTCTTAGTTGTGCGACGGGACACATGCCTGTGTATCACATATAGTAGGCAAAAATAAAAATGTGTTTAACCTAATTCTCTCACATTATTCTCATCGAGCTACACCCTAAAAAAAGTGAGTAGAGAGATAAAAGTGCTTTGGTCGCCGAAGGAAGCCATCGATCGTTAAAAATCCTTGTAGCCACGCGAAGAATTGCTTGTACATAGAAAGACAAGTAAGTTGGTTCCCTCCTTAATTGTTAAAGATGTTTATAATGATTGTTTGCATTCTGATGATCAAATGACAACCTTCTGGATGTTGTATATATGTCTTGATGAATGTATATGTGTGTTAATTGATGTATGAATTAGGTTGAATTCATTCCATAAATTCTATAAATGTGTTAGCTAAGATTAAGCTATAATTTGATAATTGAGACTGTATAATCCAAAATTGTTGCATCTATTAAGTGTTTTAATTAGAGAAAGGTATGTATAACTACCTAGTGACATGTTTAGATCAATTGTGTGTGCTTGGATTGCAGGAAATAGCACAAAATAGTTAGATTCAACAATTTTGCGATAGCCAGATCACGACACACGGTCATATATGGTCTCATTTACACTTATGTGTCCTTAGTTTAAATAAGGAAATTTCACAAGTTTTGCATGCTCGTTCTAAGGAAAGGCATACATGACCGTGTATGACTTTTCAAAAGTGGATGCCACATTTAAAAGAGACAATAGGGGTCTACCTTAGATACACACTCGTGCAGTTAGTAAAAAGAACCATTTTACACTTAATTTAAGTACAATGAAAGGGAAACAAGTGAAAAAGGAAGGGATAAGAGATTTTATAAACAAAAACAAGCTAGATAGACTAGAAAAAATGTCTGACTATGTGAAAGATTGCACAAGAGCTCAATCAAGTTAGATCCAAGTCAAAAATCATGCCCTTGTATGAAGAGGTACACGTTTGTATGTGATCAACAAAATTTGAATTGGGGATAAGGATTAGTTTCGTGGTGATTTTAGAAACTATCATAAATGTGTAACAATAGGCATGCTCGTATGTATGATGGCACACGGTTGTGTGTCATTTGTTCCTAGTAAAAATAAAAGAGGTATGGCGATCTGTTTGGCTTATTTTTCTTTGATATTTCATATTTTTAAAACACAATAGAGAGAGTTTGAGAGTCTTCTGAAGTCTAGAAGGACCAAAGGATTGTTGGGGAATTCATATGTGCCACATGAAGATAGACGAACGCCAAAAAAGAGGTAAGTACGATGATCTTTTTATGGTGAATGGATTTCTTTTTGGATGATCTAATGATGTTGTGTTTGCATATGTTGTTAGAGAATTATTGCTTGATGATGATGTTATTATGCTTTTAGTATTACAATAACACTTGTGATTGATGTGTAGTTAGAGTCATGTTCTTTGTGAGTTTACATCCTTGCAAATAGAACAAATTATGATTCATTTGGACAGGTGGTTTTACTATAATGATCTATTAATGAATACAAATTTGGATTGAGGATTTTGTGTGTGATTACGAATACCTAATTTCCTAGAAGTGGTTAAATGTTTGCTTAAGGATAGAGAATTTAAAGCATGCTAAACTGAATTCGTAAGCTTGTATGGTTGAAATGATCATGTTTACCTACGATTTTGCTTTGATGACATGTTAAAATACGCTTAGACTCGATACTCAATGGAATTGGGTGATTGGAAGTTGGTTTTTAATAGTCGGAGATCGATATTCAGATGAATTTGCAATCTACAGAAACAATGACATATGCGCATATAGATTAGATCGTGGTTGTGTGTATTTAGGTGCAAATAGTCTCTGTGTATTAAGGAGGGAAGATCATTTAAAATTAGGAAAATACACACGTCCATGTGGTTGGGGCACAATACTGTGTGTGATAGTAAACTTGTGTAAGGAAAATACATAGTCATGTGTATTTGGGCAATTTGAAAGTAAGTGTGTATAATGTAGCCAGGTCCATTCATGGATATAAAATGACTATTTTACCCCCTAAGAGAGGAGAATAGAGAGAATAATGATATTTTGGTCTTAACGAAGGCGGATTGAGTTAATTGGGTATTTTGGAGGCACTCACTATGTGGATGACCACATGGACCTCGATCAAAGTAATTTTGAGTCATTTTAAATTTTAGATTTTAATTATATTTGAAAAACCCTTAAAAGAATTATTCAATTCTATTTAAATCTTTTAAATTTTAGTCATTTTAATTAATTTTCTACATAGAAAAGGCCAAAAGACTATTTCCTATCCAAGTTTTAACTCAATCTCAAAACACACTCACGATAAAGGAAAAATCTAAATACCTACCCATAAACTAAATGTTATTAAAATTTTTAGTTAAATACAACGTTTTGTCATCCTTTATAATGGTGGGCGGTCGTTCTTTATATTCAGATTTGAAAGATGGATGAAAAATGTCAGTTGTCAATTGAAATGGTAGTGACCAGATAAGGAAAACAAACCCTAAGAGTAAAATATAAATTTTTCAAGTTTTGAAAATAGGGGTTAAATATTTATTTTTAAAACTTGGGGAAAATGATTTTAACTTTTAAAGTTTTACGGTTTAATAATAAAATGATGATTGTATCATTATTTCTAACTAAATATTTTAATAATAATTAACTCATAAATAAATATTTAAACTTTTTATTTGTCATTAGTCTGTTTAA
Organism: Mangifera indica; assembly: GCF_011075055.1. Taxonomy (NCBI): domain Eukaryota; kingdom Viridiplantae; phylum Streptophyta; class Magnoliopsida; order Sapindales; family Anacardiaceae; genus Mangifera; species Mangifera indica. The sequence goes on along the minus strand of NC_058145.1, from coordinate 4,362,241 downwards.
AACTTGGATGGGAAATTACCTTTTGGCTATAAAAAATTAGGCAAAGCTTACATACGGTACTTAAAATAGGGTAAAATCGTGGGATGATAGGTTCGTGGTGTACATTTGGTATCAAGAACATGGATGGCCCTGATGCTTAGCATTTTTTATTAGTTAGTGGGTCCATGACAGTAGATATTTGATTGATTCTCCTAATTAAATCAAACCAATTATTTATCAGTTTGTTGGATTGGCCTTAACTATGGTAAGATGTTCGGGGTGTACTTGATCAAACTCTTCTTTCAATTACTTATAATTAGAGTTCATCACATGTTCTCACCCAAGTAATTGTTTTAGAACGCTTTTCAATCTTTAGTTGATAAAAATAATATATTTTTAATTAAAATTAAATATAAATAATATTTTTTATTTAAATTTAAATTTTTTAAATAAAATAATAATATTAAAAAAATAAAAAATTATCATTTTATCTTTATTATTTTATTTTTAAAATTATTATATAAATCTAAATTAACAAAAATTTAAAGTAACTTTTTAATATTCAAATTATATGAAAAATTTTTTATTTTTTTTTCTTTTCACTCATACCATTTTTTTCTTTCTTCATAAGGGTATCTTTGTATTAAAATCATATATCAATAGGTAAAATATAATTTTTAAAAATATTGAGATCTTTTTAAAAATTTTAAAGGTTATTGGAAATTAAAAAAAATAAATAAGAATCTTTAAAAAGAATTTTTAAATATCAATTTATTCCCAATTACTAGTTTGCTTTTACGTTATTAATATCTTTAAAAGAGTTTGATTTTAAGTAAAAAAATATTATGTCAACTGAAAATGCAAAAGAGTTGTTAAGTCAAATCTTGGGTGGGCAAAGGCCATTTACTCTTTATAATTAAGTCAGTCCCCAACGCCCAAAGTGACAAATGCCATTTATTCTTTAAGCACCAAAGCAAACTTTGAAGCAACCCTTCAAAAATCCAATTATGATGTTAAGGCCAAAAAACTTTTTCCCACCCAAGATATAGTGAAATCTCGAACTCATACCTTCTAATTTTTAAAAACTCAAATACCTATCCATGCCATGAGTCCATTTTCGTTAAAATTTTTAGTTAGATTTAGGGGTAAAACTATCATTTAATAAAAATTTTATCACATTTTCCTTTTTTAGGTTTAAAAACTCATAATTTTCTTTCACCCAAAGTTTGAAAAATTACAATTTTTCTCTAAGGTTTTTTCCTTTTTTCTCTTGCAAGGATTCATCGTCTCTGACCATCGGTCATCCTTCCTTCTGCCTTATCTCTTTCTTCCGGCCTCTTTCCAACCATTGATTGACAGAATTTGTCTAAAAATCTAGACAATTTCAGTCTAGAAATTTAGATAAAAGTTGTTTCTATTTCCAAATAGAAATTGTCTGGATTTCTAAATGATTTTTATCTATTGGTGGTTAAAGAGAGGTTGGGAGGGAGGACAGTCAATCGTTAAAGAAGACGGATCATCATTGGAGAAAAGAGAAAAAACCCTTAAGAGAAAAATTATCACTTTTTAAACTTTGAAATAGATAGAAAATGTAATAAAAGTTCAGTTTTTAAAATTTTTTTATTAAATAGTAATTTTATCTTTAACCCAAACTGAAATTTTTAATAAAAATTATCTTATGAATAAATATTTAAGTTTTTGAAAATTGTAAGATATGACTTTAGATTTCACTCTTCTTTGGGTGGGAATAAGTTTTTTGGCCTAATGTTAATGCAAAACCTGAACACGGCTAACCCTTGGGGCTCCGGTCCAGCCTCGACCTAGCCAACTAGCAAGTGGGTACTTCCAATGTCGGATGACCTATAATTGTACTTCAATTTAATTGCAATTGCATTAATTTAGTGGTTTTTCTTGGCAAAAATAATAATAGCCTTCTGCTTTCCACAGAGAACCCAGATTAATATTTTTTAACCTATCAGGCTTGAGAGAGGGACCCATGGAAAACTTTGGCATGATTTAAAGTAGAAATTATTACAAGAAAAATATTAAACACTGGATACCAGTTATAAGGAGCCTGCCCTGCTTCAAATAGCAACTCTATTCATATAATAATAATATGTGAAAAAACTGAGAAATATTTTAGGCAACTCTGCCTTTCTAGATCTTCTCATGCTGTCCTCTGTTTGCTCCCATTGGTCATCTCTGCAACTGTTGACCATTTTAAATATCTTTGCATTTACAATTTTCAATTTTATTAATTAATATTTTATATCATTATTTTTTCAATTCACTTCAATTAATACCTTCTTTTAAATATTATCACTTCAATTTAATTAATATTATGATAATTGGGCCTTAAATTTTCAATTAATATATTTTAATCTTTACCTAATTGTAAGCACAAGTAAATAATAATGCTCTAAATTATGTCTTTATTCTAGAGAATCTGCCTCAGATCTAAATATTTACTTTGATCAAATTATTGAGAATTGTTTCTAATCCCATTAGGATTATAAATGGGCTGAGAATTGGGCTATTAAAAAGTCAGGCAATTTTAATTAAAAATGATACACGTGATTATTGAGTCGGAAAGGGTGTTTTAAGTAAGGATAAACAAAGCAGCCTATAGCAACAAGGCTGGCCTGGATGGGCCTCTTTAGCCCATAGCTGAAACAATATTCATTAATTTATGCAATTATTTTTTTCACCCATATCTTATAATTTACAACTTTAATTTTAAATTAAAAAATAAAATTATATTTAAAAACGTATAGTCTGGGATCATATATTTTCTAAATTCCGAGAAAAGTGAGCTGAGATGAAGGGCATCCATCATGTGCGAGTGCGTGTGGTGTGGCTGAGAAGGGCAGTGTCACGTCTAACATTTACTATTGTCCTACCGCCATTTAATACTAGTGATGTTACATATATTTTAATACTGTGGTAAAAATGTGATTTTTTGCAACATTCAGGGGGATTGGGTGGGAAACAGTTTTTGGGCAATAATAATAATCAATCTACAACAACACTAGACAGGGTGTAGTCCACCTGTTCAGAATGTTGTTTCATACAAAACCAACACTCATAATTCGTTCGTCCTTCCTGTCTGTAATTAAAATATAATACACTCTGAAACAAAAATATAATTCTTCCACCGCCTATTCTTTTTATCGATTAGGTTTTCGTATTACAGAATTTCAACCATTTTATTTTTAAAAGGTCAAAGTATTTATTTTTACTTAAAAAGATTTCTTTTTTTTTTAAAGTTTTTATTTATTAATTTTAAAAATTTTAAATACTTATTTACCTATTATTTTTAACTATTATAATAAAAAAGTAAAATCGTTATTTTAAAAAAAATTATCCCTATTTTTCTTTTATAATTTTGAAAACTAATAATTTTTACTTAACTTAATTTCAAAAAATTACTTATTCACCTCTACCAATTAGAGTTTCTATATTTTAGGATTAATAGTTATCTCTCTCAAATTTCAAAATATTATATTTACACTCTAAAAATTTATTTATTTTTCTGACAGTCAATTTTTCCAAGTAATTCCCTTTTACATGTCATCAACCCCACTAATGATAAACTCTCTCCCTCTATAGTGGTTTTCTAACATGGAAACTACCAAAAATCTAGCCAAAAAGGTCAAATTTATTACACAGATCTGTGCAACAAAATTGCACGATCTGACTGATGCACAACTTAGTCAAACGATGTCACACAAAGTTGGACGTCTTCTAGTAAAGTTGTGCATCGACCAATGCATAACTCTGTCGCATAAATTTATGCGATAAATCTGACCTTTTTGACCTAATTTTTGGTGATTTCATATCAAAAAACTATCAAGAAGGGAAAAGGCTTATTGATGGTGGAGTTGATGATATGTTGGAGGAAATCATTGGGAAGAATGAACTTTGAAAAAAGAAAAATGAATTTTTCAAGGTGTAAATACAATGTTTTGAATTTTAATCCTAAAATATAAAAATCTTATAAACCGTAATTGGTGGGGGTGAAGAAATAAGTTTTTAGAATTAAGTTATAGTGAAAATTGATAGTTTTCAAAACTAAGGTGAAAAATAGAAATAAATTATTTTTTTAAATAAAATTAAACAAAACAATTTTAACCGTAATTTTAACTTTTAAAATTAATAAATGAGTAGATGTTTGAGCTTTTTCAATATTAACAAATAAAAACTTGAGAAAAAAGTAATATTGGGTGAAAATAAGTCTTTTTACCTTCTAAAAATTTGCACTTTCTTTTGGCTTTGCCATAATTGGAAACACAACTTGTTATTTTGAAAAAAAAAAAAAGAAATTTATTTTCTTTGAACTATCTCAATATTATAATTTTTTTTTTATGGAATAAAATTTTTTAAAATATAAAAATATAAAATAATAATAATGGTGGTGTTGCACAAGTTGTACAATTGACATGGAAAGGACCACCAAAATCCATAGTCCATAGATATTAAATCCCCCATGATCAAGAAGAGAATGTCCGCTTTCAGATTCGCTCGGCCCGGATCCGCGTGCCTTCCACGTGAACACAAGCTATTGGTCCTTTTTTATTTCAGTCCCTATGGTGATTGTCAATACTTCTATCTGATTTATACCTATTATTAATATATAAAATATTATTGTTAGATTAAATGATTATTTTTTATCCAAAATTTAATAAAATAATAATTTTTAACTATTTAAATATGATATGTTCATTTCCCACTAATTTGTTAAAATTAGATGTTAATTTTAATGGTTAAAAAATAATTTAATATTTTATATAATATTCAAAATGTGAGTTACAGGATGTAGGAGAAGTGGGGCAATATTTTATCGCATGAATGACTAGCTGAATTGGATTTGTTGCATTTTCCAAATCATGTGGGTGACCATTTTGCCAGATTATTGGAACTCCTGGAACTGGATTTGCAGTAGTGTATTTCATGCATGTTTTTTATCCTGGTGCCACCAACTCTGATTACCATGTTATTATTGATGGCTTTAAGTCCTTAAGGTCCTTAATTTGTAGAATTGTAAAAGTAACTTTATTATTATTATTTTTTTTTTTGGTTTTGTGTCGTAGGATTGATACTGGGTTGTTACTGTTTCCAGAAAGGTAGGTCCTTTTAGGTGGATAGTTGTAACACATTTTCCATATATATATATATATATATATGAAATATGATCCAAAGAAACGTGTATAATTTGATTAGCTTTTAGACTTAGCAAAATTATAGCATGATATTATTTACTTAATCATAGAAATTTGTATAAAAAGGTGCAATAAATAAACTCATTAAGCCACATCTGTAAACTTCTAATGTCTGAAATCCATTACAAATAAATATAAGTGCATTACAAATAACACGATTTCAATATGAACAACAAATACATAAACTAAGTCATCAATGCACAAATAACCAAATTGCCCTTACCCTCATACAGCCACTAAGGTTGGACCATTGGCTCCCTCATATCTCCCGTTACTCACCTCTACTTACAAAATCACAAAAAAAGAACGTACAAGTAAAAAACACTTAGTAAGTAAGTGACTTCTCAACACTTGTACATAATATAAATTTTAAACCTAGCATTCCATAATTTTACTAATACGTGGTTAAAACAGATGTTTTATGATATATCTTATATCTTATGCCCATCCGTTTACTCTCGGCACACTCATGCCTCAAGTACATAGGTCATCTCACATAATCCTCTAAGGTCTAAGCTAAGCTTGACATATTTGATGTCCTAGTGAATGAAGTTAATATTCTAGATGTTTACTAACTATTGTGCCTTGAGCATATATTAGTTGGACGATTGGTCTAAGTAGCTATGATACCCTAATCATATGGGAAAATTAGTCGCAATCTTTCCCTTACCACATAAGCATAGTTATGAGACTACTAACTAAAATATCATCCTTGGATGACCCCTATCACAAGCACGTATGTGATGCATCCCACTAACTATGTGAGGAACAATTTGAAATGCCACTATTCTTTATCATGCACACTTGATATAAATTGCACTATATAGCTAATGCCTCTTTGAGCTAAGTGTATAATGCATCTCATGAATATCTATCTCTAATATATTTTTATTCTTTCACTTATCTCGCCACTTATACATAAAACTGGTGAGTATCTAGATATAAATAATTTTTCTTATCTTTCACTATTGTTTACCTAGATTCAACTCGGTCAAGGTCTATAATACCTGCAAATTTTTCCAGAGTTATCATTGTCTTTAGGCTTTGAATATGGCTAATTATGTTGAATTATATTATGTGTGGAATTGGGCTTACACAACCGTGTAGGAAGGCCACATACTCGTGTGTTTGATGGCAAAGGTAAAATAACCTTTTTCCATGAAAAGAGTGAAATGAGCTAAGTGTGGGTGACATGCACACCCATTACACACGCCCTAGTATCATGCCTGTGCATGTTCTACAAGTTTGAATTTTGGATAAGAATGTATTTTACAGGGATTTTGGAACATGCCATTAATGTGTAATGACATACACGTTTATGTGTAAATAGTATACACTCATGTATCATGATTTTTAATGAAACTAAAAGGAACGTAGACACTAAGACATTTGTCCATATTTTTAGAGAAAATATAGAGAAATGAGAGGGAATTTAGAGTCTCTGAGGCTTGAGGATGCAAGAAGTAGCTTTTTGGGATTAACCTAAGCCACGATATGATAAACATTTCACCAAAGAAGGTAAGTAGACAAATGTAACACGCCCCTCCAGAAGTACTACCCTCCAAAGAAAAACGTCATTAAATTGCCTACTTTGAGCATGCATTTAATTTAAACTCAAAACATTTGAATAAAACTTCATTTCTTAAACTTAATAAAATGACTGAAATACTCTTTATTTGGCCTATCTCAGAAGCACATACAAAAGATATCAAATATAAAGCATGAATTGAAATCATAATGTATGTAGTCTAATACAATCTTAAAACTGAAATAAACTAAAAAAAATGAGAAATCTAGAAATAAATTTAAAAAGACAAAAATGTTCTCGGAGCTCTACACTATTTGAGTGCCACTCGTCCTGTAACCATTATAATCACTTGTACCTACACACAAGAAAGTAAGAGAATGAGTGATAATAATACTTAGTAAGTAACAGACTCTATTGATAACTTTTATTGAAATCCCCAAAATGCCCTTAATCTCAACCTATATTAACTCTGTCATCTAGAGTCGACATTGAACTTCTCTGTGGATGATGAAAAGTTCTATGTACTGTCTTTGTGCTCATACTGAACTCTAAAGACTGTCTAGGTTGTATGTCATAACTCTTGGGTTGAACTATATTTCTCTCGATCACTAAAGAACCATTCTTCTAGATTTTTATCTAGCATGACCATACTAAACTAGGTGGAAGCATCTCAATTTGAAAATTATAATTGAAGCTATATACTAGGTTGATTGGTCTAAATCGAATACAAAGATTTGACAACTTAGCCATGTAAGTTATCTTTCTATTTCTAGACCAACTGTATCTTAACTAGGCTTTATTACGAGCAAGTATCGTATTGTGGTCTGATGTCCTACTACGCATAATGTAATGACTACATACTCACGGTACCCCCTCGTAACAATCTTATGATGGCTAGCATGCATATATCTCAAGCCTTTACTTAGCTTGTCTCACTTCCACCTAATAGTATATCTGATACCTTACTATGACTGAACTCTTAGGCATGTAAGGTACTACTACGTACCTAAAATCTATGTATTGTTACTCGGGATAACCTATAAATCTCTAGCCTAATCCCCTTACTAATTTTTTTCTCTTGTCCTAAATACACGAGTGTGTGGCTCTTGACACATGAGGGTGTGTCTCTTTACTTTACTCATATACAACCACTTTTCTATGACTTCTCCTTATGTGCTACTATCTATAGATACATGAGAGTGTATCTTATCTCACACAACTGTGTGGCCTTTAAGTAATTATGTCACTTTCCTTTTCTATTCCCTTATCGATTGCACTACTTCTCTAAGGTAATATAGTTATTTTACCCCATACACGGTCATGCTCAAACTATACACAGGAAGTCTACGTACCCTAGTTGACTATCAACCGATCAATGACATCCATCAGTTTAAAAATTGTCAAAAAACTTATCCCAAATTTTGAAGATCACATACATGGATGTGTGTCCTATACCACATGACCATGTACCGATTCCAAAACTTGAAAAAGCGGACTTGAAATTACACCTTAATTGGTCTCTATGCAATTCCTTCAAGTCAAAGCATACCAACTACATTTCTTGTCTAATCATAATCCTTTTCAAGTATCCAATTGACTCAAATCAAGGAACATCACATTAAAAATCCATAATATAGCTAGGTAGAACGTTTACGACATCAACATAAGAGAAAACTCATAACAACATTTAAATGACCAAATCAATGAAATATCTTCCCCTTAACACTAGCTACTAAGATCAACCAAGATGACACAACACATATATTATCATGGCAGACAACAATCATCAAATAATAGGGTTTGGTTATCCCATATTTATCATATGTCCAATCAACTTTCAAACTATTTTATGGACAATAAATCATCATATTTAATCATGTTTTTGGTCTAAACAATAATTATCATCACACTCTTAAAAATCATCAGAATTGTCTCAATGAGGATTACATCACATAATAGGTCTTACTTACCTCAATTCGCAGCAAAAGATAATACACACAGATGCCTCTTTCTTTCTTCTTTTCCTCGCTTTCATGTCACTGGAAACACGCCATTGGAGACACTACATGAAAGTTTAACTGTCAAACTTGCCCTCTCTCATTTTTTGGGAAACAATCGTGTGTTTAAGGATTATGGAATCATGATGCCAAAAATATAATGATATGTCATATATAAACTGAAGACGCATTACACACATCTGGGTGTGTGTTAGAAGCACACGGTTGTGTCGTTAATTTTGAATTCATGCAAAATCAGTCTAATCTGATTAACATGACATGACACATAGGCATGGGCTTTCCATACACAACCATATGTTTAACATCCCCCTCTAAAAGTACTGCCCTCCAAAAGAAAGTGTTACTAGATTGACTATTGGAGCATATCATTTAATAAAATTCATAAAAGATAGTAACTATCTTAGTAAAACCCTTTTATTAAAAATATTAAAAATGTACTAAAAGACCCTTATAAGAAAACTAATCCAGAAGCATATCAAAAGATGTTTATCAAATCCAAATCATTAAAAATATATCATATAGTACAATAACTAAAATAAAACTGAATGTAAATAAGAATATAGAAAATGACAAAAATGTCTTATAGCTCTATGCCAACTAATTGCCACTTATTCCATAACTGTCACTATCATTTCTACCAACACATACAGATAAGAGGATAAGTGATAAACACATAGTAAGTAAGAGATTCTAACTGATATGTAATCTTTGAAATTCCTTAAAATACCTTCGACCTTAAATTTTGTCATTTGGAGTTAGCATCAAACTTCTTACTGAATGATGATAGGTCATGGTTACTAAACTAGTGCTTATACGATATTTTAGGGTTAACCAAGCTATACATCTAACACTTGGGTCAAACTACATCTCTACTTGGTCACTAAGGAACCATCACCCCTGGATTCCTATTTAAAGTGATATTGTTAAACTGGATGGAAGCATTTGAATCTGAAAGTTATACTATAATTGAATACTAGGTTGATCGGTCTAAATCGAATACAAAGATTTGACACCTTGGCCATGTAAGTTCTCTTTGATTTCCCAACTCTATTATATTTACTGAGCTTTACTATGAGCATTACATTACTACGAGTTCAGTGTCAAGAGCAGTTACTCATGGTACCCTCTCGTACCGATCCTAGAATGATTAGCATGCTTATATCTCTTCAGTTTCCACCTAACTAATGGCTCATGCCTCTATATACTTTCATTAATTGGCACAAGAGGTATTATTGCGTACTCTGAGGCTTAGTCTATCACTTTGGGTAACTATTCTCTCTCTAGCCTAGTTTATGAGTTAAATTTCCTTTCTTGCCTTTTATACACGGGTGTGTGTATGCTTATACACGACATGTATATGCTAACATATGGGCATGTATCTAGCTACTGTTTCCCCTTGACTATTTTTCCCCATGGCAGTTACCTATGTATCACTATTCATAAATACACAAATGTGTGTCATCATATATATAATTATGTGTCTCTTTAACTATTACTTCTCTATTGTTTCTCAATAAGGCTACTTCACAAGGGTTGCTAGGTTAATTTATGTTTTTGTTCAGTTGTAACAAAACTATGTACTGAAGGTTTATATATTTTAGATGATTGATAATCGATCAGCTATATTTGACGATTGTTGAAGTGTCGAGAAAACCTACCCAAAGTCTAGAGATCACATATACAGACGTGTGTCTCATACCACATGACCATATGTCAATTCCAAGATTAAGAAACATGCTTATAAATGCACTGTACTTGGTTTCTACGGTTTCTTTCAAACACAAGTTTACTTAAGTGTATAAAGTTCATTCAAAAATCAAAAGCTAACATTATATAGATCTTAAAACACACCACAAACTTATCTAAGGTTTTCTTATACAACAAATCTTGCTTTCCTACATGATCAATGCAAATTTAATCAAGATTTCATTTTACAGGTATTAACAATGATTAAGAATTCCATATAATGCACATATAATCTTATCCATATCCATATTCATGTAGAATCAGTCATGACATCAATAATTTTTCCTATACATATTGATCTATAACGTTCTTGCCCTTTAATCACTTTTAAACCAAGTTTTTATTATTAAGACTATGCATATAATTATATTTAAGTTTATTTAATACCAAGAATACTAACTAACGAACAATCAATGGAAAAAATGCGATCAAAAATGGAAAGTTTTACTTACCTTGTTCTTATAAGATTGTCATGTACGAGTAGCCCTTATTATCTCTAGTTTTGATGACAATTGATTTACTGAGGAATGTCGTTAGAGTTACCACCAAGCAATCGGATGATCAGTCTCTAAATACCACACTTTTTTTAGGGTTTTTGAGCTCTAAGGTTTTTAAAAGTGATACCTTAAAAACACTACAATAAACCCTTCATAAACTGATTATGCTCTCTAAACACATGGGTGTGTATAAACGCACATAACCATGTGTCACTTAAATTTTTAACTAAATACTAAATTAGCTTATCTAGTTTACATGACAAGGACACACAAGCATGACCTCCCTCACACACGATTGTGTGTCACCTAAAATATACACTTTGACTTTTCAACTCATGTCGACATAAGTAACAAGACTATACTACCCTTGAGAAATATTGTGGGTGTTATAATTCTTCCCCTATTAATAGGATTTCGACCTTGAAATCCACTGGAAATAGCTCAGGATGGTTTTCGCTTTTAGTATGTTCCATCTCCCAAGTGGCTTCCTCGACTTTATGATTCTTTCACAATACTTTGACCAATAGGATTTGTCGGTGTCTTAATTTTTTGATCCTCTTATCTAGGATCTAAATCAGTCTCTTTTCGTAGCTTAAGTCCTCGGATAACTATGCCTCCTTAAACCTTAACACATGAGAAAGATCACCTATGCACTTACGTAACGACAAGACATGGAATACATCATGAATACATTCCATAGGTATCGATAACACAAGCTTATAAGCTACCATACTCGCTCTTTCCACTATTTCATATGGGCTGATATACCTAGGAGCTAATTTACCTTTCCTCCCAAACCTTATCATATGTTTAAAGGGGGTTCCTCTGATGAAAACTTTGTCACCCATACTGAATTTTAAGTTTCAAAATCTCTAATTGGTATAACTCTTTTGTTAGTCCTAGGTTTGCTTCTTCCTTTATCTAATCAACTGCATATTCTTGATCATTTTTTAAGTCAGCTTTAGCCTAAGGGATTAAACGAAAACATCTCTCTCACCTAACTCGTCCTAATAAAAAAGAGAGTGGTATCTCCTACCATAAAATGCTTCATAGGGCACTCTTTGAATTGTCACTTGGTAGTTATTATTATAAGCAAACGTTATTAAGGATAATATCTCAACCAACTAGCCCTATGATATAAATAGCAGGCTCTTAACATGTTTTTTAGCACATGGTTGGTCATCTTTTACTGACCATTTTTTTGTGGGTGGTAGGTTGTATTGAATGCTAGATTGGTACCCAATGACTAGTGCAAACTTTTTTAAAAAGCTGATACAGACCTCATATCTCTCGGGTACTCTATACAGTCAAACAATCTTTCTCACATATAACTTCTTCAACTGATCTGTAGAGGTGGTTTCTTTAATAGGTGAGAAGTATGTTATCTTGGTTAACTTGTCCACTATCACCTAGAGTGCATTGTAACCACCTTGAGCCCTCGAGAGTCTAATTATAAAATCCATAGAGATGTGTTCCCACTTCCATTTAGAAACACTTAGAGGCTGAAGTAAACTTGATGGTCTCTGATGCTTGGTCTTAATCTGCTGACACGTGAGACACTTAGCAATGTTTTCAACTATATCTCTTTTCATGCCAAGCCAATAGAAACGCTTTCTCAATTCTTGGTACATTTTTACACCTCTGGGGTGGATAACGTAAATGGAACTGTAAGCTTTCACTAGAATCCTTTGTCTAAGTTCACCTCTTGAAGGCATATATGTTTTATATTTAAACCTACAGACACCATCAATTACTCTAAATTCTAGCTCAATGTCACTTGAGGCTCTCTAAACTTTGTTCTTACACTAATCATTTTGTCCCTGAGCTGTCTTCATGTCTTCTATCAAAGTGGACTTAATTTCTAGTCATGTTAGAGCCCTAATCATTAGTTCAATCTACTTTTGGTACAGGTCTGTTTGAATCTCCCTTTGAACCTTCAATTGTGACAAAAATATTTTTTTGTTAAAAGTGTTTGCAACCAAGTTGGCTTTACTTTGGTTGTACTTAATGTCACAATCATAGTCCTTTACTAACTTGAATAATCTCCTTTGTCACATGTTCAACTTTTTTTGAGTGAAAAAGTACTTGAGGCTTTTATGATTTGTGTGCATATTGAACCTTACCCCATATAAGTAATGTTTCCAAATCTTTAAAGCGGACATTACTACTGCCAACTTCAAGCCATGTGTGGGGTATCTAGTCTCAAAGTTCTTTAACTGTCTAGAGGCGTATGCTATCACCTTGCCTCTTTGTATCATAACTACTCCTAGTCCACCATGAGACGCATTTGTGCAGAAATCATATTCAACTCTCTTCTTAGGAAAAACCAACACCGGAGTAAAATTTAACCTTTTTTCAGCTTCTAAAAACTTTTCTCACATGAATCTGTCTATTGGAATTGAATTTCTTTCTTTGTAAGAGTTGTAAAAGGTCTAGCTAACTTGACAAATCCTTCAACAAATCGTTGATAGTATCTTGTTAAACCTAGAAAACTACAAACCTTTTTTATTGTCTTTGGCCTTTGCTAGTCTATTATTACCTCGATCTTACTCATGTCCACTGATATCCCTTTTACTAATACTATATGCCCCCAAAAAGTTACTCAATCAAACCAAAATTCACACTTAGTGAATTTAGCATATAATTGTTTCTATTTTAACCTTTGCAATGTAATTCTCAAGTGTTGGTTGTGTCTTCTTATGACTTTTAAAATACACCAAAATGTCATCTATGAAGGCAATTATGAACTTATTTAGGCAATCATGAAATACTCTATTAATCAAATCCATAAAAACTATGAGAGCATTCATTAGTCTGAACAACATTATAACAAACTTGAAATGTCCATAACTCATTTGGAAAACTGTTTTGGGAATATTTTGTTCAACTACTCTTACCTAGTGGTAACTAGATCTCAAGTCTATCTTTAAGAGCACCATTGAACCCTTTAACTAGTCGAACAAGTCATCAATTTTAGGCATGGATACTTGTTCTTAATGGTCAGCTTATTAAGCTCTCGATAATGTATATTCTCATAGACCCATGTTTCTTTTTAACAAATAAAATAGGAGATCCCCAGGGAGAGTGACTTAATCAAATGAACCTATTCGCTAACATTCATGGAACTACTTATTTAACTTTTATAGTTCAGTTGAGGCCATTCTATAAGTTACCTTGGAAATAAGTGTTGTGTTCGGTACCAATTCAATGTTGAATTCAATCTCTCGTTCAAGAGCTAAACCTGGTAACTCCTTTGAGAAAACATTTTGGAATACTCAAACCACTAACATCTACTTTATACTTCGACCTAGTTTTGCTTTACTGATTACATGGGCTAGGAAATCTGTGCACCTAGGAAACTTGTGCACCCTTTACTCAATATCTTTCTTGTTTTCATGGCATTAACTAACAGGCTTTTGACACGTCCTTCACTGAAATCAAACTAATCTCTATTTCCTAGGCTAAATCAGACCATCATGTATCGATAATCTATTTCAACTTTGTTCTTCCCTAGAGAATCCATCCCAAGGATCATGTGTCAAAGTCTGGTATCTCGAACAGTATTAAGTCTATGAGAAGTTGTCTACCCTAGATGTTAATGGTCTACTCTAACATTGTTTACTCATTGATTATTGTCCCCCTATCTAATAACTCTATTTTAACCCTTTTAGTCACTTTAACTGGTTGTACTTTTAGTCTATATACCAAACTTTTAGTTATGAAACAATGTGTAATGCCATAATCAATTAAAATATAAATAAAAGTATTAAAGAAGGAAATCTGACTGGTGACTGCTATTGGTTGGCCTTTGTTGACCCCTGGGTGATGGTGAAGACTTTAGTAATAGCTCTACTAGTTGACTACTCAATTTGGGTTAGGTCTACTAGACACGCTCTGACTATGAGTCCTGGCTGATAGCAGTAGTAGCAAACCATCAGTCCTATCAAACATTCTCCCTTATGATATCTATTATACCTCTGGTTGGTTAGAATCTCTGGAACTCTTTTTTTCTTATTCCTCATCTAGCCTTTCTTCTTATCTCTGGCCTAGAAGGGCATTTTCCTCATTTTCTCTAAGAAACTTCCTTTTGGGTAAGGGTGCTATTATTGCTCACTTGTTGTAATGGCACTAGAATTAGAGAATATGAAGGTACTGTCTAGGTAGAACTTTGACCATACATCCTTATGATGAAGATTTCTACCTATAATGCTCTACTCAAAGCCTCACTAAATGTTGTTATGACATTTTGGGCTATAACTGGATCAAACCCATAATGAATTTCTCTATTTGTCACTTCTTGGTACTGGCTATCTCTAAGGTATACCTTGCCAAATGATTAAATTTGGTTGAGTACTCTTTTATTATGTTTGTGCTCTAGGTCAATGTTAATAACTTTTTAGCTCTAATACAAGTCAAATATGTTCCTCTATATTCTACCTCAAATCTCTTTATGAACTCGGACTAAGACGTCTCTGAGGTTTAAGTCATTTTTCTAACCAAGTTCCACTAAGTCCTAGTATTAGACTTCAAGAAGTAGGTGGATATCTAACCTTCTCATGATTAGTCATATAGAACAGAGCCATAACACTTTCCCTTAACTCAAGCTACTCCTTAGCTGTAATCAAATCTTTGGCACCATTAAATTTTTTAGGTTGGTGTATGTTATGTAGGTTAAAGATAGGATACTACTAGGTCTTAGATGAGGTTACCACTACTAGTATTGTGGGTGCTAAAGTCACCTCCACTGATCCCTGTGCCTGTGACAGAGGTACTGGGGCTGACTCACTAACCTAAGCTAGAGCAACTCCTTGTTCCTCAGACATCTCATTATAGGTATTTTTGACATCTTGAGTGTTTAAAGTTAGATGAGGAGCTGAGGGTGCTACCTTCTCACTTTGGCTCTTCTGAAGGCTTTTTGCCTATGTATTTTGGGTGTTTATTCTAATTCTCCTTATTTTCTTGAAAACTCACTTGTTAGTCTCTATAATAACTTAACAAGTATATATATAAACTGTACTTATAGTGATCGACTATGGGTGCGGTTAGTGTAGCGTGAGAGGCTTATACTCCTGTGTACTAGGCTACATACTATTTTCAAAAAACATCTTTTATTTTCAAAAACATTTTTTGGGTTTTCAAAACTATGCTCTAATATCAACTATAACATCTTCCTCCAGAACAACTGCCCTCAGAAAGAAAGACTTACTAAATTGATTGTTGGAGCATATCATTTAATAAAATTCATAAAAAAATAATAAAAATGTATTAAAACACCTTTACAAAAAAAACTAATTTGGAAGCATATCAAAAAATGTTTATCAAATCCAAATCATTAAAAATATATCGTCTAGTATAACTAGAATAAAACTGAATGTAAATAAGAATATGAAAAATGATATAAATGCCCTACAACTCTACACCCTTTGACCATTACTCGTCCCACAGTCGTCACAATCACCTATACTCTCACACATAAAGAAAATGAGATGAGTGATAAACACTCAATAAGTAGGAGATTTTGGCTGATATGCAATCCTTAAAATTCTCTTAAATGCCTTTAACCTTAAACTTTATCATCTAGAGTTGGCATCAAACACCTTATTGAATCATGATAGGTCCTAATTATTGAATTAGTGCTCATACCCTACTTTGGGGTTAATTAGGCTATACATCTAACATTTGGGTCAAACTGTGTCCTTACCTAGTCACTAAGGAATCATTCCTTCCAGATTCCTATCTGAAGTGATGTTGCTGAACTTGGTAGAAAAATTTAAATCTAGAAGTTATATTGTAACTAAATACTAGGTCGATTGATTTGAATCGAATATAAGGATTTGACATCTTGGCCATGCGATTTCTCTCTGATTTTCCAACTCTGCTATATTTTAACGGGCTCTACTATGAGCGTTACCCTACTATGGGTCAGACGTCTAGAATAGTTACTCACGGTGCCCCCTTGTAATGATCTTAGAATGATTAGCATGTTTATATCTTTTTAACTTCCCCCTAACTAATGCCATGTGCCTTTATGTACTTTAACTGATTAGTACAAGAGGTACTATTACATAGCTTGAAGGTTTAGTCTATCATTCGGGATGACCCTTTTCTCTTAGCCTAATGTTTGAGTCAAATTTCCTTTTTTACCCTTTATACACGGGCGTGTATCTAACTATTGTTTAGCTTTGACTATTTTTTCCCACAGCAGCTACCTATGTACCATTGTTCATAATACATAGACGTGTCATCCTATACACATATGTGTATCTCTTCAACTATTACTTCTCTATTATTTCTCAACAAGGTTATTTTATAAGGGTAGTTAAGTTAATTTACGTTTCTATTCAATCATAACGAAACTATGTACTAAAGTTTTACATATCCTAGATGACCAATAATTGATCGACTACATCTATAGGTTGCCATAATGTCAAGAAAACCTACCCTGAAGTCTGAAGATTGTACACACAAACATGTATCCCATACCACACAATCGTGTGTTAATTCCAAGATTCGAAAACTAGCTTAGAAACGTACCCTACTTGGTTTCCACAGTTTCTTTCAAGCACAAGTGTACTCAAGCACATAAAGTTCAGTCAAAAATCAAAAGCTAACATCACACGGATCTTGAAACACACCACAAACCTATCTAGGGCTTTCTCATGTAATAAATCTTGCTTTCCTACATGATCAATGCAAGTTTAATCAAAATTTCCTTTTTACAGACATTAAAAATGATCAAGAATTCAATATAATGCACATATACTCTTATCCATATGCATATTCATGCAGAATCAGTCATGGCATCGATAATTCCTCCCATACACATTGATATATAGCGTTCTTGCCCTTTAATCACTTTTAAACCAAGTTCTTTATCATCACGACTATGCGCGTAATTATATTTAAGTTTATTTAATATCAAGAATCCTAACTAACCAATAATCAATAGCAAAAATGTGATCAAAACTAAAAGAGCAATTCATACTTATCTTGCTCTTGTAAGATTACCATACACAAGTAGCCCTCATTTTATCTAATTTTGACTACGATTGGTCTATTGAGGAACTTTGCTAGAATTGTCACCAAGAAGTTGGATGATCAGTCTTTGGATACCAGTTTTTCTTAGGGTTTTTAAAACTGATACCTTAAAAGCACTATGATAAACCCTTTATAAACTGATTTTGTTTTCTAAACAGACAGTGAGTGTCAAGGCACACGGACATGTGTCACTTAAATTTTTAACTAAATACTAAATCAGTTTATTTGACTTATATGGCAAGGACACATAGGTGTGACCTCCCCTACACACGGTTATATGTTACCTAAAATATAAATTTTGACTTTCCAACTCATGTTGACACAAGCAAAAAGACTATACTACCCTTGAGATGTGCATGTGAGTGTTACAATGTGTCACCCACTTAAAACTCATATTTTGACTTTTAAAACATGTCAACTCATACAAAAAAAAAAAAACTATCTTATGCTTGAAACGAACTTGTGGGTGTTACAATAAACTCATTTATTGATGTTCTATATTTTTGAGAATTATAAAGAGTGTTAGAAACATGTGTGAATGGATAATTATTAGTGTTGTTAAACTGTGTTAAGGCTGAATGAACGTATAATGATGAAATTGAGAAAGTATACTGAAAATATGTAAGTTGAGATATTCATCATCGATGTTCATTGAATTAAATTGGCTTGAATGTTTTCACCTCATATATGTTTATAATGTTTGATTGATCCTAGTATATTGTTAATTGAAGTTATGATAGTGGGGTTCATGTTTATTTTCTTTTTATTAATTAACAGTGATGCATGAGTTCTTATTCTTGGATGGATGATGAGCCTTTATTTAGGGATATTTGTGTGTTTAAAAGGAATAATGGTGATCTGTTTATGGTGATTAAAGAATAGAGAAACTAATTAGAATGTGTTTGATTAGACATGTTTGTGAAGCATGTCGAGTTACAAGATGAAATTTAGATTATACGATTCAATTTAGCTTAACATGATTATTGACATTACATCATGTCTCGTTTTGGGTTGGTGATGTTGGAATTAATCTATGTGGTAAATAACATGAATATTTCAATTCCCTTTTGTTAAATAAGCTTGGTCATTAGCTATGAGATGATTTGAGTGAATATTACTTATATTCATGTATTGAATTTGGGTTTGTTGTGTGTGCTATATTGATGTCGACATATTTGGCCATTGTAAATAGTGTATATCAAATCGATTGAATTAATGTTGTTCTGGGTTTATTGATGAATATTGTATGTTATAAGACCTATAAAATCAAAAAAAAGATAACGATGGTATATATATTGACTTGCATGTGAATGGAAGACTAAGTTTATGCTTTCAATGATTTGGAGACTTTGTGCATATGTTTGATGTGATGTTATTGGTCATTTAAAATGTTTTTCTTTCAAATAGCAGGAAGAATAGTGTTAGGATGGATGGTTGATTAGATAGTGTTATTTTGAGATACCTAAAAATGAATTTCAATAGCCAATTTATGTGAATTTAGGTGAATTAGAATTCTAGAAATTTAGCGACACATGCCTATATGTCTATGAGACATGTCTGTGTGCATTCAAGGAATTTTTCCCAATGTTAATTGAGTCCATAATAGTGTGAAATTGGGAATAGACACATGGTCATGTGGTATGGGACACACGATCATGTGCCCTGCCCAAAGAATACACACCCGTGTGCCTAGATGTGTATCCATATGGATAAAGTAATACATCCCTATGTATGATGGATACATACTCATGTAATTTTGAAGAAATTTGGAATAAAGACATTTGAAGTACATAAATAGTATATGAAGTTTCGATATGAGTATATGGGTTTGAAAATGACTAATTTACCCTGATAAGAGATGAATGAGAGGAAATTATAGATTAAGTTCTTAACAAAGACAATATGAGGTTAATAACAGATAATGTACATGACTCTATGAAAGATGGTAATAAAAGAATTTGGGTGTGCCTGACTATATAGATGACGACATGAACCTCAACTGTAATAGTTTTGAGTAGGGCTATATTCGAAGCAAGCTTGTTTAGGCTTGAAATGAGCTTAGCTCAACTAAGCCCAAACATGAGCCAGAGACAATGAACATGAACTCGAGCATGAACTGGGAAGTAAAACCAAAAACAAACCCGAGATTGAACCCAAACTATAGTCTTGCTCAACTTGCAAGCCAAGTACAACTCAATTGAACCTTTAGTAAATGACATCGTTTCTAGTCTGACCCAAAGATAAGGCTGGATTCAAAGTGAACATGTTCAAGCTTGAAACTAGTTTAGCTCAAACAAATTCAAACATGTGAGTGAGTAAAATCAGTAAGCTTGAACCTAAACTTGAGTTGAGCTTAGTCCAAAACAAGTTGAAAATGAGTCAGGCTTTGTTTAGGCTTGACTCGACTTGTTTCCAACCCTAGTTCTGCGTAAAAAACTAGAAATGGTGTACTATAATGTTATGACTTGTCATCGAACTATGTGTAGTGTGACATATTATCGAGCTATGTACAGTGTGATTGTACCACCGAGTTGTATGCAGTATGATTATGAAAGCACTAATGCTAGTATGTGTGACCTTGATACCTTGGGATGATCATGTATCGATGCAAGACACTATAACATATGGGATGCTCGTGCACACACTAATGTTAGATGTCTTAACACATGGGATATAAGTGTGATATTGGGAAAGGTTCGTTGTCTTGCTCTCATATGATATGGTTTCCATAGCCTAAAGCTCAGGTAGCATTTGTACTGGATACACATTATGATTGACATCTGGAATGTCTTATACTTTCACCAGGTGTTTGGGACGCTGATATATATTGTTTGGCTTTAGTTATCCAAGATGACATTGCAATTGAGGATTAGGTGATGGGCTTTGAGATAATTCGAATGGGCATCAGAGATGAGGGAGAAACATGTAAGATACCATAAGGAGATTGATTAAAAGACATATATGAGATGAGGATTATATGTGATGTGTGTTCATACATTGGATGTCATAGGTTCAACTACTTATTGAGTGTGTTTCACTCACCATTTTCCTTTATGGTTTTGTATGTAGGATTATAAAGCAACGAGGCGGCAATGGGAAGCTAACGGGTAGGGCTGGACTCGAATTGAGTCTATTCGAGCTCGAGCTCAGCTCGAACGAGCCTAAAATGAGTAAAACCTATAAAAGCAAGGTCGAGCTCGAACTACTCGCCAAATTTTTCAATTAAAAATTTTAATATAAAACGACATCATTTTGACCAATATATATTAAACCGACATTATTTTAATAATGAAATAGTTAAAAACTAGAGCTCGAAATGAGCCGAGCCGAATTTCAATAGAGTTTGAGCTTGACTTTCATGAGCTCAAGCTCAGACTCGAGTTCTACTATATATAAACCGAGCCTAGCTCGAGCTCAACTTGGCTCAAATTTAACCCTACCAACGGGTCAGCTTGAGGTAGTGCATGAGTAGGCGTTTTTGGTCATTTTGCATAATGTTTTGTATTTATGTAATTGAACTTATTAGTGGTATTCATACATTCGATTTTATGACCTTGTGTTCCAAAAATTGAGATTGATAATATGTTTATTATAAGTTAATATATTTTTGGGGATTGTAGGAGCGAATTATTTATTGTTGTGTGTCTTAGGCAAAGTTTTAATTAGCTCATCTCTTCGGATATCTATTCCAACTGAGGGCATATATCTAGAGAGGGTGTTATAGGGTCTATGGTGTCTTTTATACAGTCAGACACTTTTTCTATAGTTAGCTATCTCATTTATATCTTTTCTAGGTCTTTCTAGGTCAAACCCCATCAGAGCACTTTACATAAGAAAAAAATGGCAGTTCTAAACTATTGGAATGGACATCACTATGTCCTTGCTCTTCGTTCATTTCTAAGTTCCTAAATGGACATCTCTTTTGTAATGAACAAACATTCGCCCTTTTTTGACTAATGACACACTAACCCTTGATTGATGTCGTTAAGTCCCTAGCATTTGTTCCTCTCTTATCCCTTTCGTTCACCTTATAATAATAGGAATAAACATTCGTCTTATACCAAACGTACGTTCCAACTAAGTACCATAGGACAAACGTGAACATATGTTTCTCATGTAAACGAAAAACTTGTCTACTACCTAAAGGGTGAACGAATGTTCTTGCAAGCAAGAACGAACGTTTGTTGCATTTGGAATTTGCATACTCTACTAGTTTCTACAAGTTTTGACAACCCAAATGCAAACCAAAGGCTTTACTTCATGTCAAATAGACCTTAGATGTTCTTAAACATGTCTCCAACAAGGCATAACCATTAAACATATCTAAATTCGTAGATCATGAAATCAACACACAATAAACCATGACTTCATAACCATTAAGCATGAATAAATATATCCCAAACTACATTTTTTTCCATACTTCGAATTCAAACCTTAATACTAGGTTTTTTAATCATCATTATACAAAACTTTTATGCATATTAATAAATCAACAAAACCACAACTATCAACATGTAGCAAAATGCATAAAAGGGAGATGAGAGACCAAACTACTTGTCCTCTAATGAATGTTAATTCTTTGCATGGTTTTGGAGTTTCTGATGTTCCTTCTTTCCTTCTGATGAACTCTGACTCTGGCGCGTTATTTTGCTTTGAAACTAGATTTAGGGTAAAAATAATGAGTTCACATAACACTTTCCTTTTTATTTTGCCAAACAGGCCTAATGAACTATCATTACTCTTCCACGAACAACCATTCATATTGTTATCCAATTAAGACACATCCCGAAATCACCGAGAAATATATCTTATCCAAATTCAAATTGAACGATCACAAGAATGAACATTCACCTTATCATGCATGATCATTTGTCTTATCATATTTACTGTTTTCGCACTCTTCTCGTGAAAAGACTATTTTGCCCTTCATTATTCACAAACAGACATCCACTTTTGCGATGAATGTTCTTTCTCTCTTTACAAATTAAATACTCATTTAAATCACAATAAAATAGTGTAGAGAAGACTAAATTGCCTTTGGGCTTATTTGTAGGTATTCCAATAATTGAGTTTTAGTATGAGTGATTTTGTTTACTTAATTCGTTTTATTCGATTAAGAGGTGTTGATTTTGATTGATGAACAAACTATGCAATTGTTAATAGGCAATTTTGTTTTTTTTTTTTTTGTTTTTAATTTTTCAAGTAATCAAACTATTGATTAATTTTTTTTCTATTTGTAGTTCTTTTATTGGTGTAATTTTTGAAGAAAATGATACAACCATTATCTAAGTCTTAAAAGGGTGATAGCGATGAAAAAGGAACAATCGTCGATGAGCATCCCACCATCAATTTCATATCATTTTAGTTTTTTAATTATTAATTAGGGTGGAGGTTTTTTTTGGATTAACTATTTAAAAAATTAACTAATTTTATTAATAAATTTAACAAACATGTGTAAAAATAAAATTTTTAAACTTAAAGAGTGGACATGTTAATTCATCAAAGGCAAGGGTGGGAACGGTCATTACATGGAAATAATCAATGGGCTAACTATTATTTTTTAAGTTTATGAGCTTTTTGCATCAGTATATACACAATGTTGCTGTAGGATGGATGAACGTGTGTTTGAGTTTCAATTGAGGCCAATTTTTTTTTGCCCCTTTCTAGGGGCGTTTGGTTAAAAATTTATAAAGATTACCCTAATAATTTATTTTTTATTATTTATATTACTTTATTTGATTTATAAGTAATAGGACAAAAGACTTATTCTGCGCCCCCCCCCCCCCCCCACCCCAAAGTATGTTGTTTTCTCAAGTTTCTCCCTTTTAACTTTGAAAATCTCAAATACTAACCCATAACTGGTTAAAGTTAACGATTTTAAGGGTAAAATCGTGATTTTATCTATAATATTAAAAATAAACTAAAATATAATTTACTTTTTCTCCCCTAAACTTTAAAAACAAAAAGTTTTCCCCTAACCTAAGTTTTAAAAAATGACAGTTCCCCCCTAAAGTTTAGTTTTTAGATCTCCGATGTTATCTCTAGCTCCATTGCCGATAGCTTCTCCCTCTGATAATCTCTCTCCACTCAATTGGACATCTGATCGATGTTTAATGAAACTTCAAAGATGACGAGAAACGAAAAGCTTCGTTGAGAAGATGAAGCTTTTTGTCTTCCTAACAAAACTCTTCATTTCCCAAGCTTCGTTGGACACCGATTGGGCGTCCAACTGGGTGGAGTGAGACCGCCAGAGAAAGAGGAAGCTTTGGGAGGGAGAGATTATTGACAATGATGTCGAAGATTTGGAAACTAAATCCTAGGGAGAAACTGTCATTTTTTAAAACTTGGGTTAGGGGAAAACTTTTAGTTTTTAAAGTTTAGGCGGGGGAAGAGATTAAATTTTAAGGGGTTAGGGTTCCATTAATTTTAATCGCGCATGGATGGGTGAATGAAATTTTCAAAGTTAAAATATGGGAACTTGAGATTAGAGGATATTTTGGGTGGGAAATAGTCTTTTGGCCTAAGTCATAAAATATTCCAGTAATATTTTATTACCAATTGTGATGTGACAGATAATATAAGAGATAATTTTATTACCACTTTCACCTTAGCTATTAAAAAATTGTTAAAATAATATTGATTTTATTATAACTATATCTTAATTTATTAATTTTTTCAGGATAAAAATAATCTCATTTTCAATCAATATAAAAATATTTTAGAATAATTAAAATTAAGGGTATTTAAGTAAACCAATATATTAGAATTTTTTAATTACCTTTAACTAAATATAATAATTATTTATACTTATCTATTTTTACCATATTTTATTAAATATAGTAATAATTTATACTTAGTAATCTTCAATGTAATATATCTTCAAAGTAATATTCTTATTTTAGTAATAAAATATTTCATAAACCAAATGCCCCCTCAAAGTTTCTTCCTGCCCCTAGGTAATTTAAATTAAGCTCCATCCATTTGAGTGGATAAATACCATCAGTCATGTTTTTTATTTTTTAATTTTTAAATTTTAGCACTTTACTTCGAGGAACTTTTGAACATACATTGTCTCAACTCATTGTTAAAAAAAAAAAAAAAAATTCTAATTTATAGGAAATATACACTTTCAAATAAATTATATTAATATACTTATACAAAATGACATGAAAATATATTATTGGATTATTTTGAAATAAGAGAAAAAAACAACCAATCACATCACTTGATCACATATTGTTATGTCATTTAATATATAAATTAATAAAAATTATTTAAACATATATCATTACTTATGACTGAATATAAGTAGATAGTCCCCTAAGGGATAGCTTAAGTGTTAAATGAAAACACTTATCCAAAAGAACATGAGTTCAAAATTAAGATTAAACCTTTGAATTACCTAATATAATGGTTATGTGGGGTGTGGTCGATTCAGCTCTAAAGGGTGTGATTTCACTCAAGTAAGGGTTGGTTATGAAATGTGGATGGTGATATGAAAAAAAAAAAAAAACAAGTATAAATAAAAAGAAATATCTTGATTGTTGATTGAAAATGTGAGGATGAAAGTGCTGATCGCAAAGGTAGAAACAGAGAACCGAGAGAGCAGAAGAAAGCCCATAATATAACACGGGAATTAGAGGAAACTCAAGAACAAGTTTCCCAAGCAACAAAAGACAGCAAAAATAGTGGGCTCTACTTATTCTTCACTTCCCTCTGAAAATAAATTAATTAATTGTTTAATGATCAGGGAAATGGTTGGCTGGTACATCGAACGGCCAGACATTGTCCAATACAATATAGGCCCACTTGAAAACGACCCATCTAAAACATGACCCACTTGATGTAGCCCAAATCAGGATTTTGATAACAGTGGGACCATTTGTGGGGGGGAAGACACCGAGACAACTTACAGTCAAGTCCAGGACCCGAAAAAGACCCAACAGCTCACATATTAATTGAAGTCGGGTCCACACCTTAGGTGGTTAGAATGGCGCTATCAAAGGGGGCCCCACTTGATGTTTTTGAAATGGGCCAAACTTTCAGTTATTAGTGAACTTTGATTCTATTATAAAAGGCAAGCTGTTGTCCGGCTGCCCACAGTGTCGGGTGTAGGACATTTTGTCAAGATAAAGTGGGCCAACTTTATAAATAGGCCCAGAGAGACTATTAGTGCAGTACTGCAACTTCCTCCTAGTCGAAAGTAAAGTTTATGATTTACCGTATTGATCGAATTGTTCCAACCATTTTTATACTAAAAAAAGTTTGCAAGATCTTAGCCATGGCTAATTCTTGTGCTTGGCCCACTTTTGAAAAATAACACAGGTTTCAAGCCCAAAACGGTTATCTTGGCCCATTATCATCATTCCCCTCCAGATTACCCAAAGTCGGGGGAGACAGCAGGTTTTCTTTCTCTGAGCAGATTCATAATATTCAATACTGCGTTTCACCTATTCAGAAACCCGAAAGTTTCACTCAGAGTAAATATCTGAGCATTGATGTTATGAAAAGCTTTGGGAACAAATGAAAGTTGACTGAGGAAGCTCTCGAGAGGTAACTTAAGTGACAAAGGAGTAAAATTTTAAACAAGTAAAAGTTCAAATTCCCTCTAGAGACATATCAAGATGAGAGGGCAAATTAAATTCCTAATTCATCTCAACAATCTGTAAGGTCAAGTTGGGTTTGTAACCCATTAGTCACTCTACTCTTTTCAAAAAGAGAGAAAAAACCCAAGGAAATCACAAGAAGCATATTTACAGTTTTGGCCATCCAGTAATCCCTTAAACACACAATTTAGATGTGTCCATATTAAAGCGAATCATAATGAATAAATGTAAATGCAGAAGCATCATGTGTTAATGTAAAAGCAGAAGTATAATGTATGTATTAATGTAAATGCTGAAGCATAATCAAGGAAAAACTAATCTAAATTCAAATTCTCGAACATCAAATTTATAACAAATTAAACTCCCATCTATTTCCCTCATGCAGGATACATGACTCAATGGTGATTATCAAACAAGGCAGTAGGCCATGCTAGCCGACAACATGACAAGGCCCAAGGCATAGCACAGACCCCTGGGTTGTGCCTCCGTAGGCCTTTAATGGGCCGACATGCCATTATATATATTTTTTAATTTTTATTATTTTTCACGGGCTGTATCTTAAGGCCCCTGCATGGCTCGTAAAGCCCACAGGCCGTGCATACCAAAATTGAGGGGGCTAGGCTGTGCCATGGGCTGGCCTGGCTCCTTTGACATGTCTAGTGATTATAGATACGCACTGTCAATTATTGCCAGTAAATGATCTGTGTACACATGAAGTAGAAAAAAAAAAAAACAACAACAACAATCTGGAACAAGCAAGAGTGAAAGAGATTCATTAAAATGAGATCGACAAAAGGAATTGGCTATGAATCCATTGAAGCATCACTGATTCGAAGCATCCACTTAAATTACTCTCCAAGAGAGAACTGTTCTCACATTTTAAATAACCCAAACCTCAGAATACATGCATCATCCCAATCAATGAATAAATAGAAACACATCCAATACTGACATTTACAAATGGTAACCAACCTGACAACAGTTTGGTAAAACTCATGCAACTTCTATGTACTAAGTCATCTATTTCTCTGAGCCAAGGTTTCATTTTTTTACGTGCATTAAAACCATATAATAGAGACATGTGAGGTGAGGTTACCATAGTTCTCAAGTAGTGGACAGTTAAAATGTATGTAGGTCATCATCCATGCCAGACACAGCTTCAAAAGTTGCTATCGCAAGGCTGCAAATTACAAGTTATCATTAGCATGACCACAAGAGAGAGAGAACTGAGGACCTCATAAAGGTGAGTAAAGAAATTACTAGCAGGCATCAGTATTGTCACAATTTGATAGATAAATGACCCAAAAAAAAAAAGTTAAAAATAATTTAAAAGTCAGCAGTTTTGATGGCATTTAAGACAAATCATGGAACAATTCAGAAAATAAAGTGACATAAAGCAGGACAAAATGGTACATTTGATCCTTAACTCTCCAGCACCCAAAAAAGGAAATAACAGTAACATTATTGTACTTTTTCTCCCTATGTTGCAGATCAATACAACAACAAATCTAAATAGAAATGACTAGCTTCCTCATTTATATGACATTATAAATTTGTGATTCTAATTTTTTAATGTATCTCATATCCTAAAAAGATTAATACCCTAAGATGTTTCATAAATCACTGCCATTCAATTTGGGCAATGATCTTACTAATATGCAAACGTGTGTGATTTCATCAAAACACTCAGTAAAAAGTTGCAATCCTCACATTTAAATTTCATTATAGTTCCTTCCCAAAAGTACTATTTTGGTGTCCAACCAAGATCACCAAAGATATATATCTATAAAAAACAGAGGTGGGTCATTGTCCAAATAGTTTTTCACCCCTATCCTACACCATGCTAATCAAACCTAGGTGGCCAACCAAAGAGAGTGGTTGGTAAACCACCCGGCTGAACCCTTAGGAGCGGTAAAGTAACACACAAGAGCAACATGTGTCATTATTATTGCTTTGTATGGTATAGTGCAAACACAGATTATTATTGAGTAAGCTTAGCCGCAAAAGCTTAGACAGATAGAAAAGCACCAAATAAAAATTGAACTCTGAACCACTTTCTAGCATGAAAGGCAAATTGGTTTGGCAGACTTGCCACATGGACACAAACACGCCTAAACACATGGATTAAGCAAACACAAACACACAAATAGATCTAAACACAAGCCCATTTTATAATGAGTAATAATTTAAAAAATGAATGAAATGGGGATTCAAACACAAGACTTCTTAGTCAAGCTAGTCTCAACCATGTTGAGTAATTGTTAATCCGAAAATTTAAGGTTATATTAAAGTGACCAACTCTAACAGTTATAAATATTATTCTTAAGATTCTTCATGAGCATTTCATTACCATAGCAATATCAAACCAATAATTATCAGATTTCTGAGCCCAAGTGCCTTAATTATTGAATTCACATGTTTCAAGAGCAATGTAAGGAAATTATGTACAATATGTAGGCTATTCTCAAATTTAGGAATATCCATAACCAAGTAAAAATATTTAAGAAAAGCAAGTAACATTATATGAATGAAAATATATTGAAAAGTAACTCATGCATGTCAAATTAAAAAAAAAAAAAAAGGAGTATGAGCCTCATATGAGCAAATGATGCAGTACTTCAAAGTAGTATTGAGTTACACAACAATCTCAATTATTCTAGAAAGGAGCGTATGTCTCCAAAATCAAAATGGTGGACCAAAATTTTGCCAATAGCAATAATTCTACACCCAACCACAGGTGAAACATTAATTAGAAAAAAAAAAAAATGCAAGTTAGATATATAGAGAAAAAGTGTATGAAAACAAACAACCATGATAATTACGTATTAAGTAAACAACATACTTGAACACCACTATGACAAAGAAAACCACGTAGAAACCAAGCTTGAATAGTCGAAGATTCTTCTCGACCTTAAGATTTCTGAAAACTTCGGTGACATCAATAAGATGCTGACGCTTCATATACCTGAAACATTCAATTAGTACAGCTATGAAAGAACCATAATCTCTCAGGAATCCACAAGAATAAATTAAACAGACACAAGGCATATTATGTCAAGTAGAAACTCACATAGGTTTAATTCTCATTCGTCAAATCATCACATGTTCATTATGAGACCACAACATACTTTCCAGTGAAACCATTCATTTATCACTATATTATTACTTGTATAATCTTTTTTTATTTTTATGCTATCAGCCATATAATTAAAAGATTAAGGCTCCAGAAAATCAGATCAAAATTAAATCTTTTTGGCAATTGAACAAACTTGACCAGGTATGTCCTCTTCCAAATGAGCGTGATACCAAATAATCCAATCAGTGCATTTGTCAATGAATTCAGAGGTAGAATTTTCTGCAGATCTTAGTTTATGACAGTAGACAATTAATCCCACATAGGTATTGTTAGATACAGTTATACATGACCTAGTATATGACAATAGGCAATTAGTATCATCAACTTAAGCAATGTGTAATATGGTTTACCAAAAGAAAATAAGGTAGCCAAATAGATGTTACATGGAAACCCTGCCAGACTGTCATTTTGGACACGGCCAACTAATGACTATTAAGGAGCAAAGGATATTGTGTCTTTTCATTTCTTTATTCTGTTGTTGCAAAAAACTTTGCCTTGATTAAGCTGAAGTCCAAGATGAGAGGATTGATCGGAGATAAGTGGGGCATCTATTCATGCATCAGAGGCTTCATTACTCCGAAAGTCATTACAGGACATAGTAGTTCTGGGAAGAATCACCTAGGGGACAGAGTGGCCAGCTAAAATAACATAGGTCCTTGATTTCCAGTCACCAGCATGGAAATTGATCGGTTATACAAAAGAATAAAGATGGTCTTAGATGGCCACTTTCACCTAAGCAACAATTATAGCTACTTTCCGTTCACCAAATTTAAAGAAACTAGGTTAATTTTGCTCAAGTATTTTCCAAGAGAAAACAAATGTTGGGAGTTTTGGACAAAATTCTTAACCAATCAAATTTATTGTGCTAACAAAACATAGACTAATAAAGTTAAATCAATAGCATCATATTTCATAATTCAACATATTGATGTCTGGCCTCTAGCAAGCATGATCCTTAAACCAAAACTGATAATGCCAACAGTCACATCTTAAGAAAGGGAGAAATTTCCAACAAACCAATCTTGATTCTTGAAGAGAAAGATTGCTGCAGATGAATACTGGGAACCATAACAATTTAAAATGAGGGGGAAAAACACTCTATGACTGTAGTCCCTTATATACTAAAGAGATAAAATACTTACAGAAGCGCATGATAGCCAGCAAGGGGAAGTGTAATGAGAAATATTAGCCAATGCCCTGTCACAAGAAGAAGAACAGAGAATACTCCGTACAGAAGAAACTCTTTTACAACCCAGAAATTGATGCTAGCTGATGCTTCAAAAGGATTCATTTGGTCACCCTCCAAGTCCACTAGGCACAAAAGCTACAGAGATCGAGCACCATGTCAAATAAATTTGACTAGAGACCATAAATTTGACTAGAAAACCGAAATTAAAACTAAGTATCTCTGCTCTATTTATTTTCCTCTTAGCAATCACACAGTAGCATTAGACTTTAGATCAACACAACACTAAGCATTGGAGTTTAGATTAACAAAACAGTTACAATGATAGAATTTCAACTGCTTCATAGCTGTGGAAACTGAAGAAAGAAAACATTATGGGTTTGAAACTTCCCATTATCTTTTCCTTCATTCTCATAATCTTCTCAGCAACCGTAGAAAATCTCTAGATTAAGATAATTTAAACAGAAAACAATAACAAACAAAACGTAGTTAAGTATTTAGTTAGATCGTTACCAGAAAAGTAAACAAAAACACACCCCGAAAAATTTTAACTCCAAAACCCTATTTTCCTTCCATAGCTCAGTTCTCTCGGTAGCCAAAAGTACAGTATCGATGTCCAAACGGATTTAGATTTGAAAAAAGAAAGAAAAAACATTTATTAAAATAAATTATTAATAATACCTGATAGAAACTTGAAACGATGAAGGCCAAGTTCATCACAAACATGAGAAGCCAAAATAGAAGACTCCATGCTACGGCCATGACCGTTACTGCCAAGTCATGCAATGCGCGTGCGTGCCCTGAGAGTTATTAGTAAAGTTTGTAAAGCTTAATGAGTGGAAACACTGTAGAGTGTTCAAGTGACAGCGTTATCGAGAGAAAGTGAAAGAATTTGTAGAAATATACATCAAGTGCGCGGCGTTGAGGAATTGAGATAGATTTTAAATGTGCCCCTTTTTCACTTAGATCAGAAGGATTGAAGTGGGGGTGTCAATCCAGAGCTAAAACTTGATCAATTGAATTAGGTCTTAACATTTTGATTATATATTTGGATATATAAATTATGTGTTATTTTATTAATATATATATCATTTATACATTTAATTATATATTTAAAAATATATACATATAATATTATTCAAACTTAATTTATCGTATCGTATGTCTTTTTCAGTCAAAAAATTATTTTCAACCTAAGTTTTAATACAAAGACAAGTACACATATATGAGATTTCAAAAACTAAAACACTCATTCAAAATCTAATTTTTGTTAAAAATTTCAATTAGAATGAGAGTTAAAATCATTATTTACCAAAAAATTTAAAAATTTAAAAAGTTTTATAATATTTCCTTCTCCAAATTTAAAAATTTCACAATTTCCTCCCCTATATACAATTTGAAAAGTGACCATTTTTTCTATAGAGTTTTTTTACTCTTCTCTTCGGTGATGATTCATTGTCACCAGACCTCGATTGCCCTCTTCCTCACATAAATTACGTCATAAGTGGGTGTTTGAACATTTGATACACTTAATATATCATAGTAACTTTTACGGTAATATATTGTATTGTGTGATACACTTAATATATTATAGTAACTTTTGATATGCCTTAAAAAGAAAAGGTGCATAAATACAATAGATATAAGAAAAGAAACTATTAGTTTTAAAATGAATTGTGTGAATGTGAAAGTACTTGATAAATCATTTATTTATTAAGTGTTTAATATTATGTTTTCTTTTTAATTGTTTTATAGATAAGAGATGAATTACAAGGTGACAAGATAAGTGAGACTTATTAAAATTAGTTGCATGAGGAGGGACTAGGTTTTATTATGTTATATCATTTATGTATTTTAAGACTTTGTATTTATGCTCATTCACGATGTCTTAGATTTTGAGTTTATGCATGAAATTGCTTATATATATAGTAAGTACTTAATATTATATGTTTCTTTTAATTGTTTTTTAGATAGGACATAGCAGGATGAGCGAGAATCATAAGAGTTAGTCGCATGAGGAGGGATTGGGTTTTATTATGTTATGTCATTTATGTATTCTAAGACTTTGTATATTATGCACGTTGTCTTAGATTTTGAGTTTATGCATGAGAGATAATTTCATTCATACTCCACTTATCTTATTAAGCTTTTTTTTTTTTTAATATTAGAGTTGAAATAGTTTTGTTTTTGATGTATCTCCGACCACTTCAATATTTTTGACCCCCAAGTTTTTAGCCATGCACCATTCAACCTAAGCTAATGAAGGGAATGAGGGAAAACTCCATGCAAGCCCAAAGAACCTTTGCCATCTCCAAGTTGGCCCAACTTTACTTTTGAGTGCACTCTTATTACTTGTATCCAAGACCTTAATGAAATGAAAGCTGAAATGAGTCTAAGAAGCCAACTACAAGCCCACTTTGAAGCCTAAGTAGATGAGGTAGCCATCCATCACTTAAATTGGACCCCAAGATGCCATGAAGCCCATTTAGTTGTGATGTATATGCGGCTCCATTGTCATTTTTGGGTTCCAAGTCATCCTTAAGTCTCCATGCAACCTTTGAAGCCAAGAAGAATGAAGTTCCAGCAAATCCCAAGCCAAAGGAAGCATTGCACCTTCGATTTTGGCCCAAAACCACTTTTGGATATAGTCTTATTACATCCGCCCAAGGTCCAAATGAATAGCTTGCTCCAATTGATCCAAAAGTGCAACTTTTGAAGTCCATCAATGGTTCAAACGTCCAAGCATCATTTTGAGAAGCCCAAGTGAAGTTACAACCATCCATCACTCCATTTTGAAGCCCAAAAAGGTGTTCAAAGCCCATTTAGTTGGATTGTAACTAAAAGGGAAACAAGTAACTTTAGTTGGTGGACATAGTTCCACCTTTTAGGGAAAAGTTGTTCCCTTTTGTTGTTTTCTTTAATTAATATGGTATGGTCTTAGTATTGAATGAATGATTAAGCTTAAATGAAGGGAAAAGCTTCCATGTCAAATTAATGCCCAATTTTTGCCACCACTTGCTCTTGTATATGAAAGTGGATTTTCACTTGTAAAGGCTAGACTTCTTTGATAATGAAATATTCAAGTAAAGCTTTGTAGCTTTTCTTTAGTTGCTTTTTCCTTTATCCAATTCATCTTGGAGGAAGAATTGGTGGTGGAAGACCCAAGGTTGGTGGAAATTTCTTTTATGCCTTGGTTAACTTTCTTATTACCCTTGAAATTCAAAGTGTGAATGTGTGTGGTATGCCCGGATACTATTCACAGTGTGTGATTTTGCCATTTTCAAATTTTGTCATCAAACTTTGAAACAAGTTTTGCATGCCTTGTTGGTTGAGTTATGATTTCTATAATATACCATTAGAAAGCTCTTTGAATACCCTTTCCAATGATCTATACTTTGTATGTTTTGGAGGTCATTTGATTGGTTAAATTGGAAGACAAAGTGCTGTTGTGCCATATGAACATTAATTTCCAAATTTGAGTTTGTGAATTGTTGCATTGCCTTGATGGATATGCACCATTTGGTATCAGAGCCTAGATTGTTTGTGTGATTTGTTGAGTGATTTCTATCTCCCGGAGATACTGTTCACAAAAACTTATTTTGCCTTAAACACAAACCTTCCTTAACCTAAACACTTACCAATACTCACCCCAACCTTTAAACACTTATAACCATTAACCTTTACCTACTAGCCACTACCACAAATGTCTCATAAAAGAACTTCATCCTCATCCTCCTCACCTCCTCATCCTTGGGAATTTACTCACATGGCATTAAAAGAAGAGGTCAAATGAGAACTTAAGGCCATTAAGGACCAAATGAATCAAATGATGCAAATGATGAGAGACTTGACCCTCACTCAAAGTCGGGCACCCTTATCACAGCCCCAAACTTCAACACAAAGCCAAATACCCCCTCCTCCACCTCACCCGACCCAACTATATCAACCAAGAAGACATATTAGACCTTCCCCTCCTCCTCCTAGACATCATAGGGAGGAATTGATGCTTCATGATTATTCAAGTGAGGAAGAACAAGAGAGGCCACCTAGGAGAGAAAAGGATGATGATAGGGGTTTAAGGATTGAAATTCCAGAATTCGAAGGGAACATGAGTCTAGATGATTTTGTTGATTGGTTACATGCTATTATTGAGAGAGTTTTTGAATATAAAGGCTATTCGGATGAGAAGAAATGTAAACTTGTCATCTTAAAATTCAAGATTATGCATCCTTGTGGTGGGAAAATCTTAAAAGGTAAAGGGAAAGGGATGGTAAAGAGAGAGTGAGATAATGGGAGAAACTAAAGAAGCTTATGAAGAGAAGATTCCTTCCGGACAACCATAAACAAGATCTTTGCCTCAAGCTACACACCCTTAAGCAAGGAAGTGATGGAGTAGAGCATTACATAAGGGAGTTTGAGAAGTTATTAATGAGAAGTGAGCTGCCAGAAGTGAAAGAGCAAACCATTGCAAGATTCATTGGTGGTTTAAACCAAGACATTGCTCATATGGTAGAATTGCAACCATATTGCACCTTTAAAGATGTTTGTAAGTTGGCTATTAAGGTGGAGAAGCAAAAGAAGGCCATGAAGTCTATGGTTGCCAAGCCATTTACCAAAGGAACTTCATTCTACAAAAGTCCTCCTTTCAACAAGGGAACTACCTTCCATAAAGGTTCCCCATCCTACACAAATGTTGTTGATTCTTCTTCCAAGGAGAAAGGCAAGGAACAAATGATGGAACCAACTAAGGACAAGCCTAATATAGTGAAGACCAACCTCTCCAACAAAAAGTGCTTTAAATGCCAAGGCTATAGACACTTCCAAGCTGAATGCCTTAATAGGAGAGTTTTATCCTTGATAGAGATACAAGCAATTGAAGAGTCTAATCAATAAGAAGAAGAAAGTGAAGTTTCCAGCCATGAAAGTGATGAAGCCAACAAGGAAGAAGAAAAAATTCTACAATGAGCTGATGAAGGAGAGATGTTAGTGATTAGAAAAGCATTGCATGCCAAGCCTCTTCCTCATGAAGAGTAAAGACTCCACATTTTCCAATCAAGGTGCACCATTGAAGATAAAGTGTGTTCTTTAATTGTAGATAGTGGAAGTTGTGCCAATGTAGCTTCATCTACCTTAGTGGAAAAACTTTGATTACCTACCATACCTCATCCTCAACCATACAAGCTCTAATGGTTAAGCAATGAGACCAGCCTCCAAGTAGCCAAACAAATGCTTATTTCCTTCTCCATTGGTAAGCATTATAGTGATGAGATTTTGTGTGATGTGATTCCTATGGATGCTTGTCACTTGTTGTTGGGAAGACCATGACAATTTGATAGGGAAGTGAAGCACGATGGCAAGAAGAACACTTACTCCTTTAAATTCAATGGCAAGACTATCACTTTAACTCCTCTTAGTCCACAACAAGTACATAGAGCTACTAAGGGAAAAGAAGTCAAGAAAGAGAGCTTGTTTATGAATGGTTAGCAAATTGAGGGTAGCCATCTTGAAGATTTGAGGGCAAATCCTTCTCAACTCGGGGAGGATGATGTATATGCGGCTCCATTGTCATTTTTGGGTTCCAAGTCATCCTTAAGTCTTCATGCAACCTTTAAAGCCAAGAAGAATAAAGTTCCAGAAAATCCCAAGCCAAAGGAAGCATTGCACCTTTGATTTTGACCCAAAACCACTTTTGGATATAGTCTTATTACATCCACCCAAGGTCCAAATGAATAGCTTGCTCCAATTGATCCAAAAGTGCAACTTTTGAAGTCCATCAATGGTTCAAACGTCCAAGCATCATTTTGAGAAGCCCAAGTGAAGTTACAACCATCCATCACTCCATTTTGAAGCCCAAAAAGGTGTTCAAAGCCTATTTAGTTGGATTACAACTAAAAGGGAAACAAGTAACTTTAGTTGGTGGACATAGTTCCACCTTTTAGGGAAAAGTTGTTCCCTTTTGTTGTTTTCTTTAATTAATATGGTATGGTCTTAGTATTGAATGAATGGTTAAGCTTAAATGAAGGGAAAAGCTTCCATGTTAAATTAATGCCCAATTTTTGCCACCACTTACTCTTCTATATGAAAGTGGATTTTCACTTGTAAAGGCTAGACTTCTTTGATAATGAAATATTCAAGTAAAGCTTTGTAGCTTTTCTTTAGTTGTTTTTTCCTTTATCCAATTCATCTTGGAGGAAGAATTGGTGGTGGAAGACCCCAAGGTTGGTGGAAATTTCCTTTATGCCTTGGTTAACTTTCTTGTTACCCTTGAAATCTAAAGTGTGAATGTGTGTGGTATGCCCGGATACTGTTCACAGTGTGTGATTTTGCCATTTTCAGATTTTGTCATCAAACTTTGAAACAAGTTTTGCATGCCTTGTTGGTTGAGTTGTGATTGTTATAATATACCATTAGAAAGCTCTTTGAATACCCTTTCTAATGATCTATACTTTGTATGTTTTGGAGGTCATTTGATTGGTTAAATTGGAAGACAAAGTGTTGTTGTGCCATATGAACATTAATTTCCAGATTTGAGTTTGTGAATTGTTGCATTGCCTTGATGGATATGCACCAAGTTGAATTACAACTAAAGAGGAAGCAAGTAACTGTAGTTGGTGGACATAGTTCCACTTTTTACGGAAAAGTTGTTCCCTTTTGTCATTTTCTTCATTAATATGGTATGACATTAGTTTATTTGATTGGCTAAGCTTAAATTAAGGTCATAGATTACTTGTCTAATTAATGGCCTATGAATGCTCACTTTGCTACCACTTCCTCTTATATATAAGTGTGGTTTTTTCACTTGTAAACTTTAGACTCCTTTGATAGTGAAAATTTCAAGCAAAGCTTTATTAACTTTTTTTTGTTTGTTTCTTTATCCAATTCATCTTGGAGGAAAAATTGGTGGTGGAAAATCCCAAGGTTGGTGGAACTTTCCTTTATGCCTTGGTTAATTTCTTGTTACCCTTGAAATCCAAAGTATGAAGATTTGAATGTGTGTTATATGTCTCAAGTACTGTTTACAGTGTATGGTTTTGCAATTTTCAGTTTTTTTCTAGCAAACTTTGAAGCTAGTTTTGAATGCCTTGTTGATTGAGTTATGGTTGACATTATAACTGTTAGAAAGCTCTTTGAATGTTTTTTCCAATGATATATAATTTGCATGATTTGGAGGTCATTTGATTAGTTAAAATTGAAAGAAAAATTATTATTGTGTTAAATGAATAGTAATTTCTAGAATTGAGTTTGTGTATTGTTGTATTGTTTTGATGGAAATACACCATTTGGTATCAGAGCCTAGGCTGTTTTTATGATTTGTTGACTATAATCTTCTTCCCAGAGTTACTGTTTACGACCGAAATTTACTGTTTACCATAAAGTTACTATTCACAAAACCTTAATTTGCCTAAAACACAAACCTTTCTTAACCTAAACACTTACCAATACTCTCCTCAACCTTTTAAACACTTATAACTATTAGTCTTTACCTACTAACCATTACGAAAAATGTCCCATAAAAAAATTTCATCCTCATCCTCCTTACCTCCTCAACCTTTGGAATTTGTCCACATGGCATTAAAAGAAGAGGTCAAAAGAGAACTTAAGGCTATTAGGGACCAAATGAATCAAATGATGCAAACGATGAGAGACTTGACCTTCACTCAAAGTCGGGCACCTTATCACAACTCCAAACTTCAACACAAAGCTAAATACCCCCTCCTCCACCTCAACTAACCCTACTACATCAACCAAGAAGACATATTAGACCTTCCCCTCCTTTTTCTAGACATACTAGAGAGAAATTGATAATTCATGATAACTCAAGTGAGGAAGAACAAGAGAGGTCACCTAGGAGAGAAAAAGATGATGATAGGGGCTTAAAGATTGAAATTATGGAATTTGAATGGAGCATGAGTCCAAATGATTTTATTGATTAGTTACATGTTATAAAGAGAGTTTTTGAATATAAAAGTTATTCAAATGAGAAGAAATGTAAGTTTGTCATCTTAAAATTCAAGGATTATGCATCCTTGTGATAGGAAAATCTCAAGAAGCAAAGGGAAAAAGATGGTAAAGAAATAGTGTG
Source organism: Mangifera indica (assembly GCF_011075055.1). Lineage (NCBI taxonomy): Eukaryota > Viridiplantae > Streptophyta > Magnoliopsida > Sapindales > Anacardiaceae > Mangifera > Mangifera indica. The sequence goes on along the minus strand of NC_058145.1, from coordinate 4,323,205 downwards.
ATCTTGGGAGAAACTAAAGAAGCTTATAAAGAGAAGATTCCTTTTGAATAACCATAAACAAAATCTTTACCTCAAGCTACACACCCTTAAGAAGGGAAGTGATGGAGTAGAGCATTATATAAGGGAGTTTGAGAAGCTATTAATGAGGAGTGAGCTGTCGAAAGTGAAAGAACAAACTATTGCAAGATTCATTGGTGGCTTAAACCAAGACATTGCTTATATGGTGGAGTTGCAACTAATTGCACTTTTGAAGATGTTTGTATGTTGGCTATTAAGGTGGAGAAGCAAAAAAATGTCATAAAGTCCACGGTTGCCAAGCCATTTACCAAAGGGACTTCATTCTCCAAAAGTCCTCATTTCAACAAGGGAACCACCTTTCAAAAGGGTTCCTCATCCAACTATAAGGTTGTCAAAACCATTTCCAAGGAGAAAGGGAAAGAAAATATGGTAAAACCTAGCAAGAACAAACCAAAGATAGGAAACTTGATCTCTCTAATTAAAAGTGTTTCAAATACCAAGGTTATAGACACTTCCAAGTCGAATGCCCAAATAGAAGAACTTTGTCATTGATGGAGATTCAAGTTATTGAAGAATCTCTTCAAGAAGATGAAGAAAATAAAGATTATAACCATAAAGATGGAGTTGTCGAAGAAGAAGAAGAGGAGGTCATGCAAAGGGCTGATAAAGGAGAGATGTTAGTGATTAGAAGAGCACTGCATTCCAAGTCTTTTCCATATGAGGAACAAAGGCTCCAAATTTTCTAATCAAGATACACTATTGGAGGCAATGTGTGTTCTTTGATTATAGATAGTGAAAGTTATGCAAATATGCCTTTATCTACATTAGTGAAGAAACTTGGATTGTCTACCATACCTCATCCTCAATCACATAAGCTCCAATGGTTGAGTAATGGGACTAGCCTTCAAGTACCCAAACAAGTACTTGTTTCCTTCTCCATTGGCAAACATTACCAAGATATGATTATGTGTGACGTAGTTCCTATGGATGCATGCCATTTGTTGCTAGGGAGACCTCGGTAATTTGATAGAGAAATGACTCATAATGGTAAAAATATCCTTTATTCCTTCAAATTCAAAGAGAAAACCATTACTTTGTTACCTCTTAGTCCCTAAGAAGCTAATAAGGCTATCAAAAGGAAAGAAGCTAGAAGGGAGAGTATGTATATGAATGGGCAACAAGTAGAAAAGGTTTTTTTAAGTTTGCAACCTATATTTGCATTACTTATACTTGAAGGGGAGATCAAACACGAGAAGAAAGAAACTCATCCTTTAGTTCAACCTCTCTTGGCCGAATTTGAAGATGTGTTCCCACTAGAGCTTCTATCCGGCCTTCCTCCTATAAGAGGCATTAAACATAAAATTGACTTAGTTCCAGGTGTACCATTACCCAATAAGCCAACCTATAGATGTAATCTCATAGAGACTAAAGAGTTGTAAAGACAAGTGGAAGAATTAATTGAAAAAGGCTTTGTAAGGCCTAACATGAGTCCATGTTCCGTTCCAACCCTACTTGTTCCTAAAAAAGATGGCTCATATAGGATGTGTGTGGATAGTAGAGCCATTAACAATATAACCATCAAGAATAAGTATCTCATCCCTAGACTTGATGACATGCTTAATGAGTTATATGGTGTTTGTGTCTTTTCCAAAATTGATCTAAGGAGTGACTACCATCAGATAAGGATGAAAGAAGAAGATAAATGGAAGACAATTTTCAAGACTAAAAGAGGCTTATATGAATGGTTGGTTATGCGCTTTGGCCTTTCAAATGCCCTAAACACCTTCATGAGGCTTATGAATGAGGTGTTCAAACCTTTCATTGGCTCTTTTGTTGTTGTGTATTTTGATGACATATTCGTGTATAGCAAACCTTGTGATGATCATGTCTTGCACTTGAGGAGTGTCTTTGATGTGTTGAGAAAGAATAAGTTGTATGTAAAGGAAAAGAAATGTGAATTCTTTGTAGACCAAGTTGTGTTCCTTGGATATATAGTTTCCAAAGATGGCATCCAAGTGGATCAATCCAAGATAGAAGTCATTAAAACTTGACCCCAACCGAAGACTCTTACTGAAGTAAGGAGCTTCCATGGCCTTGCTTCTTTCTATAGGCGTTTTGTGCCTAATTTTACCACTCACATGGCTCCCATCATTGAATACATGAAGAAGAATGGGTTTGAATGGTCCACAACAGCCTCTAAAGCATTTAAGGAGATTAAAAAGAGGTTATGTGAAACCCCCATCTTAGCCTTACCTGACTTTGATAAAGTATTTGAAATAGAGTGTGATGTTAGTGGAGTTAGCATTAGGACAGTCCTCACTCAAGCTAAAAGACCCATAACTTATTTTAGTGAGAAGCTTAATGATACAAAGAGAATATATTCTACCTATGATAAAGAATTTTATGCTATTGTTAGGGCCTTAGATCATTGGAGCCATTACTTAAGGCTTAAGCAATTTTTTCTCCATTCAGATCATCAAGCTTTAAAGTTTCTTAGTAGCCAACAAAAGATAAGTGCAAGGCATGCTAAATGGGTAGAATTCTTTCAATATTTTTCTTATGTTTCTTCCTATAAGCAATGAGCTTCTAATGTAGTTACTGATGCACTTTCAAAGAGACATTATCTATTATCCATATTTGATGCACAAGTCCTTGGGTTTCAGCTGATGAAAGATTATTATCATAAAGATGAAGAGTTTGGAGAGATCTTGAAGAAGTGTTCAATAGGTGTCTATGAAGACTACACTGTCCAAGATGGTTTCCTCTTCAAAGGAACCAAATTATACATCTAGATTAGAGAGCTTCTTATTAGGGAGACACATAGTGGTGGGTTGGAAAGTCATTTTGGCATAAATAAAACCTTGGATATGCTTAAAGAACATTTCTATTGGCTTAAGATGGTTGGTGACATCCAAACCATTATATCAAGGTGTGACACTTGTCAAAGGTCTAAATCTCATTTCAAAGCTGGTCCTTACATGTCTTTGCCGATTCCAGAACAGCCTTAGGAAGATCTTAGCATAGATTTTATGGTAGCTCTTCCTAGAACTCAAAAAGTGAAGGATATAATAGTAATGGTGGTTGATAGGTTTTCCAAAATGGCTCATTTTCTACCAAGCACCAAGACTAAAGATGGAAGCAAAGTGGTTGACTTATTCTTCAAAGAAGTTGTGAGACTTCATGGAATCCTTAGAACCATAGTTTTGGATAGGGATAACAAATTCTTAAGCCATTTTTAGAGGATTTTGTGGAGTAAATTGGGCACTAAACTCATGTTTAGCACCTTTCATCACCTGCAAACAGATGGCCAAACTGAAGCAACCAATAGAACCTTGGGAGCCATTTTGAGAACCATGGTCAGCAAATACTTAAGATATTAGAATTTGAAACTTGCCCAAGCTGAATTTGCATACAATATGAGTCCAAGCACTATAATCGGACACTTTCCATTTAAGGTAATGTATGGTCTCAATCTTTTAACTCTTTTGGATCTAACTTTTTTGCCTTTTGATGTGTAAGTTCATAAGGAAGCTAAGGAGAAAGCTGCTACCATGAAGAAACTCCATGAATCCATCAAATTTCAAATCATGAAGACCAATGAAGCTCACAAGAAGAAGGTCAACAAGCATAGAAAGCCATCCACTTTCAAACCTGGTGTCTTGGTTTGGGTGCATTTGAGAAAAGAGAGATTTCCAAGCAAAAGGAGGAGTAAGCTAGCTCTACGGGCTGATGGACCATTTGAAATGCTTGAGAGGGTGAATGACAATGCATACAAGGTGAATCTTTCAGATGAAATGGGAGGAGTCTCGGCCACCTTCAATGTTGGAGATCTTTCACCATACATAAAGGATAGCCACCTTGAGGACTTGAGGGCAAGTCCTTCCCAACCCGGGGGGATGATGTATCTCCAACCACTTTAACATTTTCAACCCCCAAGTTCTTAGCCATACACCATTCGACCCAAGCTAATGAAGGGAATAAGGAAAAAACTCTATACATGTCATCTCTAATTTGGCCAACTTTACTTTTGGGTACACTTTCATTACTTGCATCCAAGGCCTTAATAAAATGGAAGCTTAAATGAGTCCAAAAAGCCAATTACAAGCCTACTTTAAAGCCCAAGTAGATAAGACAACCATCCATCACTTAAATTGGACCCTAAGATGCCATGAAGCCCATTTAGTTGAATTGTAACTAAAGAGGAAGCAGGTAACCTTAGTTGGTGGACATAGTTTCACTTTTTAGGGAAAGGTTGTTCCTTTTTTGTCATTTCTTCATTAATATGGTATGACATTAGTTTATTTGATTGACTAAACTTAAATTAAGGTCATAGATTATTTGTCTAATTAATGGCCTATGAATACTCACTTTGCCACCACTTCCTCTTATATATAAGTGTGGTTTTTTCACTTGTAAACTTTAGACTCTTTTGATAATGAAAATTTCAAGCAAGGCTTTGTTAACTTTTTTTTGTTTGTTCTTTTATCCAATTCATCTTGGAAGAAGAATGGGTGGTAGAAGATCCCAAGGTTGGTAGAACTTTCCTTTATGCCTTGGTTAATTTTCTTGTTACCCTTGAAATCCAAAGTGTGAAGATTTGAATGTGTGTTGTATGCCTCGGGTACTGCTCACAGTGTATGATTTTGCAATTTCTAGTTTTTGCTAGTAAACTTTGAAGTTAGTTTTGAATGTCTTGTTGATTGAGTTGTGGTTGGCATTATATACTATTAGAAAGCTCTTTGAATATTTTTTCCAATGATATATAATTTACATGATTTGGAGATCATTTGATTGGTTAAAATTGAAAGACAAATTATTGTTGTGTCAAATAAATAGTAATTTTCAGAATTGAGTTTGTGTTGTTGCATTGTCTTGATAGAAATGCACCAATTTTAATTAAAATTAGTTAACACCGCTTTAGATGTGTATTCTTTTTAGAGTATATACGTTTGAAAAAAGGCGTCATAATTATATCATCCAAACAATAAATAGTGCATCTTTAGATCCTATGTGTAAGATATATCTAATTTTGTAATGACCAATGTTACATTAGACAGTTTTGACATTGAAGTGGAAAAACTAGACACTAACTCTTTAGTGAGGTTTCCTTTATGGATTTCTCACAGTAATACTAAATGGGTTAGTTACTATTAAATCTCAACATGTTTAAGTTAAAAAAAGTCACAAATCATGTATCTTAAAAAAGATTTTTTTAGCTGTTATTACGTCTCATACCAATATGGTCCATTGTGTTCTTGTAGCCTCTCATTATCACTTGGCCTATAAAGTGATGAGAATTTGCGATTTTCTTTGTTTGTCAGCGTACAAACCCTTATCCATTCTTTTTTAGCTTGATGCTACAATTGGCAAACAAAAGATTAAAAAACTCATAAAAATTGAACAAATTCAAAATAGATTAAAAAAATGATACAAAATGTTGAAAGATTACTGAATATAATAAAAAAATACCAAATGCATTTTTTTTACCTAAATGAATTGACTCGAAATTATACGCGCATCACTCAAAAACCATCCCATTTTTGTAAAGAGTATTTACACTTATCCTTTCATATATCAAGGGCATTTGGTTTAGATAATATTTTAATATTAAAATAAATTACCACCAACATAAATAACTTGAAAGATTACTGAATATAAATTATTATTATGTTTAATTATATTATCATTTATTGTATTTGATTGGTAATAATAAAAGAATACCAAATACATTTTTTTTACCTAAATACCCTTAAAAAAATTATTGTGTATAAATTAATACTGTGTTTTGTTAGATTAACACTTGTAATGTTTGAAAGTATTTTTTCTTGTGTATATTCTAAAATATTTTTCTTATTAATATTGCATATGAATTTTTTATGAAGTCAAATCTCAAAATTAATTAATATCAAAATAACCTATGGAAAAAAATTAATATAAACTAATAAATTTTTCCTTGCACTTTGTAATATGTTTTCATACAATATAAAGAAAGACACAACTTGATATCACAATTGAAACCATAATTTATATGATGAAATCTTAATAAATTTAGCATTGTTTTATACATGTCTTAGTCTTTCCTATATTTATTTTGAATTGTCAAGTTCTTACATACAATCAAACATCAAAAAATTTAAAAATTTACAATAGATAAATGTCCTCCCGAATTTGACAACATAACGAAAACATTTAATTTATGTACAAAAAAAAAAACCTCTTGTGTCATTAACATACTATGAAGTGGTGAATAACAACCTTTCCCAAGGTTTTTTTTATTACTTGTCCAAATTCTTTATTTTCTTTCTCATTTGACTTGGAACAATAGATAGTTTAGAAGATTACAATCATATTTTGATCAAGGTTTTAAAAAAAGTACATACCTTTCTTTGTTTCCTTTGTGGGGGTAACAAAAGTTGGCTCACCTTATTTCAAACGAGGCTTGCATATAATCCAAGCTGGCTTAGCTCGATTTAGCTCAGTTGAAATTCATTTAATTTAAATTCGAATGAAATTTGAGCAAAAAGATTTAGCTTGTTTTTTAAATCGAGTCAAACTTGGGCCAAAGAGTTTTCGACCCGAATCAATGGTTCGAATTCGTGGCTTGCATTAAAAATTTTGAATATTATTAAGGTAAAACAACGTCATTTTGTCAATAAACTACAAACTCAAGCCACAAATCCGAGTCATATATTTGAATCATTAATTCGAGCTGAATCAATCTACAAATTTGAACCATTGATTTAACCTACAAAATCAAGCCAAACTCAAATCGAATCGAGCTGAGCCATTTTTCATCCAAATCAAACTTAATTTTAGCTTGACGAACTCGAGCCGAATTTGAGCTAGACCATTTTCCATTGGAGCTGAACTCGAGTCACAGGGTGTTCAGGCTTGGCCCAACCCAAATCCACCCCTCCTTATTTCATACAAAGTTTAAATGCATTTACATTACCATTATACTTTTGCTTCAAAACAGACTCTTCAACCTTGATACCCTAAAGCATATAATCAAGAAGTTATGAAAATTTATTTATAGAAATAAACAAAACTAAATCAACATGTATAATTTATTAATGCTAAAAGACAAACCTTGTTTAGTAGTTATGGTATTAAAGTTGTTGAAGAGAATGGCCCGAATTAAGTCCAAGAAAAATTCTAAAATGATAATCAAACACTCAAGGATTGGATATAAAGCTAGAGTCCTATTAATCACAAAGTTTGCAATGATCCAAAACCAATAACATATGGATTGGATTCTTCACAACAAACTTTTCAAACAGACAAGGATAGGATTTAAAGCTGAAGTCTTACTAATCACAAAATTGAAATGCATTTACATTGTCAGTAAACTTCTCCATCAAAACATACTCTTGAAACTTAATACTCTGAAACATATAACCATAAAGTCATGAAAATTTATTAATAGAAAGAAACAAAACTAAAACAATATGCATAACTTATTGATGCTAAAAAACAAACCTTGTTTAGTAGTTGTAGTATTAAAGTTGTTGAAGAAAATGCTCTAAACTGAATGCAAGAAAAATTCTATGATGATAATCAAAACTCACAAGAATTGGATTCAAAGCTAAAGTCCTACTAGTCACAAAGTTTGCACTGATCCAAAACCAATATCATATCAATTGGTGTACAAGTCACTACATAACAAACATTACTGACCAACAAAAACACAACAAGATAAGGAAGTATTAGTAGTTAACAAACAAACAATTAGCAAGATAAGGACATTTCATGCACTTAATCAAGTCCCATTATGAAAAGCTATAAATTGGATTACCTTCTAGCTCCTCTTTCAACTATTTCATCACATCAGACATACCAACCTATAAAATATAGATGTCAAGTGGAATCACATAACCTAAACACATTTTATCTTCAACAAAAAACACATCAAAACATCATGGATATTACTTGACCTTAGACAACATGATTTCTCTCTTAATAATATGCTCTCCAACATCAAGCAACTTCTACCTACTAAAGCCATCCAATTCTAATAAATCATTAAAAAATGCCATTCTTTTATCTTTTCCTTTAGCCTTTTTTTGAAATAAGAGGCAATCTCGTGTATTTCTTATTGGATTGCTTTATAAGATTTTCTAAAATTACCAATCAACCAATACTGAGAAGCTATCACCATTTCTCTTCTTATACATGTTACTTACGCTCTTTTTCTTTGGACCAACATTTGTTGGTTGACATTTTGCTTTGACTACATCTTTTTTCTCTTGAAAATAAACTTTTATTGTATCCTCACTATCAAGCTCAACATCAACTTTTATTGTATCCTTATTGTTTTCTATATTCTAAGTATCTAGTACTTTTACAACATTAGTTGTTGCCTTAGCTCACACACTGGTGGCCTTATCTTTTGCAAACACTATGACTAACAAGTCATAGTGTAGGAAATGTTTATGCCTTAAACCCTTCGTGTTGGACCTCAAGGTATTTTGATAATAATAAAAACCTAACTTAACAAGACTAGTTAACATGTCCAAAGAACGTGAAAAATATTACGAATTGGATAAAGTGTGAAAAATGCAAGAATAAACCCTGAGAATGACCGATACATCAAGTAACACGTCTATTCCATGAAGAAAAATGAGGCATTCATCAAGTTGTGCCCTCTGTTGTTCCATAGTCATGTATGTTTTTGAAATTTTGGTCAAGTTCAATATGATCATGCACGAACGTTCCAGACAAGAACCATTTTCAAAGACATGTTTGAAGAAAGCAAGCCATTACCAATAAACATTCAAAATGTTTAAAGTATGGTCAACATAAAAAAGTCAACCAAGGCATACTGACCATCTTAGAATCTCATGCCAACCATTCTTCCAGTTTTGTGAAGAATGCCGAGGATGAAAAGCGTTTTTACATGCCAATCATTGTCAAAGTCAAGTCAAATGGAACTCAAAGTCAAGAAACATTGTACCAACCATGCGCTTATTGGCATGTCGATCGTGTATAGTACAAAAATCAGGCATTGAGGAATTCATTCATCATTCTGATTGGTATGTTGTGCACTCTTTTGGAATTTTCAAGACTTGGTGCTACAAAGAAGATATCAATCATGCCTATCAATTGTACCAATCGTTTATTAGTGCCATGAACATTTAAAGTTGATCATTGGGAACTCTAACTAAGTTTGACCTTTAGCCATAAATAAGGGTTTCGATTGTTCCAACTAATGGTGTCACTCGTTTTGTCACAATTTCAAGAGCAAAATGTCGTTTTTGGAAGTCAACAACTATATTTTCAAAAACAACGAAATTATTACGTTTTGCAGCCACTCAAGCTTATAAATTAAGCTCATTTGAAGTGAAGAAGGTTTACAAAGCACATTGTTATACTCTTAAGCTAAATTCTTCAAAGCTCAAGCTAATCTTTTTGTCTCACTAAGTCAAACTCAAATCATTGAGAGAACATCTTGTACTCATATTGTATAATTAGTCTTTGAGAGACATTATAACACAAAAATTCTTATATTCAAACACTTGTGGGTGAAATCTCATTTAACTATTATATTTAGATGTAATCCCAAAGAAAAGTAAGTGTAAAAAGTTTGAAGAAACTGGTGAAAACTCTGAGATGGTTTGTTTGAAAAAGTGGACATAGGAGATTCGTAAAAGAAACCTCTTAACCACTCTATATATCTAATCCTTCATCTTTTAATTTGTGCTTATATTTATTATTGGTTGTTTAAGTTAAAATTTGTGCATCAAAATTTTTCAAATAACTTATTCACCCTTATCTAAGTTCATTTTAGTCATTTAAAAGGTTTTTTCAATTGGTATCAGAGCTTGAATTCTAATTTTTATCAAAATTTCATGATTTTAGAGTTAAAAGATCTTTTTTAAATGGCTAGCAAATCCACACACATTTTTGCCAAAGGCTAATGCACTACTAGACCTCCATTATTAGTGGCACAAATTATATTCAATGAAAAATTAGAATGAGACCTCTTGTTAGATTTATTGATTTTAAATTATGGAAAATCATTGAACATGAAAACTATATACCTATGGACCCTAGAACCAATGAGCCAAAACATGAAATGAATTTTAATTATGAGGATGAGAAAATGATGAGTTTAAAAGCAAAAGCTATTAATATTTTGTTTTGTGATCTTGATGCTACAAAATTTAATCATATATCGTAGAAATGTGAAATAGGTTATGGTACAAAAAGAGTTCTCAGGTCAAAATTGGTATTTTGCATGTGCTATTTTAATTAGAAATAAGGGTATTTTTATCCTAAAATTATTATAAGGTTGAGATGATAATTAAATTATTTCTCATGTTACTTGTCATATCAACTTAATAATAAAACATTATTAAAATATTTTATTATTTCTAAAACCAAACAAAGTGATTTAAGTAATAAAAAATAAATTAATATAATAATGTTTTATTCTCTCAAACCAAACACCTTTAATGGAAAATCTCATAATCCTCACTTAGCATAAAATGTTTACACTTACCCCCAAGCATATGTGAACGCACATCCATATTCAAGATTATGCGTGAATACTTAGAGGTTAAAAAAACTCAAAACCATAAATATTGTGTTAACCCAAATATTTATCATAATATTTGTAGAATGTAGTCAATAAATAATCATATCATATTTCCCATTTTTCTCACTTTTAAACTCTAAAATAATAAACTTAACGATGAAGAAGAACGGTCAAAAATATACACTTTTATCTTCAAAGTCAAAGATGGATTTGGTGGATGTGGCCATTTTTTGGTTGGAAATGGTGTCATAGAGATTGAATAATTTTTTGAAAATGAAAGAGAATGATTGAAAATTTAGTTTATATATGAAATATTTTTTTCAAAATAAAATCTAATGGCTATATGAGTATAAAATTAGTAGTTACAGTTATTTTTGTATAAAAAAGAAGTGATTATTTCCACTTGCAATGACAATGAAGCTGAAATCTTCCCATTAAAATTACCAAATTGCAACATCCAATTTCGTTCACTTAGAAAAGAAAACAAAACTCAAAGCCTCTCAATCTTGCACTCTCAGCAGGACCTTCAAGGAAAATCTGATGTTGTATCACTCCATATCTCAACATTTCTTTACCTTCTTCCTCACCTTTTTTTTTTTAAATAATTGTGGAAGCAACTGAAATGTTACATTCGATTTTCAGCAACTGAAATGTTAAGTCTTTATTTATATTTCTATAATTTCAATTAGTTTACTTGTGGACTCCACTTAATTACAACTTACAAATTTCAAGCTTCCTGTTTGAGTTCTTTCATTTCATTTTTTTTTTTCAGTTGGAATAATTTATGCTTTAATTTGTTGTCAAAATCCAGGGGAAACAGGTAATGTCCGTATTGGATTTTGCAGCAGAAGTCATATCAAGAAGTATCAAGATCTTAGCAGTTACAGGAACTATTGGAAAATCAACTGTTGTCACCTTTGTTGGGCAGGTTTCATATTATTATTATTATTATTATTATTGTTTACAGTTTACATTACTCATATTCATTGTAACTCTTGTGTGTTGATTGTATTTATCGTTGCAAATAGTAACAGAAAGTGAAACATGTTTAGGCACTCTTATTCAATTTGGATTTTTGGAGGTTGTGACATATTCCATTTTAAAATTCATAAAAGACTGTGAAGCAAAGCAAAGGCTTCATCAAATCTAGTATTACATCTTTAATTTCTAGTCAAATTTATGAAAAGACATTTTGATCTCTTATAAAAAGTAATGTCCTTTGCCGTTCCCCAATAGAAGTTTAGAATGTTAAAGAATTTGCTATTTGGATATGTTTCTTTGGTCCAAAGAAGAAAATATTTTCCATGTGAAAGTTATACTGTAGTTTTTAGTCATTTATCATATTGCTGGTATAACTTTCAGTTATTTACCAATTTTAAAGTATTCCTGTTATGATATAATTTTGCAATGTACTTTCTGAAATTTATGTTCCCTGAATTGTTTGGATGCAGATGCTTAATCATCGTGGCATTGAGGCATTTGTGGGGGGCAACCTCTTAAAACCTCTTTCCGAGGCTGCTTTGCAATGCTTCACATTGCCTTCTTCAAAACCCAGGTTTCAGGTGGGTTTTATTTTCTGGTCACAATTTTTCATCCCATTCAATAGTATTCAGTTTGAAACAAACTTACATCAAAATGTTTTCTTGGTTGCAGTGGTGGGGGTTAGCAGTTATCAAATTGAAATTCCCAACAAGTATTTCTGCCCTTCCGTGAGTAGGCTTGAAAGAATTGTTTGAAATTGCTCGTGTCTTAATTTGTATTTGTGTTTGAATATACAAGATGCATTATATGCATTTATATTTTCAACCTGATGAAATTGTGGGTATTTATGCAGGTTAGTGTGATATTAAACCTAACCCCTGATCATCTAGAAAGGCACAAGACAATGAGGAATTATGCACTGACTAAGTGCCGTTTACTTTCTCACATGACAAACACCAAGTTGGGACTTCTTCCTTTGGGTAAGTTTTAATGATTTCTCAAGTAAATGACTGCTCTCTGCATACTAATTTTGAATCCGATAGAACCATTCATAAGTTCTGCTTAACTTTCACTGAACTACAACAAATAGAGCCCTAAGTCTAGTGGAGAAGGTGGCATGCCATGAAAATATAATGATTTAATTTTGTTTTAGATATTAGTTAAATTTTGGAGGGTTTAGACCCGAAAGTAAATGTATGGTATGTATACACACAAACTCAGGGTCTTAATGCATAGAAGTGAGCTAAACCTCATTACAGGGAAATCAGTCTTACCTTTGTAAAACTTAAAATTCTCATCTTACATAGCTTTATTTGTTGGAGTGTGTGCATATTGGAGTTTGTGTGTGTTTTAATGGCTGAGCATATTTTTCTATTAGGAAACCAACACTTAAATGAAGCGATTAATGGACATGAATTTAATCTTGCTTGGGTAGGAGCCTTCCCTGGTGTGAAAGTAAGAAACAATCTTCTTTTCATTATATTTGTTAAGAAAGATTCTGACTTCGTCTACCAATCCTCTTTTAATTCCTTATGTCTTGCACAAATATTTCTAAAATATATGCATGGCCAGAGCGCATAATGGTCCTGCCAAAGATAAGCATGTGGCAAAACATTTATACTATTAATTGATTTTAGACTGTTTAATGTCACTAAAGGCTTGAACCAATGACCCGCATTGAATCCTTGCCCTCCTGTTTATAATGTTGGAAGTTCTTTTAGAGGAAGAAATAAATTGAAGTTTATGGGAAGGCCCAAAAATTAATTGGATCAAAACAACATGGGCTTTATTTTATTGCTCATATAAACTCACAATTTAAACCGATTTTCATAATTTAAGAAAATCCTATATTTATATGATTGGCTTAACTGTGCCCTAAGGGAAATGGTTAGCATATCACTCAAAATGTTACTCCAATCAGTAGTGAATGTTCCACAGATTCCATTCATGATGTCAGGCTCTTGTATAAGCAATGAGAGAAACATTGTTATATCTTCATTCTCTGTAAAGATTAGTAAGCAGATGCAAAATGTTGGGAAGGGAGCATAACCATACATTGGCATATAGAAAAGTTAACAGTCAGTTGCATAATCTAATGACATCAAGTGACATTGCATAATTAGATGGAAAATTTCTACCAATTTTGCACTTGAACATATATGTCAAGCATTTCAAAATTTTGATTTATCTAGCTTAAGTGTGTCATTAATTGAACAAACTCATCACTTCTTAACATGTATTTCTAATTTTGACCCACATATTAAGTGATTGGTAAATTTTACATTATAGACAGTGCACAAGGATATCCATGGAGTGACATGGGTAGATGACAGCAAGGCAACAAATGTTGAGGCAGCATATGTAGCACTTTATTTTCTGTCCAATATTTAGGTCTGATATTTGAAGTTAACATGCACAACACAAAGTATTAACCACCAAAAAAGATTGAATTTACGTATAACAGGTTTTTTTTTTTTTAAATAATATTGAGTGTATAAGACCACTGACACAGTCAATCCTTATGGTTTAACTTGTCAATATGTAGTTGTGTCTGTTTCTTGCTCATTCTTTATCTATTCTTCATTCAATATAATTTGATTTCTGTGGCATTATGCTTCTTTAAGAGACTACTGTGGAGCTCTTTCTGAATTACTCTCTTCATTAGCAGGTCTTGTCTGGACAAGACTCCAATGGTTTTGAACAATTGGTGGAACCACTGAATAACCATAGACGTGTAATTACAGCATGTAATCTGTTATTCCTTGATGTGTACTGATTTACTTATTATAGATCCTTGCACATTCTAAATGCCATAGTCAGTTTCCAACTAAAATTCTTACTGTCTCCATCGATTCTTTTCTATATTTATTCTTGGGTGTAGCTAAGTGACGTGTTAGACTAATTATATAAATATTTTCAAATGTCCCTAAGTGCGGATCTTCAGGACCGATGATTCACAAGACACTGCTTGATAATGGTCTTAGCATACCCTGGATTGGAGTTGCAAATCTGGAGGATGTTGTCAGCCAAAAGATTGAAACTCATATTACATAAAACCAATTAACTTGTGTTAAGATCCAATCTACACACTTATATACCACTCTCTTATGTTACATTTATTAGATGTGAGACTCTATTTCTTTATTTTTTTATTTGAGTCTCCAACACCCTCGCTTAAGTGCAAACACCTAGACTGTTAGATCTGCTTTTTGGCTCAACAGATTATTGGCTGGGTGTATTGTCACTTGTATCCAGGAACACTTAAGCTGTTAAACTAGTCATTTGACTCATGCTCTGATACCATATCAAAAATATATATTAGGGTAACAAGTGTGAAGATTGAAACTCATATTACACAAAATCAATTAACTTGTGTTAAGGTCTAATTTACATATTTATATACCACTCTCTTATGTTCTATTCATTAAATGTGTGTTAAGGTGCAATTGTCACTTTTCTTTTTCTTTTCCTTTTCTTTCCTTTTTGACACCGTTGCTGAAAATAAGTCTAGTTGCAATTGATTATGCAGGGGATGCTAGGAAGATATCAAATATGTTTCTGGGGAAGTTACCCTAAGTTTCTCTGATTATGCTGGGGATGCTATATTACTGAGTCCAGGCTGCGGCACAGAGGGATGGCTTTTCAGGACCTGGCCTTCTCATCCTGATTTTGGGATCCCACAATGTTGCAATTGGGCAATGTCTTGGGCTCGCCTGTGAGGGGCTATGATGCTGGCGGATGGCCAAGGGCCAAGCCCATGCTCCTCCCAAATCCCCCTGTGGCTTCAGATTTCAGATGGGTTTTATGGAAGCCCTTGTCTTTTGAATCGTGAAATTGACCTCCTCTCTCGCCTTCTTTGAAATCTAATGTAGTGGCTCAAGGTCTGCTTCTTCAGAATCAGTTGTTAAATCCGTACTTTTTTTTTTATAATTATAATTTTATTCTTAAATTAAATGATAATCTTATCATTTAAATCTTTGTTATAAACGTGTTACACATTTCATTTATACATACATATATACAAATTCATTTGAATTCAAAATTTCAAACTTTGAATTTGATTTTTAAATTTATTTGAGTTAAATTCATTTCAAACTCAAATTTAAATAAATTTAATTCAAATTAAATCGATTATCTTGGAGAAGAGGAATTTTAGCATAAAGTTCATAAATTGCTTGGAAGCAGATATAACAACAATCAATGTTTTAATCATTATATTTGTAATCTATATAAAGGTTTGGTATAGGGATGGCAACGGGAAGGGATGGGGAAGGTTTGGTATAGGGATGGCGATGGGGAGGGGCAGGGAGGGGATATCAATCCCCATCCCCAGCCCGTCGTCGTTACGGAGATAACAAAGAATCTTTGTCTCCTCCTCGAGAAGGAAAATCCCCTCCCCGTCCCCGCGGAGAAAAATCCCCTCTCTATCCCCTCCCCGTCCCTGTGGGGAAAAATCCCCTCCCCATACCCGTAATTATAAATTTTAATTCCTTCTTGTATTTCAATAAATAAAATAAATCATGTTTTCCTAAAATATCATTTGCTACAAGAGCTATAAAATATTCATTGTTATTTTAGTTCAAATACAAAGTTTTTACAAAATCTAACAATATACAATAATCAATCTCTTCATTAGTAGCTTTTCATGTTAATATCATCATTAATTCTTCATATTGATACAAAGCAACATTTTAAAAACTAACCTGCAATAATCAATTTTAAAAACAAAATTAATTTAAAAGCAACTTATATAGGAAATACTAACGAAATTATAATTTAAAATATTAAACTAATTAAAATATACTAGAAATATCAAACATCAAGGTTGGACAGTGAAACTCAAATCCATGTCATCAATTATCAACTACAACACATGTAAAAAAATAGGTAATAAATTCTTACAATATTTTAAAAACCAATATTTTAGAGATTAATAAAAAATACTTACTATCTTCTGAATCATTATCATCGTAGAGTGTCGAACAAGACTCTTCACCTTTCAAGAAAATAAAAAAAATTAAAGACAAAATCTAATAATTATTAACTTTATATTAAAGTTGATAAAAATTGATTTTATTACCTTTTAGGTCAGCTCATAACCAATTTTTAGAACACATCAATGCCTCCAATGTACCTGAATGAAGTCTATTGCGATGTGGACTTATTACCTTTCCAACAGTGTTAAAAGCAGACTCAGAAGCAACATTAGAAACTGGAATAGCAAGAATATCTCGAGCAGTCCTCTGCAAAGTTGAATATTTAGGCCCATTTAACTTCCACCAAGTCAATATATTAAAGTCTGGACTCCTAGGTAAAAGTTGATCCTCTAAATAACATTCCAGTTCTGACTTTCTCAAGATATTACTTGATTTTTGTTCAATAAACATATCAAAATCTGCTAGATACTCTTCATCACCACAAAAACTAAATTGAGAAGAAGATGAAGCAAACAAAGTTTGACTTGTACTACTTCCAAGCTACGGTTGATATTCATAAAGCAAATCATAACAATACTATTGAATTCTGATTATTTCATCTTTGTCATCATCTCCATATATCAAAGGAAAGAAATAATCTAATAATTTCATTTTGAATCTAGGGTCTAAAACAATGGCCACCCCCATAACACCATGAATCACACTCCAATACTTGTTGAATTTTTCAATCATTTGTGCAGCCATCTTCTTTATCATGGCATTCTCACTCATAAGTCATTTTGTCAAATGAATTTTGATTTGACAAATTTTAGGAAAATATTCATTTGCAGTCAGAAATTTAATACCAGAGAATAGTAGAGTGACATTGTAAAATATTTCCAATTTCCCACAAATATCTTGTGTCAAGTCCTATTCTTCCTCCGTTGGTAAACATTTATATTGTGGCTCACGAAGCTTTAACCGACAAAAAACTTTTTTGTAAATCAAAGCAATATTAAGCATAAGACAAGTTGAGTTCCAACGAGTCTTACAATCAAGAGACAACTTCTTTGTACTTTGAATGTCCAACTGATTGACTGCTTCATCAAATTTTTGCTCCCTTTTAAGTGATGCTCTCCAAAAGGAAACACTGTCTCGAATCTTTGCAATTTCATCACTAATTACAGACAAACCATCTTGAACAATTAAATTGAGAATGTGAGCACAACAACGCATATGAAACAGTGAACCATAAAGCATAAGTGATGAACGTGACAATTTATTCAAGATATCATCAATAATTGCATCATTAGTGGAACAATTGTCCATAGTCAATGTGGACAACTTTCTATCAATATTCCACTCATAAAAGCAATCGATCAATACCTCTGAAATCACATCTTTTGTATGTGGGGTAGGAACATAAACAAACCTACAATTCAAATAGAAAATTGTTTACTAAATACATATATATATGTATGTATGTATGTATGTATTAACAAAATATATTAAAAGACATTAAACATAAAAAAAAATTACTTTATAAGTCTATTTTGTAACTCCCATTTGTTATCGATAAAGTGGGCTGTAATAGTCATGTACCCTTTGTTTTGGTTGCTTGTAGTCCACAAATCACAAGTGATTACAATTCTCCCTAAATTTTTGTTTAACAATTTCATTGTCTCACCCTTTTCAATATCATAAATATTCATTATGTCCTTCTTAATGGTGTTTCTAGAGACCATCTTGAACAAAGGTTGAATGGTGTTACAAAATCTCCTAAACCCACAATGATCTACTATGCTTAAAGGATATTCATGCAGTATAATCATTTTTTTAAGGTCTTTTCTACTTGCCTCTTGATCAAATTGATAAGTGGATAATGTCAACTTATTATTCTTTCCATGGGATCCCACAAACAACTTCTGTGATACATCTTGGTATTTTCTCTTTGGACAAATTTTATGATGAACATGTAAATGTCTAGTGCCATTTTTTCCCCCACTAACCAATTGTTTGTGACAATAGTTACACTTCGTCTTGTCTTTTCCATCAACCGTTACTTTCTTGAAATGTTGCCATACAATTGATTTACACCTTCCAGTAGGATCAGTAATAAAAGAGTTGTCAAGTGCATTTTGAAGAGGGCTTGAACAAAGACTATCCAACTCCTGACTTGATTTATTAATTTCATCAACGGGCAATTGCATCTGATTACTTCCTCCGGGAGTTGCAGTATGAGGACCACTTTCAGAAGATGTTAGTTTTTTAAAGGATTGAGAATTTTGCATGTTAACATCTTCAATGTTTTTTCTTTTATTAACCAAAGAGTTTTCAACAGACATTCCTATCAAATAGTTCAAAATTTAGAATACAAGTTAATATAGAACATAAATATTAAATCCCATAATGCGAATCACAATCAATAAACTTTACTTATATTAAAACTAAGTTCAAAAAATTTGGGTCGAATACAAGCACTTAAATAGGATGCAAATACAACTAGACAAAATATATTAATAAAATATATTAAGTGCAAATACAAGCACTTAATAAAATGTCTATATATAATTCATTTCTTAGTTCTAATAGACTAACTCAAAATTGGAAACAAAATATATTATTATTTGAATTCAGTGTTAAACTTGCAACAAAACAAAATAATAAGTTTTTTTTATGATAAATGTAAAAGTTCCATTATTTGAATTTAATATATATTTTAAGAAAGAGAGATAACAGATTATAATATAAAAGTTCCAATTATTTTAAGAAAGAGAGATAAAAGATTATTTGAATTTAATATAAGAAAGAGAAATGGTTCCAATTAGTACCTTTAAAAGTTCATACATGTATTATCATCTTCTATGTAATGTAATGTGCAGTGCTACAAAGTTAATAATAAAATTTATTATGATTCCTCAGATACAGAATTAAACAACTCAGCTGCATATTAATAAATATTAATTTGTAGGATAATTAGAATATAAGTGAACATTCAGATTAAATTGCTGAATATTTCCCAAGATATTAAATGAAACCAGATTAATCAGAATTAATTTGTAAGATAATTATAGCACTCACTCAAATAAATTAAGAAATCAGAGCGAATCAAGATCTTAATAATCATTTCTCTTACTGTCATAAATTTGATAACACACAAGTCTCTAATTTTAGTTAATAATTAAAAATAATCAAAAAGACGTAATCTGTAAAGCTAAATTTGATACCAAAACAAAGAAACATAAAACACATCCATCCAAACTTGACTGGGAAAAAAAATGTTGAAAAAAATATATTTATATCAAAAGTCCTTGCATGCCAATGCAATCGTGGAAGGAAAAGGCTTATCTACTAGTGTCAAAGTCCAACCACAAGACAAAGAAGCTTTGGCTGTGAGAGAGAGTGTGCAACTGTGAAGTGAAAAATGGAAGCTTTGGCTGCAAGAGGGAGTGTGCGACTGTAGAGTGAAAAATGGAAGGAAAAGAAGATTTAGATTTAGGGTTAAAAGATGGGTGACAATTTTGTAATAAAAATTTTTACGGTTATAGTTTTTAGTAAATATGTATGTGATTTAGGGTAATTTTGTAATAATATTAAATTTAACATTTTTCGTTCACTTTAATTAATTTTATCAAGTTTATAATTTATTTTTTTTATAAAATCTGGTAGATTGACTGACTAAGTTTTGAAGTTAAAATATAATCAATTTGGTGTATTTGTATTTTATGATAACGAGACTCTGGGGTTTTTTTAATATATTAGATTAATAGTTCAAAAATTAGTAGAAACTGATAATTGATAATTCAAAAATTAGTAAAATTAAAGTTATAGTTTTAATAAATCATAATGTAAAAGTTTATAGAATTTAATAATTCAAAAGATTTAGGGGGTGGGGAGAGGGGGGGGGTGGGGAGAGGGAGGGGTGGTGTAGGGCGGGGCAGGGACATATGTATCCTTGTCCCCGATTACGGAGATTTTTTTTGTCCCCATCCCCGTCCCTTTTCTCATTTTTATCGGAGAATCTCCTCCCCGTTAGAGTCGAGACCCCTAAAATCGGGTTCGAATTGTCATCCAACATTATAGTTTGCTTAATTTTCTTGTTGGTAAATTTCTTGGTTTAGAGCTAAATTTTGGTTCCGAAATGTTAGCTTTTTTGTGACTGTTCTGTTTCTTAATTTATATTGTTAAAATCCATGTCTGTTCTATATGTCATTTTGTTCAAACAATAGTAAACTTCATTTTATACATATGCCCTTGGAATCAAGGAATTCTTTTTATACCTTATACACAACATATCAATTCCTTAGCCTATTTTCCTCGTCTTTTTCTTCCCCTAGAAAATTTTTGGATTTTTTTCCCATTTCACTTCTCTTCTTTTTTTCACTTTTGGAAAATTCATGCCACCATTTTTCTTTTTCACTCTATCAATTTTCCAAAAGCACATACCACCGTGCCAATAGTGAATTTGAATCAAATTTATTTAATTCAAACTTGAACTATATTCAATCAAAAAAATTAACTCATTTTTTGAAACTAAATTAAATTTAAATTAAAAAATTTGACTCAATTTAATTTTTTAACAAAATGATGATTTAATTTAGAATAATTATGAGAATAATATTATATTATTTATTATTAAATAAAATAATATTATTTTATCAGTTAATTGTGAATTCCATCTTCAAAACTAAATTATAAACTTCAATGGAGCATTCAACTTTCAAACTTTTTGACAGCGAGCAAGACATTGAAAACGGAGCCCCATCATACTGTTTTTGTAATAAAATAAAAGAAAAAAATTAATATATAAATAAATTGTAACAGTCAAAGTAAGAAGAAGGCATTTAGCCAATAACATTCATAATATCATCAGAAAAATAAGAAAAATAATCAAAAAGATGTAATCTGTGGAAGGAAGAAGCTTACCTACTAATGTTAAAGTCCAACTACAAGACAAAGAAGCTTTGGTTGAGAGAAGGAGTGTGCGGTTGTGGAGTAAAAAATGGAAGCTTTGGCTAGGAGAGGGAGTGTGTGACTGTAGAGTGAAAAATGAAAGAAAAAGGAGATTTAGTTTAGGGTTAAAAGATGAGTGACAATTTTGTAATAAAAATTATTAAGGTTATAGTTTTTGATAAATATATTAATATATTAGATTTAGAGGGTAGAGAGGGGGAGAGGGAGGGGGCAGGGTGGGGACATATGTATCCCCGTCTCTGATTACGAAGATTTTTTTCGTCTCCATCCCCGTAATGTACCAAACTTTTTGCACGTTAAGTGATGTTAAGTATATTATGCTTTTAGTTTTATCGTAAATACTTAAGTTTAGTTTTAAGTATACATGTTTTTTCATGTCCATATTTCATCTAGGGATATGTAAGTTATTAAATGGGTATTTTAGTCATTGCACCTTAATTGAGTTTATTGATTATTGTACATTAATTAGGTATATTAACAGACCTGACAGTTAGTGTCAATAAGTCATGTTCCTGTCGTGTCAGTTCAGATTTCGTGTCAAAGACCTTCAACTCTAACTTAATCCGAATTAGAATCATATCAAAAATTTTTAACCCTAACACAACCTTTTATTATTCAAGTTAACCCAATTCGATCTAAATTAATCCAAAATTATCTATTATTTTCACTTTTTAAGTTGTTTTTATTTTTTTAATTTTTTCACTAAATTACTTTAATATACTATTAATAAAACACATAATATAATATTTTGTCTTATTGACAAATGGTTTAAAAATTTATATACTACGACTTTTAAACATGTCAATAATCTAACTAACCAAAGTAAATTTTTACTATTTAGTAATAAAATAAAATATTGAAATAAAAAAAAATATGAATAATTATAATTATGCAAAAATACACTTATATGCAATATGCAAATATTTCAAATTCTTACTATAAATATGCAACATATAATTATAAAAGCAAAAACTTTAAAAGGTGTCTATAATTTGATTAACCAAATCAAATTCTTACTAATTAATAATAAAATAAAGAAATTTAAATAAAAATAAACGATAATAAAAGTAATTATAATTATATAAATATACAACTGTATAATATAAAGATTTTAACTGTTATTGATATTATCTTTTAATATTTATATAATTTATCTTTAACAAATTCTATTAAAGTAATATTTCTCTAAAATATTTGAATCGATTCAGATTGTGTCGAGTTATTTTCATGTGAACCTTAATATTATCCGATTTAATTTTTTATCGTATTGGATTGTCTGAAATAAATTTTATATCAAAAAATTTAATTCTAACTTAATTTTTTTATGTCATGTTATATTAAATTAATAGATCGTATTAAAAATTATCAGTTGTATATATTAGTGTAATGTCAATGAAATTAGTTAATTCTGTTTGGATTAGGTTAATAGTGGGAATTAATAGTTGGAACTAGACTTATGGTTGAATTATGTTTGGAGTGGGTTAATAGTTGAATTAATATCCCTTGACTTATAAACCTGAGACTATATCTTTTGTAATTACCTAAATAACCTTATTAAGTGGAACTGAAAAGTGGAAAGAAACTCAGCCATGTGTTCTGTCTTTTTCAAATGATTTTCTGACACGAGCAAATGTCTAAACGTGAACCATAAACATAAAGCGACACTTCCGGACTTAATTTTATTTTTCCTTTATTGTCCCTGTACCAATACATTTTAGGACCTTTTCACCCCTTGATCATGGGTTTTGACTTTTGTTGAGGTAATGCACCAAAAGTTACATCTATGAAAATTGTACTAAATTCCTTAATAAATATTAAACTTTCAAATGTGTAATATTATAAAATTAACTTTTATAATTCGTGGATTATGTAATATTATAAAATTAAAATATAAAAAGGTTTTGATTTAAGCATTGTGAATTAAATTTTAATATTAAAATAAAAAATAATAGAAAGAGAAAAAAAAGGGATTACACTCTTATTACTATTAAAAAAACATTACTAATAAGATAAATTATTAATGGTTATTAATTTAATTATTCTTTTTGGGTAGAGTGACTATTTTCCACCAAACCTATGATAAATGAATTTTTATTCTTTAAATTTGAAAATTTTATTTGTTATCTTTACATTAAATTTATTAATAAAAAATATTAAATTTTATTATGAAATTAGAGAAAATACAAAAATGTTTACTTAAGCTAAATAACATATTAACAAAAAAAATTTAAATTTTTTATCCATTCTTGATTAATAATAACAAAAAAACTAATTTTTTTATAAAAATTGTAAAAATTCTATTCATCTCTCATCATGTTTATTTCACTTTTGGAAATTCATTCCAGTGTTACTCTCACTTTTGACTCACCCCATGACCAATTCAACTTCCAACACACCATTCCAACTTTGATTCAACCTTGGACACGCCATCATTATGTCGATTCAACATTTGAAGAACACATAATTCAAAACTCAAAGACCTCTAGCTCGAACCTCTCTCAATGTTGAGAATTTGTAACTCATTGCTTGCTTGTCTTGATTGGATTGAAGAGATTGACCTATTATACAATAGTAGAATGGAATATAATGTAAGATACAAGAGAAAAAGAGTCCACCTCAAACTTCTTTGTTCAAATACAAATAAACTTCAATTAACTCAACTTCTTCTTTCAAACACCATTTTCGTTATTGCTTTCCCATTTGAGGTTTCTAAAGTATCTTTGTCAAATACCATTTCATACTTATGTTGAAACATTATGTAAAAAGATGAAATGATGTGTCATAATTTATGCTGGTATGACTTCTTTATCTTAATCCTAATTATGGAAGTGCAGTTTTAGTAGTTTTTGCTCTATTAAATACTCATGTACTGATATGAAAAATGGGTGATCTTGTTAGGGTTTTCCTCTCATAGGTAACAACTTAGTTATAAGCTTTGAAGGACAACATCATATTGATGCGAATGTATAAGATCAAGGCTTTAATTACGATAATGGGTTGAGAGAAGCTAGTGAGATTATAATACATAATGTCAACTTGATTGAAGAGTTTAATCCTAACTAGAATATAGTGATGAGTAGAACAAAGAAAAAAAAAGATTTAGTGAAAGAAGAATATTATTCTAATTAATTAAAAAAAGAAGAAAAAAAAGAGGAAAAAAGAAATTTATAAAATAAAAAAAGTAAAATTATATATTTTTATACTAATTCAGTGTAAATAATAAATACCCTATTATTTTTTATATAAAATAACAAAAATATATTTTAACTATTAAAAATGGTATTTTACTTAGATAAATGGATGAAAATTTGAAGAGCATAAAGTATGTTTCATCGAAGCTCGGGTGCAAAATAGTCATTTGAGATTTTTTCATTAAAATAAGGAGATACCTACTCTACTCACTCAAAATATTCAAACTTTTGAAGTAGCCACAGTAGTCTGCTACCTCGAGAACACTGAACACAGAAACGGTCAAGTTCAAATTTCTTCTTCACCTTCTTCTTCTTCTTCTGTGCAACTCCTTGTTGCATTACAAAATCTTCATTATGAATCACTAGAGCTTCACAATATTACATATTTCAGTTTTTTAAAACACTAGTGCCAATGCTTCTTCAACTCTTTCTCACACTCTTGTTCGCTCCTTTTTCTTTCTGTTTGAACCAAGATGGCCTCGCTCTTCTCGCACTCAAGGCCGCCATTTCAACTGACCCAACTCGCTCCCTCGACTCATGGTCCGACTCAGACTCAACCCCGTGTCACTGGGCCGGCATTCACTGCATTAGAGATCAAGTCAACTCACTCTATCTCCCTAACAAAAGCTTCACTGGCTATATTCCCTCCGAACTCGGCCTCTTGAATTCACTTACTCGACTCAATCTTGCGCACAACAACTTCTCCAAACCAATACCTCCCAATCTCTTCAAAGCCACAAACCTCGTTTATCTCGATCTTTCTCATAACTCATTATCTGGTCCAATCCCTGATCAAATTAAAACTCTCGAAGACTTAACTCACTTAGATTTATCTTCAAACCGCCTGAACGGGTCCTTGCCCGAATTTCTACTCGACCTAAAAGGCCTAACCGGTACTCTAAACTTGTCTTATAATCAATTTTCAGGTCAGATTCCGGAGATGTATGGGCATTTTCCGGTGATGGTGAGTTTGGATCTAAGGTATAATAATCTCGGTGGAAAGATACCTCAAGTGGGTTCACTATTGAACCAGGGGCCCACTGCATTCGCCGGAAACCCGGGGCTTTGTGGGTTTCCGTTGCAGAGTCCATGTCCAGAGGCTGAGAATCCCGGGCCTTTTTCAAACCCTGAAGAAGAACAGAACCCACAAGACCCCGAGCATTATAGCTCCAGCAAAAAGAAAGAGAAAGAGGGGAGAACCACTGGGTCAGTGGCAGTTTCAGTAATTTCTGGTGTTTCTGTGGTGGTTGGTGCTGTTTCTGTCACGGTATGGCTGTTTCGGAGAAAACGACGAGCTCGTGAGGGCAGAGTGAAAAACGACACCACCAAGTGTGGTGATGTTGTGATTGAAGAAGAGGAGGGGGAAAATGGTAAATTTGTTGTGATAGACGAGGGGTTTAATTTAGAGTTGGAAGATTTATTGAGGGCTTCAGCTTACGTGGTGGGTAAAAGTAGAAGTGGGATTGTTTACAAGGTTGTTGCAAGGAGAGGATCCGGTGTGGTTGTGCCTAGTGTTGTTGCGGTGAGGAGGTTGAGTGAGGGTGATACCACGTGGCGGTTGAAGGAGTTTGAAGCTGAGGTGGAGGCCATTGGGAGGGTCCAGCATCCAAACATTGTGCGGTTGAAAGCTTATTATTATGCAAATGATGAGAAATTGGTGGTTTCTGATTTCGTCCGCAATGGAAGCTTGTACACTGCGTTGCATGGTAAAAAAAGCTCCCCATTTCTAAATTAGTGATTGTTATTATTAGACAAGCTTAATTTGCTTAACAAAATCCCCATTGGAGGCCCAAGACTATTATAGTTCTAGAAAACTGATTTTATATCCAGAAAATTAAAAAATAATTAAATTTTCTGCATTAGAATTTGAATGTAGCATAACATAAAATATTTTTCAACAAGGTAAATAATATTTCATATAAATTACATGTTTTAAGATGATTTTATAACTTAATTAAAAATAAATCAATGTAAACTTATTATCATGTGATTAGATAATTTTAAATTAAATAAAAGATAAAATTATAAATTAATTAGGGGGCTTCACAACTCGAATCTAGAATTTCTCTCTTAAAATTTTAATGTTTTATTAATTTTGTTATCCACTCTTAATTATCCTTGTTGAATAAGTGATAACTCAATTCTGATGCACTTGTGATGTCTTTCTCATTGTTTTCTTAGATCAATAAAATATTTGTGCATCTACTCTCCCGAGGTGCCCTTGTGAGAGTATGTGTCAGAACTTGCTTCCAAAATATTGATTTTGTGGTCCTCTTTCATCTGTGCCTGATTACCCTTATAAATACCAAGACCAAGATTTTATTGGATGGATCTCATTATAGTGACAGACAATTGCATGTTTTCAATTCAATTGATATCTCCACTATCAGCTTTGTCATCTAGCTCCATACTGCTTATAGGTTATTGCCTTGTGTGAGTACTTAGCATAACCACTTGGAAAAATCCTTTCTCCGGGGATTGATGATTTTTTTTACCAGTGGTTACAATGCTAAATGTTAGATGGTCGAAGAAAAGTTTTCTATTTCAATTTTTTACAGTGTAACTTTACCTATAAATTGTGTTGGATTGGTCACAGCGTCTATATTTATGCTTGTTATGGCACTCTGTAATGAGAAAGAAAAATAGTTTACTGTTTCCTCGCAACATTTGTGAGCCTAACGGGTTTCTACAATGTCGACTAATTGTTGTAGGGGAACCTTCCAATTCTTTGCCTTCACTTTCATGGGCTGCAAGGTTAAAATTTGCTCAGGGAACTGCCAGAGGTTTAATGTACATACATGAGCACAGCCCTCGAAAATATGTTCATGGCAACATCAAATCTACAAAAATCCTTCTTGATGATGAACTGCGGCCGCATATCTCAGGTTTCGGAATCACTCGTCTTGTCCCTGGTTCCTCTAATGTGAACAAAAACCAATCCATTGTAAGCTCCGCAATGGGTTCCAGAATTTGGACTGTTGCTACTGTTTACTTGGCACCTGAAGCTCGAATATATGGGAGCAAATTCACGCAGAAATGTGATGTCTACTCATTTGGTATAGTTCTCTTGGAATTATTAACTGGGAGACTGCCTGATGCCGGACCTGACAATGATGGTAAGGGGCTAGAGAGTTTTGTAAGGAAGGTGTTTCGAGAGGAGCGTCCCATGTCTGAGATTATAGACCCGACACTGCTAAATGAAGTTCATGCCAAGAAACAGGTACTTGCTACATTCCACATCGCTCTTAATTGCACCGAGCTGGATCCAGAGGTTCGTCCTAGGATGAGAACAGTGTCTGAGAATCTTGATCGCATTAAATCACAATGAAAATTTTCATGGAAGTTCCTTGTACAGTTTTGTTCGTTGATTCTACCTTCCAGATTTTGATGTCTAAGTTGTATCGATTTTCATGTCCTAGTTATGCAGGGTTAATGTATGTTGACTTGAAACTATTATCGGATGCAACTGCATTCTGCTCGAATTTTTTTCTAAGCCGTCCATCTGGACCTCTTGAAGTTCTTTGGCTTCGTTTGCCATACCAACTAATTCAACCTTACAACAATGCTCACATCCAAGATATAATCAAACATTTGTTGAAAGGCAATATAGATGTACAATTCGTCAATGAGTAGTGTCCATTATGGGATCTTAAGTTATAAAATTAAGAAGTAAACTTAGCCCTCTGAACACCCAGCAACTTTCAGTTTGGACTTCAAATGTCAATGGCCCCAAATACGTGCATAGAAAGGCATTATTCCTGATTCTTTTCTGGCTTCATTTTAGCTAATTTTGAGGCCTACTAACCCTATACTTAGGGCAGGAACTTCTGAAATTCATCTTGGTATTGCAAGTTTCTCACCGTAAACACCCCACCTCATACCTCTTCACCACAAATTTAAATGAAACCCTTTTTCAAAAGTAGGTGTGAGGGTATTTGATCTTGAATGTTTGTAGAAGTTTAGTTATGTGGACCGTGATTTGAAAACTGGGTTTAGGTTTTTGGACTTCACCAACGAATTATGGCTCTTATTAGAATATGTTTTATTTTGAGATATTATAAATACCCATAGTTATTAACATTTTACAATACATATGAAAAATAATACGTATCATAAAGTTTATTAAATTAATACGATATAACAGATATATTTTATAATATAATACGTATTATACGATAGATATATATTACTGTTACAGATCGATACACCTTTTTAAAAAAAATAATAAATATAAAAAAATTTTAAAATTTTAATTTCAATGGTGTTTATAATATTTTTTAAAATGATGATATGTTAATTAAAATTTTCTATTATTTTATAACTATTTTATTATTTATTTAAAAAAAAAAACAGATCTTATAACACGATATAATATGTGATATAATAAACTAGATTTTTGATACACTATATGATTTGATCACTATGTAAATAACAAAAAAATAGGGGTCTAGAAAATACTTTTACACCAAAACAACCAACGTAAATACAATTTTATCCTTCATCCCTAACATTTCAATAAAACACTCAATCCTAACCCTATCAATCTCTAACTCTCATTTTCAATTTTACTCTTACAGCCAAGTATTAAGATTAATTTTAATTTTAAATTGTTTTGATCACTGATGCTACAGTGACTATGTGTTGTTTGTGTGTTGGTTTACTATTAATTTACACAATGTAATGATATTTGTGTTTGTTAATCTAAGTTAGTAGATGGTTTACGAGATTCAGGGATGTATAAATCAGGCAAAACAATGTTAAAATAGTAAAGAAACCAGATGAAATTCCCTAGGCTCCCTAGGTTATTTACCCTAAAAAAAAAGTTCCCTAGGTTGTGTATTTTTCCTTAGGCCTATTCACTGAACATACCCACTAAAAGAATTCTATATGAATGGTTGCTTCGGTATTTATGAAAAGTATCGTTTTAATAAATTAAGGTATATGTAATCTTTAGACTTGAGGTAACTAGATTGTTTTGTGTAAGGATGAGTATGATTTAACACTAGTCTAATGTGTTCATATTAGAGGATTACTGAAAAAATGATGATTAACCATATCTTGATTTATATGAAAACTATGATGGATCAATAGAAGATTTGTCACTCTCGAATATAAGAGTTGATATCTCAATTAAGGTCTTCTGATGAATGACAATAACCAACTAAATTTATGGGCATAGTGGGATTAGGTTGAGGCTTGATTTAATATTATATAATCATTTACAGAAATCAATTTATGTAATTCGAAGAGCCTTGAGAAGATACTTAATCTATGCCTCCTGTAATACTCTTAAAATAATTAAAAAGGGCAATTTTTATCTTTTCGTTATCATTCAATTCAATGTTATATTTATTGCTTAATTATTTTTGTTGGTATTAATTGTGTATATATGCCCATATACTAAAATTGAATACCCCCGAGAGTGAACTCAAAGGAGCATTGCGTGGCTATTTATATTTATATAAATATATATTTGCATTTATGTGTACAATTTATATATATATGGGAATATTTGAATAAATTTACACTTGTTTAAGGAAGTTTTATATCTGGGAATATAAATCCCAGTAGTTAATTTCCTGTCAACTTTGTGCAACACGTTTTCTTCAAGTTTGACCGTTACTTGTAGCTGGATAATGCTTGTCATGCATAACTCCCTTGGAAGGCGTTTTGGAGATACAAAGACATAAAAAGAAGAGGCAGTTTCAGAAACCTCTTTACTGAATATTTTCTTTACTTCTTCTACCATTTTCTCCACTATATATTGTAATACTCCCAGAATCCTTTTCTTGTGCAACAAAAGAGAGAGAAGGACCTTCTATTTGTTGGCCAGGGAAGGAAGTCATCGAGGAGACCATTGTCCCGCAAAGACCGACGTAATTGCCAGATGAGAGGTAGGTCATCAATTCTGTTTCTTCTTGCGCCTAATTCTTGTGATTAAGTCTCTATATGTTGTGTATGTATATTCCAAAGGCATCAACATCATATTTGTTATAGTGTTGGTTTATTTGTGCTTTGATATATTTAAATTACATAGGTTATGACATCTATGCATGTATATTATGAGAACTAGGTGATGAAATATGCTCTAGAAATGATGATTGACAATCTGGATGTTTTGATAAGTTTGTGAACCCATGAAAAGTGTGAGTTTGGATTTCATGATGGATGTTTTGAGAAGTTTAGGACCATCGAATTTTTCTGTTCATTGGAAGTCAACAGTAGAGTGTGGCAATAATTGACTAGTGCAATCGCATATAAGAGGTGTGTGATTGTGCCTTTGGTTGGGTCATCGTCGACACCACCAAGAGTCGGGCTTATAGCCTAAGCATGCCAAACTCTCACCGGAGTGCCAGACAAGTGCCTGATACGACCGACAAGCACCTTGCCAATGTGTAATGCACAGGTTAGACACATGACCACACCAGACATGTTGTATGCACTTCAGATGAGCACCACGCTTGTCGGACGTGCAACGGGAGCGTTAGGCTATGCGAAAACTTTGGTTGGTACCTCTTTCATGTGTGAGTTGCAGTGAGATATGAAAACGCACAATGACATGCCAAAAAATAAAACATGAAGAAAAAGAAGGATATATTATTAAAATAATAAAATAAAAACAATAAAAAGCATGCATTTGGGCAGACATAATATATGTGTCCCTATGCATGTTATAGTGCACATTTTTCCTTCGAAATAAACTCTAGCATTTTAGAGCGATACTATATGTACCCACTTTGGATACACAAATATATACACACTCATATGTGTCATCATATGATTGGTTATTGTTTTATTCTTAATTCAAAATCATCCAATCACATGATGACACATATAAATATGTACACATTTGTGTATCCAAAGTGGATATACATAGTTTTATTGAGCATTTTATAATGGCAAGCATGCCACGTGCGGGTCATATCTGGAAACGAAAATTTCGCAATAATTACAATTGTGGGGATGTATTTAGTGTTATGAGAGTTTGTTAAGGATAAAGTTTGAAAATGTAGGCATAATTACGAGTCATATTGGGGGCTAGTTGATAAGACATCCTAGTTCTGAGAATGCTCAAACTGATTGATAAGATGTTTCAATTCTGCATAAAGGGAAAGTGGAATTAATTCGATATGTGATAATGAGGTGAGCGGCACTTAAGACAAGTATTTGAATTTAAGGAATATGGGCATAAGAGGTATCTAAAATGGATACCTTCTAATACGATGACGTAAGAGACACCTGAGATGGGTGTCCAACCGAATGTGTTAGGGACTTGTGTGATGGTGAGACTCCATTGAGAATATTCATAAGAAATATCATAATTATTGTAATTGTTTACTGAGTTTTATAACTCGCATATTTATTTTTGAGGTGTTGTAGGTAGGAAAGACAATAGGGCAGATAAGGAGGAGAGTGGGTCAACATGTTGAGCTATACTTTCGACTATAATTATTTTTATTTTGTTTAATTTATTTTATGAAATTTATGCATTTCAGAATTATCAATATTACTTGTAACTGTTGAATTTATTTCTAGACATTTTGGCATGCTAATTAATTTCAAATAAATACTCCGTGATGATTTTTCATAAGTATCAAATCACATTTTGTTATTATCATTTCTACACACACACACACATAAATAAATAAATAAATAAATATATATATATATATATATATATATATATATATATATATATATATATATATATATATCCACAAGTAACATGTTACCATGAGATAATTACCATTAGGGGTACATTCTCAAAGTGAGGTGTTAGAACTTAGCCTCAAAGAAATATCGTATAATGAAACGATTAAATTGTACGACTAACCGTATCGTTTATATGTTAAAAAGTCATATATTGACCTTTCACTAATCGAGTGGCCATGATATCTTGTTATTGTCAATCTTGGTCTGATTCAAACAGATGTCAGGTTGAAAACCCGATACAAATTCGATTACTATTGATTTAGTAAAAAGGCTATAGGTTACATGCAAAAGGAGTTAATAAATTTTAGAGGCATGGGATTATCCAAACTGGATCTAATTCAGATTCCATATAGAGGATTTAAAGTCTTGAAAATGTCAATAGACCCGAAAGTATATTATATTATATTTAAGGATTTTGGTGTAATAATTTTAAGCAACTAGGGGTGTTTGTGAGAGATGATGGGATTGAATTTATCTAGTTGGGAAAATCTAAAACCAAATCAATTAATTTGAAATTTAAATTGAGTAGAATAAGATTTTTCTGTACCCTTATCCTCCCATGATTTTATATTGATTGCCAAATTCTACTAATTAATTAACAAAATTAACAATTATACTAAATAGTTCGCAACTCAATTAAATGTTAACAATGGTGTAGATCACTAAGGCATATGTACTAGCCTAGTATGCAATTCATGTTATAGATTCCACAAAATTGAGTGGATAATTATTGGATATGTAACAATAAAAATTCCTAAAATTTTTTTAAACCTATCTCTAGGTTGTAATGAGTTTATTTCATTTAACTTCCTATATCTCTTTGAAAGTTAAATCAAAATAAAATGTATTACAATTTATGAATTACCTAGCTTTTGATGAGACTTGTGGGTCACGTTATCAATAGAAGTCATACAAAGAAATCAAATTTTATCTTTGGTCGTTTTTACCTCATGGTTATGAGAAAATTGATGCTAAATCTATTCTTTCTCCATCTTGGATTATATATGGAGGCATATGGATTGTTCGAGTGCTTGTTAGAATTAGCCAAGAAGTTAACATTCTCATAAACAATTTATTGAGCAAAGGAATGACCTTGTTGACATTTTGTACAATGTTAGGTGCCTCGTCCTCATAGATCACATAAGGATTGAATTTGCATGGTTGACACATTCATTAAATTAATCCTCCAATAAAATGCTTGAATATATGTCGACAGAGATGTTAACAAATCTGCATCTTGTATAGCTACTGTTATCTTTATAGGTACACTCTCATATTACCATTGATAACTATTAGAGGTTATCTCTTCTAATAGTTCATATGTTGCCTTTGATGTTTTATTTATAAGGGCACACTCTGTAATTGCAACTAACATTGACCAATTAACAAGAAATTAACCATTATAGAAAGTTTGTACCTATAACCAAAGTGTTAGATCATGATATGGGTATTTTCTAACCAATTCCTTAAATCTTTCCCATGATTCATATGGTGATCCCGTGTCCATCTACATTAAATTTGTGACATCATTATGAAGTTTTTCAATCTTAAATGGTGGGAAAATTTTGTTACAAAACCTTTAAACCATCATATCTCATTTAGTAATTGATTAATACACTAATTCTCTCGTTACAATTCTACCATTCTAAAGACATTTATCTAATTTACTTAAGGTGAAAATACGTTTGATGAAGAAATGCCAACTTTTATTAATGTGAATATGATGCAAATTACAAATACAAAGACACAATGATTGGCTTTAGGGCAACTACTTTAACAATTATTGTCCAAATGTGTGACATGATTTACACATTAATAGTTATCCTTGTTGTGATATGATTAGAGGCTAAATGTCTTGCGTTAACATCAATATCACATGAGTTCAAGTCTACATGTAGAACATCAATAGCATGATGGGGCACAATGAGTCCATTGTGTAAGTTTTCTTTTACATTCTAGACATGGGATAGACCCCTCATGTTGTGGGTTGTATATTGTTATCTCTTGAGGAGTCATGGAATATCCATATAAAAAGTACAAGACCTCACGTTGGTTATTGGCGGAGGATTGATAACCAATATGTGCTATTAAGATTGTATTGTCAAATTGTTGGATGAGTGTTTGGATTACACATGTCAAACCAACTATTTATGTTGACACCTTTTGGGATGTAGGCAGTTGCCCTCTAATCATTGGATTAGATTGTTCTTCACTAGTAGGGTTGAGTTTCTTTTTAGGTGGAGGGTTATGATTGGGACTGTCTCCACTAGTGAGATTGGTGGCAATCATTGATCTAGTTCTTTTTCCATGGGATGCCATTGAAAAAAGTTTATTATAGTAAGAGAGACAATGTTGTTGTCAAATATGAAAAAAGCTTTTGAAGGTTCTCCCCTTAATGCCAAATTATTGGTGATAGATTAGTAGCAACAAAAAGTGCATTGAAATGTTATAGAATTCAATGCAAGAAGATGAATAGTCATAAGAAGATCAAGAGACAATTGAGATTTTTAAAATAGATAGGATGGTTAGGCCATGAAACCAAGATGCTAGAATTGCCTCCTTGGCATTTCCATTGCCTTCAATTTATCCTAGTAGAGACTAGAGCTACATGGATAACTAATTTAAGTAAAATGTAGAGTTATTTAACTTAATGAGCACCATTGAGACTCAGATATGATATGAGAGTGATTGCACTTTGACTAGGATTACTAAAGTTCAAGAGGGTGATTTTCAAACAATAGGAAATTGTTTTTTAATGATGGAAAGATTATGAAAGCCGTGGTAGATTGTAACCCTTGTTTTCTTATTACAACTTTTAGGTAAAATAATACGTTCTCTGTATTTAATCTTGATCTATAAGCTAGGATGGTATTAGCCTGTTAATCATTAATTGTCTACATAGATATATTATTCATAAGTTTAACTAAAGAGAAATTTTAACTATATAATAAGTACAAATGTTAATGTATTATCATTTAATTAAATAATTTTGAATTATAAATAAAATAATACTTAATTACATAACATGTTAACAATTATTTTTCATAGCATGTAATCAATCGTTTCATAGAGGGATAAATAAATTATTATGAAAAAGAGAGAGAGAGAGAGAGAGAGAATTCCTGCAGCAAATCTAATAGCCAAGCAAGGGTAGAAATAGAAATAAGGTGGGAGATCTTAAAAGAGAACAAAAGAGTGAAAAGAGGGTTACTGATTGAGTTCGGCGATATGTCAAAACAAGTAAAAGAGGGTTTACTTGAATCACAAGGGCTTTACCCTTTCTGGAAATCTAAAGCCCAAACTTAAATAAATTGGGAATTTTTACAATTTTTATATAAATAATAAATAAAAGACAAACACATTGTAGTAAACGCAGAGTCACGTGTCCATGTTTCGCTCCACACAAACATTTACTTTTTTCGGAAAAGGAGGCCTTCAACGTGAAAACACCGTCCTCTCGTATCTCTCATTCCCTCTTTCTCCTTTTTTTTTTTTTTTTCACTTTTTTCCACTGTTCTAAAAATCAGGGTGGACATGATTCAATTAGTTAAAAGTCAGTTTTCAGTTGGGTTTGATTAATATTAATAAATAATTTATTTATTAATTTGATTAAATTTCGTTAAAATAGATAAATTAGATAAATAGATTAAAAGTGATAAAATTATATTTGACTAAATTTTAAATTTTTTTTTAAAAATTTAATTATTTTTAAATTAAAATAGATGAATTTTTAAAGGTTCGTTAAGAAAATATAAATTTAAAAATAAAATTCAAAAATATCTCATATTTCTTGAAATGTTTTTTTATAGATAATGATTTATATAATTATGTTTTTTTTATATCATAAGATGAAAATATTTTTTTAATCTAATTGTTTCATTAAAATAATGTAAATAATTATTACTCTTTAAAAAATTATATTTTAATCATGATAGATTTAAGTATCTTATTTGATTTTTTTAATAAAATTTTAAACAAAATCAATTAATTAATTTGATATTATTTAAAAATTTATTATAATTTTATAATAAATTAAACTGATTAATTTTTTTGTTAAATCAATCAAATTATAAATTAACAAGACAATTAACTCTTTCATCGATCTTATTTTAAGAACGTTATTTTTCCCTTTTTATCACTACTTCCACAAGAAGGGATCATCATGAGAAACTTTAGATGTATATATTATTTTCAATCTTTAATAAGATTATTTTTATTGCATAATAAAGTTATTTGTGTTTCCCTCTATCCGAAGTTATCATTCATTTTGTTATTAGATTTTTCTCAAATAATATTTGTTATTTATCCTTTAAAGGATAAAACGTGAACTTTAAAACGAAATTAAGGGAGAAAAAAATATTAATTAAAAATAATAAATTTAAAAAATTTATATGTGGATAAGCTAAGTGCGACTATAATCTCATCTTTTCAATTTATCTTTGAAATTTTTTATATAATTTTCATGATTAAATTTAAAATTTTGTAAAGTAATTTGGGTAAAAAAAAGGGTGGCAAAATAGGTGAAAAAGGAAAGGTAAAAGGGGGTTGAGAGGAGTTTAAAAAATGGAAAGGCGGCGGTTTGATGTAATGGAAAGAGAAGATGAATGAAAGGGAAAGGAGCATGAGGAGAGGGGAATCAGATGCGGCATGAATCAGATGCTCACGGGCATTGATACCGTGACGGCCATCAAAGCTTTTACTATTTTAACAAATCATATCATATCTTTGCCTAAAACTTACTTTTAAGACCCATATCTCGTGCGGTTACGCGTTATCTGTTACATCAACTCACACAATTCCCAAAGCCGAATGCCGTCAATCACTCTCCCCCTTATCTTATTTTGGTATAAAACAACACTTCTTGGATGAGAAACTGCGTTACGACTCAATAGGGGTAGATTCGAAGGGAATTTGTTAAAGTTTGAGTTTAATTTAAATAAATCTGAAACAAATTAGTTCTAATTAAGCTCGATGTAGTTTGAGTTATTTATCAATTTTTCAATTAAAAATTTTGATATGAAACGATATCGTTTTGATCAATATGTATTAAAACAACGTCATTTTAATAACGAATAATAAGTCGAATCAAATTCAAATTAAGTTTGAGCTTAGTTTTCATGAGTTTGAATTCGAACTCGAGCTCAGCTATATATAAA
The DNA here is from genome assembly GCF_011075055.1 of Mangifera indica. Taxonomy (NCBI): domain Eukaryota; kingdom Viridiplantae; phylum Streptophyta; class Magnoliopsida; order Sapindales; family Anacardiaceae; genus Mangifera; species Mangifera indica. Next base: position 4,285,719 of record NC_058145.1, on the reverse strand, counting down.
TTAAGCTGAGCTCGAGCTTGGCTCGACTCAGCTCAATTCAAATCTAACCCTATGTCACAACGTATAATTTGGAATGTATGTGAAAGTATTATAAGCTAAAGGGCTAAAAATGACTTTTTATACCACATCTACGATTTCTGTTAAACTTCGGTGAAAGTTAGGCATATATATGTTAAAGTTTGAATAGAAGTAATATGATTTTTCAATAATTTTTCTTTGTAGCACTGAGGGGCAGTTTGTGTATTATTAATGAAGATTATTTTGATATTTTATCTTTTATTATTTATATTATTTTATTTTATTTATCAATAAAAAATAATAATAATATTTTATTATTAATAGTAATATAATAGATAATATAAATAGTAATCTGATTATCAACTTAAACTTAGCTATTAGAAAATTATTAAAGTAATTTTAATTTTATTATAATTATATATTTATTTATTATTTTTTCAGACAAAAATAATTACATTTTCAATTAATATAACTAGTAAAATAAAAAATATTTTAGAATAATTATACCCAAAAGGATTTAAGTGAAATAATTTATTTATATTTTTTTATTACTTTTAACTAAATAAAATAATTATTTATACCTATTAAATCTTATCAGACATAATACTCATTTATACCTAATAATCTTTTAAATAATCTATCTTCAATATAATTTTTTAATTTTTATAATAAAATATTACCTAAATAAAATAAAATTACCAAATATTCAAAGTTTGGTGAGAGGATGCATGTACAAATTTTAAAGGCTAATGAGCCAAAATATTGTTACCAAATAAAATCACAATACAACCCCTCATATAATATATGTTTATCAATTGAACAATAGTATGTTTATACACTTTGACTACGTAAACTAAGAATATAAAAAATGTGTAATCATATGATTGAATATTTTTTTATTTTTAATTTAAAATGCCTACTTATATGAGAATATATAATTTGTATATCTATTTTATATACTTAATGTGTATATATAGTTTTATTGTTTATTATTAATTACCGTTCATATTTAGAATTTGGTATTGGGGTGCATTTATGAATTATTAAAGATGAAAAGGCTAGAAAAATTGGATTAGCGAATTATTAAAGACGACACGGCTCTAATGATAATTTTATTAAATCGATGAGAAATAACTAAGGATTTTGGCCATACCAAGAACATAAAGAACCAAAAGAATTTTACGAAAAAAAGATAAATTGAATCTAACTTGACACGACGCTGATACTAATTGACGTGAACCTTAGCAATACTACGTGAAAACCCAACGTTTGAAGCAGAAGATAACCTCGGATTGATTTAAGATTCTAAAATTTGGATAGACTTTAACACGATTGATGTGAAAACAACCAAACCTTGATATAATTAGGTGATTGAATGCCACAAGAACGAATTCTTGATAAGTAATTTGAAGATTGAATCAAGAATTATAAAACATTGAATCAAGACAACAAGCACATAAATTTTGGTGTAAAGACGTCATCCCTTCATTATGAGAAAAAAAATGTTTATATAGTAAGCAATCCTAACCCTAAAAGGATCAACCTAACCAATGACCCAACGAACTTCCATATTTCCTAAGCCCATTACCTATTTAATTATCCAAAAACTCTAGTTAAAATTAACATAATAATTAGGCTTGTAACAAATATTAACTTAGCTTATTAAACACACATAACTCAATTAATAAGGTTTAGGCTTTAGTAACAATTCTAGCTCAGTACAAATTATCATAAAATAACATAACATTAAGTCTATTTAAACAGTCTTGGACGCCACCCTTTGAAACTTCTTTGGACTGAAATTAGAAGAACTCTTGGACTTGGGCTTGAATTAGATTAACCTCTTTTTGAGATCCTTCAAGTATCCAATCCCTTTTAAGCAAACTTGTCTTGGTCTCCAAGCCTTCAATAAACCTATTACATCTTCTTAGCTCTTGACTTTGTGATTGGTCCAATCGGAATGTGCAAAGGATCTTTATTGGACTTGTTTGACTCCTCAGGTCTATTCCAAGCTCCCAAATGTGGTAGTTGCTCCTCTTTGCCGCTATCAAAGGGTAATTTGATTATTACCTTCACTTTAGATACTAAAAAATTATCAAGATAATTTTGATTTTATTATAACTATATTTTGATTTATTAATTTTTAGGATAAAAATAATATCATTTTTAATTAATATAACAAATAACATAAAAAATATTTTACAATAATTATACTTAAGAGAATTAACTAAAATAATATACTTATATTTTTTTATTACCTTTAACTAAATATAATAATTATTTATACCTATCTAATTTTATCAAATTTTATTAAATATAATAAATATAATAATAATAATAATAATAATAATAATAATAATAATAATTTATATATAATAATCTTTCAAATAATCTATTTTTAAAATAATTATTTAATTTTGGTAATAAAACAATCTCTTAACCATATGCCTTTGAAGTTAAAAACAGAAAGAGGGAGAGGCGGATTTTGGTGTAAAAAGGAAAACAAGCAGAGAGTTTACGTTGATGGTTAAGTTTACCTGAGCATTGGTTTGCTAGAAATAGATTTGTCCAAAACAAGAAAGAGAGAAGAAGATAAATATCACCTCCCTTCACCTTCCTTCTCTGTAAGTATCACTTCAACACCTCTGTCAATAACATTTCTTTTCTTTTTAACTTTCTCTCAAGATCTTCCTTGCTTTCGGTGCTTTCTTTTCCAATACTCACGTTCTTTTCATCTCTTTCTTACCTAATCTCTATTACCCATCTCTTATTTTCTCTTTTTTATTTTACATTGTTAGCTTCTACTTGTATCATATATATCCTTTCAAGTATTTTCTCTACCTCTTTTCTTCAGTTGCTTCCTCTTCAAGATCTTATCTTACTCTGCTTACAATTCAAGCTGAAGTTTTCTCTCCGGAAAGTGATGCATCAAATTTTCTAGAATTATTAAGCTACCTGGAATGCTTCTTCACCATCGAATCTTTTAACTCAACCAAACATTTCTCTTTTCTCAGTAAGCTGTAAGAGGCAAAACACTGACTTTTTGTCATGGATTCAAGTAGTAGTCATAATTTTCAGAACCAATCTGATTCTGGGTTGTTGAGGTTTCACTCTGCTCCAGGCTCTCTTCTTGCTAATTTCACTGATACCGTTAATAAGAGTAATTTTGAAGCAGACAGATTAATGTCAAGATTCATGAACTCTGGAGGGGATACTGGTAATAACTCTAACTTTCAAGAATTTGAAGATAAATCGTCGGTTCATTATGGGATTATTAATTCTCAACAAAAGTGTTGTGGGTTGCCTCCTTATTGTCCAAGGCAGAGTTCTCCTATGGACACCTCATTTGAGCTCTTAATGGATCAGAACACTCAAGTAAAAAATGTTAACTCCAATCTCGTTCGGCAGAGTAGCTCCCCTGCTGGACTTTTTGCCAAATTGTCTGCTCAAAATGGTATTGTTGTCATTTCTCAGCTCACCTCTCTCCAACATTGTTTTTTCGATGCAGCAGTTATATGTTTGAAGTTACTATACTTAGTTGTTGATCTTTTTAGATTTATCAGTCCATTAGTTGGCTGTTTAATTTTTTTTTTGGTCGAAATTTTTGTTATTCAAAGAGTTGCTCCTATTTTAGAGCATTGGTATAAATTCTTTTCTCCTGAGAGATTAAGAATTTGGAAGTGAAATTCTGTTTTTTTATCTTGGAGATAACATAGAATTCTACTAGAAACGATGAACGTTTTTCTTAAGTAGATTTGGGTTTAGTTCTGTTCATAAAAAGAGAAATAGAGGGATGAGGTTTAGATGTAGTGTTTTCTTTGAGAAAAAATTAAGGTATCGTGTTGTATTTGATTGATCTAGTGCTGCTGCTTTAAAACAATTATACTTGGGAGATTTCCTCTAAGAAATTGGGATGTGACTAGAACAACTTAGGCATGATTAGGAGATTAGATGAAGTACTGAAAATTTCTCAGTGAATTGCAGGCCACTCAACTGCAAGGGAAGTAGGAAACTACGGTGGGTTGAATGGATCAAATGGAGAAGTCAATCCATCTACAAATAGACTGAAAAGTCAGCTTAGCTTATCATCAAGAATACCTTCTCGGTTGGGCATCCTCTCCAAGATCTCCGAAATTGAGAGTGATAACATTGCAGGTAGTCCTACTGATGGAAAGGTTGGAAATGGTAATGGTGATGCTCGATTTTATTGTGCTGGATTCCCGTATGGTTCTTGGAACGAGTCATCCCATTTTGTGGATAATTTTACTGGCATGAAAAGAGACCAGGAAAATGACAGGAAGTTATTTTCTAGTACTCAGGTATCAATTTGTATATCAAGCTTAATTTGTATCTGTATCTTATCGCATGCTCAATTTTAATCAGTAAGGTTTTTTATCTTTAGAGTGGAGAACTGGGAAATTGCGTTCACATATTATCCCATCAGTTGAGTTTGCCTAAGACTTCGGCAGAGATAGCTGCCATGGAGAAGTTCTTCCAGTTTCAGGATTCTGTCCCCTGCAAGATTAGAGCAAAACGTGGTTGTGCCACTCACCCTCGAAGCATTGCCGAAAGGGTAAAATATTTTGAAATCATAAACCCTTTAATATTCTAAGCTTGAGAGTATAATAGGATTGACCATGAGTTATTTAAGATCTGAAGGTGGCATTTTCAGGTTAGAAGAACCCGGATCAGTGAACGAATGAGGAAACTACAAGAGCTTGTTCCAAATATGGACAAGGTATAATTTCTCCATACTTAAAGCCACAAAATGTTTGTATTTGCAAACTGAAAATACATCGTTTTGTTCTTTCTTTGCAGCAAACAAACACCGCGGATATGTTAGATTTGGCTGTTGAGTATATTAAAGACCTCCAAAAGCAATTTAAGGTAATGGAGAAGCAACTGAACTTAAAATTTTAACTGTCTTGCCAGACAATTCATCTTACACTTGCACAATGCTCTTCTTTGTAGACTCTTAGTGACAATCGGGCCAACTGCAAGTGTTCAAATATTCAGAAGCCAGTTCCGAATCAAATTGTTGGACTCGCTTCTGCACAGAAGATGAGGAAAATGATGAATAGGGGTTAGCATTTTCATTTTCTCTTTAATGAATTAAGCAAGTGTAACGAAGCTCGAGTTTATGTTGCTTCATTAGCTATGACCTAGAAAGGCAGATAGAATTTACACCACAAGATTCAAAGCCTGTAAGCTAGAGAAGTATGGTTACCATATATTATGAAATAAAGTGATAATTGTACAGGACATGTTAATGCATTTCTTTTTACATGCAAGCCTACAATTTATTTCACTGGTTCTTTGTCCTTGAAGAGAGACTGAAACAAAGTGTTTATGTTTCCATTTTTGCTATGTTTACTATTTGTACTATAATTGCCATATCTTTGTAGCAAATCCACTTTCTGAGCAAATTTAATATCTAGATTCTCGAGGGGCGGGAAAATATATGGAGTTAGATGAAAGGTATGAATTAAGCTGAAGGTCATCATTAATGACCTGAACTACTTAAAAGAGCAATGTGCCTGAGGTTTCTCTCACTGTTTAATGAATCCTGTCAATTTTTTTTCTGATTCAAAGGACAGCATTGAGAGCAGTCACCCAAAATTTCTTGTTTCTGCATTTTTCTAGGAAGGGAAGAGGTTTTTTCTGTCCTTTTGTCTGTGTTTATATGGAACCAATGCAGCAACCACAAGCCTGGGCTGTAATTGCAAAGATAAACACAAATCAGGTAGCATTGAAGGCTTTTGTGTGCCTTAGCTTTGAATTGGACTAAAATATTATCTAGTAATTTATTTCTTGTGAAATACAATAGGCTTTGTTTTTCGATGTTTGAAAGTTAGGTATCAGCCAACAGCTCTCTGTCTGCAAGCTCATTTCTTGTCCAATGACCCTCCAGGAGTTCATTATTTGATCGAGGGAAAAGTTCTCCCATTTTATTTTTTTGTTTTTTCGCTGCTAACTCACAACTACATGAAAGAATTGGAGCATAACATTTTTACTTCAAATCTAGGATGCATGATAGTTGAATTAAAGAGCATCTAGCCATTCCATAGCAAGTGACTAATTATGTAAAGAGCGACTAAATATGCCATCTACATATAAGTTGACCCAAAGTTTAATAAAAATTCTTTTGTACAAAAATATAAGAAAACGTGCATCTTAACAGATTCAATTATTACTACAATCTCCATCATAAGTCTCTTCCATCTACTATTTTTCATAGAATAACACAATCAACATATTGCCTTAAAACATTTGGATTTGTTGTACTATTATAATCAAGTGTATTAGCTATGTAATTATATAATCAATCTTTTTTCTTATTCTATAAATTCGCGATTAAGATTGTACAGAGACAAAAGAAAACCATTTCATCACATAATGTTATTCTTTCGAAACTTCTCAAAATCACTAATAACATAATAGTAAATGTTTGCTTTTGAATACTAAATTAAAACAATTTAAAAATTTTATTATTCTTTATTACTTGCATAAGATTAATTTTAAGAAGAATTTTTATCTTGACAATTATCAAGAATATTATATATTAAAAATGAGGCTAATATTTTTCAGTATCTAATTGGCCTTATTAGATATCCACTTTTGGTTAGTGCCTAAGTGGGAAAAATTATTGCTATGTTTATTTAATAAAAAAACATTATATTTACATCAGCGCATTATTATTATTATTTATCATAAATGTGAATAGCTAAGCATTTCTTTCTTTAACTTGCTTTTGCAGTGGGGTCGGTGCTGGGAAATTATGAGACAAAAACAGTGTACAGTGGAATTAAAAATTTCAACAACAACAAAATTATAATTAATTAATTATTAATTAATAATTATAATATAAAAATTATAAATATTTATAAAAAATAAAAATTTTAGACTTAAAAAAATGAGTTTGAATTTTTTGAATCAATTTCAAATATATGAAATAATTGAAATTTTAATTCGGTTAGAACATGTTACTTAACTTTTATTTATAGTGAGTGAAGGAAGTAAAAAAAATTATTCTTTTGGATATGTGACTTTTTGCAAAGTGTAAAAGTACAAGTGTAAAAGTCTCACATATAAAAGAATACAATCATTCATTCTCTTTATGCATTATAAATATAGGTTAAACAAAGTAAAAGGTTCAATTAAACTCATGTTTTAGATCTCACATTAGTGAGATTGATCATAACAACTCAATTCATTTATTATAAATAAGTTTTTCTTTTTTTAATCACAAATTAATTTCCTAACATGTTTTCTAATTAAAGAAAATATAACTAAAAAATTATTTAATAATTTTTTTTTTTATTAAATTTAATGGGTCGGCTTGAAAGGGGCTTGTGGGTTGGCTTGTTTAAGACTAAATGTGGCCCGACCCATTGTATATAGTCTCGGGGCTTGGACCTTAAAGTTTTCATGGGCTACCCTATTATGAAGTCTTGTTATTGTACAAGCCTAAGGCCCAGCTCGACCAATAAGGTGTATCAGAACCAAATCTATGTGGGAAACTCTTTCAGCTTTTTGGGTGTTGAGATGCACAATCTATGTTTTCAATCTAAGCTTAGAACTACACCTTGATATCTATAAAAAACATGAATAATGAGAGGCTTAAACGAACATAGGAAATCTGCTAGGAAGTTTGTGAAAGGGAAGTGTTTGAGATGCACGAACATGTTTAATGTGTGTAGGGTGAAAGTTATGAAATTATAAAATCGCCTCTCTTTATATAGACAATATGCACAACTGTTTATGGGGATGCACAGTTATGCACTTGACGTTTCTTTTATCCATAAAATTTATGATTATCCAAATTTTGGGGAGTTAAGATCCGTGGATAATCCTTATCCAAGGATAATGCATGCCCTTCATAATGCATGCATGGTTGTGCGTATACCAAATTATCCATATACGATTTTATCCTTATCCAATGATAAAGTCCAACCTTCGCAAATTCTACCATATTCAAACACTTTATAATTATTACACTTTGGTCCCTAAATGTAACATCTTGCACTTTGAGTCTAAAGATTTCTTGAGACTACTAGAATATCAGACCAGATTCATCTCAAATAACCATATCCCTATAAAGTTCAATGAACTCTTTTTGTGTGTAACCCATATTCTTTTCATTAGGTTGGTAGTGAACAAACTCATGTTGAGTATTCACTTACCAAGATTGGTCTTTAACAAGATATTATGACCACCTGACTAACGAAATGTTAGCATTTGAATTCTAACATGTAAGCAATGCGATTACTCTTGTAATTTGAACATTTTATCATATGACATCTTTTCAAGGTTGAGATACAGATTTAGTGTTTACCTCAAAGTGTCCTCAATGTACATGAACCGATGTATGTATCGAGAACCAAATAATATTGGATTGAACATCAACTCAATACTATGACACAGATTTATATGGTCATTGATGTCTGTCAATAAGCCTATCAAAGAACTCTTGTATCTGAAAGTGAAAAATCCTTTATTAATCCACCATAGTTTTCGTAAATCTCTTACACAACTAACTAAAACATGGAAACTCGAATGGTGCCTTACACAAACGTAATGTGGACACACATTACCTATGTAAGAAGCAAGACTCATTTCGTGTGATATCTTAACCAGTTTCATGAATAACAATATGGTATACAAGTACTGGTAATGCTCAACTACAAATGTTATAAATATAGTTTTCATAGAAAAGTTAGGAGGAACTATAGTTCCCAAATGAAGACAATTGATCATTAAATTAGATATAATGTCAAATATGATTATGGAACTGAAGTAAGCCAGACACAACATGACAAATGAACAACATGTTCATGCAATAAAACAATCTTTTCCCAAAAGTGAGAGTGTAGGAAGGTGCATATGACTTACAATAATAATACAAAGACTTTTGTTGATAATTCTCGCAATATTAAATTAGTAGACAAGCACTCTTGAGACAACTAGACTATGTACTCATACATATGTTGTAGAGTTGAGTTCCAAAAGTTGTTTTTGGTTTTAAAAGTAAGTGGCCTAAGTCCAAGTAAGGGAAGAAGGTCGTACGAGGCTTAAAGAACAAAACAAGGAAATAAAAAGATAGAGTGATAAACATACCAGAAAAAGAGACAGAAACAAGATGTCTATTTTTTTGTAATTGAAGTAATGAGAGTTATTTTGCCCTTGAATGCACGAAGTTGAAAATGATATTGTGCCATTCTGTATAAAGTAATAAAACTTTAGTTTCTAGTACTGTGCTATTAACTGAGTATTAACCTATATAGATTATAAACTTAGAAGCCACCAACCAAGTAGAACATGACATAGGAGTTCTAGTGGATATCTTTCCTATTCTAAGGAAGGTGAATTAGATTTATATAAGTAACAACATAATGGTTGAAGTAAGAGGGATAGACATGAGGAAATAAGTTTTGCAAGGTGGTCAAATCCTACACCTACATGAAATCTAATATGCTCTAAATATTTAATGAATTTTAGTCAAAGTACTTGTTCTTCTTAACTAAGATATAATTTGAATTTTTCTAGGTGCTTTGTCAAAATATAATAGAAGTGATTTCTATGGATTTGGTTTGTTGTTGATTGATCATATGGTGTTAGTCAACCTTCATCATGATAATGTTAATTTTTCATATTTGCTTCTTCTAAAAGTATGGATGTGAATGCAAATATATGATATGTTGAATTATGACACATTAGCCAAGATAGAATGAATTGATTGGCATGTAAAGTTTTATTAGGAACTCTCATAAAACTGGAATTGTCTAAAAAAAACATTGTCTAGTTGGAAAAACTACTAGAAAACTATTTGACAAAACTGTAAGAGCTTAACTTTCTTTGTAATTTATATACTTACGTATATGTGTTCCTATGAATGTAGAGTTTAAGAAGGTGTCTCATATTTCATTACTTTTGTTTCTGACTATATTGTTGATGACTATACTAAATTCGGCCTTGTCTACTTGATCTCCTATAAGTCAGAAGTAATAAAATGTTTTAGATAATGTAACTGAGGTTGAAAATCAATCAGATGAAAGGATACAAGTATAAAGAACTAACTAAAGTCTTGAGTATTTTTCAAAAGAGATCAAGAAACTATGTAATGAAAAAGAGATAGTATGACAACTAATAATCCAAGAATTTCATAACAAAACAATGTAGCTGAGAAAAAAAATTGTACTCTATTGGAATGATTAGGTTAATAATAGCACAGACAAATCTTTGATATTACTTTGTGATGATGTAACATTAAATGTTGCCTATATACTTTTATCCTACCAAATCCGTTACTTTCACTCCTTATAAGTTATTAACACGTAAAAAAACCTAAGTTAATTAATTGTGACCTTAGTGGTTAGTGTTGTTTATCCATCACTTTTCCCATGAGTTTGAAAAATTAGGATTAAGATGATAGAAATGTATCTTTACAAGATATGCTAAAAATTCCAAAAGGTATATGTTCATTAGAGAGGATTCCGTTGAAAGATTAATTGAAATTGCATCAACAGATGCTACATTCATAGAGAATATTTTTTCTAATAGGGGTGATAATGATAAAAGTTTCATCTACATATAATGAAAGAAGAATGAAGATATATACATCTCAACGAACATTAATTGAGTTCTAAGAGATGATACCTATACTTTATAGCACCTATAGGTAAGCCTAAGGGCATTTCAATCTTTTTCTAGTTTTAAATTTAGTGATTAATGATTTTCAAGGATACACATATAGAGAAATACACAAATGTGTATGATCAACAGAAAGTCAATTAATGGATCAGATTATGATTATGACGAATAGTGCAACTAGACACATGGTCATTTATGGTCTATACATGACCGTGTATCATATCTTGGAGATAAAATAAAATCATGATTATCCTAACTCTTGTTCATTATCTTTCATAATTGCAGAAAACAAAGAGTGTGAGAGGTAGAAGAGGTATTTTTATCACCTATGGAGCCACCAACGATCACCAGAATTACTGTAACAGTGTAAGAGAGACTTTGTCGTTGAAACCAAAAAAGTGGAATGGCTTCGCTAGTTTGATCATGAACTTTACGAAGTTTTTTTCTATTACATATGCAATTTAGGGTGATTTAGACATGACTGTGATGATCTAATTGATGAAATGGATTTCATGTATGAATAAGACAAATTATTTGCATGCGTAGTTTCTTGATTTCGTGAAAGTTATATGTTTTGGCTTGAATGTTCATTGTCCATATATTTGATGCCATGTGATTTTGTATATATGTATTATGGTTAAAAAGTAAATGAAATTATTATGTCTAGGGTGCTTAGAGACTATTTTTTATACTCTGGTTATGCAAGTATAGTTAAAATTATGATTAAAGAACTATAGAAACCCTAAGATGCGATTTATAGATTACTACACACGGCCATGTGTGGTCTCATACATCCCTATGTATCATATCAGAAATTTTGAAAGTCTGAAGATTTTGCACTTATTATGAGAGAAGAATGCATGGTCGTATGGTATGTGACACATGCTCACATATGACTTTCCAAAAATATATGATGTGCGCTAGAAAACATGTGGATCTAAGTGCTCAGAGTTTGTCTAAGTCAACTCCTCATGTGCATTTGCTCTATACACGATCGTGTGTTGAATGTCACACGCTCGTGTATATAGTTTAACAAGTACACAAGTGTGGGTTGAGAAGCATATGACTGTATACCCCTAGACAAAAACAAAAGACAATTATACCATTAGGCTATATGCATAAGAGGGGAGAGTTATGTGAGAAGAATAATAAGTTAATAGAGGATAAATAATTCAAGAAAGACATAGATAAGATGCCTAACTATATGAACGATGACACAAACTCATATTCGAGTCAAATTAGAGTTGAAAGTCAACAACTATAGAGTCACCAGCTATATGCGTAAGTGACAAAAATTATTGAAGCAATAGGGCTGGATACCTATGAGATATATCATGTATTCGGTGTTAAAGCATGTAGCCACTTAGTTCAGTCTAGGTGTGAATGGTAAAGATGTGGCTTTAGATATTCCTCACGTGATTAGTGATATGCACCATATATGTACTAGAGGTAGGGGTTATTTCTAGATAGTTAGTCAACAGTTCTAATCAACTTATGTGGTAAGGGAAGAAACTGCTATTAGATATTTTCTTGTGTGATCAAAGTGTCCTAGTTAGATAACTTAATAAGCCATTTGGCACAATAGTAGCTCTCACCAAGACATCAGATATGTCGAGTTCAACTTAGGTCTTCACCATCTTTATGGACAATCCATATTAGAGCACTAAGGTGTCATACTGTGATCATATTTAGCTTATGAATCAAATGCAAGTTTTACCATTAGTAATATATTATAGTTTTGGGTGCTGAAATGTCACCACTTATTAAGCTTTACTTATGCATTTCTTTTCTTATGTTTGCAAGTAGAGGTAAGTAACGGGGCAGATGAGGGATCTAACGGTCCAACTAGTAGTTGTATGAGAAGAAGGGCTATTATTCAGTTTTATCAGAGACATAGTTTTATCATTATTATTATTGGTTTTATTATTATCGTTGTTTCTAGTAATTTCATATACTTTGGATCATATGAATATTGATTAATAAAGTGTTTTTATTGTATCATATTTTTGCATGCTTTATAATTATGATTATACATTAAAGTTTTCAAATAGTTTAGTCGTACATGTTTCTTTTGGTATATTTTTATCAGGGGTATGTATATGGAAATGGGTGTTACATACTTGTTTAAGACAATGGAAACAAATGTGACTGAACTCTAATTTATTTTGGATAGTGGGAGCAATGGTCCTCAATTTCTTGCTTTATCCATCTTAATCTAATGTGAGTATTAAGATTAAACTTCAATTTATTTCGAATAGTAAGAGTAATAATCCTCAATTATGTAGGAGTAGAGATCTGAAAGTACCCTAGTAATATTTTTTAAATTAAAAATGAGGTTCTCATTACCATTCCCCAAGATGATAAAGAATCTAAAATTATAAAAGTAGTTGTTTCATTTCTTGATAAGAAAAAATAACAAGATGCATTGAAAGAAGAGATGAAATACATAGAAACAAGAGATGAAATACGTAGAAACAAACCAAGTCTAGGGTTTTAGTTTACCAATCATTGGGTCGAAAACCCATTGAAAACAAATGGATTCTCTGAATCAATTAGAAACCAAGTCTAGAGTATTGGTTAACCAATCATTGTGGCGAAAAGTTATACTTAACCAAAAAGTATAGATTGCTAAGAAATGTTTTCGCCAATTGAAAAATTCACTTCAATTTATTTGATTCTAGCTATAATAACACATTTGAATTTAGAATTGCATCATATAAATGTCAAGAAAACTTTTCTTAGTAGAGAACTTGAAAAACAAATTTATATGAAACAACGTGTAAATCTCATTATTATAAGTTAGAAGCATAGAGTGTGCAAGCCTCAATGATTGACATATGACCTAAAACAATCATTTGGATAGTGATACTTGAAATTTCATAAGGCTATAATGTCTTATAACTTATAATGATCAAACAAGACTGCTTTATCTATGTGATGAAGTCTGATGACAAATTTGCAATTCTATTTATGTTTGTGATATGTGTTGATAGCTGAAAATAATTTGGAGTAAGTGATGACTGTTAAAAGATGGTTGTCTATATTTTTGATCTATAGGATATGGGTAAGACAAATTATGTATTAGAAATTAAAATCTGGAAGAATTGTTCAAAGAAACTTTTGACTCTGTCACAATAGTATGATATTCAAAAGATTTTAGAACAATCAAATGGTAAACTGCAAAACCTATTGATACTTTTGTGTCAAATTACAAATCATTAAGCTAAGAGATATATCTCAAAACTTAAGATGAAAACAGAGAAATGTCAATAATTACGTAGTCAATGTTATAATATGTATTACATATGTTATGGTACATATAAGCTCAGATATTTATTTTTGCTATTGAGTTGACTAGTTGATATTTGTCAAATCCTGGAAAAAAGCACTAAAGGATTGTCAAGAAGATATTGATATATCTACAATGTTTTATGGATTATTGTTTATGTTATTAAGGATCAAATTTGCATTTGATTGGCTATTGAGATGCCATTTAGGGAAGTAAATTAGACCAATAGAAATCAATTTTTGGTTGTGTTTTCTTACTCTAAAAGGGTCCATTTCTTAGAGTGATAAGAAACAAACATGTGTAATCTTATCCACAATAAAGGTTGAGTACATAGTTTGTTTAGTTAGACCTGGCCACAGTTCATGAACCGTCGGTTTCGGTTTGAAACCGTCGGTTCTGGTTCATGGCCCCGGTTCGAAATCGACAGTTTCGGTTCAAAACCGATATTGAACCGTCAATTCTAATATATGATCTTGATTTAATTTTTAAATTATTAATTACAATAATTGAAAATTAAAAGAAAGGTTTGGACTTAATTTTTCAATTAAGCTTCTTACGTATCTTCTTGGGGTTTAGAAGAATCAAAGCCTATGTAGTTTTCTTACCTTTGCATATCTAATAGCTGACAGTACCCCCTTACCTTATCATTCACCTTCACTATCTTGAGTATTATTTCCCGTCATCATCGAACTATCCGTAGTTAAATCAAACGATTCTTCATTGAAGTCCATTTTCATTTCTTGTTGGCGTAATTCGGCTATTGTCCAATCGTCCACGCATACTTGGGCTTCAATAGATTCGGGAGCCAAACTTGATCGTCTCTCATCCAATATATTACCCCCTTGACTAAAAGCTTGTTCTACTGTGACAGTTGATACTGGTGCTACTAGAACTTGTTTAGTAATAGCTGCTAATATTAGAAAAGTTGATGCGTGTCGACTCCACTATTCTAAAACTGGAAAGTCTTTACCTATATTGTTGTCACCAAACTAAAAAATAGTAGTTAAATAAATATCAAGCTCCGAGGTGGAGCCTAATGTTCATCTTGGTCTTTTGCCCCTTTGCATCATAATACGATCACCATAACTCATATTTTGGGTTGATGATGGGGCAATAGGTGGTAGAAAGGAAGAAGAACCACCATAAATTAATGCATATTCAGCATAAATTTATTTAATTAAATTCATAATATTAGTTATAGTTAATGAAATATTAACTTCATCTAATTGCAAACATTCATAATATAATGTCAAATAATCTGTGACACCATCTAATTTAAATCTAGGATCAAAAAAACATGCAACAAGAAAAAGTTCTGGAATTATTTTATAGTAACTTAACCATTTTGTTTTCATTAAAGAAACAGCTTCTTGTAGAATAATATCTTGTTCGGCTTCTTGTGAAGCTCCAATAATATTAACAGCTTCATTTAAAAACAAATGAAAAGTGGGATAATAAACCCCACTTAAAGTATATGTTGCATTATTAAAATTTCTTAATACATTTAAAACTTTTTTACAAATATCCCAATGTTGGGGATATAATATAACTTGTGACACATTTTGTGAAATAAATTAGCATAATAAATCCCTATAATCAAATGACTCATTGAGTAATTCATATGTTGAATTCTAACAAGTTGGCACGTCTTTAGAAAATCTTTTTGGTCTTTTATTATGTTGTTTACAAAATTTATCCCATTCTTTCATAGTTTGGGAATGTGTCCATAAATATGAAATTGCTATTTTTATTGGACTAATAAAATTATTAAGATAATGTAAACCATCTTGTACATATAAATTTAATACATGACATGCACATCTAATATAAAAAAATCTACCACCTAAATTAGGTTTACAAGTATCAATTAAATCATTTATTGAGGCAGTATTTGAAAGTGCATTATCAAATGAAATTGAAAAAATTTTATAACGTAATTTATATTCTTTTAATATTCCTTTAATTATTCTATAAATATTATTAGTCGTATGTCGTTCATCAAACACCCTAAATGATAAAATTCTTTTTTGTAATAGAAAATCGCCATCTATCCAATGACAAGTTATACCCATATAAGAGTGAACTTGCCAATAGTCACTCCAAATATCACTACATAGAGATACATGTCTACTAAAATTTGTAAAAAATTGAATTAACTCTTTTTTTTGTTTTTTATATAAACTAAATAATGTTCTTTTTAATGTATTTCTTGGAATAGTTTTATGTGCAGGATTTAATGCAGTTTTACAATAATTATTAAAACCTAAATTTTCACCAAAACTAAATGCTAAATGATCTATTACTACCATTTTTGTAAATTCTTCTTTACTTTTATTATCACTATACATAAATAAAGATTTGTGTCTAGAATCATACCCGGTTATTTGTGTTTAGCCTCAGCTTTGCCCCATTTTTTCTGAATGCTTTGACTTCAAGTGCCTTTTGAATGTTCCGTATCCACCTCCTTATTTGAATTTGTAAATTTGCCTATAATAATTGCAAGCAACATCAAAATTATCATCTTCTTTTTGTATTTTCTTGAAATGAATTTTGAAAATATCGGATGTAGGAATTTTTTGAGATTGTTGTTCCATTTCCATCTGTTGTTAATGTTGCTTCACCTCTTCATATTGGTTTTCACTTTCTTGTGAATGAAAATCATCTATAAGTTGATTTTCATTCACATTTGATATATGTGAATATTGACCAAATCTCCTATTACCGGAAGAATTTCTACTGCTTGCCATTTTTTGATAATAAATAAAATTAATTATATAAATAAATTATATGATTAATTATAAAAGATAATAAAAAAATAATAAATAAAATTAATTATAGAAATAAATTCTATAATTAATTATGAATTGTATAAAAAAAATTGAAATTGAAATTAATAAAAAATTAAGAAAGAATTTAATTAAATTTAAGAAAATTTGATTGAATTGAAAGATTGAGAGAGTATTAAGAGTTTAAAGAATGAGAATGAGAGTTTGAAGGATTGAGTGAGAGAGTGGAGAGATTGAGATTTGAGAGAATGAAATTAGAAGGGGTATATATAGGAAAAAAATTTTTTGAAAAAAATTAAAAATCAGGGGGGTGAATTGAGATTCTGAAAATTGCAGTGGACCAACGGTCCCCTGCAAATTTCCCTTCAAGCCAACGATTCCTTGCGCAGGGAACTGTTGGCTTTTTAAATAAAATTCAAAAAAAATAAAAAAATAAAAAAAATTCAAAAAAAATTCAAATTTTTTTCGGTTCAGCACAATAAACCGTCGGTTCATAAACTGGTGTGAATCGATAGTTTCACGATTCCAATTTATGTAAACCAGAACTGAACCATAAAACCACGATTTTGGTTTCGGTTCAGTCCAGTTCTGGGTCTACCGGTTCCGGTTCTGATTTTATCCGGGCCGATCTTGGTTCGGTTCACGGGTCAAACCAGCCTTTGGCCAGGTCTATATTTAGTGATTGTGCAAGAAACTATTAAAAAGATTCTTCATAAATATGGGTAAACAGGATAATATTATTGAAGTAATAGTTGTCCGTTGATATAATCAAGAGGGGACAACTTTCATAAAAGGTCTCGAGTTTTATAATATAACCAAATATATTGACATTAGACACAATGTTTTAAGAGATATCATTTCTAAAAAGGAAATAAGTGTATAATATAATTCTACATATCGAATGGTCACTGATCCTTTTTTTGACCAAGCTTGTTCCAAAAAATGTATATTTTGCACTTGTCAAATTTCTTGGATTATGTAGACTATGATTGATAAGTAGTTGAGCTTATATATACTGTACTGGAGACATAACATCAAAACTATGAATTTAAGTTTATTTTGTTTTGAACTTGCATCCTTAAATTCTTAGGTTGTCACTACATACATATCGTTTTTAGTTTAACAAAATTTCAATGTTAGACAAGTTAAAGATTGACTCACTCAGATGAACAATTACCTTTAGCGTTGAAAGAGCGAACAAAGAGGAGACATTATTTTTGAAAAAAGTTACGCTAAGAGGGCGTGTCAATGGAAAACAAATTTGTTAAGAAAATATTTATTGAAGTTAAAATGTCATCTTGATGATCAATCAAGATGAGGTCATAGATAGATATATTTGAAAATGAACGATTTGGATCCTTCATGTCCAAATAACTTGTGAATTTCAAATGTAAATTCTTAATATGAATAAATACCTACAAGTGTGAAGATGATTAAAAACTCAAGTTAGACATTAGATATCAAGACTGACCTAAGATCTTAACATTATTGAAGTAGTGACATTTGTAAAGAATACACATTGTAGCATATGATTCATACCATGTATGCATAAGTAAGACGATCGGTTGAAGTAGTGAGATAGTGAATCTCTATTCCCTCACTGTGTGAGACTTTATGAGATTTACCTTCTATTGGTATTCTTTGACTTTTTGTTGTTATTTGATGTTTACTTTAGTGTTACTACTTTAAATTAACACCTATGACACACACGATTCTATCTATGGAACATAACTAGAAAAACAACTAAGTTTAAATTAAGAATTTTGACTAGAAGAAGAAGACTTATATATTACGTGTGTCCATTGATTGGTCGATCTTGTCATTCATTTGGGAGAACAGGCTTGATTATGGATATATAGGAAAATAACACAATAATAAATGAGGAATTAAAGAGAGCTAGTGTTATTGAGTAACTCTGGGGTACTGTGAGCCTAACGTTTTATTACATTTTTTTTCCGATTAAAACAACTATATTATTCCTAATAAATGCATAGTATTTAGCTGCCAAGTGTAGATTGTTTGCGAGGTCTCATGACACATTTGCAAGTATTAAACGTACTATTGTATGAGATTTCTATGCCTAAGTATTTGGTTCGGGTCTCTTCTTATGTGTGAGTGATAGATATTGGGTTTGGATTCACCTATGACGGGTTAATTCAACTTGGTTTGCTTAACTACCAAACAACAGTTGATGAAAAAGTTATTAGCAATTAGACACCTATTTAAATATCCAAAATTGCCTTTCCAAAATTGTAGAGAAACATTTTTTTCACAAAAGAAGAAAATCTTCTTTTTCTCCCAAAAGCCAAAACACAAAGACCATGTAGAGAATGCAATCTGAAATGGCAGTGAGCAAACTATGTTATGGAAAATGACTATGTTGATCCTTGTAGCACATTTGAATCATTTGAAAACTAGAATCGAAATCCATGTACACGTTTATATGTGCAGTGAATTTACAGAATTTGGATTTGATGTGCTTTAAATTTTCCAACACTTTAGTTAAAAGTTGTCACATGATTTTCTTCATCTTGATTCTTTGGAATGGTGTTGTTAATTCCTCATCTTGCTTGGAGTTCAAGCAATGAATGTGTATTGATTCAAAGGATCTTTCTCTGAAAAGTGGAGCGAAAAGAGATTATAAGGCAATGTTGAGAAATGCACATATATCTTGATTTATGAAATAGTTGTTTGATCTTATAAAGCTTATAAATATGGTTCTTCTTCCATATCTATTAACATCTAAAAGGGTTTTGTTTTAGTTGCAATGTTATAAAATTAAAATCTAAAAGGGTTTTGTTTTACCCTTGCCTCTAACTAAGTTTAAATTAAAATGTATTCAGTTTTTTAAGTGAAATTTACTATTAGAATATGAAATGCAGTTTGATCCTTGATTGGGGATAGCAATTATTTGTCTGAATTAGGCATTATTGGGTGCTTTTTGTTTCTTATTTTAGATAATTTACTATTAGTATACAAACAACTATGTAGGTATAATTTCCTGATCAAGTTTGATTTGTTATGCAATGATAAAAAGAAACATCTATATAGATATCTTGGTTAAGTTTGACTTGTTATGTATTGTGGTTTAAAATTTATACTTGCTCTAGTCAAGTTAAGTCAATTGACATAACAAAACTAGTACAGTTTAGGCTTCTAAAAGAGCCCTAATTATTGACTAAGCTTTTTTGTTTGTTGTGTGGAAGTTTGCCTCCCAATAATAATACCTCATGTCTGTTTCTCTCGGTTTGCATGTGAAAAATTCCTTTTGCCTTAACTTGATGAAACTTTGTTACAGGCAAGGAACTTGTCTTACTCTAAACTTCAACATCCAAACTTGTTTTTTCCTTTAGTCTTTTGCATTTTTCAAGCTCTTTATGAAGAATAATCTTACATTTCAAATGCTATCATTATCCTGCTATCTTTTATCTTTATTGGTGGGCAAGACACAGATGACCCTTGTGCTATTATGGTGAATTAAAGGCTAAATATTTTCCAATATCACAAGGCCACTATGTTCTTTTTTTGGGAGAAGTTATTCTAATCAAAACTTTACACAAGCTTTTTGTTAGCATTTAGGCATAAGTATTTTACTGTTTTATAGATATGAAGTAAGATTAACTTGTCAGATTTAGAACTGTATGAGTGGTAATACCAATATTTCAGTCTTGGGTACTGACTTTCATTCCCAATATTCTACCAAACAACTTCTTCATTGGTCTTTTCTTTTAGCAACCATCAAATATATGTACTCCGATAGAATTCTATGAAGTAATTTCGAGGGTAGGTTGTCAATCTCATAAACCTGACTATTAACAATCTTGCCAAGCTTCCACTCCTTTCATCTATAACAATATCTACTTATGCAGGTTAGAGTCAAATGTACAATGTTTTGTTTGACATCCTGATATTCAAGAGAAAGCAAAATACATCTTCTTCTTAATTAGCTATTATTAGTCTTCATATATAATTGAGTTAACTAGTTTATCAAAATTGTACAACTTGTCAGTTAACCAACTTTTATTTTCATGCCATTGCTTAGCTTGAAGTTATTCTTCATTTCTTTGTCTTTATTTTTTGTATACATATACCAAACTACAATAGAAAATGAGTTTATTTGAAAATATTAATAACAAAAGGAACAATACAATTAACCTGGAACCTGCTATATTTCCTGTTAGGCATAACAATGAGCTTGCTTTAAGAAGTTTGGTCACACCCCATTTATGCTACAGTTATGGGTCGTTAGATCATTTTTTCTTCTTGATGTTGTTGAAGGAAATTTTTAAGATTGTGTTTTATTTGAATCCACAAAATAACTGATCCAATCCAATAGTGGATATGTCAATCTTTAGCCTTAACTTTGTTTGTCTGGGGCCTCACCATGACATCAAAATTGCAAGCTTTTATGTATTGTTTGTCATAGTAAGATGATATGAAGCTTGAATCAATTTTGTTTCTAGTTATTGACAGTGACAAGTGCATATTACCGAGGTGCAGTGGGGGCAATGTTAGTTTATGACATGACCAAGCGTTAGTCATTTGACTACATGCCAAGGTGGCTAGAAGAATTGAGCGATATCCTCAGGTACATTCTAGGGGCATTTGTGTCTTTTAATCCTAATTTGAGACATTTCTAGTGTTAAATTTATATGTTGAAATGTATGTGTGGGTGTGTTATATACAAACCAATTACAAAGAAAAAAAAACAAAGCTTTATATATATTAATATATTCAAAAATATGTAAATAGATATATATAGAAAGAAAAGTCAAAGAAAGGCCATCTTTACACTTTTTCCAGCATTTTCCCATCTCTTCCAGAGGAGGTAGTTTCTTCCTTTCTTTGCTGTGTTTTTTGAAGTAAAGTAAGTGATTTGGAAGGGTTTTAGAAGATAGATAAAGAAGGAAAAAAAGAAGAAATACTTTTGGAGCTTGGTAACCAAAAGATCTCTTTCTTTTTCCCTTTTCCTATGTTTATATATATATTGGATGCATGTTATATGAATATGTTAGTATGTTTTGGTGTTGATTTAAGGTGATTTTGGTGTTAAAGGAAACAAAACAAAGAGAAAAAAGCCAACTTGCAAAGATTTGGCTTGAAACAAGGTAAAAAGTATCATCCTTGATATGTTACATGTTTTAGGCTTTTGGTTCCTTGGATCTATGTTATAAATGATGATTTTGAAGTTGAGAAATGTGGTTTTGCCATTTGAGATGTCTATGTGTGGGATTTTGTTTACGGCAGAAAGTTGCATAAAAGTTACAGTTTTGCCACTGAATTCGTCCCTCGTTTTGGCTGTCTTACCTAATGAATTATGAGTTCTATTATAACTTGTTGGAAAGCTCTCTGAATTATATTTCCAATGATATATAGCTTGTATGAATTAGAGATCATTTGGATTGCTAAATATTATATGAACCACAAGGGCTACTTTACCAAATAAACAGAGGAGTCCGTTTTTGTCACTGATATCATCTTACGTTTTGACTGCCTTAGCTAATGAATTATGAGTGCTATTATAGCTTGTTGGAAAGCTCTTTGAATTATATTTTCAGTGATATATAGCTTGTATAAATTGGGGATCATTTGGACTATTAAATATTGTATGAACCACAAAGACTACTTTATCAAATAAACAGAGGAGTCAGTTTTTACCACTAACTTCATTTCAAGTTTTGACTACCTTATCTAATGAATTATGAGTGCTATTATAGCTTGTTGGAAAGCTCTTTGAATCCTCTTTCCAATGATATATAGCTTGTATGAATTAGACACCATTTGTACTATAAAATTGTATGAAACATAAGGCTGCCCTGTCAAACGAACAGGGCTGTGAACAGTATTTCACAGTTTTGGAAAGGAAAGGAAAGAAATGAGAGAAAAAAAGAAAAGAAGAAGAAAAGAGAGAAAAAAAAAGAAAAGCAAGAAAAGGAATTTGGGGCTTAAGATTCAGGGGTCGTCCCAAGAGTAATGTCTGGTGAGTTATGAAAAAAATTTAGATGGAAGCAAAATTAGTAAGATATAAGCCCACATGCATGCTATAAACTATGAAAGGGCACTTTACACTACACTGCCTGTAGTAGGGCACGTCTGCTGTGGGACACGTCCATAGTAGGACATAAACCCTCAGTAGGGTCCGTTCGTAGTAGAGCTTAATTCAGATTCAGAAATGGTGTAGTGAAAGAAAGAAAAAGAGCTCGAGCTTAGAAAAGTATCAAATCCCTATAGTCAGCTTCCAAAAATTATCAAATAGATACCAGATAGGACAAAGTATGACCCAAATAGTAAAACATGAACTAGATTATCCCGTCGATTTTTTATAGGGGTTATGAGTGAGGTTGAGTCCCGAGAGTAAGTTAGAACATGAAAGGAAATAGTTTACTTAATTCTTTTCCGAGTGTTCTTATCACTCACTTCCTTTTTTTTCATGATTGCAGGTACAGATGATCGAGGTAGCTGTGAGGCAGGGTTAAGTCAGCATAGGTAGATCCAGCTGGAGCAGGCTATCTCTGGTTTATATTACATGCATACAGTCATATGTTCTCGTTGCGTTTGGACCTTTTTGAGATGATTGTACAGTTGTATATGATTACTCCATGTTTTCAGATGTTTTCAGATGAGTTTTTTTTTTTATATGAGTATATACATCTTTTGTTCGCTTTTAGATCTTCAGTTTTCTTAGAATACTTCCTATACACTTTTAATGATGCGTTTATTTTGAAGTATTTAAAAAAAAAAATACACACCTTGAATATTAATTCGTAACACAACATTTAGAGTTCGAATTTCGGTTTCGTTTTTTTGAATTTCATTGTTTTAGGATATATCAAATCGTATTTTCCAGATTTTCGAATGATTTTTCGTTTGTTGACATTTTAGGGTATTTCAAAGTATAGAATTTGAATTTCAGTTTCGTTTTTTTATTTTAACCGTTCTAAGATACTGAAATCTTATTTTTAAAATTTTGTCATTTCCTTTTTGATTGTTTTCTATTTTTCATCGTTTTATGTCTTTTCATGAAGAAATTTGTTTACATATTTGCTATTTATGAATGTCTTACGATTTTTTAAAATTGTTGCAGGATATTTCTCGCAAAAGAAAACGTGTTGAAAGCGAGCTATGAATCCCTGTTTTGTATTTATTGTATATATACTTTATCTGTCATTATGTATGGATATGTATTTGATTTTATTTTTTAAATAACTTGCCACGAAAATAATTATATGTGATTTGAGTGATGTTACTATCAAACGTTAGATAAAATAAAGAAATACTCAAACAACTCATTCTAACAAATATAAAATGAAAAAATTATTTGCATTAAAGTTATTACATCACATATCAATACAATTACACATTTGAAACAATAATAAAAATACGTCGGTTACATATAACTGAAGTACAACAATGATGAATCATATAACTAACAAAACTGATTCCACCGTATATCAAGATCTTGTCCCTTTGCCTTTTTTAGATGAACGTTGTGGGGCGAAGCTCGGGACGGGTGCTGGGCTTTTACATTGGGTTTGTATGTGTCCTAGTTCTTGGCAATGACTAAAAATCCTCAGTATCACATTTTCTCCTTACAAAGGACGTCTATTTCTGTTGAAGGGGTGACTTGGACGACGACTATCGAGGACGGGGGGTAGAATAACTATTTCTTCTGGTGAGTGCAACCAATCAGATTGGTTTCCAAGAGGACTGACAGGTTCCTGATATATTACACGATAGATATCGGTCCGAAAGAATGGATGAACCCATGCATTAACATTCATGAGCCTCATATGTCGTGCAACGATAATGGCATACTTGCATGGAATACGTGAAAGCTGAAACTTTCTACATGTGCAGGACATTTCACCGAAGTCCACAATACCCATGAATCCACCAAAACCGACAACCTGATACTGAGTAGGTGTAATCGACCGAACCTTCAGACATGCAGACTTTGATAGATGGCTGCTGATCTTCTCCTCCGCCCAAGGTGTGACAAAGTTAGGGTATTCATCTGTAATTTGAAAAAATATTAACAACACATTTGGTAATAACCAAAACTAAGGTGAAAAAATACATGAGAAAAAACGTTTAATTAATAACAATTTGATACTTACTTGCATGGTTTCTCTTCTCGTAAAACCATTGCTGCATGGTACCACGAATGAACTCCAAGAGCATTGTGATAGGTAGGCCCCGTGCATGTCTGACAAGGGTATTAAATGACTCAGCAATATTAGTGGTCATGATGTTATATTGATGTCCCGAAAAGCACGCTCTACTCCAACGCTCAAATCGACATCACGTAGATAAGCTCTAGCTTGAGGGTTCATCGAGTCAAGAGATTGCATCATCGCCCCAAATTCTGATTCTGTGTATGATTTTGTGGCTTTCCAAAACTCAGGGTCTACATCTTCAAAAGGAATATCGGGCATATCATTTCCATCAAAGTCATCCCAGTCGGGAACTCTATCTTTTTCTCTATAAGCCCATGAGTTTGCAATATACAACGGGTTATTACTGAAATCAATCAAGTTTTCCAAATTGTATTCTTTTTTGACCCCACTAATTTCTTCTTCATCTTCATCTTCCTCTTGCCCTTTAATTGGGGTACATGTAACAAAAATAAGAATACATTCCTATAAGTACTGAGACATATCAATAAGACCCTGGACATCTTCATCATTTTGGATCTGTACGGGGCAATCGAGCTCAATTTTTCTTAGTTTCATTAATAGTTAAAGGTAGTTTTTCATTGGATTAATACCACAAGACTCCTTCAAAAGCTCAATAAATCCCTTAAATGTTGTTTCATAAGGAATTTTAATCAATTGTTTGGATCCTCCAACATATTTCATTGTGTTGTTTCCACCTTGAATCCATTCTCCTTGGTAACGAACCAATGCATAACCATCTATTTTAATTATCAATCCTACAATGACAAGTTTTTGAAAATAATTATTCATTTATAACAAAAAAATTTGTAATAACTATGTAAAACAGTCTTATAATTATTAATATAAAAAAACCCTCCATATTTTTCTAATATTTTATTTAACCCCTTATAATTATTTAACAATTTATATAACACCCTCGTATGTTAGCTTGTTTCAAAATACATCTATCTATTCTTAACGTTCCATTTAAAAAGTTTTTATAATGTTTACTATCAAAATACCCTCTATATTTTTTTAAAATTTTATTTAACCCCTTATATTTATCTAATATTTTATTAAACATCTTTGTATAATATCTTGTATCAAAACGTATCTACCTATTTTTAATATTTCATTAAAAACGTTCTTACAATGTTTAATATCAAAAAACCCCTTATGTTTTTCTAATATTTCATTTAACCTTCTATATTTATCTAACAATTTGTTTAACAACCTTTTATGTAATCTTGTATTAAAATGTATCTATCTATTCTTAACATTTCATTTAAAGCGTTCTTACAATGTTTAATATCAAAATACCCCCTTTATTTTTTAATTTTTTATTTAGCCCCACATACTTATCGAATATTTCATTTAATACCCTCGTATGTAGGGCTGGATTCGAGCCGAGTTGAGCTCGGCTCGCAGCTAGCTCGGGCTCAGCTCGGTTTATTTAGGGCCAACTCGAGTTTGGCTCGAGCTCGACTCGAGCCGAACTCGGCTCGGCTCAAGTTCGGCTCGTTTTCAGTTCGGTTCATTTACGGCTCGGTTCGACTCATTTTTCATATCAAAACGATATCGTTTTGTATATATATATGGATCAAAATGATATCGTTTTGTATAAAAAAATTTTAAAAAAATCTACCGAGCCAGCTCGAGCTCGGCTCGAGCTCGATCGAGCCGAGCAGAGTCCGGCTCGTTTCAGGCTCGAGTCCAGCCTTACTCGTATGTATCCTATTATCCAAATACATCTATTCATTCTTAAAATATTTTTAAATCCTTCATGATATTATGAAATATCAAAATATCCCCATGTTTTTCTTAACATTTCATATAATCCCCTATAATTATCTAAACTTTCATTCAACACCATTTTATGTTTTCTTGTATAAAAAAAATCTATCCACTCTTAACCTATTATTTATTTGCATCATGTATAATGTAATTTCAAAATACTCCCTATATTTTTTAAATATTTTTTTTACCCCCTACAATTACCTAACATTGCATTTACCACCCTTTTATGTTGTCTCATATCAAAATACATCTATCTATTCCTAAAATTTCATTTATAATGCTCTTACAATGTTTAATATCAAAATGCCCCCCTATTTTAATAACATTTTTTTGACCCCTCATAATTATCTTTTTATTTATTTAACACCTTTGTATGTTGTCTTGTATCAAATTATACCTATCTATTCTTAACATGTTATTTAAACATTTACCCCCATATTTATCTAACATTGCATTTAACCCCCCATATTTATCTAACATTACATTTAACCCCTATATTATGACATATAAACTAGATTTAACAAATAAAATTAAGTTTTTAGGCTAAGATTAGTATCAATACCTTTTTTCCATGAATAGTCCTTTTTTGAGTCGAATTCAAAAATACGAACTTTTTTCATCTGAACGAACCCTTACTAATTGATCTTGAATAAAAATGAGAGTGAGAATGAGTGTTTGAGTGATATGAGAAGTGTGTGTAATAAGAGTGAGTGAGGAGGGTTTATATAGATAAGGGGAAGGGTAATTTTGGCATTTTAGAAAAAGTTATGGGCATTTTTGCTTAGAAATAAGGATTTTGGGCATTTTTGCTTAAAAATAGTGAATTTGGGCATTTTTGTTTAATGGAGGGGTATTTTGGCCATTTTTTATAATTTCTCTTTTTAATTCAACCAAAACACCATAACCACAATGATATATAAGTGCAAATGCTAATATAGTGATTCCATGATCCCAAGCTCACCTCTAATTTTGCAAAAACGTTATTCTCTAAGAGGTTTTGTAAAAATATCCGCAAGTTGATTTTCGGTGGATACAAAGTCAAGACAAATATCACCCTTTTGAATATGATCTTGAATAAAATGATATCTAATTTCTATATGCTTGGTTAGAGAGTGTTGAATGAGATTTTTGGATAAGCTAATAGCACTTGTGTTGTCACACAAGATTAGAGTTTTAGATAGGCTAACTCTATAATCCCTAAGGGTTTATTGCATCCACAAGGCTTGAGTACAACAACTATCGACGACAATATATTCTGCTTCCGCGGTCGATAAAGCTACGGAGTTTTGTTTCCTTGAAAACTATGAAACTAATGCATGACCTAGAAAATGACAAGTACCACTAGTACTTTTTCTATAGACTTGGCTTTCGGCAAAGTCGGCATCCGAATAGCTCACTAGGTCAAAGGATGTTTCTCTAGGATACCACAACCTTAAAAATCTAGTGTCATGTAAATATTTGAAGATTCTTTTAAGGGCTTTTAAATGAGATTCCTTGGGACATGATTGGAATCGAGCACACAAGCACACACTAAACATAATATTGGGTTTACTAACGGTTAAATATAAAAGAGAGTCAATCATACCTCTATACATTTTAACATCAATATTTGGCCCACTTTCATCTTTGGTGAGCTTGATAGTTGAACTCATTGGTGTGCTTGAGGCTTTTAGTCCTTCCATCCCAAACTTCTTTAATAAGTCCTTGATGTATGAAGATTGGTTGATGAAGATACCCTCTTTGCTTTGCTTGATATTAAGTCCGAGAAAATATTTAAGTTCTCCCATCATGCTCATTTCAAATTCCTTACTCATGAGGTTAGAAAATTCTTCACACAAAGAGACATTAGTAGATCCAAAGATGATATCATCAACATAAATTTGAACCAAAAGTATGTCATTTTCTTTTCTCTTAATAAACAATGTAGTATCTACTTTTCCAATGCAAAAATCTTTTTCAAACAAGAATTTACTCAAACGTTTATATCATGCTCGAGGTGCTTGTGTTAAACCATAAAGAGCTTTTTGAAGTTTAAAAACATGGTTTGGGAAATCATGACTTTCAACCCGGGGGGTTGTTCAATATAAACTTCCTCTATTATAAATTCATTTAAGAAAGCACTTTTGATATTCATTTGATATAAAATAAAATTTTTAGAACATGCAAATGTCAAAAGCATCCTAATGGATTCTAGTCTAGCTACTGGTGTAAAAGTTTCTTCAAAATATATTCCCTCTTCTTGGTTGTAGCCTTGAGCCACTAATCTAGCTTTATTTCTAACAACCACTCAGAACTCATCCATTTTGTTTCTAAAAACCCATTTTGTGCCAATAATGGATTGATGATCCGGACGAGGGACTAGTTCCCAAACATTATTTCTTTCGAATTGATTTAGTTCCTTTTACATGGCTAAAATCCAAAATTCATCATCTAATACATCATGAAATGTTTTTGGTTCAAAGTGTGAAAGAACTGCTAAATTATTACAAAGATTAAAAGATGATCTAGTTTTGACACCTTGATTTTCCTCACCAATAATTAATTCTTTAGGATGAGCATTTGCATACCTCCAAGCCTTAGGAAGATCTTTATCTTTGTCTTCTTCATGTTTTAGCTCTTGTTTTGCTTTATCCTTATCATCATTTGGTGAATCATGAATTTTCGTTTGGTCTCCATTTTTAACTTGATCATCATCAATATCAATTTGCACACTAGTTGAAAGATTAGATTAATCAAAAATGACATGCATGGGTTCCTTAACTACTAGTATCCTTTTGTTAAACACTCTATATATTTTGCTAGATGATGAATATCCAAGAAAAATGCCAATATTCGATTTTGAATCAAATTTTCCTAAGTTTTCTTTTGTGTTCAAAATAAAGCATTTGCATCCAAAAACTTTAAAATAACCAATATTTGGTTTTTTGTTTTTCCAAAGTTCATATGGAGTTTTATCTAAAGATGGTCTTATTAAAACACGATTTAGAACATAACATGTGGTGTTTACAGCTTCCGCCCAAAAATATTGAGGTAAAGTTTTTTCATTTAACATGATTTTAGCCATCTCTTGAATTGTCCTATTCTTTCTTTCAACAACACCATTTTGTTGGAGAGTTCTAGGACAAGAGAATTGATGTTCAATATCATGCTCATCACAAAAGTTTTCGAATAAATGATTTTCAAATTCTCCCCCATGATCACTTCTAATGCAAGAAATATGCATTTCTTTTTCTTTTTGTATTTTCTTGACAAATTTTGAAAATACATGGAGGGCTTCATCTTTTGATGCAAGAAAAAGTACCCAAGTGAATCTTGAAAAATTATCAACAATAACAAAAGCATAATGTTTTCCACTTAGACTTACGGTTCTTGAAGGATCAAAAAGATCAATATGAAGAAGTTGTAAAGGTCTAGATGTAGAAATATGAGTTTTACTTTTAAAATAATTTTTTGTTTGTTTACCAAATTGACATGCATCACAAATTTTATCTTTAACAAAATCTATTTTCGGAAGACTTTTCACAAGCTCTTTCTTGGAGATTTTTGAAATCAAGTCCATGCTAGCATGACCTAATCTTCTATGCCACAACCAACTACTTTCATGTAATGCGGAGAAACATAGATTTTCATGAGATGCATTTTCTACATCTATAGTGTAAACATTTCCATCTCTATTTCCTACACAACTTGTTTTTCCATCATTAATATTTTCCATAATGCAACTATTTGGCTCAAAAATGACTTTAAATCCTTTATCACATAGTTGACTAATGCTAAGAAAATTATGCTTAAGAGTATCTACCAAAAGAATATTTTCAATAATAATATGAGAATTGTTACCAATATCTCCAATGCCAATAATTTTACCCTTCACGTTGTCTCCAAAGGTGACATATCCTCTATCTTTCTTGCTTATTGTCGAGAAAAGTGAAATATCTCCGGTCATGTGTCTTGAGCAAGCACTATTGAGGAACCATTTGCTTTTCTTCCTTTTGTTTTTCGGTTCCTAAACACAATGGGAGATTCAAGAATTTGTCTTAGGTACCCAAATCATGTTGGGTCCTTGGTGGTTAGTTTTTGTTCCCTTAGGAACCCACACTTTCTTAGTGCCCATATGATGTTTCTTTTCAATTAGGCAAGATGATGAGATATGACCTTTATTTCCACAATAATTGTAAGTTATGTTTGATTCACTTGGAGTTGAGGCTTTAACAAAATAATTTTTTAAGTATTTTGTCTTGATAAAAGGTTTATAACCAAATCCTCTTTTGTTTAAAACTCTCCTTTGTACACCAAGCATTTTATCAAAAATATCCTTTCTATTTTTAAATTTTAAAACTATTTCACTTAAATCCTTTGCTCCCCTTTTTAAAACTTCAATTTCATTTTCTATAATTTCTTTTTCCTTTTTAGCTATGCAAAGATCATTTTCAAACTTTTGTTTTTCTTTTTCAAAAATAGAATATTTTGTTGACTCAAGGAGTTATTATGCTCTTATTTTGATGATAACAAACTAATATGTCCCCTAGCATATTAACTAATGATTTTACTTGAGTGTATGTTTAGATTGCAAGAATTTATCTAATGCACTTGAAAGAGTTTCAAGATAAAAATGAAGATAAAGCTCAAGTGAAGAATTCTTGAAGATTTGAAGTAAAACTCAAGTTTAGGTAGACATGTTTGTAACTCGGAGCATTCGTTTTGATTAGAATATTTATTTGCATAGGATAGCTCACTTGAAAACTCATTTTTATATCTTTCATATTTTGGGTTAAAATGTCATTTTTTAAACTTATTGGGTTAAGCCAAGTTTTTCACTAAAGTTTATTAATTCATTTAAAATGATGAAGTTTTGTGAACTACATTTTCATATCTTAAAGTTGGTTTTGAAAGAATTTTCAAAAAAGGGTTAAATTGTCACTTTTCAAAGTTTTAAGGGTCAAATATGATTTTTAAAAATTTAGGGGGTAAAATGTAATAAAATTTGATCGACCGAATTTGACCGACCTAATCAGTTTCTGAATTGTCCAGAAGTCATGTATTTTGGCTTTAGAAATTCGGTCGATCGAATTTTGGTTTGAATTTTTCCAATGGCTAGTGCCACGTAAGTTCCACGGAAGTGTCATGTCACATCTGGTTGACCAAATTCCATCTGGTCGACCGAATTATGCATTTTTTGGAATTCTAAAACGGCTATCTTTGTGCACAACGGTAACTTTCCTCATTTTTCCTTATATAAACCCAATCAAACTCGTTCGAAAAGAACTTTTGCCACCAAGAACTTTCGCCACCAAGAACTTTCACATATTTGAGAGCAAATTAGTTTTGAGCTATTCACTTACAAATTCTTCTCTCTAATCAAAACCCTTGCTCATACACTTTGTAATTTCATTTGCATTGGGTTGTACTAAGCTTTAACTTTCATATACACTCTTGAGAGAGATCATTTTTCAATTTTGTACTAAAATTCGTGCTATAAAAGAGTGAGTTTCACTCTTGGAGAGATTAGCAAATTTCTAGTGAGAGAAATTGAGCTTTAACATTTGTAAAGGTTAATAGCACCTTAGAGGCTATTTTGGTTGTGAAGAAAATCTTGGTTGAGGTTTTAGCCAACCAAGGATTAGTGGAATACTCCAAGGGAGAAAGCTTGGAGGAGTGGACGTAGGCCGGGTTGAGCTGAACCACTATACATCGCGTGTTTGATTTTCTCTTCCCTTAAACTTATACTTTATGCTATGTTATTTTGAGTGTATTGATTATTTGAAATATTTTAGTCATTTTGATAAATTGGATTAAAAATAGGCAACATTATTTGATTTGAATAAATTGTTTTAATTCTCAAATTTGGTAAAGATAGTTTTAAAATTGCCTAATTCACCCCCCTCTTAGACTATTCGATCCTTCATACTTGTTTTCTTCATTTTCTTTTCCTTTAAACCTAAAGATTTTTTGGTTAAGAATTTCATTTTCTTTCTTTAAGGACTCATTTTCTTTTTCCAAGTTAAAATTTTTCTTTTTAAGGGTTGCATTTTAAGACATACAAAGAGCAAGTTTTTCATTCATCTCTTCAATTGTATCATATAACTCTTCATATGAGGGGTTTTCATATATCTCATCATCTATTTCATCTAAATCATCACAAGTATTAGATAAGTTAGAATTAATTACCTCATTATTTGTAATTGCCATGAAACACATGTTGACTACTTCATTATCCTCCTTTTCGGATTCATTTTCATCGCTATCATCCCACGTAGCCTTCATTGCTTTCTTTTTCGATCTACCAATTTTGAGGATAGGACAATCATATTTGATGTGTCCCGGCTTCTTGCATTCATAGCATACAATTTTCCCTTTCCCCTTTAAAAGCCTCACTTTTTATGAAGTTTTCATTTCTTTTTAGCTTTCAATTCCTTAGAAGCTTTCCAATCTTTCTAGTCAAGAGTGCAATGTCTTCATCTTCATCATTTGATGTCTCCTCTTCTTCTTCTAGGAACTTTTCATTCTCTTTGATGGATGATTTGAAGGCGATACTCTTTTTCTTCTTCTCCACTTCTTCAATTTGTCGTTGCTTCATAGTAAGCTCATGGGTGAGAAGCGAACCTAAAGGCTCTTCAAGAGGTAGAGTCTTAACATCTTTTGCTTCTTCAATTGCCGTCACTTTGGGATCCCAAGAGGGAGGCAAACACCTAAGAAGTTTCTTGACATTTTCTTGGTTAGTATAAACTTTACCAAGATTTTTCAATTCATTCACAATAGTAATAAATCTATCAAACATGTCACTAATAGTTTCATTTTCATTCATCTTAAATAACTAGTATGAGTGTGTGAGCATGCTAATTTTAGTCTCCTTGACTTGTGAAGTCCCCTCATTTGACACCATCAATAATTCCCAAATTTCTTTAGCCGAGGTACAAGCTTTTACCTTGTTAAAGTTATATTCATTTAATGTATAATATAACACATTCATAGCTTTAGCATTAATGGCAATATTCTTCTTATCTTGAGGGTTCATTTCTTCCCTAGTTTTGGGCACTTGTTTTCCATATACTTCTTTCATAGGAACAAAAGGTCCATCTTGCACTACATCCCACAATTCATAATCACTTTGAAGAAAAATCGACATACGATTTTTTCAATGGGCATATCCGATGTCATTAAACAATGGCGGTTTATTTGGGGCAAGCCCTTCACTAACGGTATAGGATTTTCCTAGGTTCATGACCATTGCTCTAAACGGTTAAGTTTATGAGAATGAGCAACCAAACTCTGATATCAATTGTAGGATCGAATGGCCTAAGAGGGGGGGGGGGTGAATTAGGCAATTTAAAGCAATCTTTACCAAATTAGAGAATTAAAACAATTTATTCAAATCAATGAATATTGCCTATTTTTAATCCAATTTATGAGAATAACAAAAATATTTCAAATAATCAATACAATCAAAATAACATAATATAAAACATGAGTTAAAGGGAAGAGAAAATCAAACACGCGATATATAGTGGTTTGGCTCAATCCGGCCTACGTCTACTCCTCCAAGCTTTCTCCCTTGGAGTATTCCACTAATCTTTGGTTGACCAAAACTCAACCAAACTTTTTTTCACAACAAAATAGCTTCCAAGGTGCTATTAACCTTTACAAGTGTTAAAACTCAATTTCTCTCACTAGAAATTTTATGATCTCTTCAAGAGTGAACCTCACTCTTTTATAGTACGAATTTTAGTATGAATTCAAAGTGTGATCTCTCTCAAAGAGTGTAAATGAAAGTTAAGCTTAGTACAACCCAATACAAATGAAATTACAAAATATATGGGCAAGGGTTTTGATTGGAGAAGAGAATTTACAAGTGAATAGCTCAAAACTAATTTGCTCTCAAATATATGAAAGTTTTTAGTGGCAAAAGTTCTTTTCGAACGAATTTGATTGGGTTTATATAGGGAAAAATAAGGAAAGTTACTGTTGTGCACAAAGAATAGCCGTTTTAGTTTTCCAGAAAATGCACAATTCGGTTGACCAGATGTAATTCGTTCAACCGGATGTGATGTGGCACTAGCCGTTAAAAAGTTCAAACCAAAATTCGTTCGATCGGATTTAATTCAGTCAACCGAATTTCTGAAAGCCAAAATATATGGCTTCTGCACAATTTGGAAGTTGCCATCGAAGAATTCGGTCGACCAAATTTTATTATATTTTACCCACTAAATTTTCAAAAATTACAATTTGACCCCTAAAACTTTGAAAAGTGATAATTTAACCCATTTTTGAAATTTCTTTCAAAACCAACTTTAAGATATGAAAACGTAGTTCACAAAACTTCATCATTTTAAATGAATTAATAAACTTTAGTGAAAAAATTGGCTTAACCCAATAAGTTTGAAAAATGACAGTTTAACCCAAAATATAAAAGATATGAAAATGAGTTTTCAAGTGAGCTATCCCATGCAAATAAATATTCTAATCAAAATGAATGCTCCAAATTACAAATATATTTACCTAAACTTGAGTTTTACTTCAAATCTTCAAGAATTCTTCACTTAAGCCTTATCTTCATTTTCATCTTGAAACTCCTTCAAGTGCATTAGATAAATTCTTGCAATTTAAACTCACACTCAAGTAAAATCATTAGTTAATATGCTTAGGGACATATTAGTTTGTTATCATCAAAATAAGAGCATAATGACTCTTTGAGTCAACATAAATCCTAAAACTTTAAGAGTTTATATCATATTTCCCCCTATAGTTTGGAAAACTAACAATTCTTCTACACCTAAAAGTTAAAAAAATTCATTTTTCCCCTTAAAGTCTTTTTTAATTCTCCAACAACGGGAATTCGTTATCGTTGTTGGTCGATCACTCTAACATCTTTTTCTCTAACTGTCAGCCTTCCTACCAATGAAAAGTCTCTTCCTCTCTTCGGTTGGACAGAGACGTTCGTCTTTTTCTGACCGACGGATTGACATTAGACTATTCTTATGATATTGATCCACTGGTCGAATGAATATAATCATCTTCATCTGATAAACCTGCTTCAATGGAAAGGTCGATGGCTGGAGAAGAAGATGTTAGGGTGATTAGCCGATGACAGTAGTTGATTCTTATTGTCAAAGAATGAAGAAAGAACTTTAGGGGGAAAAGTGAAATTTTCAAACTTTTGGGTGGAAAAAATTGTTAATTTTTCAAACTATAGGAGTAAAATGGTATAAACTTTTAGGTTTTAAGGTTTAGTAATAAAATAATAAATTTACCCGTTGTTTTGGTTAAGATTAATAGTCTATAGGTGGGTATTTGAGTTTTTGAAACTTTGCAGATAAGACTTTGGAAACAGATCAAGATTGGGTGGGAATAAGTCATTTGACCTCTAATATATTATACCATATAGAATAAATTACTTTTAATATCAAGGTCTTGATAAATCAAATTCTATTATTTAAATTTTTAATGTACAAACTACCATCCAAAATGCAATTTTGTTAGAGAAAAACAATTGTGGAAGGGCAAAAATATTATTTCCCTTCCCAGAATTAAAAAAAAAAAAAATGAAAAACATCAACATCGAATTGTCAAGTCTCATCGAGAAATGTATAATCTTTATCATAAGTACATATTTTTTAGTGTAATTTAGACCAAATTACACCCATAAAAGTGTAATCTCACAAGGTCAGATATTTTTCAATTTCAATATGTAATCTCACATTTTTTATTGTTATTTGGACGAATTTCACCCGAGTCTCAATAAACCAAGTGTGAACCCAAAAAATCACATCTTAGTTGATGTAATGTAGGCCAAATTGTTGATTATATGATAATTTTACCAAAGTGAAACTGTTAGGGGTAATATAGTAACTTATCTATTTATCCTATATCATAACTTTTTTTTCCGCAAATAAGTTAAATTTTAAGTGACAATTTATAATTCAAGCAATAGTGAGAATTTTTTGTTTTCCCAAACCTTGTATGAGAAATTCTCAAATCAAAGTATTACTT
Source organism: Mangifera indica (assembly GCF_011075055.1). Taxonomy (NCBI): domain Eukaryota; kingdom Viridiplantae; phylum Streptophyta; class Magnoliopsida; order Sapindales; family Anacardiaceae; genus Mangifera; species Mangifera indica. The sequence continues at coordinate 4,249,036 of NC_058145.1, read as the reverse complement.
ATTTGATTTATAGTTTATACTTTTTGCTTAATGGTATTGAATTGAAGCTATTTAATGTCACAACTATTTGCCATATTTGCTAATACAAAAATAGATAATTATATACCATTAATTGAAAAAAATTCAAAGAAAGAAATTACAAAATTTAGAAATAAAAAAAAAATAAAGAAAATATTCTATATATATTATGTTACTGAAAATATGTAATTATTAAAATCATTGATATATTTTTTTAATTTATGGATCAATGTGAGATGGTTTATGATTAGATGTATCCCAAAGGACTGATCAATAAAATTAAAATTAAAAATTGAAAATCCTTTTATTAAATGAGTTCGTGGTTTATCAGTGGATCATCATATAGAATTTTACTACTCAATGTTGGCCGTTAGATTGAGAAAACAAAAAAAAGAATTTTGAATCACATTTTATAATCATGGAAGCAAAGTATAGAAACATTACTATTCATGCATAAGGGGCAAAGAAGTCATTACAGAGACACGACACAACCCAGCCTTTCAAAATCGCCCGCTCTTTGAAAAAATTTGAATTTTGAAATTTCCACGCATCGCACGTGCTCAAGTTTTTGTTAATCGAAATTTTTTTAAAACCGCTCATGCTTTCATTCGAAAAATTTGCCAATTCACGTCTCTTTATGGCACTCTAAAGCAGTCTCTTCCTCTTTATTTTGTGATGCCCTCCACTGATTCACCCAAACCCTAGCCCCTTCAGAACATCAAACTTCTCCTTTTGTTCTTCATTTTATCTCTTTTACTTGCCCCCTGCACGGTAAAATTCTCATTTTCTGGAGAAAATTTTCATTTCCGGGAAAATGTGAAAGTTTATTTATAAATTTATTTATTTTGGAGAACTAAGAAGATTTTTAGTATCTTTACTTCTTGGATATATATTCTTTTAAATAAATCTTGTTTCTTTAAGTTTACAGAAGAAATCAAGAAACAACGAAAAAATGCCGGAGTCACGTGACAGACTTGTGAGGCCAGTTGATATTGCAACCGTCTTTGCTCAAAGAAGGTCCGGAACTCTCGGAATCTTCAGAGATGAACCAGAACAGAGTTCAAATCAATTGGCATCTCCAGTAACTCGAGTGGCTAATGCGACCGCGGTGCGTCGACAATCGATTGGTAGGGGAAGAGGTGGTGGGACCCCGAGAAGCGCGTTTGGCCGTGGAAGAAGAAATGTGTACGGATCTACATGGGCGACACGTGCATCAACGGGAAGAGAAAATACGCCTACAGGAAGTGCTCGGAGAGGATCTTCTGTGTTGCCTGCTTGGTACCCGAGGACGCCTCTAACGGATATTACTGCTGTTGTGAGGGTAATTTTCTTATTATCTTTATTATCTTATTAGATGATTAATTTCATTTCGTATAGTGTTAGTTGGTAGGTTTGTCAATCCTAGTTGCGTTTGAATTGAATCTCGACTTTTACAATTTATTTATTTTTTTTTTTGTGGACATTTGACAATATTTCTAATGTATTATTCTAGTAGTATTCGTTAAGTCTTCGTGAAGTAGCATATTAATTAGATGTGTTTATCTTTTATTTGTAGTTTAACCATTGTTTGTGTTTATGATGCTCGTAAATATAGTGGAAGATTTCTTTCCTGTATCTATCCTTGACTGGTGATTGATAATTGCTTTTTAAAGAGTTTTGTGTTGTTCTGAGCATGTGTTTTCTTTGTGTTAAATATATTCTTCCTTTTAATCACCTGTTATCTTTGTTTCAGAGTTATATACTTTATTAATCATGCGTATTTACTATTGAATTAAATGACATGCTGAGTTCTTGCGTCATAGATTCAGCTGACATTAAAACTCATTCGACAAAGCTGATGGTTTCCGGTTCATTTTATGCCCACATTGAAGTTGACTGCTTGTGCTTGTTCACTATTATAGCCAACAGGACAAGAATGCAAACTTTGCTCTTTAATCTTCATTTCTAAATTTAAGTTGCATGGATGTTGCTCGGTTAATTCTTCGGATGGTGTCAGAGCATTCCCTTCTGGCAAGCTTTGTTGAGTTGTTAGGCATTGTCCTTGTTTTAATTCCATGAGAATGTTCAGTGTCATGCGCATACAAGTGAAATGCATTCCTGTTTGGTTTTCTGCATTGTTTAATTTAAGCATCCAACCAATTACACCCTGCTGAAAATTTGTTTGAATTGCCGGAGTCATTTTGTTTATTCATCAATGCTTGAGTCAGAGTCAGCATTGGCCTCGAGTCCAAGTAAACTTCTTTTTGCAGCTTATTATTACAAATCCCCTTACCTTCTCGGGCATCTTACGTCAATATATAGAAATTTGTAACTGTGGCTTTCATCAGGCGATTGAAAGGAGAAGAGCTCGCTTGGGAGAAGTTGAAGGCCCACACATGGAGAGTCCAATGTCCCAGGATCGGAGAGTAGTTGACTCCCCAGAGCCACTGTCAGGTGCTCAGCTCGAGCACAATACTTCAGTGCTGTCCCCAACTCCAACTTTCCATGAGAAGCATTGTCCTCCCTCTGTCGGTAAAGTGCCTAAGATTTTGCTTGATATTACAAATCAGGCTGGTGGAGAGTTAGAGCCTCTCACACCTCAGAGGAAACTTTTGAACTCAATTGACAAAGTTGAGAAAGTTGTAATGGAGGAATTGAATAAACTGAAGAGGACCCCAAGTGCTAGGAAAGCTGAGAGGGACAAAAGAGTTCGCACATTAATGTCAATGCGGTGATTACCCTTATTCCTCAGCAATTATATTTCGGAGACAGCAGAAGCCAGAAACTGGACAATCTAAATTGGGCCCTGCAGTGAGATTGATCATCTTCTGATGATCATTATTTCTCTTAAGACATTGGTCATCCTCTGATGATATCTTGTTTTTGTATTTTCAAATTGATGTTGAAATGGGTTCAGCTGGCCCCTGCACCGGGATTTGATTTTAGCAGTTGACATGTTGAAGGCTTCGCGATAAGCAGACACTTTTTGCAGCCTTCATTCTTTGAAGGTTGTGGGTATTATTAAGCTTCATTCATTTGAAGGTCCCAGAAGGTTTGCCGGTTTGATGTACATATAGGCCATATTTCAGATTATGCTATATTGCTTCTTGTTACGTTTGCCTTGATATATCATAAAATTTCAAATATTACATTCATAGATCAATGTGCCAATTGAGTCTGTTCTTAATTTTTTCTGACTTGTATAGCTGTTCACTCATGGTGCATGAATAGTATTTGGTAAGTGATGTTATCTTTTATGAAACTTATGAAGCAGATAGCTTTTTCGAGGCCTGCATGACGATTGTTGCAGAAAGCATAGGTGACCATTGTGCATGTTTTATGGTGCCTTTGTTCTTATAAGGAATGTAACTATCTATTATTCTGGGAATGTGAATAGAAGTTTTAGTATGGTAACATTTTAATGGTTCAGTTAGATGAGAAAAGCGTGAGACATTTGGAGTGAGAGTGAGGAATCTTTTTTATTGACTAATTTTTAAGGTAATATAATAACAAATGTTGTACCATGTACAGTCTATGGCCATTCGGTGAACTACAACGAAAACATTGCGCCAATTAAACAAAGGCTATGTGATCTTTTCGCTAAGCTATGCGAGTGGTTTCCACGTGGAATTGCTTTTTTGTTCTTCACTAATAAGCTCCAATATAAGTTATGAAAAAAATAGGGAAACTGAAATTTTTACACAAAATTTCTCCGTCTACGCTAATCTTCTCAACATTTTTTCGTTAAATATTTATACCACAAAGCAAGTAAAGGCCCTAAAATACCCCCAATTTATACAGCCATTTACACCTCCTTTCTTCCATCTTGGGTGACGTTTCATTACACTTTTCAAAATCTTGCTCACTCAAACCTGGCTGATATACAAACTTTGGTTGGATCGTTTGATTTTTTTCAATGTTTGGGTGTTAGATTTAGGGTTTGGGTTAAGGAAAAATATGATTTTTTTTTTAAGTTGGAAATGAATTATTTGTGTTGGAAAGATGTTTCTTTATGATTATGTGCTTGATTTGTTGGTTGTAATATGTGAAAAGTTGGTTGATTTGCATTAGTTATGTGAGATGTATTTGGATGAATAGGTAGACGAAAACAAGCCAAAAAAGTCTCACCTGGGCTAAAAATGTCTAGTTTGGCCGAAAAAAGTCTTGTCTATGCAAGATCTAACAACTAGGCGAGCCTCGCTTGGCTGTTATTGTTCATAGTATGTATGCATTTTAGTTTGGTGTCAACTATCAAGAGAGTGCATACAGATTTGACAAAATCCACTCATTTTGGGTCCAATTGATGCTCTATAGGAAAAAAAGACATAATGAGTGTCATCAATGAGAAATTTACAATGACCCAAAGAGAGATGTTCTAGACGATATGTTTGGGCACTTCCAGGGATTGGAAACGACTTGGTTTAGCGTTGTACTTATACACTCAGGGGGTGTTTAGTTTGGGTAATGTTTTATTATCAAAATAGAAAAATTACCTTGAAGATAGATTACTTAGAAGATTATTGGGTATAAATGATTATTATGTTTGATAAAATTTGGTAAGTATAAATAATTATTATGTTTGGTTAAAAGTAATAAAAGATACTAATAAATTATTTTACTTAAATGCTCTTGAATATAATTATTTTTAAATATTTTTTATATTATTTGTCATATTAATTAAAAATAAATTTATTTTTGTCTCAAAAAATTAATAAATAATAATATAATTATAATAAAATCAAGATTATCTTGATAATTTTTAAATACCTTAGGTGAAGGTGGTAATCAGATTACTACCTATATTATTTACCACGTCAACATTGGTAATAGAAGATTACTGTAATCTTTTATTACTAACAAACCAAACAAGGGAATAAAAGATAGATACCAAGGTAATCTTTAAAAATTGAAACCAAACAGTCCCTCAGTATTATTTCGTTTAATTAATCATGAGGACACAAAGAGAGAACTTTGGTTCAAATAAAATAGAGTCAATGCCTGTTTTAGCCCTTTGGAGTTTGCAATGGTCGTAGGTCTCATCTTGAGGCATGATACGGATGTGTCAGCTTATGGAGATTGTTTAGGATGTCCTTGATTGAGGCAATAATATTCCCAGGTGTAAGCTCAATAACTTATTTGGATTTACAGAGGGTAGTTATGTCACAGATTTAGGGTGACAATGACAAGGATGTTGTGAAATTTGTATTATTATATTTGAATAATACTATATGCACATTGTGCACAAATAATGATGTGTTACCATATAATTAGGTATTGTTTTATATTTAATTTTTAACTATTTAATTACATGATGATATGTCAGTGTTATGCATAAAGTTATGCACAAAAGTTGTGCACAAAGATATGTACAAAAGTTGTGCACAAAGTTATGCACAAAAGCTGTGCCCATAGCACTACTCATTATATTTATTGCATATTGGACTGTAAGGGTTGGACAATATAACTGTAATTCGAGATCGGATATTATTTTTTGTTGGTAATCTCAATGCATTTAGCCAATACCTTTGGGGTTTAGTGGTGGTTTGATCTCAAACACTATCGTTTGTTAGAGGTTGTATTCTATGGACACTATGATAACTATCTATTTGAAATCCTTTTGGTGGGTTAGTCTAATGGAGATGTTTACACAACATGCATCCATATGTCACACCAAGCCATTGACAATTAAAGGCCCTAAAATACCCTTCAATTTATATAGCCATTTACGCCTTCTTTCTTTCATCTTGGGCGAGGTTTCATTACACTTTTCAAAACCTCACTCACTTAAACCCAATTGACATATAAACTTTGGTTGGATTGTTTTCATCTTTTTTGATGTTTCAATGGTGGTCAATATTACAATGACAATGGAGGTGAGTGTTTGCTTGGCTTTCGACCTAAGATTAATTGTTTTTTTATAATGAGCATGTTTGGGTTAACAATTTTTTTTGTTTAAAAATTGTTGTTTGTTCGAGGATAATGATTTGTTGTTCATTTAATTTATAATTTACAAATGTTCGCTTTTATCTATCGTCGAAATATGTCATTGTTGTCGATGATTTGGGTGTTAGATTTAGGGTGTGGGTTAAGGAAAAATATGTTTTTTTTTTTTAGTTAGAAATGAATTATTTGTGTCAGAAAGATGTTTCTTTACAATTATGTGCTTGATTTGTTGGTTGTAATATGTGAAAAGTTTGTTGATTTGTGTCAGTTGTGTGAGAGGTATTTGGATGAATAGGTAGGCAAAAACAAACGAGGAAAGTCTCGCTTAGGTAAAAAAATCTCATTTGGCTAAAAAAGTCTCACCTGTGCAAGATCTAACAACTAGGTGAGCCTCGCCTACCATTATTGTTCACAGTATGTGTACATTTTAGTTTGTGTTATTATATTGAGTCAAAGATTTTTTTGTCTTTTTCTTTTTCAAAGATTTAGTGTCAACCATTAGGAGGGTGTGTATAGATTTCACAAGATGCACGCATTTCGGGTCTAATTGACACTTTATAGGAAAAAAGACACAGTGAACATCATCAACGAGAAATTTACAATGACCTAAAGAGAGATGTTTCGAATGACATGTTTTGGCACTTCCTGAGATTGGAAAAGACTCGGTTCAACGCTGCACTTATGCACTCAGTGCTATTTCATTTAATTAACCGTGGGGACATAGAAAGAACTTTGGTTCAAATTAAATAGTGTCGACGCCCGTTTTAGCCCTTTGGAGTTTGCAATGGTCACAGGTCTCACCTTAAAGCATGATACGAATGTGTCAGCCTAGGTAGATTGTTCAGGACACCTTCGATTGAGGCAACAATACTTCCTAGGTGAAGCTCAATAACTTATTTGGACGTACAAAGGGCAATTGTGTCACAGATTTGGGGCAACAGTGATAAGGATGTTGTGAAGTTCGTAGTATTTATTACATATTGGATTGTTAGGGTCAGAGAATAGAACCGTGATTTGAGATCGAATATTATTTTTAGTTGACGATGGTGATGCATTTAGCCGTTACCTTTGGGGTTCAGTGATTTGATCTCACGTAGTGTCGTTTGTTAGACGTCATATTCCATAGATATTATAGTAATTATCCATATGAAATCCTGTAGTCTAGTGGACATGTTTACACAAAGTGCATCTATATGTCGCACTAAGTTATCGACAAATAACTTTAATATGTGAGATCTATCCTTATATTTTGGTGTAGTTGTTTAACACTATGAGAATCTTAACTATTTTATCTGTATTATTGATCAGAATAATGTCAGGACTATAAATGTTTTTAGGATGTCCACTATGTAAATGTAGGATTTTTATGATTAGTTAACATAAGTTAATTCTTTCATCATGGTTTAACTATTCTAAAAATATTCATCTAATCTATAAGAAAGAAGAAACAAAATGATGAAAAACATTTTATTTATAAAAATTATGATTATAATACAACTACGAGTGACTTTAGAATACCTCCTTTAAGATAAAAATTATTAATATCTAAGAAAACATTAATAGGATATTAATAAATTTGCCCAATTTCTAATGACAAATAAAGGCAGGAAGATCTTATTTTAAGATCAAATAATTCACCTGCAATTAAGTCAACACCAAAAAGGTTAATGAAGTTTATTCAAAATTAAAACGGTATGCTTTGAAAAAATGTATATATTCCCGGAGGTAAAAAATGAGGTGTCGAACACTAAGCTCATATATTCCAATCATAATGAGAAATAGTCAAACCATTTTCCCTCAAGATGATCTTTTTCCTCTACTAAACCCAGCGAGAATCCAGCAAAAAGCGAAAACATTACTTGCGAAACTTGTAACTCTAGCTGTTTTATTTTGTCATCTACTCGCAGTAGACCCCAATGCAGGATTTCTCGTTTCCACAAATTATGCCTCCTCATTTTAAAAATATGGGAAAAGGACTATGTCCCACCCAACTTTTAAGCCATTCTCAAACTTATATTCATAGGAGATGAAAAACACTTATTCCCACCCATAGACAAACTTTTGTTAATTTTTTCTGTTAAAGGGAGGGGTAAAAGAGTTATTTTACTGTTTATATTAAAAGTTATAAAGTTTATTACTTTTCACCTCTCTTAGGTTTTAGAAACTAACATTTTTATCTTTACCTAAAGTTTTTAAACTTTGAAAAGTAATATTTTCACCCCCAAACCTAGGATTTTCATAATTTTCAAAACGCAGCCGCCCCCCATAACTTTCAAAAATAACAGTTTCACCCCATTCTTCAACTTCATCTTTAGACGTAGTCTCCGACCTCCTCCTTCTCCTGGTGTGACGCGGTGGTGCGATGAAGAGATCTTCATCTCCTTGTTGTACGGTGTGACGAAGATCTCTTCGTCGCTCCACCTAGACGACTCGCGTCATCCAGACGCGTTGATGAAAGACGAAGATCTGGATGACGCTTCATCGTCTACATTTAGGCGACAAAGGGTCGTCCATCATTGTCCTTTGTAGTCGGAGATGAGAGATTGGTGGAATGCGTTGGCCGTTGGTGGTGGCCGGAGAAGGAAGCAAACCCTAGAGGTGAAATCTAAACTTTTCAAACATTGAGGATGGGTTGAGGTGTTAGTTTTTAAAACCTGGAGGGGAAATGGTTAAATTTTAAAGTTTATAGATAAAATAACGATTTTACCCCTGTCCCTAACTGAAAATTTGGACGACAGTTTGGTCATGGGTGGGAGTTTGGGTTTTTCATCTTTCATGGGTGTGAGTTTGAAATTGGGCTAAAAGTTGGGTGGGAAATAGTCCTTTCCCCTTTAAATATTTAACTAGCCCATTTTGCATGGATGGCGCCAGCATTACACTTTGGAGATCCTAATTAATTTAAGCTTCTCCACGTTCGCCTGACTGTAAAGGCAAAATGCCCATCTGTTCGTTACATGTCCTCTGCGTATAAAAGAAGACACAGTTCAATTCAACAGTCTAGTATTGCCAATTAATGACACTATTAGAAGGATTAATTTAGAAGAACTGTAATTACATAATCATCATGCATGAGCAGTTTGTATTGCATTTATAGAGATGGTAAATCCTTTTCAAACCGGGTCCACATTGAGTTCATGATCAAACTATTCCTCTAAACTTATAATATTTCAGTAGCACACAAAATCACTAACAGAAATTTCTAAGAAAAGCGACTAAACAGCGAGTTGTTTGTGATGGGCTGATTCATCTTCAGTGAAACAACATTGGTGGTTTAGTGGTCTGTCCACGTTTAGAGGAGGTTCTGGTAAATGCAGAGGAGATTGCAAAAACATTTCCTTCTGAAGAATAGAACAGTAGGTGTGGAATGTGGTGGGTGTCACGTTTAAGTGGAACCCTAAACCAAACAAAAAGTCCACCTCAAGCAAGTTCATTTCTGCTGTGCTTATCCCCCCAACTTTGGCATAAAACGCGTTGTTGCAATAGCTGCAAAATGGGACAAAAAGATAACATAAATCAAATGACCGAATATACTAAAGTCAAAACCAATGGAATCTTGGTGGACATTACCCATAGAAAAATGAAATTCACCCGAATGTTATCAACCCACCAACACACACCAAAACTAAGGAAGAGCGACTATTGAGTAGCCCTTTTTTGTTCCAAATAATATCACGTGAATAATTCTTATGTATAAATTATGATATGTTATTATATAATTGAATAGTTAAAAATTAAAAATAAAACAATATCTAATTATATAATAATATATTATTTATGTAAAATTGTGTATATAATTTTATTATTTTTATCTCGATAACACTTTTTCACCCATGAACTTTAAAAATGACAATTTTCTACTGTTTATCAATTATGTTACTAAAATTTATTAATTTTTAGGATAAATATTTTAGAAAGACAATAATACTCTATATTACTTTCAACGTACATAAAACTAAATAGCACAAAACTCAAAACTTTTAAAGTATATTTTCACCACTAGTTATATTAATTATAGGATTAAAAATTATAAAAAATAAATTTAAAAAATTAAAATAGTTGTTGATAGTGAATGTTACTAGTAATAATTAGAATTACACTAATATTATGTGATTCTGACTAAATCCTATAATTCTAATAAAATTCTAATCCTCACAGGCTATATTCACCATTGACAACTGTTTTATTTATTTATTTATTTATTTTTTGGCTTTGGCTTTTTTAATTAAAAATAAGGGTTTAAATAATAAATATTTAAGTTGGTAAATGTAACTAATATTAATCTTATAATATTTATATATTTTTTAAATAGATGAAAATAAGTTTTGAAAGAATTTTGATGATAGGTAAAAAAATATCATTTTAAAATTTCGAGAGTAAGAAAGTGTTATTGGGCAAAAATGAAGTGGTGAGTGTTGGGCCAATGATTAAACCACAAAGTGGACAAGAGGAAATAAGCAAGGATCCCTTTCCCAGCCGATTGCTACCTTCCTCATTCCCTTCAATTCTAGCCACTTGTTTTCCTTCAGTTCCAGCCACTTGCAGGTAAGTTTGTGTTTATATGGAACTTTTTATTTAATATCTGGATATATTGATTGAATTTCGTGGGTAAGGGGAGAGAGAAAAGAAAATGCAGATAGCTTAATAGAAGTACTGAATAAAGTTGTAGATGCTTTGGAAAGAATTGCTAATAGCTGTAGAAGATGAGATGAGGTGACTTGATTAATTAATTAATTAGAAATAGTTTATACAAAAAGAATTTGGATTTGTTTTAATATTTTTTATTAATATTGGTTCTGGGTTTCGATTCTTATTTCTAGGAACCTATTGGTTTTGGTTTTTGAAAATTTTGCAAGGTATCTGGAGCCGTTCACCTCTATTGCCAACAAACTACACAACATTCTTAATTACAAGTCATTAATTAATCACACTTGTGATCCATCATTCTAAACGTAAGGGAATTAATAAACTCTTTTTTCATGAAAAAGAAACGGGGAAAGAGGAAGGGTTCTTCAAGTGCTCAACCAAGAGAAAAATCAAAAATTTCTATTGAGAAACTGAAGTTCTTTAGAAGGAGAAAAAAACAGAGTTAACTTTGACGCCCTCATCAAATCTTTGTATAGAAAGAGAAGATCAAGAATTCAATGAAAGAATTGGAATATAAAACAAAGGAAATATGACAAGAAACTTACATGTCATCCATGAACTTGGCGGAGACCAAAACGCTGGTTATAAGCAACCGATGCACAGTGAAAGAACTGATGGGCAAAGAGAGTTGATTTAGCGCGAAACGATCAAGATAAACATAGGCAATAACGAAGCAAGAAGGGCTACAATTTGCGTACTTAAAGATCCTCTCAAGATAGCTTTGAATGGAAATGGTAGGGCGAGTGAGGCCACGAAAAACAGACATCTTGTGAGGTTGAAGACGACAGCTAAAATCATTAGAATCAGCGACACGTTGAAGAAGAGAAGAGAGAATAGAAATGACTTTGGGCATCACAAAATCGGCTCGATCTTCAAGGTAGGCTTGAAGCTCCGCCATTGTTAGTCGGTTTTGGTTGAGTTGGATGTGCCTTGTAAGACACAGCAAGTTATTTGAGGAAAATTGTTGACATCGGTCGCTGATATATTGTATTGGACTTGAAATTGCTCGTTAAATTGTGGGGTTCATTAGAAAGGATTTCTCATTGACATTTCACTTGATTGCGGCAATCATGAGCCGAAAGTTTTGTTGTGACCAAGAAGTGAAGGGGTAATGTGTTGAACTTCTAAAACAAGATAATATATAAACTCAATCTAGTTAGGCATTTTAAAACTATTTTAAGATTTTTATTGTTTAAGAGGTTAAGCCATTTTTTAACTTCTTTTAAATATTAAAATTAAAAAATAAATCTTTATTTTACTTTTATAAAATTGATTTATCTATATCATATAAAGTAAATAACATTTTTTTACTTAAGGTGGGGTCTAAAAATATTTATCTATATTATATAGAGTAAATAAATTTTTTTATTTAAAATCAAACTAATTATCAAAACAACTAACCTATCTTAGTAAAATAATAATTTTATCATTCATTAAATTTGAAAACTAAAACTTTTTATCAAACTTAAATATTTTAAATATGACAATTTAAATTTTAAAAAATGTTTTAAAACTCAAAAATCAAACTCTTAAACCTTTGTAAACTCCCATATATTTCGAAATTATTATATTATTTCAATAGTTTAATATGACATTTATAGTTATAATTGGTTGCATTCTGTTCAATTAATTTAGGTGCAATGTTGTATTTGAAACTATTTAGGGTAGGCTAAAATTCAAAATTTTTTCAAAAAACTCCTAAACTTTTTCAAAATTTCTTATAACCCCTTATATTTTTCAAGAGACTCCCAATATTTTCAAGTTTACCCTTTAATATCATATTATACAACAAAGACATTCTTATTTATTGATATAGAAGAAAAGATATGAGAGTGAAAAGAAAGAGAAATAATAGATTCCTTATAGGCCAAAAGACTTGTTCCCACCTGAGGTTTGATGTAAAACCAAACTCCCACCATCCAACTTTCAAAAATTTAAACTCCCACCCATAGACAAATTTTGTTAACAGTTTCTGTAAGTGAAAATTGAAATGTCTTTTTTACCCTTCCATATTGAAAAGACAAATATACCTTCCATGTAAATTATAAATTATTTATAAAATATACCTTAAAAGTAAATTACCATTTTATCCCTTATTATGGAATTACCAAATAATGGTTGTTGATTTGTTTAGCATAACTTTAATAGGATTTTATGTTGTTTTATTGGGAAATTTTTATGGATTTCCATTATATTGGAAATGCTAATTTTGATGAATTTGATAATTTTGCATTTTCAGTGTATATTAATTTATCCTCTTTGAATTCATGCAAAATCAGTATGGAACCTGTAATTTTGGGATGCACACATGCATTTGGATAACAAATGACATTTGAGTTTTAATTCATTCAAGTAAGCAGCAAACATGAAAATACCAAGATTGAAAACAGACAAGTAGGCACATATAAACTCCATTAGAAATGATGCATGTGCTTACACAACCCTAGACAGCTTGCAGTCAACATGAAAATATGCAGACTTCAAACAAAAAAGCTGGAACATTTAAAACATAAATGATTATGTATTAAACAAACTACATCAGAAACCAAGAAAATGTTTCATGGCACTGCAACTCCAATATATACAGCTCAAAATCCATATACGAACAGATTTGATAGGCAATAAAGTAAAGACCAAAAACAAGGCTGAAATTGATGTTGTATTCAATTGAAACATTCAAGTGTTTTGTCTAAGATTTTGATAGATAAAAGAAACAACATTATCAATGACAAAAAAATACTCAGCAGTGCTTGACAAAAAACAGACTCATGTTCTTTTTAGTGGGCACATTCTCTGCTCCTCCAGTCGTCAACCTCCTGGTACTGCAATTATGGGTTATAGATACCTATGGACAAAAAAATAAAAATAAAAATTCAACCTACTGGTACTACATTTAAAACACCATCAGATTGAGAAAAAAAATCTATATAGTAAGATAAAGATGCAAATGTTTTCAGCTGAATAAATACCTAAGAGTTGTCTGGAAGATGAAACTACTGCATACTGAGACCTACTAGACTGACTTGTCATTGTGGAAATGGTCCTTTCCTATATACCTAGGTAGCACAGAAATGGAAATATCGAAACGTCAAAACAGAAACATAGAAACGTATTTTTTTAAAAAAGTAGAAAATGGAAACGTGAGGAAATATGTAAATATAAAAAATATAGGGTTTTTTTTATAAATATGAAATTTTTATAAAAAATACAATAACCTATGTTTTAATTAAAAAAAAATACAACAATTGATTTTTTCCAACCAATTTAAAATAACATATAACAAAATAATTTCATACGAAAAATAAATTACAAATTCAAGTTCTTGAAACATGTATGTATAAGTTAAATCACTATTTATATATTCATCTTTTAAAATGGAAAATAAACATGTATATATTTTATAATAAAATAAAAATCTTAGAAAATTTTGACAGACTAGCGCACCTGGAAGAAGCATGCATTGGTAGAGAATTATAAAATTTTTGAGCAAAATGTAGGCATATGGGAGTATATATATAATAATTTAATATATATTTTATAATAAAATAAAAATCTTGGAAAATTGACACACTTGGAAGAAGCATGCATTGGCGGAGAATTATAGTCATGGGAATAGAGTATATATAATAAATTAATATATATTTTATAAAAAGAAATTAATCTTGGGAGTAGAGATGCATAAAGATACGTTATATTAGAATCCATATAAAATAATTTATATCATAAAAGGCAAGAAAAATGCACACTTTTTTTCACCAAGTTTTCTTTCTTCTGGCCACTGTTCGGAGAAGGAGAAGATGCCCAGGAGATTGATAGCAAAGAAGAGAAGATAATCTAACGCATAGGAAACTGTTTTTGTTATTCACTTTCAAAATCCTTTTAGAATCCTTTTATGATATACTTTCAGAATCCTTTTATGCATAGGAAACTGTTTCTGTTAAAGAAAAGTGTTTCCCTTTTATTTAAAATTACTGAAATGACCTCGAAACATTTCGTACCGGTTTCTGGCCGTTTTGAAAACTGAAACGTTTAGGATTCATGGAAACGCACACTGCTATGTGTTTCCGTGCTTCTTAACTGTATACAAGAAAAATTGAGAAAAAATAATTATGGAAACAAAGAAACCACAGGCCATACTCAATGCAAAATGATGTATCAAAATTACCTTTTGCTTTCTTTTGTTTGCATTGTCAAGATTCTTTTTATAGGACCTTCTATTATGACCCATTTCATTGCATACACTGCATCAATGTGTGCATAAGTGTATTCTCTTTTTTTCTTTATTAGAATCTCTCCTTCTTGCTTTTTTTGGCCTTCCAGGTCTAGATTGTCTTACTGGTGGTTGCAACTTGTCTTTTTGTAATTCATCCCAATTCTTATCTGGAATAGGGTGAATCATTCTAGCATATATTTTTTATATATGTTGAAATTCTTAACCTCACATCTACAAACTGTTTAAATGAAGGAAAATTCATATGCAGTATAAAACATACCGCATGATGACAAGGGACACCACTCAATTGCCACATGCCACAGTCACATATTTTTTTATCTAAGTCTAATGTGAAGCTTCTTGAAGATATCAATCATATCAATCACTTCAAATTCCTTCAACTCAATAGGCAAAATTATGACATTCTTAGCAGCTTCAATATTTTTGTTGAGCTTCAGATTAATAAGAAGAGGTAGTGGGGTTACCCACTCAGTTGCAGTCTCGAATCTACTATGAAGTCTACCCATTACTCTCTTCTTATACATCTCTAATAGACCTAAAATTGGCATCTCTCAATTTTCTTCTAGCCAGCTATTGAAGGTTTCACTCATGTTATTTGTAATATGATCAGATTTGGCTTCTGTGTCAAAGCCAAATCTTGACCATTGATCGGGTTTATTTTATATAATCCACTTGTATGCCTTTTGATTAACCTGTTTTACTTATGTTAATGCTTTTTGAAAATCAATTTTATTTAAGTTTTTACAAATTGACCAGAATAAGTTTCTAAGATGAATTCTTGGAAATTTTTTTCAAAAAGTTGGCAAAAACAGGCCTTGCATAGTACCTACTTGTAGTAGGCCACTTAACAAGTAAAACATTGATCAAACCTTTTTGTCTATTACTCATGAACGTGATAGGCTCCACATCCCCCCAAAATTGATGTAATAGCTTTATGAAATACCCCCAAGTCTTAGTGTTCTCAACCTTACATACATAAATTGCTAATGGGAAAATCCCATTATTAGCATCAACTGATACAATAGATAAAAGCACACCCCTAAAATGACCTTTAAGATGACAACCACTTACCCCAATGAAATGTCTACATCCCCCCACAAAGCCTTTTTTCTGTGCAGCAAAACTTAAAAAAAAATCTATGAAATCTTGAAATAGTTAAGATTTCTTCCCTTATAACTTTTAGGACAGTCTTAGAATCAAAATTATGAATTAATAGTATGTGACAATACTTAAACAACTAGTCAAATGAGTTTATATGCTCTTTCAATGTCATCCCAAAAGTAATTTTCCTTGCCTTATATTGTTTTTTTGGGATTAATTTAAAAAAAAATGTTCTTTTTCTAATTGGTTTACTAAAGGCTTGATGCTAGACCCTTTTATGAGACCTTATAAAACTTCATATTTTTTCTACTACCCAAGTTGAACTTACTTCCAAATTATTCTGAACCCTAAGACATGTATATATGTGCTCATATATTCTAATTTGATAAGACTGTCCATCAACCGTTAATGCAACATACAAATGAAATAAATAATGTGTGGATCTATACACCACATTATTTCTCCTTTTTTCATTATATATTTTCTTCAAACAAGATCCCCTTTAATTGAAGTAATCTTGAAACACATTCCTAAATGCATCTACAGTTTTAAAAACTTGTCTTACCACAAAATGAATTTTCCCATCTGCATTTTTCCTAAAGGTTTTGCCTTTCATATATTTGGACAACCTACAGGCACCATCATTATCTCCATTACTAGTATCAGATTTTTCATCTGCATTATCTTCTTCATAATTGGATAGATATTTAGCATCAGTGTTTTTATCTTCAACCCTTACTATACTGTCTCCCTCTAATGGTTCCCTATTTTCATTTCTATCATCACTATTATAATCATGAGAGGCCTCACTCTAGTGGAACTCATCATCCCCACACTTAACATTGCAAAAATTTAGGTTATCCTCACCAAGAAAATTTTGCTCATCATCAATAGACTTAACATCCACATGTTGT
Source organism: Mangifera indica (assembly GCF_011075055.1). Taxonomy (NCBI): domain Eukaryota; kingdom Viridiplantae; phylum Streptophyta; class Magnoliopsida; order Sapindales; family Anacardiaceae; genus Mangifera; species Mangifera indica. The sequence continues at coordinate 4,232,203 of NC_058145.1, read as the reverse complement.
TGTGATGGTTAGACAGGTTGTTGTGATGATTGGGCAGTATATTATGATGGTTAGGATTAAGGTTGAGTGCTAACAAGTGGCAGAAATGGTAAATAACCATATCTAATAGAAGGAATTCAACAAATATGTCTCTATTTTCAACACCAGCTTTGCTATATTGTTCAAAGACATGACAAATGTCTTCATCACTGTCTATTACAGATTTACCCACCTCATTTGGCCTTCTTGCCTTTACCTTAATTTTCTTATTGGGATACAACTCCACTTCTTCATTTTTATGGGCAATATAATGTTTTACTTCCTTTATGAAGACAATGTAACTAAACTCATCTGGATCTATATTCCTAATTTCACACTTACAGTCACATACCTCAAATCTTAAAGAAAACGACATTAATGACAACATCCTATAAATAATATATCAAAAATTTAATAAAGTTGAATAAGATTTCTTGTGCAAACAGCAAGACATTGAGAAAGTTAAAGAGAAATTCATCACATGTAATTCATTTATCCAGTGCACAAAAAACTATACATGGCAAGCATACATGTAAACATATCACAGTATACACTAAACAAAAGCATGATATTCAATAATCATGCAATATACATTATACATATAATATATAGTAATAATGTAATATACAACATACAGTAAATAGAAGCATGATAAAGCATATAATCTATATAGTATAATCATGCAATATATAGTTACCATATCATAGAAAGTACAATATGTAGTATAATTATGCAACATAATATATACAACCACCATATCATATAAACAAGAAACATGTAATACAAACATATGAAGTGGAATATATTCAGTAAGCATGATAACATGTACATGATAAAGTAATTCATGAAACATTTAATAAACTACAATTATTCATCATATGTAAAACTTTAAACATTATTGGTACAAGGTGTTGTTAAACCAAAAAGATGAAGGTGGAAACCTTCCTATCGTTCTAACCAATATATCAAATAATGTTGTACATAATAAGGAGTAAGCAATATAATCATGCTATATATAATGAGCATATCAATAAAAATACGAAGCATATAATATACGATAACCATTTAATATACTATGAATAAAATATAGAGCAATCCTAATAGTGCATTAGCATATAATATATACAACAAGCATGTAATGTACAGTATGCGTATAATCTATACAATAAGCATATAATGTATATAGTCACTATATCATATAAATAAGAAGCATGTAATATAAATAGTAAACATATAATATATACATATGAAGTACAATATATATAGTAAGTATGATAACATGAACAATTATTCATCACATGTAAAACCTTAAACATTATTGGTACGGGGCATTGTTAAAACAAAGAGATGAAAGTGGAAACCTTCCTATCGTGCTCGTAGCACTACACTCTCTGGATGTTAAACCGATATACCAAATAATGCTACACACCTCAAGGAGTAAGCAGTATAATCATGCAATCCTAAAAGTGCAATAAGCAATATACAATAAGCACATTAATAAAACAGGAAGCATACAATCATGCAACATATAATAATCAACAACTATAAACATTAAGCAGTATAGTCATGCAATAGACAATAATCAACAGTGTTATTTCTCTCCCATCAATAGTAAACACAAGGATGCATCATTAATCAACAGTAAGATGTTAAGCAACCCTAACTAATATAGCAATAATACCACAAAAGAGTAACCTAAAAAACATAACACTATGTTCATCAAACAAAAACTAGATTAACATTGATAAAAGGCCAAAGGACTATTTCCCACCTAAGGTATGCTGCATTCTCAAGTTTCCTCCAATTAACTTTGATAATACCAAATACCCACCCATGAGCAGTTAAAATTAACAGAACCCTAACCCTTTGAAATTTTATCTTTTTTTGCCCCCTTAAACTTTAAAAACTAAAGTTTCCCCCTAACCCAAGTTTTCAAAAACTACATTTTTCCCCCTTAGGGTTTGCAAACCTTCAGATCTAATTTTTTTGACGATGACTGGTGATCTCCAAGCATCTATTCTCTCTCTCCAATGGCCCCTCTTTCTGGTCATACACTTTTGATGTTGTACGACGTCTTCGTTGATACGAAAATGAATCATCTTTGTCTCTGAAAAAGACAAATCATTTTCGTTTAGAGACGAAGATGAGTCTTCATCGATGAGGAAGACTCTTCATCGAAGAAAAGTCTTTGTCTCTAAATGAAGATGATTTGTCTTCGTCAGAGACGAAGATGATTCGTCCTCATCTCGACGAAGACGCGTCGTCTTCATCAATGATGACACCTAGTATGGGAAGACGTTGCACAATTGGAAAGTGGAGACTGTGAGGAGGACGAGACATTGCTTGGAGATCATCGGTCTTTGCCAGAAAATTCAATCTGAAAGTTTGGAAACCTTAAGTGGGGAAATGTTGTTTTTGAAAACTTGGGTTGGGGGAAAATTATTAGTTGTTAGGGTTTGGGGGTAAAAAAGAAATTAAATTTAAGTTTATTTTTAATATTACAGGTAAAATAATGATTTTGCCCTTGAATCTGTCAATCTGACATTTTTTTTAACAGTCCATAGGTAGGTAAATAGGCTTTTCAAAGTTAACGGGGGGAATTCGCAGAAAAAACATAACTTGGGTGGGAAATAGTCGTTTGGCCTTGATAAAACTGCATTTTTTTTCCTTTTGAAACTATATAATTAATAACACTGAAAACCAAAACAGTAAACCCTACCATTATAACGACAGTAACATACTCATGCAAAACCCACACATACATTTTTTAGCCTTAAAATACACATATAATACCTATGCCGACAATGAACCCTAACATAATATAAAGGACATTATAGAAAAAAAACCTTAAAAATAAAAAAAAATGATGTATTTATACTTTTTGTGTGTAAACCATACAACATTAAAACTATTAAACAATTTAGATGCAACAAAATAGGTATGATTACACGAAAGAAGGGATAAATCCTTCAATCGATGTAGTCTTCATCGTCTTTGGTACTTAAACCACCATGAAAATAGGTACGGTTGTCATTGATGTTGTTGTTGATAAAACCAGTAGTAAAGAAACAATTACGTCGTTGTTGTTTGTTGTCATTTGTACAAAAGCTACTTCGATCACCCTTGATAATGTCATCAAAAGTGTTGTTGTCGTCCCTTTGCCGTTGTCGTTAACCAAAGATTTTCAACCTCATAATACTCTCGAACTTGCAAAGTATTCTTACTTGAAAAGTGAAAGGAGAGAAAGGGAAGAAAATGAACAAACTTTCACTTAATTTTCTTCATATTGCGTTTAAACGAAATAGGACACGTGTAACCATTTCATTAGTTCTCCCCCGATATAAATATATATTTTATTCACAGATTCTTTTCAAATACATGTGTAATAACAAAACAATCCTTCATGTGTCACAAATGTATTGGCTAATTTTTACTAAGCTTATCCATGGTTGTTGATTTTTGCCCAGAACTTTTCACTGGCACATTAAATACGCATTGAAAGCACTATGTTCGATGAGGCAAATTGTGTTCGCTTTTTTTAAAAATCGTCACATTTTTTAATTTTTTGCTCACGTGTCCCATTTTCATAATACCACGCCATCCTTCATTGATAAAATCATTGCAGATATCACCTAAACGAGCCAAAAACATAGGCTGCATTTAAAGGGTTGCCACGTGTCAATTACTTATGCATTGTGTGAAAAGTCAAAAGTCTGCCAACATTTAACTTTTTTATTTATTAAATAAAAAAAATTGTTTTAAACTAAATGCACTGAATTTACTCAATTACCCTTTTGATAAACAAAACTCGTTAGTGGAATTTGCTCACGAGTGGGATCGAACTTAGGTGGGAACACGTTTTTCAGCCTTTCTCTACATAAATTATATATTTAAAAAGTTATTTTTAGTTTTTATTTTATTAATAGAGTTTAATTTTAGATAAAAAAATGTTATTTATTCTTGATTTTGAGTAAAAAATATTGTTTATACCGATTAAAAGTGAAAAAGTGTCCTAAAGTGAAACCTTAGGAAAATGTAATTTACTCTTTTATATATTAACACTTTTCGATAAATTAATATTAAAACTAAGCTTTTATAATATAAATACTATTACAGAAAACATATTGACCAAAAATGCTTGTCGAAAACACCAACATTTACCTTTAATAGATCTAGCATACCAACAAATCATTGGGTACAAATTTGATCTAAACAAGTAATCAACATACAGGTATAAGTGAATATACAGGTACGAAATTTCATACAAAAACACCTTTCACATGAAATTTAATTCAATTAAGAAAAAACCAAGCAAACATAAAAATTGTATCAAATAAGCACCAATGCCCATTCAAAATACAGATATAAGTCTACCCATGGATACCCATTTGTTTTTTTTGGTTTTGACTTTTTTTAATGTTTCAAATTTCGATTGGCCTAGTTCTAGTTTTGTAAAAATAAAAAATTAAAAAATCTATTCTTTTTAAAAATAATTGCAAGTACTTAGTTGTTAGACTCCACTCACCCACAAAAAATAGTATTGGGAGGTATGGGTTGAAACAAATCTGAATCTAAAAACTTGTTACCCTTATTTGATTTACTTCATAGAGTAATTTACATTTTTTTGCACATGATTTGGCCGTTAAACACTTTTTACCCTAGTTGGTATAAAGGGATATTAAATTAATTACCCTAAACATAAGGGGTTTAAACAAATTGCCCAATTTTTTTTGGGGTTAAGCGAAAATGCCCTCTTTACCTAAAATAACCAAAATGCTCTCATATATAAACAAAAAAATATATATATCCTTACCCTTATTTTCCCCGATCCACTATTGCCAAAATCAAATTTCCATGGGTCTTCCACCTAGCAACGAATTTTTAACTTTTTGGACACAATTTTTTATATTTTTTGATGATGAAAATGAAGAAGAAGGTGAGTAAATCGTCCTTTATCTTGTTTGAATCATTTTTATATTTATATTTTATTTTGGGCATTTTTAGTTTAGGATTTTTAAATTTGAACAATTGATTTTGTGGCTTAATTCTTGGTTGTTTTGGATGAATTAGTTTAGGGCTATTGTGCTAAAGTAACTGTACAATTGTTTATTGTTGAATGGTAATTGGAAACTGAGATTTTGGTCAAAAAATTGACCTATTTTGAAGTAAAAACTTTACCTTAGGAGATATTTTTAAACTCGGGTGTCGTAAGGGAGGGGGGCAAATGTGATATTCTAAATAGTAGTTACATCGAGGGGGTCTACAATGGAACCCCAGGGGAGGGAAAAATATTGATTTTTTAAACAGTGATATCGGGGGGAGAAAAAAATTGTGAGTTTTTAAACATTTTGGACTTATGGGAGAGAGAGAAATGTTAAGGAGATAAATTGATATTTATAAACATTTAGGACCTGTGGGAGAGTAAGAAAATGTTAAGGGGGTAAATTGATATTTTCTATAAATTTAGGGTTTTTTAAAGCATAGTTTTTGAATTTTATATCCATTTTTTCACATTCTAAGGTTTTTTGACATTTAGTTTTCAAATTTCAGGTCCATTTTTTGTTCTCTAATTTTATGTCTATTTTTTTTTTATAAAATTCTTATAAACTTTGACATCATAATAATTTTTTATAGGATATTTTCTAAAAAAAAAACATGAGGACAACGAATTAAGAATCTTCGATAAGGCATGACACTTTCAAGTAGAGTTTACTTATCGTGTATAGCAAACCACAATGTCTAAGATTAAATCTTCATTAACGTAGATACAGTTGTGGTTGTTTGAGAGGACTTGGTTTGGGCATATGCTCTGATAACTAAATACGAGATTTAGTGGAGTATTGTGCACTCATTCATGTTACGATAGTTATATCGGGGGTTATAGAGAAACGAGTTTGGGTTTATGATTGATGAGGTTGATATGAGATTTAGTCCATTTCAATTTGCACTCATGATCAGGCTACCATTTAGTCGAATCATTACTCTTTCATTAAATATTCCATAAGGATCTAGAGATAAGATTCGAGGGACCTATTTTCGAGGATATCATAAGGCGTAATACTATGATTTGGTGTGAGTTTCCCTCACAAGGCCATGAAAGGATGACAATATCGACGTCGTCAAAATGGTCCTATTGTATTACCTTTATATGGTGTTACTGGAGAATGACAGATGAAAGAAGGTATCTGTAGAGTATCTTTAGTTGGTCAATCACTTAGATGGTTTTAATTCTTACTCATGGGGTGTGTCAATGTAAGAAATGACATTCGAATTGCTGTCCCAAGTAAGTGACAGGATCTGCTTTAGTCAGATAACAGACATGTGTAAATATGATATCTATGGGTTCCTGCTAGCATTCCAAGTAAGTGTATATTTATTAATTATCTATATTGATTATGAAGGGAAAAAATTATTACTTGAATTTAAATATTAATGTTTACATTACAGTAGTGGATTTATGAGACGATTGGCACCTTGTATAATTGGGTAGACTAAGTTGTTATCGTTACGTCTCTACAGATGTTCAAGTGGTACACAAGAGATATTTCTAGTTGGAGTCATATGTGAATTATATTCATCGGTGTTAAGGTATATAATTATTAATTGATTAGTTGATTGATTTATTGATTAATGCAAATATGTTTAATTATATATCTGAATGAGTAGAATGATGTTAATTTCTTACTCCAACTATCATCGATTGAGAAGTCTACATGATGGTATACTAACATTGTTGCCTACATGGGTATGTTGGACTCCTAGTCATTTTCATCCTCCTCAGTGCCCACCTCGATCGAGGATAGAGCTTTTCTAATGATGCCACTTGGGGACATTCTAGCCCTAGTCTTGAGACACTTATCAATACTAAAACCTTTGTTATCGAGCATACTATATGTCCTATTGTTGAGACCCTAACCACTGAGATCGCATATCTTCATAGGGTTTTAGACCCTACTACCGAGCTCCTAACTCACGAGTGACCATCAACTATTATCCCCCTTAGATGTTACATTGGCCCACTAGGGTAATATAATATTAAGTGAGATTTCTTGTTTGTGAGACCAGATGTCTATCTTGCGAGAGTAAATGTCTCCTTAGATGTCTCAACTAGAGGATTGTATAAGTCGTTTGGAAGATATTATAATGCGTACATAACTAGATATAGTCGATCAGGTAACATTCGTCACATCTTATTATTCATTTTGTAAATTGTATTTACCTATTTGTCTAACATGTATATTAACTTCATATAGAGTACTCACAATGGTGTTAGGAGACCCTCATCCGTTAGCCTTTCAATTTCATCACCTCCTTCACCTAAGGTTTGTAATTAATTGTTGCTAGTATATTTTATAAGAAATTTCATTAAACAATTTGTTATTAATATTCGTACAAGGTACTGCCCATGAAGAGGTATTGGTTGGCCCTTCAATTCCATCATCTCCCCAACCTAAGGTTTGAAATTAATTATTGTTAGTATATTTTATATGAAATATTATTGAATAATTTTTTGTTAATATTTGTACAAGGTACTGGCCATGAGGGGGTATCGGTTGGTCGTTCGATTCCATCACCCTTCCTACCTGAGGTTTGTAATTAATTATTGTTAGTACATTTTATATGAAATGTCATTGAACCATTTGTTATTAATATTCATACAGAGTACTAATCATGAAGGAGTATCGATTAAGAGTTCTCCACGTACACCTACCTTGTTCTTAGAGGTAATGTGGATTGTTGTTATTCAGTTAGTTGAATGAAGTTAAATATTACTACATATATTTAAATTGTTTTTCCTTCTTTTTAAGATGAAAATTTGTGGTTAATTGTTAAGATCCTCAGCTTGAGCAAAAGGCTCATTGATATTTGTTATTTCATAAGGAGAGCATAGTAAGGTATATCCATTATAATTTGTATATTTTCAAATATATTGATCATTAATAATATTAAATTACTTTTTGACTTGACAATAATGAAGGATTCCCCACCAAACCTTTTCTATCATACATTAAACAGATAACATTAACCGATTTTATCATATTTGTTAATTAAGATGAATGATTGAATTAACAATTTTATGTAATTTTTCAGTTGGTGTGAACTGCTTATGGTAAGGTCATTTGAAAAGGTCCGCTTATTCGTACTCCATATACAAATTCAATTAAATCAAAAGTGAAACAACATATTTGGACCATTCCATCCTCTGTTATAAAGCGTGAGGAATCTTTCCTCACGTGGTACACCAGAGCTGAAGCATCTGATGACTATGATGTTTATTGCATATGAGCGTAATCCAAAGTCGTTTTTTAGCACATAATTATCGAGCTGTGTAAGTGCCTGACCAATAATGTAAGTGGTCTATATCTATTGAATTTGGTTAAATATTTTATATATTAATCAAAAACATAATACAATTTATATGTTATATCCATTTCAACATGTAGATTCTTTCTTGGCACTACTACATCGGCACTAACACAAGTAGCAAGCCATTGTCCCATAGAATTGGATGATAGCCCATACCTTCTTTGTAGGGCATATTGAGATAACATATGAGAGTTAGAGTACCATGCTGCCAGATGAGTGCAAGTGGCCTAAGCTATTCACAAAGATAGTGAAGGCCGATGGCACACTCAATTTGTTTTACAAACCATAAGGGGAGGTCGATAGGGTATTGTATATAAGTGTTTATATTATAATTTACTTATATACAACACGTGTATCCATTATAATTTCTCAATGTTGATAGGTTCTCATCCTTATAAATTTCAATTAGGCCTATTAAGTTACCAGATTCTTGGGTTTGTGTGATTGATTGATCACTATATATGACTTCAAGTTTACACAGGCATACATGATGGTCTCACAAGACAAATGCAACCCTACAAGACATTCATCTTGATATTACTGGAAAAGACAAGTTCTTAGACCATTACTGGGCGTATACCACGAGAGGATTACTTGATATTGCGTTAAGTAGAGGGTTTCTTCTAACAAGGCGAGAGTTCTGATGACTGTGGTATTTTTATGTTGTATTTTATAGTGTCTGGCGCTTTTACGGAGCCTAGATTTCCCCTGCAAGTCATCTACCTTGATGTATTTGTGTTTGGCCTCAATTGTAATTCCATTGCATCGAGTAGATCGTGGATGTACATTTGTATTTATCATTGGTTATTTATTTGATTTTTGAATTATTATGTATATATTTATTTATAGTGGTTTATTGGTTATGCATTTGATTTCATTTTTTTCAATTTTATTGCAACTTATCTGATAAAGTATGAATCCAAACTCAAATAATATGAACACATGTTTGAAACATAAATAATACTAATATAATGTTCAATGGATTACATGAATAATACTCATTCCAACAAGTACATAAGTAAAACATTATTCACATTAAATATATTACATTGCATATGAATAAGTTTTTAAATCAAACATTAATCAAATTAAATCGATTACAACTCATTTTAACAAATACATAAATGATACATTAATCAAACTAAATAGAAGGTTATAAAGATCTCTTTTCTTTATCTTTTCTTAATGAACCCAATGGGACAGAGCTTGGAATTGGTGTTGGGTTTTGCATTGTGTTCAGACATGCCTTAGTTGACTACATCGACTATAAACCTTGGGTGTAACAAACTCACCTTGTGAAGGATGTTAATTTCTGTTTGAAGGGTGACCTGATCTATGACGATTGAGAATGAGGGTACATCATAACTTTTTCTTCAACGATAAGTAACCATTTAGATTGGTTCCTAAGTGGATTGAAAACTTTTGTATACATAGTATGGTAATATTTGATAGTGTAGAAAGGATGAACCCATCTATAGACATTGGTAAGTCTTATATGTTTTGCAACAGCAATGACATGCTTACATAGAATATGTGAAAGTTGAAACTTTATGCACAGACAAGCCATTTCATAAAACTCTATAATGCCCATGTATCCACCACTACTTTTAATCTAATACCAAACATTTGTAATTGTATGAACCTCTAAATAAGTAACCTTCAACACTTGGCTTCTCTTCTGTCCATGGTGTAACGAGGTAAAGACATTCATTTATAATTTTAAAAAGCATTGACACATCTGTTAGTAAACAAACATAAATGTAACAAGTCATGGGCAATTAGATAATTAGTATTACTGCAGTCACATACTTGCATAGTTTCTTCTCTCGTAAAACCATTGCTGCAATGTGCCCTAAATAAAGTCAGCAAGTATTGTGATAGGCAAACCCTGTGCATGTCTAATGAAGGTATTAAATGACTGCAATGTTAGTTGTCATTATGTTATACCTGTACCTTGGAAAATATGTCTTGCTCCATCAGTAAAACCCTACCTTACATAGGTAAGCCCCTGCTTGAAAATGCACCTTATCAATAGATCTCATCATAACCTTAAAATCTACCTCTATATATGTCTTCGTTGCTTTTTAGTATAAACATGCTACTTGTGAATTTATAAATAATATGATCACTTTGTTATGAGAATTTATAAAATTTTTCAAAGGTATAAAAGTTTAACAAATGTATAAACACGGTACTTGTGAGTTATGATCACATGTTACAAAAAAGGTGATGACAACAACATCTATGGTCTATATCTGAAAAGACTTCAATCATTACATAGTATATAATGTAATGTTAATCTGAGATTATTGTCAACTCTAGTATTTTATTGATGCAATCTTTAATTTTTTATCGATACTAAAAGCGATTGGGCAAATTTGGTTATTGCCATCCAAAACTACCACGAGAAATAAATGTCCAGGATATTGACCTTTAAGGAAAGCAGTGTCAATGCAAATAAATGGTCAAAGACATTATTTAAATGCATGGATAAAACAACCCAATACCATGAAAAAATACCAAAACCAATGCTCATCATCTATTTCTATATGTGTCATAGTTTCTGGATTAGCACACTCTAAATTATAGCAATAATTGAGCAAAAGCATAAACAACTTTTTTGGTGAGCCTTTCAATGAATGTAATGCCCAATTTCTTGCTATCAAGCCTGTGAATATGATATATCAATTTATACCTATCGAGAATGTTGATAATGATCTCTTTAAGTCGATAAATATGATCAATCAACATAAACTTTGACTTCATTAATTGACCTAAAGCTCGAGCCATAACTTGTATATGATGTGGCTTTATTTGATCTATTGAACATGTGTGTGGGATTCATTTTATGAATTTGGAATACTTGATTAGGTTTTATTCTTCTTCCCAATAGAAATCATTTGCATTTCTCATCATAACATTTAATCTTCCATCTCACTGTGTCTGACTTTAGTACTCTATATTGAAATGTTAACAAGTTTTATAACGTTCCTCTTTCGTATCGATCCTACACCATTTGATGATGTTGAAGGCTGTAGAGGAAAATTGGGTATCCACTTAAATAGATCAATGGGAACATTATCAAAAAATGGTTCAGAATAATTACTACCACCCATAATAGGATTTTCAAGCTAGAGGAACATCAGTCATCTCGTTCTCATCAAAGTCACTATACCACCCATAGGTAAGCCTAAGGGCATTTTGATATTTTCTTAGTTTTTAATTATAATGATTAATGAATTCAGGGGTACATGCCAATGTATAGAGGCATATATGACCATGTATGATCAGAAAAAGTCAATACATCGATCAAATTGTGATTCGATGAAACAGGAAGTTACTTTAGTTGTGTAACTAGACGCACAACCTTGTATGGTCCAAACACACCCGTGTATTATGTCTTGGAGATAAAAATAAAACTCGATCAACCCTAATTCTCACACATTCTTTTGCATTCCCACCACTCAAAGAGTGAGAAAGTATAAGAGAAGAGTATGTGGTCCCCTAAGAGAGTCGTTGTCGACCACCAGAGTCATCATAGCCATGTAATAGAGACGTTTTCGTTGGAATCCAAATAAGTGGAGCAAAATTCCTTACTTGATTATGAAATTCGTAAAGTTATCTGTTTTATCCATGATCTAGAGTTAATTAAACATGAACGAAATGTGTTTTATAGTGTATGTGACTATATATTCGATTATGAGAAATTGGTATGAATGTTTAATCCTTTGATTGTACGAATATTGTGTATGTTGGCTTGATAAAATAATAAGGTTATGGTTGTGTTATGTATATTGATTGTATAACATGACTTTTAGTCAATAAACTACCTAGGGGACTTAGAGATTCTTTGTATTGGCCTGAATACATGTTTGATTAATTGTTTGCGTGATGGAATAACATAGAAACCCTAGGGTGTGATTTCTAGATCATTACACATGGCTCTCTATGGTACCTAACACGCCCATGTGTTATTCTAGAGTTTTGAAAACTCAAAGATCTTGCACTCATTTTGAGGGGACAAATGTACGGTCGTGTGGTATAGGATACACACTTGTGTATAGCTTTCCAAAAGTGGATGACTTGTGTTAGAAGACACGTAGTCCTAGTACACGAGAGTGTGTCCAGGTTAACTCCTCATGTACATCTATCTTATACAAGACTGTGTGTTGAGTGTCACACGTCCATGTATATAGCTCAAGAGACACACGAGCATAGGTTGAGAAACACACAACTATATACCCCTAGACCATGTCAAAAGACAATTATACCTTTAAGTTATGTGCATAAGAGGAGAGAATTATATAAGAAGAATAATAAGCTAATAAAGGTAGAGAATTCAAGAAAGACATAGATGAAGTGTTTGACTATGTGGTCATTGACACAAACTCAGATTCAGTCGAAAAGTCAACAACCTTAAGGGTAGTGTCACACAATTAGATAATCACCAGTTGTGTGCATAAGTGGCGATATTTGTGAGAGCAATAGGGCTAGATACCTATGAGATGTGGCTTTCACATATTCCTCATATGATCAACAAGATATACCATATATGTACCAGAGATAAAGGCCATATTTAGATGATTAGTTAGTAGTTTTGATCAATTATGTGATAAAGGAAAAAGTTGCTATTAGAGATTTCTCCATGTGATCAGGGTGTCCTAGTTAAATACCCCGATAGGCTGCTTGGCAAGTGCATGAGGCACCATAACAACTTTCACTAGAATATCAGATATGCTGACTCTAGCTTGAGTTTTTACAATTTTCGTGGATGATCTATGTCAACGCACCAAGGTAACATAGTGTGACAACATTTAGCTTACAAACGGAACATGAGCTTTACTACTAGATAATTTAATATCTAAGGATGCCGAAAGGTCTCCACTTATTGAGTTTTACTCACGCTTTTCCATTTGTATGTTTTGCCAGTAGAGGTGAGTACTAGGGCAGACAGAGATCTCACAGTCCAGTGAGCAGCTACACGAGGAGAGAGGTGTTTATGTCATTCCAATTTTTATCAGATATATATTTAACATTTTTATTATTATGATTATTACTTTTAGATACTAGTTTACTCTCAATTTATATAACCATTTAATAACAAACATTTCAGATACATTTATTTCATTAATTTGATTAATAAAACAGTTATTTTTACCACATTGCCTTTTTGCACACTTTATAGTTATGATCATGCATTAAAGTTTGCAAATAATTCAGTTGTGTACATCCTTTTAGGTATATGCTCATCAGGGGTATGTATCTAGAGAGAAGTGTTATAACCACCCCAATTTGGAACTCTGTCTTTGTCTCTATGAACCCATTCTACAGTAATATAGAATATATCATTATAAAAATCAATCAAGTCTTTCCCATTTGATTTCTTTTTCACTTGACTTTCATCATTGCCACCTATTTTTAATTCTTGTCCTTGGATTGTGATACATGTAACAAATATTAGAATCCATTTATGGAAATATTACGACATGGTCTATAAGGCCCTCCACATCTTCATCATTTTCAATTTTTATAGGGGCGTCGAGCTCGATACCTTTTGGTTTCATGTTTAGCTAGATGTAGTTTCGTATTGGATGATACCATATTTTTCACTCAAAAATTGGATAAATCCCTTAAATTTAATTCCAAATGGAATTTTAATCAATTTTTGAAACCTTCAACATACTTCATTGTGTTCTAATCACATTAATCCATTCTCCTTGGAAATGAATAGCGGCATAACCAGTCATTTCAATTATCAATTCTATTATGAAAAACTTTGGTAAAAATTAAACATATATCATAAAAAATTCACAATAAACATTTACCAATATCAAAATGATTGCTATATTTTTCTACAATTTTATTAACCCTCTCATATATGGTCAAATATCAATATGTCACCTCTAATTTTCTAGCATTTTATTAAACACCCCTATACATTATTTGAAACCAAAATGTTTATTTGCATATATTGGTTAATATCCAAATGCCCTTATATTTTTTTAATATTTTGTTTACCTCTAATATATTATACAATATCAAAAAACACCTTATATTTTCATAACATATACGAACTTGATAGTATTATAATATTGAAATGCCCCCTCATTTTATGTGTATTTTTTTAGCACCCTTATAATTTGTCTCATATTTATCTAACATTTCATTTAATACCGTTATATATTGTCTTGTATCAAAATGTCCCTATATTTTATCGAAATATTTCTATATATTGCTAATACTTTATTTAAAACCCTCATGTATTGTTTACCCCATATTTTTTAATATTTTATTTAACCTCTATATTTATCTAACATTTTATTTAACACCTTTATATATTATCTTACATCGAAATGCCCCTATATTTTATCAAAAAGTCTTTATATTTTCCTAACATTTCATTGAAAACCTTCATACATGTTTATTATCAAAATACCCCCCATAATTTTCTAACATTTCATTTAACAATCTCATATGTTGTCTTATCTCAAAATATCTCTATATTTTCCTAACATTTCATTTAAAATATTCATACATTGTTTAATATCAAAATACCCTCATATTTTTCTAACATTTCATTTAACCTTTATATTTATTTGATATTTCATTTAACACCCTTATATGTTGTCCTGTATCGATATGCCCTTATATTTTTCTAACATTTCATTTAACACTCAAATATATTATCAAACATCCAAATGCCCCCTTTATATAATATATGAACTTGATTTAACAAATAAAATTAAGTTTTTGGTTAAATTTTGTATAAATATCTTGTTCTCACAAATTGAATTTTTTTTATCTCAAATTCAGAAATACCAATTTTCTTCTTTTTAAACAAACCCACAGTATCAAATATTAAGTAAAAATGAGAATGAGATTGAGAGTTTGAGTTTGAATGATGTGAGAAATGTATGAGAGTGAGAGTTTATATAGAAGTAGTGAAGAATAATTTTGGTATTTTAAAAAATTTTTAGGGCATTTTTGCTTAGGAAATGGAAAATGAGGCATTTTTGCTTAGTTTAGGGTAGGATGAGGTATTTTATTTAATTTCCCTACTTTAACATAGTTTGATTTTAGGTAGAAAAATGTTATTTATATCACCTAGAGTGTAAAAGTGTTTTTAGGTTAAACCTGGGGTGGGAAAACATAATTTACTCATATTCATACTTTAGTAGATACATCAGTCATCAAAATTGATAGCTTTAATCAATGTTAATCAAATGTGACTGTCACACTGTAACTATAAGCTAGAATTTGTGAGCTTATAATTTCCTTTGGTGTGCCTTGTGACTTAGTAATATTATTCTATTCTATACCTTTCACTTTTTGAGCTTCGATTTTCTGTGTGACACCTTGTTCCCATTAGGACTACTTTTGGAATTGTCGGTCATGTTTTACATGTGACACCTTGTTCTTTTAATGGTATTTTGCAGTTGAGTTTTATGATTCTTGTTCTTCAGCTGTTTCTTTTATTCTTCTTACATATTTGTTTGATTGATTCAATTTTGAATTAGTGCTTGAATGGATTTCAAGAAGAGGGCCAAAGAGATTTCAAAAAAAAAAAATGTCTTTCAATTTAGCTCTAGTATTGGAAATAGTCGTTAAAAGAATGATTATGGTGGGTGGAATCGCATTAAATTGGTCATCCCACCTGGATTATTATAAAATTGAAACATTGGTTGCTTATACAGTCAGAATTATCCAACTACAATAAAAATATCATCATAGTAACAAGAACACATAACGACAGTGGCATTTTTCCCAAAAACGATGACAAAATAAAATCAATTAATCACAACAAGCTTTCAGTCTCCTGAAATTCCTTAACATGTTGTGAGATACGTCGTTTTAGTTTATTTCATCTTATTTAAAGAATTTAGATCTATGTCTTTCTCCACGACTAATCTGAAACTCTCAGCCGAAAAGACATCACAACTTTCTTGATCATTCATGTAATAATAATGATGAATATCCTAGACTCGATTCAGGTTCTAGTAAATCAATCACTGAAGATTCAGGCCTCGCCCTTTTGCTTCTGTCTTCTTGTAGTAGTTGGGCAAGTTGTTTGGGTTATTAGTGAAAAACCACTAGTAAATAAAATCAGCCCTCTTATTGCCATTTGTAAGCAACTTTTATCAACTCTCAACCTCTATTCTCAGCTACGGTTTTTACTCTCTTTCATACCTACAATAAATAGGAACAGTCAATGGATGGATTGGTGCAAGTATAGTTTTTACAATCTAGAAGAACTGGAGAAATGGCACTAAACAAGGTCAAGGAGATGGCAAACTCCTATCCCGTTTCAATGTTTAGGCACTTTGTTTTAGCACAAAGTTTAGAAAGCTAGCGCACATCCAAAACCCATTGTTGTTAGGGTTTCGAAACATAGTAGTATATTAGAATCTTAAATTTAAGATATAAAGCTTAGATGTGCATGGTTTGTCAATGTTTATATCATCGCAGATGGGCCAAAGAATAGCTGATAGTCTACACAGTTGGGTCCAAAGTACAAGGCAACTGAACTTGACGAGGAAAGTAAGCTAATAGGACCTAAGGTGCAAAAGAACAAATATAAGGGTTATACAGCAGAGTTTTAACTCAAATGAGGTGCAAGTCAGGTTATGCAGCTAAAAGAAGCCATACTCATGGAGCATGAAATGGAGACTGATTGAATGCTGCCCATCTATAAAAAAAGAGCAAACATAGAAGCAAAGAGACAGGATAATTTAAGAAAATCAAAGGGGAAAGGCTGTAGCCTTATGGGGGGATTCTGGCACCCCTATTGCCGGCTTTTCAGTTAATTGTTTCCTTTTTTGCTACCTATTTCCCATTTATTACTACTAATCTCTAGTGATTGCTAAGTTGTTAAGATTGTTGGGATTAGATTAGTCAACATTTTCCTTTTTCGTAGAGATTATTCATATGATAGTTGCTTGATTGAGGTATCTATTAATTTGGTATCAAAGCCCTATGATTCTGAAAATGAGGAGAGTTGATATGATATGAAATGAAAATAGAAGATGAAGATTCATTCAACAATTTACGCAATTAGTGATCCGAATGATATGGATGAACGAAATTTGTCTCCACTGTCAAAAAGTTAAAAAACCAAATTATGATTGTGAATGTAAATGTAAATCCTAGACAATTCTTATAATAGAGGAAGATGAATCAGATGAGGAAGCTATTTTAATCTTACATGATAAAGGATTGATTCAAGTGAGTTGGGAATTTTCAGCGAGAAAACAAACGATTCAAGTGATCAGGAGGAGAAATTGGTAACTTTTGGTGTGTCTGAATCCATTTGTTTAGGTGGCCAGGGATTGTTGGAAATAGAGATGGAGGCTGTGCATTTTTTTTTGAAAAAGGCGGCGAATGCCTAGTGTAAAAGAAATAAGAAAAAGTTTGTGATAATAACCTTACCCGATTTCCACCCAACCAGAAACTGAACCCGACCCAAAAATCATCTCTAAACTTTAATTTCCAAAAGACAAACCCAACCCACATATGTGACATCAACACTGCTATACTCAGCCTCAAACAACCGTCTTAACTTAACCCATGTCATCTCAGGTACGTTTACTATCTCGTTGGTTAGATTCTACCAAACTCTTAAACAAGTAGGTGGCATATTTGACCTTCTCTATGTATGTCGTCTCAAACAGGGTCATAACACCTTCCACTACTTCCAACCATTCCTTGGCTATTGATGGATCCATAGTGCCTACGAATTTTTAAGGTTGGTGCATACTCAGAAGACCATAAATAGGCTACAGTTGGGTCCTTGCCGTAACTGGTATCCTTGGTGATGTCTCCTCTACTGAAACATACGTCGGTGGTGCATGAACAGAAGAAAAAGAGTGGGGAAACGTTGTGTTTTGTTTATGTAAGTAAGAGTAATAATAATGTTGTTTATAAAAATAGTAGTAGATTTAAAGTTGTAACAACTATGTGAGGAGACAGATACATACGTGAACATAAGTATGCAAGCAGAAAGAGATCAGCAAATAAAGCATATAATAAGAGATGTGCGCCAGTTGAGGGAAATATAGTAATAAATTGTTGGTTTATAAGCTATTTTATTGTATAAAAGATGCAATGATGAAAATGAAAATGTAGATTGCATTTTCTTGAAAATCCTTGTGGTGCATTTCTATCAAGACAATGCAACAACACATAAACTCAATTCTGGAAGTTACTATTTATTTAGCATAACAACAATTTGTCTTCAATTTTTATCCAATCAAATGACCTCCAAATCATGCAAATTATATATCATTGGAAAAAGCATTCAAAGAGTTTTCTAACGGTATATAATGTCAACCACAACTCAATCAACAAGGCATTCAAAACTAGCTTCGAAGTTTGCTGACAAAAACTGAAAATTACAAAATCACACACTGTGAACAGTACTCGAGGCACACAGCACACATTCAAACCTTCACACTTTGGATTTCAAGGGTAACAAGAAAATTAACCAAGGCATAAAGGAAAGTACCACCAACCTTGGGGTCTTCCACCACCAATCTTCCACCAAGAATGATTGGATAAAGGAAATAAGAAAAAAAAGCCAACAAACTTTCTTCAAATTTTCATTCAAAAGCAAAACCCAAACTTTTACAAATGAAGATCCACCCCTTTATATAGGAGGCATGGATGGCAATGATACAATATTTCCCACAAAAGTCAACTAAAATGGCATGAATTAAGCTAAGCCATTCATTCTAAACCAAGCCTATATATAGTAATTAACTAAAGACAAAAGTTAGTTGTTTTTTTCTTAACTTTAGGAATGATGTTTCCTAACTAAAACAACTAAATTCTAACTTAGTTCCAATGTAACTAAAACCCAATTTTAGGCTATTTGGGCTTCTCAAAATGATGCTTAGATGTTTGGGTCATTAATGGACTCTAAAAGTTACAATTTTGGATCAATTGGAGCAAGCTATTCATTTAGACCTTGGGTGGATGTAATAAGCTATATCCAAAAGTGGTTTTGGGCCAAAATTGAAGGTGCAATGCTTCCTTTGGCTTGGGATTTGCTAGAACTTCATTCTTCTTGGCTTCAAAGGTTGCATGAAGACCTAAGGATGGCTTGGAACCCAAAAATGACAATAGAGCCATGTATGCATCATCCTCCCTAGGTTGAAAAGGATTTGCCCTCAAATCCTTAAGATGGTTACCCCCCCACTTGCTGACCATTCATAAACAAGCTTTCTTTCTTGACTTCTTTTCCCGTAGTAGCTTTATGAACTTGTTGTGGACTAAGAGGTGTTAAAGTGATAGTCTTGCAATTGAATTTAAAGGAGTAAGTGTTCTTCTTGCCATCATGCTTCACTTCCCTATCAAATTGCCAAGGTCTTCCCAATAACAAGTGACAAGCATCCATAGGAATCACATCACACAAAATCTTATTATTATAATGATTGCCAATGGAGAAGGAAATAAGCATTTGCCTTGCAACTTGTAGGCTAGTTCCATTACTCAACCATTGTAGTTTGTATGGTTGAGAGTGTGACATGGTGGATAACCCAAGTTTGTCTACTAAGGTGGATGAGACCACAGTTGCATAACTCCCACTATCAATAATTAAATAACACACTTTACCTCCAATGGTGCACCTTGATTGAAAAATGTGGAGTCTTTGCTCTTCATGAGGAAGAGGCTTGGCATGCAAAGCTCTCTTAATAACTAGCAACTCTCTTTCATCAGCTCTTTGTAGAATTTCTTCTTTTTCTTCCTTGTTGGCTTCATCACTTTCATAGTTGGAAACTTCACTTTCTTCTTCTTCTTCTTGAAGAGACTCCTCAATTGCTTGTATCTACATCAAGGATAAAACTCTCTTATTAGGGCATTTAACTTAGAAGTGTCCATAGCCTTGGCATTTAAAGCAATTTTTGTTGGAGAGGTTGGTCTTCACCATATTAGGCTTGTCCTTAGTTGGTTCCATCATTTTTTCCTTACCTTTCTCCTTGGAAGAAGAACCAATAGCATTTGTGTAGGATGGGAAACCTTTATAGAAGGTAGTTCCCTTGGTAAAATATATGCTTTTGTTAAATAATGTCCCATTAGAGAATGACTAGGAAACCATGGGTTTCATGGCCTTCTTTTGCTTCTCCACTTTAATAGCCAACTTACACACATCTTTAAAAGTGTAATATGGTTGCAACTCTACCATATGAGCAATGCCTTGATTCAATTCTTCAATAAATCTTGCAATGGTTTGCTCCTTTACTTTTAGCAGCTCACTCCTCATTAATAGCTTCTCAAACTCCCTTATGTAATGCTTTACTCCATCACTTCCTTGCTTAAGGGTGTGTAGCTTGAGGTAAAGATCTTGTTTATGGTTGTCCGGGAGGAATCTTCTCTTCATAAGCTTCTTTAGTTTCTCTCAGGATCTCACTCTCTCTTTACCATCCCTTTCCTTTTGCTTCTTAAGATTTTCCCATCCTAAGGATGCATAATCCTTGAATTTCAAGATGGCAAACTTACATTTCTTCTCATCCGAATAGCCTTTATATTCAAAAAATCTCTCGATAACATGTAACTAATCAACAAAATTATTCGGATCCATACTACCCTTAAATTTCAGAATTTCAATCTTTAAGCCCCTATCATCATCATTTTCTCTCCTAGGTGGCCTCTCTTGTTCTTCTTCACTTGAGTCATCATGAATTATCAATTCCTCCCTAGTATGTCTAGGAAGAGGAGGGAAAGGTCTAATATATCTTCTTGGGTGATATAGTTGGGTTGGGTGAGGTGGAAGAGGGGGTATTTGGCTTTGTGTTAAAGTTTGGGGTTATGATAAGGGTGTCTAGCTTTGAGTGAGGGTCAAGTCTCTCATCATTTGCATCATTTGATTCATTTGGTCCCTAATGGCCTTAAGTTCTCCTTTGACCTCTTCTTTTAGTGACATGTGGGCAACTTCCCAAGGATGAGGAGGTGAGGAGGATGAGGATGAAGTTCTTTTATGGGACATTTTTTGTAATGGCTAGTGGGTAAAGGTTAATGGTTATAAGTGTTTAATGGTTGGGGGACGTATTGGTAAGTGTTTAGGTTAAGAAAGACTTGTGTTTTAGGCAAATTAAGGTTCTGTGAACAGTAACTTTATAGTGAAAAGTAATTTTCGACGATGAACAGTAGCTCTAGGAGGCAGAAATAAGTCAACAAATCACACAAACACCCTAGGCTCTGATATCAATTGGTGCATTTCCATCAAAACAATGCAACAATACACAAACTTAATTTTGGAAGTTACTATTTATTTGCACAACAACAATTTGTCTTCAATTTTTATCCAATTAAATGACCTTCAAATCATGCAAATTATATATCATTGAAAAAAGCATTCAAAAAGCTTTCTAATGGTATATAATGTTAACCACAACTCAATCAATAAGGCATTCAAAACTAGCTTCAAAATTTTCTGGCAAAAATTGGAAATTGCAAAATCACACACTGTGAACAGTACTCGAGGCATACAACACATATTCAAATCTTCATACTTTGGATTTCAAAGGTAACAAGAAAATTAACCAAGGCATAAAGGAAAGTTCCACCAACCTTGGGGTCTTCCACGACCAATCTTCCATCAAGAATGATTGGATAAAGGAAATAGGAAAAAAAAGCCAACAAGCTTTCTTCAAATTTTCATTCAAGAGCAAAACCAAAACTTTTACAAATGAAAATCCACCCATTTATATAAGAGGCATGGATGGCAATGATATAATACTTCCCACAAAAGTCAACTAAACTGACATGAATTAAGCTAAGCCATTCATTATAAACCAAACCCATACATAGTAATTAACTAAAGACAAATGTTAGTTGTTTTTTCTTAACTTTAGGAATGATGTTTCCTAACTAAAACAACTAAATTCTAACTTAGTTCCAATGTAACTAAAACCTAATTTTGGGCTCTTTAGGCTTCTCAAAATAATGCTTGGACGTTTGGGCCATTGATGAACTTAAAAAGTTACACTTTTGGATCAATTGGAGCAAGCTATTCATTTAGACCTTGGGTGGATGTAATAAGACTATATCCAAAAGTGGTTTTGGGCCAAAATTGAAGGTGCAATGCTTCCTTTGGCTTGGGATTTGCTAGAACTTCATTCTTCTTGGCTTCAAAGGTTGCATGGAGACCTAAGGATGGCTTGGATCCCAAAAATAACAATGGAGCTACGTATACATCACCTTGAATCTTTTCTCCAAAATTCTCTTTGTAATTCTTCTCTCTCTTATTCTTTCTCTGTATGGGTATCTTCCTGTCTAATTTATCTCTTCTACGAGTAGTCAACATTAGACTAAAACGTTTAAGAGAGAACTAACAGGGTTTGTCATATGGTATTAAAAGGACCAAGTCTAGTCTCTTCATAAATACTTTAAAACATATAAGCTAAAAGTTAGCTTGGATTCTTTGTCCAACCTAACACTGAGGATGGCAACGAAGAGGGATGGGAAGAGGATCTCAATCTACATCTTTGTCCTTATTACAAGAATAAAAATGATTTTCTATCCCCTCAACGTGAAGAAAAATCCTTACCCCATCCCGTCTTCATTCTCGTGGGAAAAATCTCCTCCTTGTATCCACAAAAAATAAAATCTCCTTATTATACTCTATAAACATAATATATATATATATATATTAAATAACAAAATTAAGTAAAACTAAAACTAACCAGTTATTTCAAATGTCATAAATATAATATATTAATCACTTTAATATGTACAATAAAAACTTAAATAAATTTAAAAAACATCATTAATATAAAACTATAAAGATATGTTATTATTTTAAATAAATATATTAATATAAAGGGATGAAGATGGGGGCAAGGTGGGGACGGGGCAATGCTAGGTGGGGACGGATGCATGTATCTCTATCATCGATTGCAGCCCCTTCCCCATGTCTATTAGAAAATCTCCTCTTTGTTAGGATCAGAGAAGGTCAAAGCCTCTAAAGTTAGGCTGAAATTATCATCTCTACCTGACACTAGACTTGACTAAATATGGCTAGCGTTTAAAGTTTGGATAACCTTATACAAACTCGATTTAAGTGAAAACCCAACAAAGAAGAGGGAGTCGTTAATATCTACGAAAACATTAATAGGAAGGCCAAAAGACTTGCTCCCACCCAAGGTATAGTGAAATCCTAAAGTTTGACTCTTCAACTTTCAAAAACCTAAATACCCATCTATGAGACAATTTCTGTTAAAAATCTCAGTTAGAGTTAGGGGTAAAATTGTTATTTAACAAAACAAATTTAAAAAACTAAACTTTTATCACATTTCCCCTCTCAATTTGAAAATCTCCCAATTTTCCCTCAAAATTTCCTTCAAAGTTTAAAAAAGTGGCAATTTTTCCCCTAAAGTTTTTTCTTCTTTTCTTTGGTGACGATCTACTATCTTTAGCCGTTAGCTATCCTCCCTCTTGCTTTATCTCTCCCTTTTTAGTCATGGATTGACAAAAGTTATCTAGAAATCTAGACGATTGATGATTTTTGTTTGGATGTGTAGTCATCCAAGCGAAGTGATCTTTTCATCTAGATGTTATCATCCAAACAAAAATCATCTAGATTTTCAAATGAAAGTCATCTGGACATCATCCTCCAGATGAAAATCTTCTGGATTTTGGGACGATTTTTTTTAATCTGTGACCAGAGAAAAAAGGGAGAGAGGCCAGGAGGGAGGACAACCAATGGCCGGAAGCGGTGGATCATCATCAGAGAAAAGATGAAAAAACTCTGAGGAGAAATTGTCACTTTTCAAACTTTGGATAGGGGAAAATTACAAGATTTTTAAACTTAAGGGAGAAAAATGTGATAAAACTTTTATTTTTTAATTTTTTTCTAATAAATGATTATTTTACCCTTAATCTTAATTAAGATTTTTAACAAAAATTATTTCAAGGATAAATATTTAAGTTTTTGAAAGTTAAAAAATAGGATTTGAAGATTTTACTAAACCTTGGACGAGAACAAGTCTTTTGTCCTAATAGGAAATTAATAAATTTGCCCTATTTCTAAAGGCAAATAAAGGCAGGAAGATTTTTTTTAAAAATCAAATAATGCTCCTACAATTAAGTCAACACCATGAAGGTCAATGAAGTTTATCCAAAATAAAAAGGGTAGGCTTTCTAAAATAGAAAATTTGTCAGAGTAATTTGGTTAGAAATTTTGAGTAAGAGTGGTGATTATAATACAATAATTTTATTAATATTAAACTATTATAAGACTATACAAATTAAGGTTAAATTTGAATCGAATCAAATTCAAATAGAATGAAACTTGTTTTCAACTCATTTTTGGGGGGCTTAGTTTACGCTTGGCTAGCTTGTGAATAACTTGTTCATGTTCAACTTGCTTCATATATTGAAAGTTAATGCTTGGCTCGAGTTCATGTAGACAAGCTGAACTTGGCTTGGGCTCGTCGAACTCATGGCTTGTGCAACATCATTTAAAAATTTGTTTAATATATTTAGGCTTGGGTTTGAGCTCATATATGTCAAGCAAGAGCTTGAATTTGTGATCGATTTTCAAAAATATTTTAGTTTAGATTCGGACTTAGTTCATATATGTCAGGTCAAAATCAGATTCATTTGAGGAAAACAAATATCAAGCTCAAACAAGCGCATTTCAACTCAAATCCTAATATAAACCCATGCTTACCCAAAAATTTACACCATTCACTCACAAAACATAAACTTAACATTCACTACCTTAGCACTAACCAGCCACCACTCGCCGATTGGCTCACAGCCCGCACTTTATATTTTGTGTACACAACTTATTTTTCTATTGAACACTAACATTCACAGCTTGTTATTTTTGCACTCAGTCACTTAATTTTTCTGCTCACTTATATGGCTGGGCATCCACCCTTTTTACAGTGGTTTGTTGTTGGTTAATTGACCAACTTAATGTTTCTTCATTATTTTGGAATGCCGGTTGTTAGAATATGCCCTAAAAACCAATCGCGTCGTTGGTTTCAAGGGTTGTATATCTTGCATATACGTTATTAATAATACTTCACATGTTTTCTGCATCACTTTTACATCTATGTTGTAGTTGTATATTACATTCATATTAGATATATGTATATGACATGTGAAAGATCCCGATGAGTTTTAATAAATGTCATCAAATCGTTCCCCGCATAGATAATCTGTTTGGGCAATAGTATTGCATATTGGGTGTGTGCTATATCACCACAGTATATCAGTGAATGATATTAGACATGGTGGATATACACATAAGTAAACAATAGAACCGTTTGATGGTTAGAAAATTGATCAAAAGTTATTATATTATATTGTTTATCGAACGTGACCGTTGAACGATGATCACATAGGCATTAATATGTAGTCAATGACACTTTATAAATCATACTAGTGTATAGATCCTTTGACTTGAGATATCACAGTTGCGCTTCGTTCCGAAACGTATGGTTCATATGGTGTATACCACGAGGCTAATCATGTCTCGTTCAGAAGCCGCTTTGATCATATGTTGCTTGAGCGAGAGGACAAGTGATGATCATACAAGGATTCGTCAACTCGACTACTCTCGAGTTCTCATACGAATATCGAGAAACATGAAAATCTAAGAAACTAGCTAGTATAGGTAAAAGACCACATGAAGAGAGTTTCGATGTGGCACGTTATGATGTATTACTTGATATTCGAAAAGATTAAATATTAGATTTTGACATTCTATGAATCCAAGTTTAATTGGGATGTAACGACAGAGGGATTGAACTACATGGTAAGTGTGAGTAAGAAAGGTTCATTTGACATTATGTGAAGTTTGTACTTCATTGTGATGTAAGAGTTATGGGACATTGCTAGATGACACCACATGATCAGTGGAAATTTTGTTTTGTAGCGAAAAATGAAGTATATCGGTCAACGACAGTTTTAGGTTATACAGTGATATAATGAAACGTATTGTTCGATATAGGGCCTACGACTATGTCACTATGAACTTTGAAGGTCACACCTATATTTCAAAGAAGAAAATGGTGTTATGAAGCTGAAAATATTTATCCATGGTTGGCTAGCACTTTTCGAGGATAAAAAATTATGTTTTTCGAATAAGATTCGAAAAAGGGGTAAAATTGTCATTTTACATCTTTTAAATTGTTTAGAAAGTTAGAATGAATAATTTTGGGCACAAATTATTCAACATGTGTCAAATTCTAATTTCTCTTAATTATCAACCAATGAGAATTGAACACATGTTTTAACTTGATAAATATCAAGTTTTAGTTTAATACAAGAGAGAAAAATGTAGAAAAACATTACATTTTCTCTTCTTCTTCTTCTTTTGCCGGGAAAAAGCATCCATTTTCTTCCATTTTTGTTCCTTGAAGGGTGCAAGTCAAGAGATCACTTATTTTAGTGATTCAAGCTTCCAAACTTCAAGTCAACTTCCAAGGTACAAGGTAGTTTACATGTTTCT
Source organism: Mangifera indica (assembly GCF_011075055.1). Taxonomy (NCBI): domain Eukaryota; kingdom Viridiplantae; phylum Streptophyta; class Magnoliopsida; order Sapindales; family Anacardiaceae; genus Mangifera; species Mangifera indica. Next base: position 4,205,358 of record NC_058145.1, on the reverse strand, counting down.
ATGTTTTATTTCTTGAAACAACAAATAAATTTTATATTACCATTGTTACATATGATGTGAACATGATCTAAAAATTCTAATTTTCTTGCCAAAATCCTTCAAATGGTATCAGAGCATGAGTTTGATCCTTGAATGACAAGAACATGCCATAATTTTGGGTGTTTGGAAGTGTTAGTGATCAAAACCTAAGATATAAGTTTTGTTATGTGTGATTGGTTCAAACCAAGTGTACATATGTTATTAAGAATGCCTTAATAGCATTTGAGAAGCTTTAAATTGTTGAAATTATGTTGGATAACTTTTGACATAATTAAAAAAAAAAACCCTAATTTTAGAATTTTTGGTGTTTTTGAAATTAATGGTTTAATCATGATTTATACATGATTGTCATGATATACACATGAATTTGAATCTTGACTTTACATGGGAATGTGTTTTTAAGAAACTTAGTTTGTGTGACTTGGTGAAGGGCATGAACAAGTTGACATGATTTCCATGTGTTTGGTTTATGGAAATAACATTCAATATTGATTGAATTGTTATTAATTCATTAAACTAGTGTTTGACTTGGTTTGATTGAGAATTGAATTCTTGATAGCTTAGATTGGATAAATTACTTTATGAGTAACCATATTCATGCTTGAATAATTATTGCATAGTGATGAATGATTCATATATGTTATGATTTGGTGAAATGCATGACACTTGTGAATTTGGCTCATATTAGGCATGTGTTATGTATTTATTTTACAACTTGTCATTCTAAAATCTATTCATGTTTAAGTATGAATTGAAACATGTTTAGTGAGATTTTGGTGAACTTGGTATGTGTTTTGGAAACATCAAGAGTTAGGGTTTCGTGGTTGGTTTCAAGAAAAATGCAATATAAAATTTTGGTTTAATTACTTTGTATACTTGTTATGGTTTGATCTTGTAGAGACTAAACATTGGATGTGTTTCTGTTTTAGCAAATTGAGTAAAGAGCATGAAGTATGATAAATTATTTGTTAAGTTTACCAAATTACAAATTTAATTTTTATGTTTGAATGTTTGACTATGGTGTTACAAATATTAATATGATGTCTAAAATGTCATGTTATTGTAGATATATGTGATAGTATAATGTGTGACATATGTATGTTATATATGAGACATTGTGACATGGTAAACCTCATGCATCTAAATGTTTAATATTATGTATGCTAGATTGAAATGGACTTAATATATTGGATATGTTTATTGTCTTAGATACATAAATAAAAACTCAAGTTTGCTAGTCTAAGATTAAGTTATAAGATATTGGATGTCTTATATGCAAGATCAACCTAATGTACATTTTAGATATGTGATATGCTAAGTTGTATTAAAATATGACTTCTTTTGATTATTGAATAATATAGTTGATATGTGTTCAATATCATGCCTAAGTTTTATGTTTTATGTTATCATATAATTTATTTATGACATATAATACATAGTTTTGTGTTTTAGAGAACTAAAACTTTTAGGCATGAAATATTCTTAAAATACCATTTAAGACATTAGAAAAGTTTTCAATGGCATAAATTGTAAGAATACGGTTTAGTAACATGTCTTGGGTGACAAATACGTATCCAAAGATACATACTAGACTACTCAAGATATAAACTGAACCTAATTAATAATAATAAAATCTTCCCCAAATTTTCAATATCAAATTCGAGCCTTCCATAGTAGGTCGATTAGGGTTACGTTATAAGGCTAGCAATCCTAGATTCCTATTATGTGACAAATATTATGTCATATGACGTAAAATTAGTCGATTGGTGTCTAGAGTACTATTTCTGTCATTCCCTAGATTCTATTATATGCGAGAGTGATGAGGTATTATATCTGGAAAACATGATGGGTTGAATTTGACTAGTTTAGAGTGTTTAGATCTATTATGTGTGGTGCTCAAAGCTAGAGGCTCATATAAATCATAGCTTGCATTTAGAAATGTAAAAGGAAATCGATTTGTACTTATTGAGCTCGACGGACTTAGATCTATTATGTGCAGTTTGTTAAGTTTGATAAGAACTTGATTCCTTACTAGAAAGTGATCCAATAAACTGTCTGAATCTTTAGCAAGGGAAGTATAAGATTTGAATAAAATAATGGGAGCTAATAAGATTAGGTTTATTGGTAATTTCTAATGAATTTGTTATTTCATGCAACATTCTCTCTTGACTTAGATCTATTATGTGCGGTTTGTCAAGTTTGATAAGAACTTGATTCCCCACTAGAAAGTGATCCAATGAACTGTCTAAATCTTTAGCAGGGGAAGTATAAGATTTGAATAAAATAGTGGGAGCTAATAAGATTAGGTTTATTGGTAATTTCTAATGAATTTTTTATTTCATGCGACATTCTCTCTTGTGATCTAGAATCTCAAAATATCAACGGCAAACAATATACTCCTGAAATTGATGGACTCGTATGTGCTTATTAGTCCTAATTTTAAGGATCGGTTGAGAAATCTGACCATTGTTCTCAATCTTGAAAAGTCAGCTTATGTCTTGGAGGCACCTTTACCAATAGCAGTAGACCTTGATGCCTCATAGGAAGAGCAAAGGGCTTATACTGAATTGGTGGATGCTGACTTATGAGTTCGCAGTTATATGTTGGCATCAATGAACTCTGAACTTCAAACTCGGTTTGAGAACGTGAAGAGTGCGTATGAAATTATCACTACTTTAAGACAATTATATAGTGAAAATGCTCGAGTGAAGGAATATAATTTGATGACTTCACTATTCAGCATACGGTTTAAGGAAGACATTTCCCCAGATGATCATGTTATTAAAATGATAAACAAAACTGGGGAGTTATAAATTATGGGCACAGATTTGTCGCATAATGTTCGGGTGAATTTGATTCTCCATTCACTCCCTCCAACTTTTAAGCCGTTTATTACAAATTATAATCTCAATAGGATTGAGCGCATTCTTCCTGAGCTTCTTAATGATATTCAAGAATTTTACAATAATGAGAAGAAAGGGAAAACACCAACTGAGTTGCTAGCTACCTTTGCCATGAGAGGCAAAAAGAGGTAAGCTCAAAAGCCTTAGAGGAAAGGTTCACAAATAGGATCTGGTGGACCAAAAGTACAAAGAAAGAGTTTTAAGAAAACCACTACCAGGTCTTCTAGGATGAAGGGTTCTGGTATCAGCGCATCACATTCTCAGCCTCCACGACCATTTTTTCCACAAAAAGAAAAGAAGTAGGAAAAGAGCAATTGCTTTTATTGCAACCAAAAGGGGCATTAGAAGAGGAACTGCCCTCTATACCTTGATGATTTGAGAAAAAGCAAAACATGTACATATCTGTGTTATGTAATTGAATTTGAATTAAATGTTAATTCAAACATTGATTCCTGGATATTAGATTCTGCTGCAACTTTACATATTTGTGCTTGTTTACAATATCTGCAGAATAGTTTTGCCTTGAGACGTGATGAGATCACACTGAGATTGATCGATGGGACACAAGTTTCCACAGAGGCTGTAGGTGTATGTAGTGTACAGTTACATACTAGGCATGTAATAACTTTGTATAAAACTTTGTATTTTGTTAATGCCACCAGGAATATCATCTTTATTCCAGTTTTGTGTAAAAATGGTTATCAGTTTACATTTACTAGAAATGAATGCCTAATTTATTTTGGGAATAGATTAGTAGGAAATGTTATCAATACAAATGGTTTGTATGTGGTAGAACTTGATTTACATAGCACCATGTATTCCAAATCATCTAAAAGAACTAGAGAACATATAAATCCAATAGTTTTATGGCATCACAGATTTGATCATATTGGAAAGGATCAGATTCAACAATTAAGAGAAAATGGACTTTTAGGTTTATTAGGTTCAGAACCCTATCCTACTTATGAATCTTGTCTTCGAGGAAAAATGATCAAGCTTCCGTTTAAGAATAAAGGGGAGCAAGCCAAAAATATATTAGAGTTAACACACACTGATGTGTGTGGCCCCTTTAATGAAATGGCCCGAAGAGGTTTTTCATGCTTCATTATCTTTATCGATGATTATTCTCGATATGGGTATTTGTATTTAATGAAATACAATTTTGAAGCTTTTGAAAAGTTCAGAGAGTTTCAAAAGGAAGTAGAAAACCAGACTGAAAAGAATATTAAAGCTTTACGTTCAGATCGTGGAGGTGAATACTTGAGTACAGAATTCTACGAGTTCCTAAGAGACAAAGGAATACTATCTCAGTTGACTCCGTCATTCACACCACAACATAATGGTGTGTTTGAACGAAGAAATCGTACTTTGTTAGATATGGTACGATTTATGATGAGTTTTACTGATTTGCTAGTTTATTTCTAGGGATATGCTCTTCAGACAGCACTACATGTCCTAAATAAAGCACCATCAAAGTCCATTCGAAAAACACCATACGAATTATGGTATGGCAGACTTCCAAGTGTAAGTTATCTGAAAATTTGGGGATGTCTAACATTTATCAAAGTGGTTAGAACTGATAAACTAGAGTCCCAAACAGAAAAGGGTCGGTTCATCGGGTATCCAAAAGAAAGTTTAGGATATTATTTCTACTTTCACTCTGATCAAAGAATTATGGTCAGTAGAAATGCACATTTTTTTGAGAAAGAGTTCTAAGAGGAAGGTGGTGCAGGAAGAAAAATTGTGCTCGAAGAAGAGTCTGGAAAGCCAGTAACCGAGCCTATTCAAGTAAATCCTCCAGGTATACAATCACCTATACCAACTACAATAGCTCAAATAAGAAATTTTGCTAGAGTGTCTCGACCTCCCGAGAGATATGGATTTTTTACGGAGTGAGATTTTGAATCTCTTCTAATGGGAGAAACTGAGCATCTAAAAGATCCAAAAACTTACCAAGAGGCAATATTGGATATTGACTCCGACAGATGGCTAGAGGCAATGAATTTAGAAATTGAATCTATGAATACCAATCAAGTATGGACCCTCGTTGATCCACTTGATGGAATAGTTCCGATCGGATGTAAATGGATCTTCAAGAAGAAAATTGGCAAGGATGGAAAAATTGAAACTTATAAAGCTCGATTGGTAGCTAAAGGTTATACTAAAAAACAAGGGTTGGATTATGAGGAGACCTTTTCACCAGTCGTGATGCTTAAATCCAACAAAATCCTGCTAGCTATCGCAGCATACTATGATTATGAGATATGGCAGATGGATATTAAAACTGTTTTTCTTAATGGGTATATTGAGGAAAATATCTATGTAGAACAGTCAATCGGTTTTGTATCCGCTATCGAGAGGCATAAAGTGTGCAAACTACATCGATCTATATATGGATTGAAACAAGCTTCAAGAAGCTGAAATATCCGGTTTGATGAAACAATCTGAGTATTCGGTTTCATTAAAAATTCGGATGAGTTGTGTGTTTATAAATTAGATAGGGATAAAACTGTCGTTTTCCTAGTCTTGTATGTAGATGACATATTATTAATTGGAAATGATATTGGCACGAATGTCTGAGGTGTCATATGTTTCGACAGTAGAGAGTCTCATGTACGTCATGTTATGTATACGACTAGACATTGCTTTTGCAGTTAGTGCAGTAAGCAAATATTAGTCAAATCTTGGAGAAAGACACTGGACAGTAGTAAAAGCCATCCTAAAGTATTTAAGAAGGACCAAAGAGTTGATAATGGGTTATGAGGGTTCAGAGTTATTGCTCAAAGGATACTCAGATTCTGATTTTCAGTCAGATGTAGATGATAAAAAGTCTACGTCTGCATTTATTTTTGTTTGTAATGGAGGCGCAGTCAGTTAGAAAAGTGCCAAACAATTGACTACTGCAGACTCTACTACAGAAGCTGAGTATATTATCGCTTCAGAAGCTGAGTATATTGCCGCTTTAGAAGCTGCGAAAGAGGCCGTTTGGATGTGTAAATTCACCATAAAGTTGGACGTGGTTCCTCAGATAAGTCAACTAGTAATTATATTCTGTGACAATACTGGTGCCATTGCACAAGCAAAGGAACCAAGAGCGCATCAAAGGTTAAAACATGTTCAGCAAAAATATCACATCTTTAGAGAATTCGTTGGAGCTAAAGATATTGTCATTCAGAAGATTGCTTCAGTGGACAATCTTACAGACCCACTACCTAAAGCACTAACGCAAAGACTATTGGACCAGCATCTAAAGAAGATGGGCATTAGGTACTATAACGATTGACTTTAGTGCTAGTGGGAGTTCTTGTTAGAATATGCCCTAAAAACCAATCGCTTTGTTGGTTTCAAGGGTTGTATATCTTGCATATACATTATTAATAATACTTCACATGTTTTATGCGTCACTTTTATATCTATGTTGTAGTTGTGTATTACATTCATATTAGCTATATGCATATGACATGTGAAAGGGCCCGATGAGTTTTAATAAATGTCATCAAATCGTTCCCCGCATAGACAATTTGTTTGGGCAATAGTATTGCATAGTGGGTGTGTGCTATATCACCATAGTATATCAGCGGATAATATTAGACATGGTGGATATACACATAGGTAAACAATAGAACTGTTTGACAGTTAGAAAACTGATCAAAGGTTATTATATTATATTGTTTATCGAACGTGACCACTGAATGATGATCACATGGGCATTAATATGTAGTCAATGACACATCGTAAATCATACTAGTATATAGATCCTTTGACTTGAGATATCACAGTTATGTTTTGTTTCGAAACGTATGGTTCATACAGTGTATACCACGAGGCTAATCATGTCTCGTTCAGAAGCCGCTTTGATCATATGTTGCTTGAGCGAGAGGACAAGTGATGATCATACAGGGACCTGTCAGCTCGACTGCTCCTGAGTTTCTATGCGAATATGGAGAAATATGAAAATCTAAGACATTGGCCAGTATAGGTAAAAGACCACATGAAGAGAGTTTCGATGTGGCACGTTATGATGTATTACTTGATATTCAAAAAGATTAAATATTGGATTTTGACATTCCATGAATCCAAGTTTAATCGGGATGTAACAACGGAGGGATTGAACTATATGGTAAGTGTGAGTAAGAAAAGTTATTTGACATTATGTGCAGCTTATACTTCATTGTGATGTATGGGTCATGGGACATTGCTAGATGACACCACATGATCAATGGGAGCTTCGTTTTTTAGCGAAAAATGAAGTATATCGGTTAACGACAGTTTTAGGCTATACAGTGACATAATGAAACATATCGTTCGATATGAGGCCCACGGCTACGTCACTATGAACCTTGAAGGTCGCACCCATATTTCAAAGAAGAAAATGGTGTTATGAAGCTAAAAATATTTATCCATGGTTGGCTAGCACTTTCCGAGGATAAAAAATTATGCTTTTCAAATAAGATTCGGAAAATGGGCAAAATTGTCATTTTACACCTTTTAAATTGTTTAGAAAGATAGAATGAATAATTTTGGGCACAAATTATTCAACATGTGTCAAATTCAAATTTCTCTTAATTATCAACCAATGAGAATTAAACACATGCTTTAACTTGATAAATATCAAATTTTAGTTTAATAAAAGAGAGAAAAATGTAGAAAAACATTACATTTTCTTTTCTTTTTCTTCTTTTGCCGGGAAAAAGCATTCATTTTCTTCCAATTTTCTTCCTTGAAGGGTGCAAGTCAAGAGATCACTTATTTAAGTGATTCAAGCTTCCAAACTTCAAGTCAACTTACAAGATACAAGGTAGTTTACATGTTTTTATGTTTTATTTCTTGAAACAACATGTAAATTTTATATTACCATTGTTACATATAATGTGAACATGATCTAAAAATTCTAATTTTCTTGCCAAAATCCTTCACCGGCAGCAAGTTGGATGCTTGGCTGGCTTGAAATTTCTTCAATGGCAGTTGTAAGTTGGTGGAGCAATCCCAAGACTCTTGTGTAGAGAAGAAAATTCTGGAGAGAGAAAGAGAGAGGCGGTGCTCTCTTTTAACAAAAAATAGGCATTGAATCACTAAACTCATGTATTCCAGTTATAAATAGAAATAGTCAAGCCATTTTCCCCGAGTCCAGTCATATCAAGATGATCTTTCTCCTCTACAAAAGCCAACGTGAATCCAGCAAAAACAGAGTCTCAACATTACTTGCAAAACTTTTTAACTCTAGCTGTCTTTCTTTGTCATCTACTCGTAGTAGAGCCCAATGCAGGCTCTCCACTTTCCACTGATTATGCCTCCCCTACTTTAAATATTTAACATGCCCATTTCGCATGGGAAAATTTTTCAATCAGGAATCAAGAGAGAGGCGGTGCTCTCTTTTAACAAAAAATAGGCATTGAATCACTAAACTCATGTATTCCAGTTATAAATAGAAATAGTCAAGCCATTTTCCCCGAGTCCAGTCATATCAAGATGATCTTTCTCCTCTACAAAAGCCAACGTGAATCCAGCAAAAACAGAGTCTCAACATTACTTGCAAAACTTTTTAACTCTAGCTGTCTTTCTTTGTCATCTACTCGTAGTAGAGCCCAATGCAGGCTCTCCACTTTCCACTGATTATGCCTCCCCTACTTTAAATATTTAACATGCCCATTTCGCATGGGAAAATTTTTCAATCAGGAATCAAGAGAGAGGCGGTGCTCTCTTTTAACAAAAAATAGGCATTGAATCACTAAACTCATGTATTCCAGTTATAAATAGAAATAGTCAAGCCATTTTCCCCGAGTCCAGTCATATCAAGATGATCTTTCTCCTCTACAAAAGCCAACGTGAATCCAGCAAAAACAGAGTCTCAACATTACTTGCAAAACTTTTTAACTCTAGCTGTCTTTCTTTGTCATCTACTCGTAGTAGAGCCCAATGCAGGCTCTCCACTTTCCACTGATTATGCCTCCCCTACTTTAAATATTTAACATGCCCATTTCGCATGGGAAAATTTTTCAATCAGGAATCAAGAGAGAGGCGGTGCTCTCTTTTAACAAAAAATAGGCATTGAATCACTAAACTCATGTATTCCAGTTATAAATAGAAATAGTCAAGCCATTTTCCCCGAGTCCAGTCATATCAAGATGATCTTTCTCCTCTACAAAAGCCAACGTGAATCCAGCAAAAACAGAGTCTCAACATTACTTGCAAAACTTTTTAACTCTAGCTGTCTTTCTTTGTCATCTACTCGTAGTAGAGCCCAATGCAGGCTCTCCACTTTCCACTGATTATGCCTCCCCTACTTTAAATATTTAACATGCCCATTTCGCATGGGAAAATTTTTCAATCAGGAATCAAGAACCAAGAACCAAGAAAAATCTACTGAAAATGCCTCGATTTTTCATCAACTAAACAAGATTAGTTACAAGAGTGTTTTTATACAAGAATATTGATAGCCTGATAACATCTGGCAAAGACTAATCTCAGCCCTACATCTAATCACATCATACAACAGAAATCAAACACTTATCTAAGCTGTGAGAGCACCGCAGATGCTCTGATGTGCAGCTGTGATTTTCCTTTTGTTTTGAATTTTTTAATTGAAACAGTGCCTTTTACACTTAGCCAAAAACGTATCGTTTCTTTAATATCCACAACAGTTGGAGCCAGCATTACACTTTGGAGATCTTAATTAATTTCAGCTTCTCCATATTCGCCTGACTGTAAAGACAAAATGCCCATCTGTACATTACGTGTCCACGGCTTATTTCAAAAAACAATTCAATGCAAAAGTCTAATTGCCAACTAATTGTTCTATTAGGCGGTTTACTTTCAAACAACTGTATTTACAAAATCATCACGCATGAGCAGTTTGTATTGCATTTATAGAGATGGTAAGTCCTTTCAAACCGGGTCCACATTGAGGTAATAATCAAACTATTCCCTTTAACTTTAATATTTCAATACTACACGAAATCACTTGTAGAAATTTCTAAGAAAAGCGACTAAACGGCGAGTTGTTTGTGATGGGCTGATTCATCTTCAGTGAAACAACAATGGCGGTTTAGTTGTCTGTCCATGTTTAGAGGAGGATCTGGTAAATGCAGAGGAAATTGCAAAAACATTTCTTTCTGAAGAAAGGAACAGTAGGTTTGGAATGTGGTGGGTGTCACGTTTAAGTGGAACCCTAAACCAAACAAGAAGTCCACCTCAAGCAAGTTCATTTCTGCTGTGCTTATTCCCCCAACTTTGGCATAAAACGCATTGTTACAATAGCTGCAAAATGGGACAGAAAGATAACATAAATCAAACGACTCAATATAACAAAGTCAAAACCAATGGAATCTTAATGGAAATTACCCAAAAAATGGAGAACCTTTTTTTGTCCCAATGACACTTTCCCACCCATGAACTTTAAAAGTGACACTTTACCACCTTTCGTTAAGTTCTGTTAGTGAAGGATGTAAACACAAAAAGACATTATTGACTTTTATTTATTTCAATGTTTACCAAACTAAATAACACAGAGTCCTCAAAACTTTATTAATTATATTTTCACCACTAGTTTATATTAATTATAGGATTAATAATTATATCTAAAATTAAAATAGTAGTTTATAGTGAATGTCACTAGTGATAATTGGAATTATATTAAAATAATACTATTATTATGACTAAATCATACTATTGTGATGTAATTCTAATTGTCATAGACGATATTTACCATTGGTAATTGTTTTACGAGGCATTGTTAATTTCGAATAGTAAGTTATTTATGAGGCAAAAATGAGAAGTGCGACTGTTGGTACAATGAATGATCATTAAGGATTTAGTGAGTTAACAATGCCATGCTCTTGCTTGCAGGTTTCATGGGAATTACAGTAATTACTTGACAGATAGATTGCGACAAGAGCTTAACATCATGTGTGCTCTTCTTGTCTGCTAAACTTTCAGCTTTTCACATTCCTAGAATTACTTTCTACCCTGTACCTATTTATAATTGTTGCCAACAAACTACACAGTATTCTTAATTATAAGTCCTTAATTAATCACAATTTCAATGCATTAATCTAAACGCAGGGGAATTATAATCTTTTTCCTGAAAAAGAGAAGGGTTCTTTAAGTGCTCAACTAAGAGAAAAGTGAAAATTTCAATCAAGAAACTGAAATTTTTTAGAGAGAGAAAAAAACAGAGATAACTTTGAAGCCCTCATGAAAACTTCATGTAGAAAGAAAGGATCAAAAATTGAATGAAAGAATTAGAATATAAAGCAAAGTAAATATGACAAGAAACTTACATATCATCCATGAACTTGGCGGAGACCAAAACGCTGGTTATAAGCAACCGATGCACAGTGAAAGAATTGATGGGCAAAGAGGGCTGTTTTAGCGCGAAACGATCAAGATAAACATAGGCAATAACGAAGCAAGAAGGGCTACAATTTGCGTACTTAAAGATCCTCTCGAGATAGCTTTCAAGGGAAATGGTAGGGCGAGTGAGGCCATGAAATGCAGAGAGCTTATGGGGTTGAAGACGACAGCTAAAATCATTAGAATCAGCAACACGTTGAAGAAGAAAAGAGAGAATAGAAATGACTCTGGGCATCACAGAATCGGCTTGATGTTCGAAGTAGGCTTGAAGCTCCGCCATTGTCAGTTGGCTTTGGTTGAGTTGGTAGTGTCTTGTAAGACACAGCAAGCTATTGTTATTTGAGTTTGCGTTGGTGTAAATTGTTATCGGTGGTGGCTCATATACTTATAGAGGACTGATACTCTTTAGACAAAATTCTTCCTTAAATTAATTAATATTTATACTCTTGAGTTTGGCAAATTTTAGAATTTTGGAATGTCACCACTTTTTTTTTTTTTTTTTTTTTTTCAAGTCGATTATAATTACACTGAGACCCACATTTACCTTTAATAAACCCGGCTTACCGACAGGTCATTGAACACAGATCTAAAACGAATTGATGTAAACAGGTAATCAAAATACAGGTAAAGGTGGATCTACAGAACCCTTCACATAAAATTTAATTCAAAAACAAAAAGTCAAAGCAAATATAAGAATTGCATTAAATCAACACCAATTCTCATTCAAAATGCAGGCACAAGTCTAACCGTAGTTACTCATGTGTTTTTTTGTTTTGATTTTTATTAATTTTTTAAGTTGTGAGTGGTCTAGCTCTGGGTTTGTAAAAATAAACTATTAAAAAAATATTCTTTTAAAAAAATTAATTACAATTTTTCGTGGTTATACTTGACTCACCCGCAAAAAATGACATTTGAAGGTATGGATCCAAACGAATCCGAATCTGGGAACCTGTTACCCATCCCATTTTTTCATATACATATATACGATTGCTAAATCCAATTAAGACATCCGATTTTGATAATAGTTAGATTAATTGCATCTAATATTCATATTTTAGTATGTACAACCTATGTAGCACAGAAATGAAAACGGAGAAACGTGAAAATATGAAAACAGAAACATAGAAAAGTATTTTTTTAAAAATATAGGAAACGGAAACACGAGAAAACTTTTAAATATGAAAAATATAGAAGTTTTTTTTTATAAATATCAAATTTTTTATAACAAAAACATATAAACTTATATAATATAAAAATAAATAATAAAAAAATAAGAGAATGAATATTATAAAATAAAATAAAAAACCTATTGTAAATTATTTTTGAGCAAACACATGTAGATATTTAAGAAAAAAACAACAATACACACCAATCTATATAATGTGTAAGATAGGAGATAAGTAACATATCAAAGAGTGGAGAGGAGATAAATTCAATATGAGATTTAAAGACATTTCTAGTTTGAAAATACAAAAGATGTGTGTTCAATCGATTTCATTATTTTTTTTAAAGAAACACGTTTCAAAATTTTTTAAAAATTTTAAAATGACTCGAAATGTTTCTTACAAATTTCAAAGAGTTTCGGAAACAAAAACGTTTCTGAAACGTAGAAACTTTGTGCTACTTTGTGCACAGCAATCATCAAAATTGACACCCTTCATCAATATATAATGATAAAATGTAACTATAAGCTAGAATTCGTGAGCTTATAATTTCCTTTGGTGTGCCTTCGACTTTAGTAATATTATTCTATTCTATACTTTTCACTTTCTGTGTATTTGAGCTTCGATTTTCTATGTGACACCTTGTTCCCATCAGGACTACTTTTGGAATTGTCAGTCATTTTTTATTCATAATTTAATTAAATAATGTATTAAAATAATTTTAAAATTTAGGTTAATAAATATTCTATAAGAACAATCAATGTTTAAGAGCAAGTTAAAAAAAAAAAAACCAACCATCTCAAATATTGTATCTTAGAATTTCGTGACGTTTTAGGTTGTCAGGATATCGCCTTTCTTAGGCATACATTTTTGTCTTTAATTAAATGATTGATGCATTGTTGTTATATGTATATTTGTCATCATCCTGATTTTGTTAACTGAATATTTAAATCGGTGTTCTTCTTCATTTCGGTGAACCTCAGTATTTTGCATTTTAGCATTGATTTTATTTGGCTTTGTCAGGCTCTTTTCATGGTATTTTGTAGTTGAGTTCTATCATTCTTGGTTTTCAGTTGTTTCTTTTATCATTCTTATTGATCTGCTTAAAAGTTTAAGGCGAGTTTAAACTGTTTCAATTGGGATATTTGGAAATAAAGTGAGATGTTTAGTGTATATCAAATTCAACAATTGAGTGAACAAAGAATGTTTGTTTGTGATTAATTTTAACTCATAATAGACCTTACAGATTAACTTGAGCAGTTAAACAAAAGAACCTTTTGTGAACGATCAATATTTGAATAACATGTTTTTCCTTTCATGTGAAAAACAAAATTTAGATTGATTAACTTAGAATCAGATACTGAGTCGTTACAATAAAATAAATTTTTGAATTACATAGTATAGTCAATACACTTCTAAGTTTATTTGTTCGATGAAGTTGGACAAGTTTCCTAGTTATTAAAAAAAAAAAGTCAACTCATAATTAACAATCAATTTATTTGACAGTGGATTCAAATTTGTCACTCTTAGTCTAACTGTTGTAAGCTATAATGAATATAGTCAAACCATGTAAAAATTGCTTTGTATTCTTTACATTACTTTGAATTTACTTGCACTTCATATGTTTGTTAATGTATAAAGAGCAATTAAACTTCAACTTAATGTAATCTTTAATTTGGCTAAACAATTCAAAGTCATGTCACTCACTTTGGCATGAACCTACATAGTTTTCTTGTTTTATTTTTTTTCTTAATATAGAATTTAGATTATTAGATGTGATTTGCCATGCATTCACTTTCTAAAAGTCGCATGTTAGGGTTGGACATGAGTTGTGATAAAGGTGGCGTGAAGTGGAATTTTGATCCCCGCCTGTTAAATAATTTACTAGATATTAAAATATTCCTCTGTTAGTGGAATAATTTACTCAACATTTCAACCAAAAAGGCATCACAATTTTGTTGACCATTCATGTAATAATAATGATGAACATCCTAATCTCAATTCAGCTTCTAGTAAATCAATACTTAAGATTCAGGCTTCGCCCTTTTGCTTATGTCTCTTTGTAGAAGCTGGGCAAGTTGTTTGGGTTATTTGTGAAAAGCCACTAGTAAATAAAATCAGCCCTCTTTTTGCCATTTCTAAGCAACCTTTATCAACTCTCAACGCCTGTGCTCAACTTCGGCTTGACTCTCTCTCTCAAATGTACAATAAATAGGAACAATTAAGGATGGATCGGTGCACATATAGCTTTAATTTTTCAATCTAGGAGAACGGGAGAAATGACACTAAACAAGGTCAAGAAGATGATCATCTCCTATCCCATTTGAGGACATCTAACGCACAAATGGGATATAATAGTATATTAAGATCTCAAATTTAAAATATAAAACTTGAATCTTACAAGGAAAAATATACACCCCTCATACATATATATCTGCGCATGGCTTGGTCAAGGTTTATATCAACCTTCTGCTCTGCAGCTCTTGCAGATGGGTCAAAGAGTAGCTGACACAGCTGGGAGCCAAAAACAAGGCCGTTGAACTTGAACAGGAAAGTTTTACATCAATCCTTCTATCTTATCAGAAAATTTCGAAGATTGCTTAATGAATACTGCTCTTATTGAAGGCGACGAAGAAGAAATTTAATTGGCTCTAGTGCAGCGGACAGAGCAGAGAACTGTACCTAATGTTGGTGGATTGGTGAAAGTGACTTAAGTCAATTAGTCGAATTGCTTTCTTTATGTTGCAGCTAAAGCGGCTGTAGAATTTCTAATTTATTATTATGATTATTGCAGCTCTGATAAAGAAACATTAAAAAGGTACGCTAGTGCTCCTTCTTGCTGACGCCGGTGCCATTGCTAAAACTTCTGTTCAGATGTGTAAATTGTTTGTACCAGAAGTTAATGAGCATGAGATGAAGTAGAGACATTACCAAGTGTCAATCTAACAACTAAGAAGACAAAATAATATGTAATAGTTAGTTCATCAAGAAGAAAAAAATAAAATTAATATGAAATACAATACAAATGGGTTAGTGCAACTCCTCTGCTTAGTCCTCGTTTCGCAAGGGCAACTCAGAATTCAACCAAATTCAATTTCGAGGAATTTTACTTACCTTTACACCATTTAATAAAAAACTTACAATATAGCACATCCAAATATAAATGAATTCAAATCATACTTAAGAA
Source organism: Mangifera indica (assembly GCF_011075055.1). NCBI lineage: Eukaryota > Viridiplantae > Streptophyta > Magnoliopsida > Sapindales > Anacardiaceae > Mangifera > Mangifera indica. The sequence goes on along the minus strand of NC_058145.1, from coordinate 4,189,714 downwards.
GACCCCAACTACTCCGAATACAAATTAATCAGACTAACTTCAAATGAAAGGAAAATTCAGATTCAAGTACTTGTCAAAACAATTATCGATTATTTATCATTTTGAATAGAGTTTCTGGAGTCAGTTAAAGCCATCAAAGTTATCATTTCATACAAGAGAATGCGTCTGAAGCAGAAAAATACCAGCCAGCCAACAAAATATTGAAAACATACATTAGACAGCGAGATGAAAATGCACACATCATAAAAATAAAGTTCTAGCAAAATAGGATAAGTTCGGGGGTTTGGGCCAGCACAATGTTGCGATAATACCAAAATTAGATGCTTGATGAGTTCAATATATATGTACTTTACTAAGCACACAGCGATAAAATTTGAATCACCACCGCCTGCTCAAACTTGTTTGAAAGAACATCACAAACTTCACAAGAAACAGCAACATATAATCATATAATCATCCTATTATTATAGTACAAACCATTGCTTGCATACATAAATCTGCACTTATAACAACACCTGAGAAAATTCATTATCCTACTGGCTACTCAACATTGCATAAGCCAAATAGATCCAATTGATAGATATAACCTTTACACAAACAGTAAAGCACACAAGTATAAACAATTTCTTAGTAGTCTACTACTAATTTCGTAAGTGTGTTTTGAAACTAAATGCATTAAGTATTGTTACTAAAGCAAATATAAGAGCTCAAGTATAATAACAACAGACATGTTTAAAAGCAAATCATAATCTGGAACAAGATGTCCAACTAACCCAATGTTTGCCTGTTAAGACTCAGGACAAACTTAGCCATAGCATCTAATAGGATCATTACAGCCTTTTTCAGTAGATTGCTTAGATCCAAAACGCCCCCCCTTCGCAAGGTACTGCTGGTGGTACTCCTCAGCTCGGAAGAATTTCTTCACAGGCAGAATCTCAGTAACAATCTTCCTCTTCAAAAGCTTCTGCTGATGTCCCAAAGAATCTTGCGCTGCCTTCTCTTGCTCAGGGGTGTAGAAGTATATACCAGATCTGTATTGACTTCCCACATCATTACCCTGCCAAAGAGGATTAATGAACTAATAAAAAGTGCACAACTATTAACAGTATTGTTGATAGGATCAGAAAACATAACCATAACTGAAATCTCATGACAGGGTTGAAGACAAGCTCCACAGTGTTTATGCATACCCATCAACCATCAAGCTCAAAAACAGTGCAACACCGGGTTTCTTTAATAGATTTCATACAATCTAGAACAAGGTTATAACTTCTGAAAGAGTTATGGCACAATTATCTATAGTTCAGGCTTCAACTACACCTTCTCAGAAAGTCACTTTGAATTGTGACCCATAAAATTGAATGTTAAGTTCTGAGCTACCTTCCAACTATGATTAAAACCTTAGATTAAAGATTCAGCAATGAAAGAACCAGGCTGAATAATTCCATGAAAAAAACAGAAGGAAAAATTATCGAGCTCATTATAATTGGTCAAGGTAGCCTTAGAAACAAGGTATAATATGCAAATAAAACAGAGCTATATTATCTGAAAACTCAACTTCAGGTGAGAAAAAGGTAGAGTCCTAACGGAGCAGTGCTGCTACAATGTATCCAGAAAACCGATGAGGACAGAAAGTTTACACATGCTGTCATGTTCTTTATAAAACTTGACACAGAAAACACAAAGCCATGAAGTTATAAAGGAACTTCCTTTGGGTCTATGATACCAAAAAAACAAAGGCTGAAAGACTTATTCCCACCCAAGGCATAGTAAAATCTCAAACTCCCACCCTCCAACTTTTTAAAACCCAAATACCAACTTATTATCAAATTTCTATTAAAAATCTCAGTTTTCAAACTTTGGGTATTGGTAAATTGTAAGTTTTTTGAACCTAAGAAGAAAAATGTGATAAAACTTTAAATTTTTTAATAAATAATGGATTTACTCTTATCCGTAACTGAAATTTTTAATAGAAATTTGGTTATTAGTGAATGTTTAAGTTTTTAAAAGTTAGAGGGTGGAAGTTGATATTTCAGCATACCTGGGTGGGAATAAGTTTTTTGGCCAAAACAAAAATACAAGATGCTTCATTAATAAGACAACCTGAATCATCCTTGCCTTCAAAAAGTGTGCAATCTTAAGTTTTAACCAAATGAAATCGAAACTTGACAGTGGAAACTCCAAATTTCTTCAGTCTCTAAACGAAAACACTCCCAATAATATAATTGTTTTACAAGTAAAAACCCTTCTACCCCAGTTGAACACAAACAAAATTAACGTCAATTCTTCAATATTGCCACCAATTAAGCTAATCCTTAATAAAACTAATAATTTCCTCTAAAAATTTGTGTCAATAATATAAAATTTACCAATAAAATTAACTTGAACCAATCTAATCAACCAAAGCCCACGTCAAAAATTCAAAGCCAATAGTAATTATACAAAAGCAAACCTGGCGATTAGGCGTGGTGGGGTCATGCCTAGCCCAAAAAACATCAAGCAAAGTCTCGAAACTGCACTCTTTAGGTTCATACTGAACCCTCACAACTTCATTATGATTAGTAGTTCTAGTACAAACATCTTCATAGCTAGGATTAGGCAAAAACCCCTGGCTATATCCAACCTCAGTTTTGGTAACACCAGGCACTCTCTGAAACGCCAATTCCACACCCCAAAAGCAGCCAGCACCGAATTGAGCGAATAGCTGACCTGGCGCGGGGACGTCGTCATCAGGGCCCTCAGCGATTGAAGAATTCTCCATGGAAGCGGGGTCGGAAGTGGGCTTAAAACCGAAGCCGAGTTTGTTGAGAATATTCATAGGATGATTGTAAAGTGTTTTGGTTAAGAAGAGAGAGAAGAAGGGAAGAGTACGAGGTGTGACGTGGAGGAAGAGGAGATGATTGTGTTTGTGTAGGACATGGTGGCGGTTCTTATGGCTAGGCCTACACACTTATTTAAGACGCCAGGGCTGTGACTAAGCCATGACGGCGCCCTGTCAAAGCCCACCAAAAACGCCAGTTTAGTCGATCGTGTCAACAAGATTTGTTTCTGTAAGCTGTTTAGTGGGTTGGGCCACCTGTTTTAGGTGTCAGTCCATCAAAAATTAAATTTTAAGACAATATCTTTGACAATTTAATATAAAACTATTTATAACGAAAGAAAAACGGTAATAGATGATAAAGAAAATTAAGACAATAAAATTAAAGAAATCATATATGAAAATATTACACTCACATGTAATATAATTTACAAAGTATATTTTAATTTATTTTATATTTAAATTTTTGAAATCTTTTTAGTTATTTTTAACAATAATTTTTTTTTTAGTTTGAAATCTGTTATCACCCAATCTTTTATACACATAACACTTTTAATAACATTTAAGTTTTATATTTATTAAAAGTTGATTATGATATTATAGTTAATACTGAAAGTTTAATAAATCACATATTATAGCAAAAAACACAAGTTAAGGTTATTATTATATTTTCCACAATAAAAGAATATCAAATATATCATTTTAACTCATAATTTTTTGACAAATGATCAATATATATATAATTTGTAAATTCATCAAAATTAAAATTAGAAACTATAAATTGTTTACCTTTCATAAGAATAGACAATAACCGTTGTTTACCTTTAGATGAATTTAAACTTAAATACGGTAGTGACATATTTATATTTGTCATACCCACGTACATCTAAGGGTAATTTAGTCGCTTTCAACTTTTTAATTTCTTAATGCATAAGTGTTGAGTCAAAGTGCATTGCACCACCGTGGATGCTGAGAATGCACGCTTGTGCATGTACAAAGATGGACAAAATAATATTTTCTTGTATGGCACATGAAATTGTTTAAGTTTTGAAGGACTTATGATTGCATATGAAGGTGGTGCACACCCGTACACCTAATAAGGATGAACATTACCAGCTAATTACTATGAAGGCTAGTGCATTAAGAGATGTGTAATCATATGTGGCATTTAAATTTTGGATTACATGGTTCCAAAGATCATGAGACATGATTTTCATTTAGAAATCATCTAGATGATCGTGCAAGGAGGTTGCACGATCGTGACTGACATTATTAGTTGAAAAATATAAAAATAGTGAATCAGAAATTAATTGGGTTACTTTTACATGATATATTTTTAGAGACAAAGAGTGGAGGGAGAAAAAGAGTTTGAGAGAGGAGTGCCTGTGTAATTATAGGACATTGAAAACCACCATAGCCATGTGAAAAGCAAGTTTACCCTGGAGGACAAGCAAGTAGGCTTACTTTTTGTTTACATTGGTTGAATCTCTATAAGCATGCACAAATTCTTGATGTCATGTTTGGTATATATTTCATGGCTGAGGATTTTTGAATGTAAAAACATTACAATAAGTATATATATGTAGTCAAATAAAGGACTTAGAGAATATTTTAATAAAAATCAAAACTATATGTCATGATCTGAATATTTAAGCATGTTGATTAAAATTTTAAAATGAAAAGCATGACATCGGGGCTATGAAGACTATTTTAATGGATTAAGACATAAAACCTTGGTTAGAATTGCTAGAAACCACTAGAATTTTAGGGTGGATGATAGTACACAACTATGCATTATGAGGTGAATGACTGCACATGGGCTAGGAAGAAAATGATACAGTCATGCATAAGGTGCACGAGTGTGACTCGGTATAATCCAAACAAACGAACATGCATTACAGGTGAAAGCTCGTATATAGAGTGTTCTAAGCACATGATCGTGTGTGCAAGAGGTGCATAATCATGATAAGTATTAGAAACTTAATGGATATTAGGAAAAGGTCAACGAACCATTAGTCAACATGACGATTCACAGTCGTGACTCAAGGAAGTATACACCATGCATAAGCACTAAATGTGAACAGGTGTGCAAGCATAGTCATACCCTTGCATATTGAATATAAATGATAATTTTACCCTTATATTGTGTGATAGAGAGGGGAACAAGATTATAAAGAACTTATTAAAGGAGAATTAAGGTAATTACTAGATGAAAGGTTCCTGATTGTGTGGAAAGTGACACAAGCCTTAAATGAAGTAAATTTGAGTCAAATTCAAGAAAAACCATACAACTAAGAAATGATTAAATAAGAATTAATAGTCGTCAATTATATGTAATATGGCGCGTGATTTGTGAAAGTGTCAGGTTGTAGCTAGATATACATAAGATGTTTTATGCACTGAGCGTCAAGATGTATAATAGTTTATTATATCTCAAGTTGCATAGAAAGAGAGAACTGCAGTAGTTTATTATTTACGTAGTCAACAAGATGTTTTATGTACCAATTAAGGATGATTTTATTTAGCACACTAGTAGCTATGTGTACATGCAAAAGGAGGGATTACGATTAAATTTCTTGTGTGGCCAAAGTGTCAAAGCTTAGTCAACTATAAGCCTAATTGACATTGTGTTATGTGCACCAATACTAGTTAGACATGTGGGATGTCATTTCAAATATGTTTTCATAGGACATTTGGCATGTCCAAAAGTAGAAGTTAGACATCCAATTAATATCATGAGTTAGGACTAGTCATTTGAAATGACGAAACTAGTGAGTAAGGGCATTTGGAATGTTGTAGAATAGTCTAGATAGACATCTAGGATACTGAAAAAAAATCCAAGAGTATACCTCAATTTTAATAAGAACACAATATAGTGATAGAATGCCAATTTAAATTATGTTGTCATTGATGTGTCTCAATAGATTACCTACTTATAAAGTGTTTCACATTCTTTTTTGTTATTTTGCAAGTAGATGATAAGTAGCAAAAAATGCAGGGGAGCCAACGAGTTAGCCTGAGGTAAGTTATATGAGGCTGGAGAGGCTTAGTGCGATTTTTCAGTTTATATTAGTCATGTATGATAGTTATTGATCACGTTACGTTGATTATATAAAATTTGAATATTTTTAATGAAATTGCTACTTTGTATGTGTATATATAATACACATAACTTTTACGTAATTTTCTACTTCCCTTTATTTATTATTTTTATATGTTACTCTTGTAAGTGATTGTTTAAAATTAGCTAGCACACTACCAAGGGCGGAACGGGGGGTAATTTAGATAAATTTAAATTATACCCTTATATGTACTTTAATTGTATAATATAACTATGTCCTTTCTATTTTGAGAAAAAAAAATTCAATTTCACTTCTTTTTGTTCAAAACAAAGGTTGCCAACTACTCATTTTCTCTCCTTTTCTAAGGGTATTGAGTGTTAAAAATTTCAACACACCTCTATCAAAATTTTCGATAGAACAATTTTTAAAGTACGTCTTAAAGATAAAATCACTTTGAGATTATTTTGAAAAAAGAAAGAAAAACACGGTGATGAAATCATGTCGTGATATTTCATAAAAATATCAATAAATATTTGAATATATTGTTTTTGTGGTTTAATAAATTTGATCAATGATTGAATTATAGCTTATTTATTTATAGGGGTGGATATAAACCAAATTGAGTCTGAACACCCCTTGGCTCGAGTTCGGCTTGAATAAAAATAGTTGACTCAAGTTTTCTTAAGTTTGTTGAACCAAAATTAAGGATGGCTCAAGTGTGGTTTGAATAAAAAATTATTCAGTTTAATTCAAGTTCAACTTGAATTCATGACTTGAATTGGTAGCTTGAATTTGTGGCTTAGATTTATTGTTTGAGTTCATGGCTCATTTAAAAAATGATATCGTTTTGTATATTATTTAGGTAAAATGATATCAATTTGTCAATGAGCTACAAACTCGAATCACAAATCTGAACCACTGATTCAAACAATAAATTCAGTTCAAACTTGAGTCACAAATTCAAGCTATGAATTCAATTCAAACTTGAGCTAAACACCCCTACCTTGAGTTTGGTTCAATTTAAAAAATGAGTCAAATTTTTCTCTTCAAATTTGGCTTAAATTCAAACTAAATAAATTCGAACCATGTCAAATTGAATCAAACTGACTTTCAAGATCAAACTAACTCGGTTTGAATCTAACCCTAGTTATTTATATAGAGAATGATGTTTTTCATAGAATTGATAATTGAGTCATTCTAAAATACTTTCTAAATATGAAATAATGTCAAAAACAATTATAAATATATTAGTTAATAATTGTTTATATAAAAAATAATATTTTTCATAGAATTGATAACTAAGTCATTTTACAATACTTTTAAAATTCAAAATTATGTCAAAGACAATTATAAATATATTAGTTAATAAATATTTCATTGATGTAAATATTTGTATTTATTTTGATTTAAAATTTATTTGTGTTATTCTACCTTAAACGCTTGAAATTTCATTTTTGGGTCCATCACTGTACAGTGCCTCTCTCTGTGCTGCTGGATGCACCACGCTCTTATCTATGTTCTGGATGACAGTTTATTGTAACCATTTTAACACGTGTATTTCAGCTGTCCCACCATGTTCTGCTGTTATTTAACTTTAACGATTTCCCTTATTGGATATTTTTTTAAAGTTTATATACCCGCATTAGCTTGTATGTAAAATTGTTTAGACACTTTTGACAGTTCCTATTACTAAATCCTCCCTTTAAAGTGAAAGATTATTATTATGTCAAGTGATCTGAACGATTGTGTTTCTTTAACTTATTCATAAGAGAGAATACTTGAATATATAATCCTTAATTCTTTTTTGATATTTCCAAATAATGAAGCTTTTGTATTTTCATTATTACTTAAACAATTGATTAAATATGTTAATGGGGTCAGATCGACCTTTTTTTGGCATGGCTCACACCACGAGCTATATAGACTGTATTAAGGGCTTTGGGTATGGCTTAAGGTCTTAAGTCATGCCACAAACCTTACGACGCTAACAGCTCGGCCCAACTCATAAGGTTTGACAATTGGTAGTCTTATGTTGAGCCGTGCCAATTCGACCTGGTGTGGCTCAACATGAGCCACTGCCGCGGTGACAAACAGATATATACCTGTGTTGTTCAATACAGATACACTATGAAATAAGACTAATCTTATAATAATTCTTATGCATTATTTTCTTCCTTTTATCGATTCTCTTTATAAAAATTACTCAACAAAATTATGAGTAAGTGCACTTTCTTCAAAACCTTAAATTGGCGTTTTTAAAATGCATAGAGACCATTGATTACTTTAATATTGGACTAAAATCATAATAAAAATAAACTTCCAAAACTTTGTCTATCGTGGGTATGAACTTGCCCAAAACAAAGAAAATTCAATCGTCTAATTAAGTATTAAAAAAATGAGAAACAACCCTGCATGTATTACAAATCAATTTTATAGTGTTTATAAACAAAACATCGAACTTACACCACCGACAGTATGGTAGCCATAAAACCCAGAAAAGTTACTAGAAGATAACTCGTCTTACCGCAAGATGAATTGGAAATAACTGACGGAGGATTGTTACTCTTTGCAGACGGCTGCGCTTGAGGTGAACCGACTGGTGAAGACGCATCACCCACCACATTTACTTGAAGCTTCATTCCCCCCAGGCAATGTAAATTGTTCCCACAAACAAAATACCTCTCGCCTGGCTGTGTCAATGCAATCGTTGTGTTTCCATCCGAAAACGTACTGAGAACATCGGTCGTGTTGCATGCCTCAAAGCTTTCTCGTTTCGCTTCATTCAGGCTGTGGGATGATGAGTATTGGAACACTGCAAAACAACAAAAATAAAAAATTTTAACCCTTCTTCATTATTGCCATTAAATATTTTCATTTTTTCCCAGGAGGAGATAGACTTACGGAGTGAATCGCCAACTTTAAATACTTTGTCCTGCACCCATGAATCAATATCGGTGCTGATGTCCCAGCCGGAGTTATCTCCCACTGTATACGTCGTCGCGTTGGTTGTTAATACGATGCTAAAAGTGGCAAGAAGATAAACCAAAAGAAGCTTAGGCGCCATGTTAACGAGAGATTGATGAATGAATTATTATGATTATGATAGGAAGAAGTTTGTGTCCTATAATATATGTATATATGTAAAAGAGTCCTATGATTTAGATGACCTAACTTAACATCTGCCAATGACTCAAGCTTGTGACATATCAATTGACTAATTAAGAAAGGTTGAGTTGAAGGCCAAGGTAAGATACCCGATCTACCCCTTAACATTATAGACTGACTTTTTGTTATGCCTTTTTTATGGTGGTTTTGTATAAATTACGTGTAGAGCAAGAAGGCATTTGCTGCCATTACTAAAAATTTATGGGTTAATAATCATAATCTTTAACTTCCTAATTTCTCTCTCTCTCTCTCTTTTTCAAATGAATGATGTATGACAAAAGAGATTGATGAATGATTTTGAGAAAATAATTTGTAGGCGTAATGTTAATAAAAAGAGTTTATAAATGAAACATTTTTTTACTAAGAAGTTTCATTGTTTAGAAATATGTGTAATAATTTTTAGGTTATTTTTTTCTTCATCATAGCGGTTAATTTCTAAAAGGGGTTTAGTCTCGAACTTTTAAGGCAATTTTTTTTTTCATTCTAATAGATTATTTTTGTAATACTATTTGCATTAAGTCTTTTCTTGAATGATTTTACATTGGGAATATTAATTAAAATCGACAATAATTTTTTCGTCTAAACATTTTTAAGTAAACGTATAGTGGTTTTATTTTTATAAGCAAATTTAATTTCAATTTTAATAATACCCTTTTGGCTAATTACGTCATTCTCGGCTAATTATGTTGAATTTAGCGTAATTTTTTTCAAAGTTTTGATAAATTCTGATTCGAAGATTTAGTGAGTCATGTTTTAAAGATTTAAAACATATTTAAAAATTAATAAATTTTTGTTAAAATATAGATAGGAACGAAAAGATTAACATAAATAAGGAAAATGGTAAGTGCAAACAGATGGTGCGTAAGGGTGACGCACCTTCGCACCTTACGCACCCCCTATATATATACATAATTATTATTTATATATATTATATTAAATATTATAATATTATATTATATTTTAAAATCTAATATTATATTATATTATATATTACCATATTAAATCTAATATTCTCTTTTTGTTATCACCAAAGTTAGTCTGTCAATAGGATTCGCTTAATGTTTTAGCTAATGGACGAATTTATTATATGTGTGTGTGTAGGTAAGCTACCCAATCTAATCTCCAGTTTTTTAGGTAATCAAATTGTTTTATGGCGTGGAAAATTGGTCTTCCAATTGATGTAGCGAAAACATTAAGCTAAATAAATAACCGGCAAATGTGCTTTAACTAAGTACCCAAATGTTTTATATACCTGTTAAAACTTCTTCCCAAATTATAGTCAAAGATTCAAGAGCACCTTGACTGAGGGCATTTAACTGAAATTTCTTTCGTCGTGTTAGTTGAAAACTTCTTTTATCTGATTTGTTTATTTTTTTTAGGTGTTTAACTGCCTTACCAAAAAAACTTCACCTTCAACCACTCTACCAGCTATATTATAATAAGTCAATCTTCAATACCATGTAAAGGATGGTGGATAGCGAACCGCAGGTTATACATATCAAATTAATTACTTCATATGGAATATCAGTGGCCTTAAAAAAATCCATTTTTCTAAAGTTCGTGCGTAAAAAGTCAGATGGAGACATTTTGACAAGCATGAAAGATGACAACCCGAGGGTCTACATATTGCATTCCTTACTCCAGCTAGGAGAAGGGGGATGAGAAACAAATGACATGTCCAACTGATGAAAGTATTAGAATTAAAAGACTTCATAGATTGACATCAATTTAGCAAGTAAAAATTTAGATATAACCTCCTCCTCCTCTTCTGCCTCCTCCTCCTCCGAATAATAATGATAATAATAATAATAAGATTTGAAACAATTGATTTGTGAGGACAATTGCAATGCAACTAAAATAGCAAGAGTAAGAACTAGATAATGTGCATTTGCGGATTGTAGTTTAAGCCTATTATTAGTTGTCACTAATTAGCGTATATTCCTTTGATAGGTTTAATTGTGACTTATTTTGACAAGAACTTATACAAAATAATTTTATCATCGTATTTGATTATCTAACATGATAGTGATATTGATAAATAATAGACTATGGGTATTGATCAATTACAGTAATATTTAAAAAAAAAGTGAATATACATACATACATACATACATACATACATATATACATATTTATATATGCACACACAAAAATGTTATACGTACCCAAACCCGGTACATTAAATGCTACCCACTGATATGGCAGCTAACATGATAGATGTCATCTCATCTGCCACGTTAGCTTGTCGCCACATTAGTGGTTAAAAAATTTCTAATAAAAAATATTAAGTTGCTATTTCTAAATCAATTCTCTTACGATTTTGAAGCAAGAATCACACAAACTTTGGACCATCATTTAGTGTAAGACATTGGATTGAATTGCACAAAAATAAGGAAAGTGGTTATTTGGTGAAAGACATTGGATTGAATTAATTTTTAATTACCTTTAGAATTTCCTAGAATATACTTATCTTTATTTAATCCATAATTGAAAAGAAACAGTTGATAAAGACATCACTTTGTTGGGTGTTAAATCAACAAACCTAGCGGCGTGAATTGAATTTTTATCCAATTTACATTTTTTAAGTTAATTGGATGTGGGTTTTTTAAAACCAAAACCAAACCTTTCAAGGCAGTGCATGTGTCCAATTTAGGCATTGTGGGACTTTTCTTGTCTTCAAATTACACTATTTTGTTGCTGTTTATACTACTGGGTGGTTGATTGTTGACTATCATTGATGTTATTGTCTTTTGGTTAACTTGTCAAATGATCCAAACATAGAGAAAATATTTAAAATTATTTTAGTCAAAGAAGAATTGGCACCAGATGTTGATTTGGAAGATGGATACTTTGATAGTGATATAAACGAATGGTGTTTCTTCTTTTTTATTTTTTTTAAGTTTTGTTTGCATAATCTTTATTTTAAAATGGAACTTTTTTATTATAATTAAATAAATTCCATGTTAATTATTACTTTATTTTGAAACTTTGTGCATGTTACTAGTACACTAAGTGTATAGTGAATTTTTAGATGGATGTAAGTTTGAGACCTTACAGCCAAAAACCTCTCTTGTTTGCTAATTTGGCTATCTATTGTACTTCTGCATTATTTATTGCCCTTTTGCCCTGACAATTTCATCAATTTCTTCCAAATGATTATCCTAATTCATTGATATTAAATTAGTTAGAATTAGAATCGATAATACTATAAAAAGGTTGAAACAAAATATGAAAAAGAATAAAATCATATTGATGAATAAAAAGATTATTATAAAGGAATAAAAGTACCCCTATAATATTGAAATAAGAAGAAACGTTCTTGGAATGTGTTTGATTGTTCTGTTCACTTTTTGAACTGTAATGCAACACCAAGTTTAAAATTAGTGAACGAAGAGTAACTAATTTTAACATTTTTCTAATTTGTATTTTCACTTACATATCATGTTACATAATCTTTCAATCTATACCATTTAAATATTAAGAATGGATAAATCAAAACTTTTGTTATTTTACAACAAATGCAAACGATCATATAAATTTGTATTTATGTTGAAAGTTAATTTTCTAAATTTAATATTACATAAATTATTGCAAGAAGAAGAATTAAAGAAAAAAATAAAAAATAGAATGTTTGTTGGCAATCAGAGCTAAAAACTAAATCTACAAGATTCGCAAACGATTTTGACATCAATTTAACTTATTAGAATATATTCTTTTTTTTATATTAGAATATATTCTGAATATTCGGCTTCATGTTATGTGTAATTATATATTGATTAGTTTGATTATATTTCCTTGTATAAAATTTAGGACATGTATAATCAAACATTATGATATATACAAAAAATTATTTCTTCAATTATTCGAATGGAATCATAGCCTTAATTTTTTTCTACCACTGCCCATATTTTTCTCTATTACAGCCACCTCCATGCAAGTTGAGGAACTTTGCTTCACCCCTACACAAGGGAAGACACTCTTTCCATCCTCAATTTGTTTTTAGCTTATTATATCTGTTTTTGGTCAGCAACTTGAGGGTTTATGGGTCTTTCTCACTAGGTTATCCCTGTTTTTAGCTTGTTATTTTTTCTCTCCCTAGATTGGTTTCATTCCTTTCGGCTGTTCCTTTATTCTCCAATTATTTACGGGTGCATAAGAGGGATTCGCCGTACCACTAGTTAGGCAACGGAAGATTATTGGTTTTGCTTGGGACGAGTTCTCTAGTAGATAATCTTTTCAAAAACCAAAGCGTTTGGTACTCTCTCTCAAATTTTGGTTTTCTTTCTAGCAACAACCAAACAAATCTCTTGGTCTCGTGGGTTCCTCTTCTTTTCCAGAAACCAATCTTTCACACAAAGCTTTTGTGAATTGTTGTTCGGCCGGAGAAATCCATGAGTTCAATTTTTGGAATTGTTTATTGGCTTAGAGTTGGTTTTCCTTTAATGCCTTGAAATTATTTATTGTCTTGGAGATTTGCAATTATTTGTTGCCTTGGAGATTAAATTACTACCTTCGAAATTGGGTTGTTGACTTTCCATTTAGTTACTTGGATAACGTGATTTGTTTTGAATTTAATGATTTATTTTTGGAGATGAATTTCTTGGATTGGGCTTTTTTTTTTTGCTTTCAACAATTGGATTATTGGATAATATTGGGTTATTTTGGGCTTTGCATTATTAGATTCTTATGGTGGAATACTAAATTATGTTGGGCTTATTGGACTATATTGGATTGTTTTGGTTTGTTGTTGCATTTTGAATTATTAAGTTGTGTTGGGCTTGCATTACTACTATATCTTGGTAGTGTTGGAGTTAGCTTATAAGTTAATATTATTTGGAGTTACTTATCTATGGAAAAGGTAGAAATCTCACACCCTATTAGTATCATCCTTAATGGTACGAACTATGTTATTTGGGCACAAGAAATGTCTAGGTTTCTTAAGGGTAAAAAATTATGGTGTTATATTATTGACGATATACCTCAACCAATCAAAAGAGAAGACATGAAGACATCCAATTATATTATATTGCTCAAAGATGAGATGGCAAAAACTACCAAATTATTACTTGCTTTCGTAATAATTGTGTTCCAATAATCAAACTTCAATTTGGTCTTCTTGAGACTGCTAAAAAAATATGGGACTTGTTTGCTAAATGCTACTCCACTACCAATGTCATTAATCAATTTCAACTTTATGGTAACCTCAGTCGCATGGTTAAAAAATCGGGTCAGTCCATTCATGAATTTCTTTCAGAAATAATAACTTTATGGGATAGTTATCATTGTCTGAACCAAAATGGCACGATCCTTATGATGTTGTACTCTATGCAAAGGAAAAAGATGAATTCCAAGCCTATTAGTTTATTATAGCATTGAATGATGAGTTTGATCAGTGAGATCCCTTTTGTTACATAGTGATACCTTCCTAAAGCTTGACACAATGGTTATAGAATTATATGCGGAGAAAACTCGTTTAACTACCTTGAAATCTCAATAATCTTTATTCTCTACTGATACTGTTTTGGCTACTCTTGCCTCTTATTCATCTCAACATAAAGTATTTTGTCATTATTGTCATAAACCATGGCATGTTGTTTCTGACTATTTTAAGTTACAATCGAAAAAGGTACTGAATGACATAATCAACCTAACTCTAAGTCTAGCGAGGCTTCTAATTCTAATGTTGTTACTGTTGCCACTGAAGGTTTGCTTTTAAGTCACTCTTTTGCCATAGATAAGCTTCTCAGTAAGGTAAACATTGATACTTTAAAACAAGCCTTAGCTTAGTCCATCACTAGTACCTTAACTTCTTCTATTTTATCTATCACCCTAAGTGCATCTTCATCTTAGTACTTTAACTTTGCATGTTGCAATCATATGATTGCCAATTCTTGTCTTTTTAAATCTAAGAATATTATGTTATATTCTCTTATTATTCATACTATTGATAACTTTGATTTATCTGTTAATCACGTTGGTGATATCTACACTTTTACTTTATTGTTATCTAATGCCTTTCTTGTTCTTAAACTCTTACTAAATCTTATTTTTATTGGATAAATATGTGATCTTGGTTTTGAAGTACATTTTTCTCATCATAGTTGTTCTATGCAAGATCCTAAACGAGACAAATCTTTGCTTTGAGACTAGACGTAAAGTTAGTAATCTGTTTGAGTTGACATCTCTTCAACTGTCTTCCTATATTACATCTAATGTCTCAAAATGCACTATTGTTGTGTCCTCTTCTACTTGACCATCTAGATTAAAATTTTTATGTTCTAGTGGTATTTTAATAAATGTTAAAAATGATTATTTTGATTGTGTTTCTTGTGAACTTGGCAAAATTATGTTTTACTGTTCAATAATATCACTTTTATTTCTTCTATTATTTTTTATCTTCTGCATATTGATATTTGGGAACCATCTCCCATACCTATCATAAGAGGTGTTATTTATTTCGTGATTTTTGTTGATAATGTTTCTCTATTTACTTGGATATATTTTATGAAAAATCACTATCAATTACTTGAAATTTATGCAACTTTTGCTGCTCTTGTCAAAACTTAATTTTTTTTGTCATTAAAATTCTTTGAAAAAATAATGCTATGGAATATAGAGTTACTAAACTTCTTAATATTCTCTCCTAACATAACACTATTGTCATAGGTCTTGTTCTGGTACATGCCAACAAAATGGTCATGCAAAACATAAACATAGATATATTTTGGACACTGTCTATGCTATTTTAATCTTTATATCATATTCTAAACAGTTTTGGGGTGAAACAACTCTTACAACTTTCTACACAATCAACTGCATTCCCACTACAATGATTAACAACCAAAGCCTTTATGAATGGTTGTATGGTAAAACTCCTAATTACAATATTCTTAGTCTTTTGATCTGTTTGTTTTGTTCTCCTACAACCACATGAACAATCAAAACTAGAATTTCGTTCTAGACTATGTTGCTTTTTGGGTTATGATATTGAACATAAAGGATTTCATTGTTAGGATCTTGTTTCTAAACATCTTTGTATCTCTCACCATATTACATTTTGGGAACATAAAAGGTTCTTTTTTATGTTTGACTTTTCTTTGCCTAAACACAACTAACCTTTTTTCACAAATCCATCTATTGAGTTGTTTTTTAAGGCATTGCTTTCTACTGATGCAGTGACACTACTATACTTTTTCTTGATATTTTTAATACAAGTCACACAGATGATAACATTACAACTATTTCTAAAGCATTTAGTTCGTTTGTAGATCCTAAGCCTCCATAAAGTTTTCCCTCACCTTCAAATAATAAGTCCACGCAAGTACGTCAGCCACGTATTTATTTATGTGATTATCATTGTTACTTTACTACTGTCTCTTTGCATAAATCTTCTTCTTACAAAAGTGAGTGTTAATCCTCTTTGGCAGCAAACAATGCAAAAAGAATTGCAGGCCTTAACAAAGACTCATATTTAGGACTTGGTTGACTTACAGCCTGGTAAATCTACTATGGGATGTAAATGGTTTTACAAAATTAAAACTTATGCTGATGGCTCAGTAGACTGTTATAAAACTTAGTTAGTGGTAAAGAGATTTACTTAAGAGTATAGGAATGATTATGAGGAAACATTTACTCTAGCAGCTCGAATCATTTCTATTCGCAATCTTATAGCTATTACAGTTATCCGAAGGCCAAAGCACTATTTCCCACCCAAGGTTTGTTGTTTTCTCAAATATCCACCTTTTAACTACGGAAATACTAAAAGCCCACCCACCAATGGTTAATTTTAACACTTTCTGTTAGGAAAAAGGGTAATATGGTAAATCTGGTTCTCTATTTTAAAATCAATATAAAATATTTTCAAAAAAAAAATCTGCAACATTTAATGTTACAGGGGACGCGTAAACACGCAACGCACAGAAAGCTGACACATGGCATTGTTATTTTAAAGGCAAAACGATTTTTTGACGATTTTTGGTGATTCATGGTTTATAAATCTTTGGTGTTGACGTGGCAGCCAAAAAGGAAGACACCTGTTGAAGACAGAAAAAAATCAAACACACAAAAAATGAATCAACCGTCGAAAACTCTATGCTCAAAGGACGTGCTACAGTTGGTATTAAATGCAGAATGATTATTTTAAAATCAATAGTGGGAATTTTTTGGGCACAAATCGATGACAATGGATTAGTCTAAGGAAAGTGAGCGAATGAACATGCAACACGTGAAAGGCCTTTGTGCCATTTCATTCCAGTTTGAAAAAAAAGATTTTTCTCTCTCACCAACGAACGAGTAACACGTCTCCAATCGGCGTCAGAATTCAAATTTGAACAAAACTAAGGCAACACCCTTTAGCCTTCATTCTTTCGTTCGACATTTCATTCACGTTAGTCTTTTGGCTACCTTGTTTCATTGTACTCCAGTATGATCGCTGATGAACTTTTAATGGCAACAACAAAGACGACCACAATAGGACATCGTTCGACATTACCAAGGGTGAATGAAGTAGTTTAGTACCAACAAAGACGAGAAAGTACAACTTTTTTAGCTGGGTATGGCTTGTCTGATCACCAACAATTTTGACGACAAGCGTAATGGCTTTTCATGGTGAGTTAAGCAGCAACGACGACGAAGTCTGCTCCAAGTGAGGCCTTTAGAAAATATTTCATGTTGTCGAGGTTTATTCTTTCATATACCTTGTTTATCGATGTTGTTGAGTACTATAATAGTCTGTGTTATGTTAAGGTTAGCATTATATGTATATTTTGGGTACTATAATAACCTATATTATGTTAGAGTTATGCATTATATATATATTTTAGGGCCAAAAAAAAAAATTAACGTAGGGGTTTTGCATGTACACTGTTTACATATTATTTAAGGTTGACTTCTATTTTCATGAGTTTTCAATTCTGTGTGTGAGTATTATGAAGTTAAAGTTTGTAACAGGTTTTGGTTTTTTAGGGTATTTGGGTGCTATAATGGTCTTTGTTATGTTAGGGTTATGCATTATATGTATATTTTAGTGCAAAAAAAAAAAATTTAATATAGGGGTTTTACATGTGTACTGTTTACATATTATTTAGTGTTGGGTTATATTTTGGTGAACATTTAGTTCTGTGTATGAGTATTAACTGCTTTGGTTTGGCTTGTGTATGAGTATTTTTGGTAGCATTGAGTTCTATATATGAGTTATATGTTCAGTTTCTATGTATGAGTTAGGACATGATCAGTTTCTATTTTTAAGTATTATGTATTAGTTTTTATTTCATAATGTAGCATACTGTTTTTAAGTATTCTTCTATGATATTGCATACATACTGATCATCTCATAATGTTGCATACTGCCATGTTTCTGTATATGGGGGGTGTTGTTTTTGTGTCATTGGGTAAGTTACATCATTGTTACATAAGTTGGGAAACCTAAGAGTGCAGTGCTACTGGGGTGAAAGAGAAAGTTCCTTAAACTTTAATTTTCTCTAGTGTAACAAGATTATGTAACAGTGTTGCAAGTTGCAACAATGATTCAACAATAATTTAACATACTGTCGGTCAAGTGTATACCCATTTGCTTGCTTTTTAGAGTCATTCTACATCAATAATATTCTTCTGTGATATTACATACATGTTAATCATCTCCTAATGTTGCATACTATCATGTTTCTGTGTATGAGGGGTGTTGTTGTTATGTCATTGGGTAAGTTGCATCATTTTTACATAAGCTGGCAAACTCAAGAATGCACTGCTACTGGCACGAAAGAGAAAGTTTCCTTAAACTTTAATTCTCTCTGGTGTAACAAGGTTGTGAAACAGTATTGCAAGTTGCAACAATGATTCAACAATAATGTAGCATACTATCTGTCAAGTGTATACTCATTTGCTTGTTGTTTATAGTAATTTTACATGAGTGATATTCTTCTGTGATATTGCATACATGTTGATCATCTCCTAATGTTGCATACTTCTATGTTTCTGTGTATGAAAGGTGTTGTTGTTGTATCACTGGGTAAGTTGTATCATTGTTACATAAGTTAGGAAACCCGAGAGTGCAGTGCTATTTGCGCGAAAAAGAAAGTTTCCTTAAACCTTAATTCTCTCTGGTATAACAAGGTTGTGAAACAGTGTTACAAGTTATAATAATGATTCAACAATAATATAGCATATTGTCTATCAAATGTATACCCATTTGCTTGTTATTTAGAGTAATTCTATATGAGTGATATTCTTCTGTGATATTGCATACATGCTGATCATCTCATAATGTTGCATACTGTCATGTTTCTGTATATGAAAGGTGTTGTTGTTGTGTCATTGGGTAAGTTACATCATTGTTACATAAGCTAGGAAATTACCTTCATTGTTCTAACTGTTAAGCAAAATCAATCCACCTTAATTCTTAAATTAATTGTTATTGTTTAAACTAATTTTGTGTGTTATGTTAGGATGGGTTCTACAAAGTTGTTCACTCTTAAATTTGAAGCTTGTGGTATACCATGTGAAATAAGAAATGTTGATCCAGAAGAGTATAGCTTAATTTTGTTCATCAAGGATGTGAAACATTGTATTGCAAATGAAAATAAGGAAGTGCAGCTTTATCCAGGTGAGTAGATAAAAGTAGAAGCTAGATCAACTAATGGAGAGGGTAATTACATCATTGACAGTGATAAAGACATGGTGTAAGTCTTTGAAGAGTATTATAAAACAGATCAACAAATTATTCAGATGTATGTTGAATTTATTCTAGTACATAATAGATATATTCCATCTCTACTATTTCAAAATAGTCAACCTAACACCCAACCAATAGAACCTAACTCGCCCAACACCTTCGCAACACCTGTAGCAATAAGCTTGTCTGAAAGTTCTGATGAGAATAAAGTATTTACCTAACATGATGATGACTTTCATTGGAGTGATGCATCGCATGAAGATGAGGCTGTTAGTCATGTTGAAGTTGAAATCAGATATGAATCTGTTGAGGATGATGAGGAGACACAAGGACTTAATTATGAATTTGACAATGGTGATGGGGAAAGTGATGAGGGAGAAAAGGATGGTGCTAGTAGATTAGCTAGACATATGAGGGGAAAGACTTTTAAGAAAGGTGCAGATAGGAAGATTTATTTTAAGGTTGGACATGTTTTCGAGAATATTGACCATTTCAGATGTGTTCTCAAAGATTAGATGGTCAATCGTGGGTTTGCTACAAAAAAGATATACAATGAAAGAGAAGAATAAAAGTTGTGTGTAGATCTGAAGGCTACCCATTTCATCTCTATGCAGCTCTAATGGTAGATGGGCATTCCTACCAAATACGTTAGTACGAGCAAACACACACTTGTCTAAGGGTTCATAATAACCCAGATGCGAGTGTATCATGGATAACAAAGAAATTTGGAGGTTTATAATGTCATAACAAGAGAGTAATATTAAGTCTCTAACTGCCCAGTTGGAGCAGAAGTATTTTTTACGGATAAATCATAAAAAGTTTTATAGGGCTAAGAAAATTGCCACTGGTTTGTTAGCAAAGGAGCATACAGAGTCGTATAACTAGCTGTTTAAATATTGTCATGTTGTGTTAATGACTAATGCAGGATCAAAGGCTGCCTTAAAGGTAATTAAGGATGAAATTCTCTCGACACCGCGTTTTCATCAGTTTTTTCTAAGTTTTACTACGTAGAAGAAAGACTTTTTAAAGGGATGTCATCATTTTATAGGGGTTGATGGATGCCATCTGAAGGGGTATTTTGGGGGAGTCTTGTTGTCTGTTGTAGCGATTGATATGAATAGTAGGATATTCCCATTGGCAATCTATGTTTGTAAAATAGAAAACAATGATAGTTAGGGTTATTTTTTAGAGATGTTGAAAGAATTCATGAGTGATATCTTGCATATCACTTTCATGAGTGATAGGCAAAAGGGAATAATACATGCCTTGTAAACTCAGTGGCCTAATACAAAGAGTCGATTTTTTGCAAAACATGTATATGCGAATTTCAGGAAAACTTTCCTTAGGGTACATCTTCGAAATCTGTTTTGGGCTATTTCTAGAGAATCAAATAAAGTGAATTTTCATGAGGCATTAAATAAAATGAAGACAGTAGATGAAATAACTTACAAGTGGATAATTGACAATGAGCCAGATCAATTGTCTAGATTTGGCTTTGACATTAAGGCTAAATCTGATCATATCACAAATAATATGTCTAAAACATTTAATAGTTGGTTTGGAGAAGATCGAGAGTTGTCTATTCTCAGTTTGTTGTAGTTGTATCGAAGAAGAATAATGAAAAGACTTCATAGTAGGCGAAAGATAGGTATTGAATGGGTTACTACACTGCTCTCACTGGTTGTTAAAAAGTTAAACAAAAGTATTGAGATAACTCGAAATGTCTCTATTTTATA
This sequence comes from Mangifera indica, assembly GCF_011075055.1. Taxonomy (NCBI): domain Eukaryota; kingdom Viridiplantae; phylum Streptophyta; class Magnoliopsida; order Sapindales; family Anacardiaceae; genus Mangifera; species Mangifera indica. The sequence goes on along the minus strand of NC_058145.1, from coordinate 4,168,264 downwards.
TGTTGGATTGAAAGAGTTCAAGGTGATTGATATGAATGGTATTTTGAGCAGAACATACACCGTGAATTTGGACAAAAGAATATGTGATTGTAAGATGTGACAACTGTCTGGGATTCCTTGCCAAATATGCAGTCTGCTCAATATTGCACATGAATTTCCCCACCTTTGATGAGTTTGTAGATGACAGGTTACAAATTTTAGCATATATGAGAACATATGCTGAAATTATTCATCCTATTCCAGATAAGAGAACCTAGCCAGAGGAATGTGAAGAGAAGCTGTAACCACCTGTTAGGCATGCCTAACCTAGCAGACCTAGAAAGGCTAAAAGGAAAGACCCCACTGAAGAGAGAAAGAGAAAACTTGTGTCTACACTTAGGTTTAGCCACTGCCATGAATTAGGGCATAACAAAAGGTCCTACCAACACAATCCAAATAATGTAGGAAGACCAAATAAAAGGATATTGCTTCTGTTTATATGTTATTATTTTGTATGCTACTATTTTTTCTGTTTTACTTAACCTAATCATTTTTTTCCTTTATATCAAAGAAGAACAATCCCAACAATGGAAAGTCAGTTAGCTAAAAGTCAGTTTGCTTCATCTTCTTCCTCACAACATCCATAGTCACAGATGTAATGAATATTAGGGGTTTTGTTGAATATATGAAAGTGGGGATTTTGAACTATATGAGAGGTGGATAATTACACCATATAAAGTTGTTGGGTTATGTAAATTTTTTGGATTATTGCTTAGTTAAATATTTTGTGCATGTAAATTTTTTGAATAGCTCAGTGAAATATTATGTGCATGTAAATTTTTTGGATAGCTCAGTGAAATGTTCTGTACATGTAAATTTTCTAGATTAGTGCTTACTGAAGTATTATGTGCTCTTCATTCAACATTTATGAATCTAAATTGTCTGTAATTGCATATATTCCAGTACACAACTCTTTGCATTTCCAGGTTTCCAAGCAGGCCAATATTGTCATTTGCATTACACAACTCTTTGCATTTCATTCCATCATAATCCAAGGCAGTTCCAAGAGAAAATCTGTAATTCAAACCCAAATGCTGCATTATTTTCAGGTCATAGAAGAATTAGGGATGAGCTTACCAAATGAACATTGTTGCTGGTTAAATTTTATGGGGTTAACTGATTATTAACAGTAATTTGGAATATGAAAAATTGGTTATTGAATTAAAAGGTCATTTTGGTCTTTTTATTTAAGGATATTTAGCTCATTTTAATGAAAAGAGTAATATAATCTTTTGGCATGTCGGACATTTCTTTCATTTCAATTGAAAAAGGTAAAATAGTCATTTTAATCATTCTCTATAGAAAAGTGTTAAAATTAACCACTTGTGGATGGGCTTTTGGTATTTTCGTAGTTAAAAGGTGAATATTTGAGAAAATAGCAAACCTTGGGTGGGAAATAGTCCTTTGGCCTTATTCGAAAATAGTAACTTTTTTAAAAGGATGTAAAGAATGTTTTTTCAAATAGAGATCTTATTGAATAAGTTTATATGAAACCTACACTTGGATGTACACATCCACCTACAAAGGTTTGTCATCTTTGCAAAGCCTTATATGAACTTAAGCAGGCTATAATAACATGGTTTGCCAAATTCAGCTCTACCATTAGTCAATTTGGTTCTCCTTTAGCTCTTGTGATAATTCTCTATTCATCCACGAAATTGAGAAGGGATGTACTATGTTGTTATTGTATATTGTTGATATGATTAATACTAGAGACAATATACAAATTATAATAGAGTTAAAGCAGTTCTCCAACACACTATTTGAAAGTACCAAGCTGAATATGTTCTTTGTCGTTATTGTATGTCGATGATATGATTATTACTAGAGACAATGTATAGGGTATAGTGGAGTTAAAGCAATTTCTCAATACACAGTTTGAAATAAAGGATCTTGATTACTAGAGTTATTTCCTTGGTATGGTTTATTACTTATGCCAACAAAATATGCGACTGATCTTTTATCTTGTCTCGGTTTGTCAAATAATAAAACTTTCTCTACTCCACTTGAAGCCAATGTCAAGCTCGCTCCTATAGAATGAATGATGTTGAATAATCCCATTGTTTATAAACAACTAGTTGAAAGTTTTATTTACCTAACTGCTATTAAACCAGATATTGCCTATATCATTCATATTGTTAGTCAATTCATGGTTGCTCCTCATACTACTCACTTGGCAATAGTACTTTGTATCTTTTGATTTGTCAAGAGTACCTTGTTCTATGGTCTTTTATTTTCTGCTCAATCCTCACTTATATTATGTGCATATTTTGATGCTACCTGGATGAGTGATCCTACAAATAGATGTTTCATCATTGGTTATTGTTTCCTTTTAGGATAATCTCTCATCTCGTAGCATAGTAAAGAGCAAACAATTGTTTCTCGTTCAAGTATAGAAGCAAAGTACAGAGCATTAATAAACACTAATTTTGAACTTCTCTAGCTATGATGGTTGTTATAAGATACGAGAGTCTCTCAACCAAATGTTATAAGCATGTATTGTGATAATCATAGTGCCATTCAGATTGTTCATAATGATGTTTTTCATGAGTGCACCAAACACATTGAGATTGATTGTCATTTTGTTCATCATCATCTTATCAAAGAGACCCTTCATCTCGCTTTTGTACCTTATATTAATTAAATAACTGACATCTTCATTAAAACCCACTCTCTAGGATGCTTTCATGACTTACATCACAAACTCAAGATAACAAATTTTTTGCTTACTTGAGTTTGATAGGTGATGTTAGAATATATTCTACTTCCTATATTAGAATTTCTTTTGAATATTTGACTTCCCGTTATATGTAATTATATATTGATTGTATATTGATTAACTTGATTTTATTTTCTTGTATAAAATTTAGAACATGTATATATTCATATATAATCAAACATTATGACATATACAAAAAATTATTTCTTCAATTATTCACATAACTATTTCTTATAATTAATCTCAACTCTAACAATACACCATAGGATCTTCAAATTTTACACTAGATCGTAAATTGATTTCTTCATAAAATGAGTATAATTTCTAACTATGTGTAATGTCTTAAAAATCAAATCTCATCATTAGTGACTCACCAATCACAAATCACACAAAAATATTACTATTTCACATTAAAATTGAAACATTAACAATCATATATATCACTAAAAAAATTCTGACTAATGAATACACAATTAAAAAGTCTTAAAAAACTTAAACAAAAATAAAAACTAGCCTTGACCCAACTTTGAAGAACAAAATTGAATTTTTATCCCGTATAAGATTATACTAAAAATTAAAACAAAAATTTCTCCAAAAATGATATATTTCTCAATATCAAGACAGGGAAATATAAGGTTTGGTTTTGGTTTAAAAAAACCCATATCCAATTAACTTAGAAAACCTAAATTGGATAAAAATCAAAGCCACACTACTAGATTTGTTGATTTAACACCCAACTAAGTGTTGCCTTCTTCAACTTTTTCTTTTCAATTATGGGTTAGACAAATATGAATATATATTGCAAGGAAATTATAAAGAGAAAAAAATTTTGAAGGTAATTAAAAATTAATTCATTCTAATGTCTTACACCAAACGACCATTTTTCTCATTTCTGTCATTATCAAGTTCTTGTATCTATCAAGAGAAGAAGATTAAAGATTCAACTATTTAATGTTTCAAAAAAAATAAGCCAACCTTAATTGCTTTGAAGAAGGCTCTAATAAAGTCTTACTTAGTAATGATTCTAACATTGGAGAAAATAGTCGACAGTGGTGAAATCCCACTTAGAGAAGATAGCCAATAGTGGTTTTGATAGATAACGGTTGGTGGTGGTTCCAATGAATGACAATCTATGGGTGGCAAATGATAGTCCAAAGTTTACATGATTCTTGCTTCAAAATCATAAGGGAATTGATTTAGAAAGAGCAACTCGATATTTTTATATAAGAAAATTTTTACTCAGTAATGTGGTAATAAACCAACATGATAGATGAGATGGCATTTGCCATGTTGGTTGCCACATCAGTAGGTAGCATTTTGTGTACCAAGTTCAAGTATGTACAACATTTCTTTTATATATATATATATATATATATATATATATATATATATATATATATATATATATATATATATATATATATATATATATATATATATATATCAAGTGTCATTATATTAATAGACAATCTCAATGGATCAATTATTGTTATATATTACATTATAATTTTATACTTCCCTATTATAGACAAAAGGAGGATAACTGTGTTTGAAAAAATCATCACTTATCAAGTTTATTCCAAGCCAAACACCCTTGGGTCACGTTACAACCAGAAAAAGACTTGACTACTTTCTCAAACATATAAGGCCTACATTAGTGGAGATTGGGGTTATAGTCTTGTTATAGGGTTGAAAATCACGATAATCCATAGAGGTCATGATGGGGAGCAAGGTGTACATATGCTCGATTTGAAGTGCAACAAAACTGAATTCGGAGGTTATGTGAGGAAATTTGTGGGACCGATTAAGATGGTCAACGAAACAATTAAGCTATGAATTAAATGCTAAACAATTTGAGCTTTTACGAGGAAACCCTTTCACAAATTGTATTTTCATCAGTTGCATAAATACTTAAGCTAAGGAAGGACCAAAAGCTATGAAGTTACATATTCTCCTCGTGTTTCAATTCTAATTTGCTTAAAGTTAAGCAAAATTTAAGTTTGTGGGAATTTGTTGCATTAAAATATGTGCTTGTATATAACGTTTAAAAGTGTGAAATTTGCATTTTAGTAATAAAATAGTTCATGATTTTAGTTAATTAATAATAAAGTTCCTAAATATTTTATTTAATTATTCTATTTTGTTTGTAGAAAAATAAAACAAAAAACAAGAACAATTGTGGAAAAGAAATAAATAAAACAGAAGAATCTCAAAAAGTTTCTTAATTGCATTTGGATAAAATAGGCCTAGGAAAAAGGAAAAGGAAGGAATCTAAACCCTTTAGCATCAACAAATTGAGAAAAAGCATATTCAATGCTCTAAGAGAATCAGGAAAGAATTCACAGTAGTCCTGAGCATATGAGAAGAAGGAACCATCTAAAAGGCAGCTTAGTTCATTAGTAACACATTGATTATTCCTTTAGAATTTTCAGCCATAACTTTGGGTGATTCATTGTCTACATTTCATAAACCATTATGAGTACTAGTTTTAGCATAGGATAGCAACCGATAATGACAACCAGACATTTGGAGCATGCATATATAGCTATATACTATCTTTTCATCAATTTTCTCTAAATACAATGTTTTTATATATTTGTTAGTGCGTACTAATTTTAGTATGAGTGACTAATTTCCTTTGTTCTAGGAACTAAGGGTAATCCGATAACTCTCATAAGTCTATATTACATTATTCTATAATTTTATAAATCATTGTATTTTGATTCATTAAATAGTTATTCTTTGTTTATGAAAACGATAAGGGCCCATCTTTGCATATGTTAATAGACTCACATAGATTATCGAAAGGTCTAGATATTAGGTTAGTTCATGCATTCATTAAACCTGAAAAACTTATATTAAAGATAGGCCAGCTCTTTGCAGAATAATTAGAATCACAGAGTGTAATGGGTAGCTATTGTTTGTGTTATTGCGAAAGTAAAAACTTATTCAATGTCTGCACAATTAGTCAACCTTGCAAGGGGAACTAGGTTAATACACGATATCCAACCAACAATTACATCACTATTACCTTAACAATTTTATCAAACTACATATTTATGCAAAAATTATCAATGAACCTGAAGTATTAGAAATCTTTTATTTATATGAGTATTAGTAGTAGTGTTTTGATAATGTTTTGTTTATTATTCTGATTGCATATTAGTCTGATTAGTTTAGTATTAGTGATAGTTGCATTCATACAAATTACTATCTTTTATTATGATTTTCTTAGTTAATACAGGCTTCGAAATAAATTAGTAGTTAGTTTCTCAATCTCTATGGGATCGATATCTATTATATTACTTGATAACTCGTGCACTTGCGAGTGAGACGTAATAGTTGTTCCAATTTTTATATAATGTATTCTCTTAGTGAATAGTGGTACATGTGACCTTTAGACTTGAACTGACTAGACAATCTTGTAAAAAGATTGATAGTGACACCAACTCGATGTAGTCTTTATATAGGGTTACCAAAAAAGTGGTTATTGGTTATATCAAGATATGTATGATGTCTATAATAAATTAATAAAGGATTTGTCACTCCCAAATATGAGAGTTGATATTTTTGATAAGCCTACTGATGGATGACAATGACCATTTAATTTTGTGGCCACAATAAAATTGAGTTGGCACTCAACCAAATACCATTCAGTTATTGATATAGATGCTAGTCCATGTATATTAAAGGTCCCTCAAGGTAAACACTAAATTATGTCTTAGTCTTAAAGAGATATCATATGACAAAGAGATTGAATTGTATAAGTAACTGCATTTCTACTAGGTTAAAAGTAAATTGCTAATACTTCGTTAGTTAGGTGGTCATGATGTCTTGCTAGAGACCAATCTTGCTCTATATGCAGATGACTTTTAGGTTGAGATCTTGATACAAATTTGTCCACTATTGCTCTAACAAATAGTTTATAGTTCACACATAATAAAAGTTTATCAAAGTATAAAGACATAAGGTTATTCGAGCTAAATCTGGTATGATATTTGGATAGACGATTTTGAGTCTCAAAACATCTTTGGGATCAAAGTGTATTACACCTATTGACCAAAATGTAATAATCCTAAGGTGTTTGAATTTATAGAATTTGTGGAAGATGGGCTTTATCCAATTAGACGAGTATAAAGTTGTAGGGATAATTTTAGCTTATGTACGACCATGCATTGATCATGCACAAGTATGGATCATCCTCAAGTAAGGAGTATTTATGATGTTATCTGCCCTTAAATCTAGATAATCACATATTATATGGATAAGATAAATGTTTGGGTGCACAACCATGCATCTCTATAAATGGACATGCATTATCTCTATATAAAAAGATGCAATTTCACAATTTCAAACTTTTTTGTCCTAAACACATCACACACGCCTAGGCATACCAAACACTTACCTGTTCATGTATCACTCAGCAATCTTCTTGTGATTGTTTGAGCCGCATTCCATTTTTGATTTGTATGAATATTGAGGTGTAGCCTTACACTTAGGTTTGGAAGTGATTGTAGCCTTTTCTATCACCATTAAAGATGAATGAGCCTAGAAATATTAGTATGGTTCTAAACAAGGTTTTAAGAACCAAACCAGACTATAAACCATTTTGAGGTCTAGTTCTAGTCAAATCATTTAGGTTGTTTTGTCTAGCTGGTTTAACTAGATTTTTAATTTTATGTGAGAACATAAAATTATATAGTCCTCAATATACATAACAACACATAAAATTACGTGGTCATCAAACCATCAACATACATAACAACACAAAAAAGTATATGGTTATCATACCGTCAACATACATAGTAGTGGGGTATTTTTATTCAATAAAACTATGTATACCTATTTTTGGTACATAATTTGTGTACACAGATGATGTGTCATCATGTGATTGAATATTTATTTATCATATGATGACACATATTTTAAAATCACCTAATTGCATGATGACACATCACTGTGTACATGAATTTATACCAAAAATAAGTACACATAGCATTGCTCATTTTTATTTTAGTTCACAAATTTACAAATCCATTACTTTACAAAATACAAGTCATAGACATATATAAAATATACATTCAGATTACACTATCAGCAACCACTGTGATAATAAATGTGATTTCCGTTGTCAATGTTTTACATATATTACACAACCTAGAAATCACATTTATAAATTACTCACTGTGATAACATTCCAATATACCAAGTGAGATTGAGGTGTTCGCAAGAAGCATGAAAAACAAACAAATAAAACAAAAGTACAGTAATTCCTGCCCACTTGGGGCTTCAGATAAAAAAGGCATAGTGTCATCGGCCTTATCACCCTTTCTTAATTTTATAAACCCAAAAACGTACGCGTTGTCGACGCCGATGATTATAATTTTTATGAAATCTTCAAAACCAAGTACAAGGCCGTTCAGTGCTGCAACAAGGGCAGCAAAGCAGAAGAAAGGGTTAGAGAAGACGCGTTTTTGGGTTTTGCTTTCAGTTTTTCTTTTTTAATTATAAAGGAGAATAGACCGAGAACTAAAAAAGAACCACCAGTCTAGCCGCCGCCCAATCCAAAAACATGCTTAAAAGGGTTTTTTCAGTTTCTGAACCCGTTTGAGCTGTCAGTTCACGGTCTGGTCTGTTCTTTAAACCAATGTTCTAGAAATTTTCTATAAATGTTAATATGCATGTTTATGAGATTATTAGTATCAAAAGGATCCTAGATTTGAATATGGTGTTTTGTGATTATTGTTTTGTAATTTTTTAAATTTATAATTTCACCACGTCGGTATGTTTTGTGCCGTATATTCGAATAGGACGGTCATGTGTCCCTTCAAATATTCTAATGTTCACTTTGGTAAGATGGCATTAGATGAGGGGACAAATATCATTTATGCATAATTGTTTATCAGCTTAAAATCTTGATGTAATACTTTTTTCAAACCTTAACTCTAGCCACAATCAATTATAATTATAAATGCATGCAAAAAGACTATTTTACTCTTGAAATATATTTGTAACTGTTACAAAATTCCATAGGAATTGGATTTGATCTAGGTGGAAAATGCTCTTCTCGCAAACAACACCAGAATGAATGATTCTTTGAAATCAATTGAACTGTGATCGGAGGTAGAGTAGAATTGGCTAGTGGTGAAAATGAAGGTAATTGAAGTTTGTGTGTGAGTCCATTGTAATAGAGAATTTTAGTGTTGTATTGAATTTGTGTAGAGTGATTTTCAAATGAAATGTGTGCTGAGAATTGTCGAGAAAGTGCCCATGGGCTCTAATACCCAGAAGAAGTTGACAAGATACAAAGAAATTACAACATTAAAAAAAAAAAACAACTTATATACAATACTAATCAAGTAGCTATGTGGCTGTTAACAACAAATTGACAACTGTAAATTAACTAACAATTTTTCTGTCGTTGATTGAACTACTCTCATTATAGATTGCAACAATCTGTCATATTACAAGATATGTCTACCCATTACAAGCTGCATATAAAAAACAATAATAATGTTAAAATATTATATATATTGCTATGATAGTTATTTAATAGTGATAATATGTGATAGATGAAGAGGTATTATCATGTTATTGTCACATTAGTTTATGAAGAGGTATATATAAAAGAAAAGTCGAGCGAAAACTGTTAGAAGCAAAAAACTAGGCCTTAATTTCGGGAGTTGATGACAAAGAATAGCAATGGTGATAAAGAACAAACTAACACATATGACAGTCAAAACTCAAAACCAACAGATTCACCCATTATTCAAGCCACTTTTACGTCACTTCTTACACCAAAACATCATAAACTCTTATTTGGCAAAATTGTTTCATTATTTCACTTCTGCTAATATTTCTTTCTCGATCCATCGTTGAACCTTTTCCATTAATTAATTTTGCCGCAGAAGAACATGTACGGATCAACAAGCTTTAACCGAGTTGCCAATGACTACTTCATGCACACATCACAGAAGGCGGTGCCGGGAATGAGAACGGTGTCGTGGCCGATGGAAGTTGATGAACAGGTGGCGCATGATCCCTCTGAGGAGATGGCGAAAAAGGAGAAGTCACCCACCAAGTTTGCTGAGAATGCAGTACACGCTATCCCATTTGTCTTACTTCTCTGTTATTTTGTTCTATGGTTGCTTTCTAATCCAAGTAAGACCACTAATGAGTAGATAATAGATTTTGACTCATTGATAGATCGTAGGTCTCTGTGTGTGTGTATATATATATATATATTAATTAATTTTAAAATATATGCAGATGTAAATGTGGGAATAAATAAAGCAGATTCGACTGTGGCGGCAAAAATTGAAGGACTGACGATGGAAGGAGACATGGATACAGATCATAGTGTGGACGGTACTCAAACCAGCATATTACCTGTGGAGTTAGGGGACATGGACAAACCAGCAACCAAATTTCCAAAGAAAGCTTTGAGAGGAAATATATATAGAACATCTTTCAAGTGATCATCATATATCAAATTTAGTTTGGGATATTTATGATCAAATTTATGCTCTCCTTTTTGGAATTTTGTATCGTTGAACCCAGTTTGCTATATTAGATGGAACCGATATTTCCAGGAAGTGAATTTAAAGATCATTCTAATATAACCCATGCTGCAGTTCAGATCAATTTTCTGAAAAAAATAATATCTCAGAGAGTGGGATGAGTTAGTCCGAATTTTTAAGAAGAAAATAATGTTGCATAAGATGATGACTTACGATAATAATTTTGGTTTTGCATTTATGTGGACTAATTGTTTGAACAAAATTAATATGATAATCCTTCAATGATTAAAAATTCATCAATTTTACTCTCTCATATAATAAGAATAAAAATATTTTTTGTATGTATAGATTTACAACAATGTTTATTTAAACTTTTTCCTTGCTTTTATCATCACTTCAAAGAAAAACTTTTAATTCTTACAAGATTATGGCAACTTGTATCTGTATGTCAATGTTTGTAATATATATATTTATATTATTTTACACTTCCTATTAAAGAGAATTCTATTTTCTAAAGAATTCATTACAAGCTTATCTTCACATGGTTGTGGCGATTCCACCGGCCAAAATCTCCTTTCTAACATCCAAGGCTCTCACCCTTTCTTGTGTTTTTTCAACTACTCTTTAGTTCTTATAGAAATAGTGTACGCATATCAAACTTTGCATCTATTTTTATTTTACATATCTAATGCAACACATGGATGTGTATGACATTATTTAATTGAGGCAGTTTCTGAAATTGCCATGAAATGAATTTTATCTAAAAATTCAAACTTTCATAACAACACACGGTTATGTGCTCTTACACACACGGGCGTATGCCCTTACACTTGCTTAATGTGAAATGACTTTTCTACCCTCCTAAGGCACGAATGAGCATCATCCTTGTGGCGCACGATCGTCCCAACTAAAATCTCATCACAAACACAATTAAACACCAAGAAAAAACTAAAACACCTTTTGGCTACACATGTCTATCTCAATAACTTCTTAATATGAATTGATACACACTAATAATAGAATGAATTGGACTAGGCTTTGACCCAATCCCATTATGGACATAGATTCAAGTGGTTATGACGTCTTTCAATATTCTCATATGAGATACCACCTCCTGTGTTCGATGAGTGACAGATTTTCTATTGATTCACCTTAACCTCCATATAAACTCTCGATATTACTAATCATTATCTTTATGGTTACCTTAATTACGGTAACAAGTTAGATAGTGTCAAACCATACTAATCATTCTACGAGACAATTTAATGGCCTTAAGTCTAAAGATTAGATGTACCAGTGAGTTAAAGAATTTATTCCATAGATACATGAGCAACCATCTATCTAAAAATTCTCTTGTTAGGTTAGTCTAATAAACACATCTACGCATTGACCCATGTGTTGCATAAAGTTGTTAGTTGACAGTTTCGACATATAAAAATTGTTGTCACCTTTTAGTGTGGTCACTCAATTCAATGATAATCTCACACTATTGTTTATGTCCTTGGTCATAGTAATATTAAGATTATGAATGTTTCTAAAATGACTATATAATTAATGTGTGCACAGAGTTCTCATGTCAGCTGTCTAATCCTTTCGTTACAATCTACCATTATAAGGATATATTACTTGTACAAACATATTATTTGAAACATTAATATGTATGAATAATATATCACATTTATGAATAAATAAATAAATTATATAGTTACAAATGTAAAAATTGATTGGCTCTAAGGTGATACCCTAATAGTATTGACTCATTCAGTACTACTACAATAGCTCAATAAGGTTTCCTTTACTAGTGAGTTTTGGTTTCCCCTTCTTAAAATGGATGTGTGTTTTAGTACATGCGAGTTCACCCTTCTCATTGGTGTGAGATTCAATTACCTTATAGTTCTTTCTAAATAAATTCCCTTGTCAGATCAAAATTAAATATAAGAAATGCATTTTTCGAATAAGAGATTGGTAACTAAGAGTGATTTGATCTTTAAGATGAATATGAAATATAATTACATTCTATGGATTGCAATGGGCAAGGTAAATTATCGTCACTACAATTATAGTGTTAGTTGTTCAATCATTATTGAATAGAATCTAACAATGAGTTAAATGTTTGCAAGTGTATATACTAGTCAATTACAATTGCAAAATTAGGTGTGTTGGGAATATGACCTAAAACGGTGATCCATGATCGTATACAACTTAATGAAGAGGTACATCGATGACCCTATAAAATTTATGAAGTTACTGCATCCATGTCTAACGTACATTCCAAAAATGTTAAGTGACTCATCGTATTGGAGAGACTTAGGACAACCTATTCATGTTCATTCTACTAACATTGTTAAGGCAAAATGACATACCACAACACAAACCAAGGTTGGATGATTGTTGATATACATAAACGATTTTGTTTTGTATATATGAATTTTTACACATATAATGTTTTTAGAGCTAGACCATACATCAACCTAACAAAGGAGATGGTTCATTCTAACTAGTGGTCAGACTGATTAATCAATGGTCACACTAATGATATGTATAATACACCCGCACCCCACACTTGGAAGTAGTAATGTAATCTAACATTTCCTCCTTCATTTTGATAAAACTTTATGCTGACCTTCCCTTGTGTTCTTTTACCTTTTGTCTATCATTTCTCATTTCACATATTTATATTTCATATTTCTCTTTTCAATTTTTAGTTATTCAAATACATTCACAACATAGTTGAAATTATTTTGTTATCAAACTAACTAAATAATGATGATAGGGCATTGGCTGATTAAATTGTGGAAAATATCATGCCCGCAGTTCATCTAAGTTGTATGAAAGGTTTTAGGTAAAGCCCATTGGTTAATTTAATATAATATAATCTATTAAAAATTAAAAATTAAAAATATACAAAAATACAATCTAAGAGGTTTTAGATTGTGTCATAAGTCTAACCATATTGTAGGCTAATCTGACCCACAAAACTTATCAATTGATGGGTTTTAGCATAACAGGTCACACAATATTCGGTCTACCACGGCTCACAACTGTCTAATTAAGAAGAATAATTAGTAAATTAAAATAGATAATGTGGATGAAATTGGCTTTATGAACGACGAAGTAACTACAGTTGGTTTGACATGGAAATCAATGTAGACTCTCAAAGCCTAATAAGATTTGCTATTTTTGTGGGCAGTTTGTACTGTTTTGTTTGGAGCTGTTACCTACTTATCAATAGTTTTGTAATCTTGTCACTTAAATTTATAATATGAAGAGTTAAAATATTTATTTAATTACTTTTTACTCTTATTTTAAATAGAAGATCTTTGTTATTTAATTATCCTTTAACGAATTAATGTAATATGAAGAGCTTTTTTACAAGTACTATTATGAACCACTACATTTTGTTATGTAAGGACCGGTTTGAACGAACTGTGTTATGTTCCAAAAAACAACATTTGAAAGTGGGAAATTATAAAAAAAAACAGGCAAAAGTAAGGGGGCTTAAGTGAAATTGCTCAAAAAATTCATATTAAAGCAAAAATGCCCAACATTTATGAAATGTCTAAAATACCCTTATATATAAACAAGGCAAAATTTCATATTTTCCACTGTGAAACGTCCACTGTCATTGTGCAAATCCAAAGAAAAATAGACATTTTTCCCACTGTGAACCGTCGCCCACTGTCATCCCACTGTCAAGCCGATTTCTATCGATTTTCTTGCTTTCCAACGAGCGAAAATGGTCAAGAAGGTTAGTATATCTTCCGTAATCTTGTTTGAATCAAGTTATTGTTCATATTATTGAGATTTGAGTGAGATTTTGCAGTTTGAAATATTAGGGTTTCGATTTTGTACAATGCTTAATATGTTTTGATTCTTGGTTGTTTTCGTTGAATTTGTTGAGGGGTTTTGTGTTATAGAGTATGTAGATTCGATTTATGTTGAAATTAGAGGTCGAAATGACCAATTTTTGGCCCAAAAATCGGTCCGAAGCATTCAGCACTCCGACGCTTTCCCACTATGACGAAGAACAGTCCCACTGTGACAGTGGGTTAGGAGGGTTAAGGGATTTTTTAAAAACTTAGGGATCTGGTCGTAATAGTTTAATCCACTGTAGGCGTTTCTGAAATTTCCCATGTAACAGTGGACTGCTTGTGAATAACAGTGGGTTGGGGTGAAAATTAACTATTTTGAAACTGCAGTGGCGGTAATAGATTCAAAAATTACTGAGGGGCCAAGGGATAAATCTTGGACCGGTTTGTAATAGAAATTTTCTCAGGGGGTAAATTGATATTTTTCACATCTAGAGTTTCTCGATGTGTAGTTTTCGAATTTTATATCCGTTTTTTCAATTTTAAGATTTTTCAATATGTAGTTTTCGAATTTAAGATTAAGTTTTTCGATTTTTGTGCCTTTCAGACACATTTTACTATGTAATGATCTCGTATTTTTAAGATTTCCGAAGAATTTTTCGATTATTATCATTCTAGGCTATTTCAACTTTTAGAATTCAAATTTCAGTTCTGTTTTTTCGAATTTCACTGTTTTACAATATATCGACTCGTACTTTTCAGATTTTCGAAAAAAATTTCGATTGTTGTCATTCAAGGGTATTTCAACTTTTAGAATTCGAATTTCAGTTTCGTTTTTTCGAATTTCACCATTTTACGATATATCCACTCGTATTTTTTAGATTTTCGAAGAATTTTTCGATTGTTGTCATTCTAGGGTATTTCAACTTTTAGAATTCGAATTTCAGTTCTGTTTTTTCGAATTTCACCGTTTTACGATATATCCACTCGTATTTTTCAGATTTTCGAAGGATTTTTTGATTGTTGTCATTCTAGGGTATTTCAACTTTTATAATTCGAATTCCAGTTCTGTTTTTTTGAATTTCACTGTTTTACGATATATCGATTCGTATTTTTCAGATTTTCGAAGAATTTTTCGATTGTTGTCATTCTAGGGTTTTTTCAACTTTTAGAATTCAAATTTCAGTTCTGTTTTTTTGAATTTCACCGTTTGACGATATATCAACTCATATTTTTTAGATTTTCGAAGAATTTTTTGATTGTTGCCATTCTAGGGTATTTCAACTTTTAGAATTCGAATTTCAGTTCCTTTTTTCCTTTTAACTGTTTTACAATCCTGAAATCTTATTTTTAAAATTTTTCGATCACCTTTTTTATTGTTTTGTATTTTTTTTCTTTTTATGATTTTTCCATGAAGACATTTGTTTACATATTTGCTATTTATGAATGACTAACGAATTTTGTAAATTTTCGTAGGATATTTCTCACAAAAGAAGGCGTGTTGAAAGCGAGCTGCGAATCCTCGATGAGTCCAGACACTTTCGGACAAATCTGATATGTCGTGCACAGCGCACAATATTATCTAGGATTACGTCTACACTGACCCCGAAGCAGCTACGACTATTTGAGAGGACATGTTTCAGGTATCTTCTTCGTTTATCGGAAACCAAATTCTCTGGTATATTAGTTCATTCATTTCTACCCGAGAGTCGTCTACCTCTATGCGTCGACGTTTAGTGGCGCAGTTATATTTTCACTATATCGAGTAGCTCGCGGATGTATATTTAGTTGACTCATTGTTTATTTATCGTTCTTCTTATGTTTACAGGTATATATTTATTGTATGTGCATATGTGTATGATATACTTTATCTGTGGTTATATATGGATATGTGATTTGAGTGATGTTACTATTAAGCATGAGTTGATATATCCTAAAATGATGAAATTCGAAAAAATAAAACTGAAATTCGAATTCTAAAAGTTGAAAAACCCTAGAATGGCAACAATCGAAAAATTCTTCAAAAATCTGAAAAATACGAGTTGATATATCGTAAAACGGTGAAATTCAAAAAAATAGAACTGAAATTCGAATTCTAAAAGTTGAAAAATCCTAGAATAGCAACAATCGAAAAATTTTTCAAAAATCTGAAAAATATGAGTCGATATATCAAAATGCCCCCCAAATTTTAATAACATTTCATTTGACCTCTCAATTATCTATTCCTAAAATTTCATTGAGAAATTTATAATGCTCTTATAATGTTTAATATCAAAATACTCCCCTAATTTTAATAAAATTTTATTTAACCCCTTCTAGTGAGTGAGGAGGTTTATATAAATGAAGGAAAGGGTAATTTTGGTATTTTAAAAAAAGTCATGAGCATTTTTGCTTAGGAATAGTGAATTTAAGCATTTTTGCTTGAAAATAGTGACTTTGGGCATTTTTGCTTAGTGGGAGGGTATTTTGGCCATTTTTAATAATTTCCCTTTGAAAGTACCCAGTTATAATTTTTCCTTTTTAAAGAACCGAGTTTTCAAATTTTCATATAAAATTAACCAAAAATATATTATATTACACAAAAAAGAATCTAACATCTAATGTTTGTAGATCTATTGAATTAATCAATTTGTCTTGAACAAACAATTAATATCCATCTTGTTATTTGAAGAAATAGAGACTTAGAAATGAGTTCAACAACAAGTGACTGGATGATAGCATATTGCTTAAGTTAAGAAATATTAGTTATATCTTCTTTTTTTTCTTTTTTGATAACCGAAGATCACGCTCATATTTATTGAACAGGTAAACTCAAAGCATAATGATCAGATCTACAATTATTATATCAAGATTTTACAAACATAATAAAGGCTTGAACCTAGAGTCTATATCTTCTAGTTTGGTTTTAAGTTAATAAATTTTAATGACCTCGACATTCCTCCTCACCCACCGTTCATTGTCGCATGTCTCTTCATACTTCCTCTCTTGATATAATCATCAAAACTATCTATCGCTAGCTTCCATGATTATTGAGCTTGGCTGTCATAACAAGACTGCAACCTAGTTGAAATTGGCTTTAATATTTTAATTTGATGATTAAAAATTGATTGAGAGATTGAATGGAAGAACACGAAGATAATAAGATTCTATGATTGTGAAAATTGATTGGGAGATTAAATGGAAGAGATAGAAACAATAAAGTTTTTTAGTGAGAAAGATTTGAATGAAGTTGAAGGAGTTGTTGTCGTGGGGGAGGGTAAAAATGTATTTACATAATTTTATTGTTAACACGACAATTGCAATGCACATAACAATTGTGGCAACTACTCAGAATTCAATTCGATCCAAGTTTAAATTTGTTTATTGTATTGTATTACATCTCTTAAAGTAAGAATAATTTAAAATTTAAACAAAATCCATATTATCATAATATAATAAAAATTGAAAATGGGCCAAATGACTATTTCCCACTTAAGGTTTAACACAAAGCTAGCTTTATATTCATAAACTATTGAAAATTTAAATACTTATATATCTATTAAATTTTATTGTTATTATCAGGGCTAAAATTATTATTTATTAAAATATTTAAAAAATTAAAAATTTATCATATTTTTCTACTTAATTTTAAAAAACTAAAAAAAATTTTTTTACTCAAAATTTGAAAAACAATATTTTTTTCTAGAGTTTTTTCAACCACCAATGTGGACAGTCAAAGACAGTGATGATGAGGTTCTTCTCTCCGCCTCACTTCTTTCTTTGTCTATTGATTTAGTTGATCGGTGATAGTCAAAAATAGAGCGAAACTGAGAGAGAAGTCATTTCAGAAGGAGAACATTGTTGTTGCTATCTCTGGTAGTTGGTAATGATAATTGAAAAAACTCTTAGAAAAAATGTTAAATTTTTAAATTTTGAGTGGAAGAAAATTTGTTAAATTTTTAAATCTAAGGGGGAAAATATAATAAATTTTTAATTTTTTTAAATATTTTGATAAATGATAATTTAACCCCTTATAAAATTTAATAGACAAATAGGTATTTAGGTTTTTTATAATTAATGGGTGAAAAGTAATTTATATCAAACTTAGGTGGGACATAGTCGTTTGCCCCTGAAAATGATATAATTTGACCGAATGGTAATTTCATTACAGTTTGACGTTGACATTTCCTTTATATATTCTTCAAACTTTTCGCTAGTTTGTTTCGACATTCTAAATGTTACCTTTTCTTGTGTCATTTGTTTCTTCTCTCTCTTAATCTCTGCTTTTCTCTGCAAAACCCGGTCCAATCTCCTGCTGGGCCGGTCTGACTCTAGGCGTAATCCTACCTCTTGGAGACATGAATCCTGACTAGTAAGCTTCAGATTTTTACCCGTTTATTTCAATTTTAGTATTATTTTTGTTTATCTAGGATGGGTTTCTCAAAGTTTTTTAAATTTCGTTGGATCTATGATTATTTTGTGCTAAAAACTGTTGGGTCTCTTTTGATATGTATGTTATTTATTTTTGTGTTCGTATTTATGATTGTGCTTTTCTTTTGGTAGTTGTATGATGTTCTTAAATGGGAAATGAGATTTTCAGGTTTTGTTTAGATTGGTAATTGTTTCAGTTATTGGTGATCTCTGACGAGTTAGAATTTATCGATTTTAATTGTATAATGGATAATTGAATTAGGGATGTATTGCATATGTGTTATGAAAAATACAAGTTGAAGTTTCTTGTTCGTTCAGCCTTATTAGGCTTATTATTTGCCAGAAAATATGATTTGGTTGGAAAAAGGTGTTTCAGAGTTTTTTTTTTTTTTAAAATTCTCATATTAAATACTGTTGTCATTATTATTTATTATTATTTTGTTCTAAGCAGTGACTATTTGTTCAAGCTTTTGCTGATTGGAGATTCTGGTGTTGGCAAATCGTGTTTGCTCCTGAGATTTGCTGTAAGCTTATAAAATGATAATCACTTACATTCGGTCAACTCCTTTGATCGCTCTCTCTGTTTCGTTACTATAGTTTGTCTTTTCTTTTTTTAAAAGCTTTGTTTAATTTATGTACTCTACTATTTCTAAGTTGTGTACGTTTAATTTCTAGTTCTTTAATAGATTAAGACCCAGATGCGCATGTGTTTCTGTTGAGATAGCAGAAAGTATCTTACCCTCATTTTAAAATATGTTTTCTTGTTTGTTGAATCAGTAAAAGAGAACCTAAGGGGTCGCTTGTATTTGTGTCAAGTTGTCTGCATTTTCTGTACTGTGGAAACTGATGATTATTTATGGTTTGATTATATTTTAATATGATCAGTGAAAATGCCATGCTATGCTTCTTTTGTAGGACTAGTGGACTTGCATATTATGTGTTAATATCTGATCTGTCTTATATGCCAGTCATATGATGGATGTTTTCTAGTGTCTCCAGTGATTGATGGCACCACCTTTGATTAAAAGTGTTTTGGTTGCTTATGATGAAGAATTTTGGTGCACTAAGCTAATTATGTAGAATTTATTTCATATTTATATGCATGTACAGACTTTTATCATCTGTCACTCTGATGCAGGATGATTCATACCTGGACAGTTACATTAGCACAATTGGAGTTGACTTTGTAAGCATCAATAAGCTGTGGATTCAAGTAAATATTGTCTTGATTTGAAGTATACCATCCTGATATGATATCTGTTTTTTGTTTTGTAGAAAATTCGCACTGTAGAGCAAGATGGCAAGACTGTTAAACTTCAAATTGTGAGGCTTTCTTATTCTTTTTTTTTTTTTTAATTTTTGGATTTGTTGATGATGTTGGAAATTGTCTAGGTTGGCTTTTGGAAATTTATTAATTTTTTCTAATGAATTCTGAATTTGTCCTTGTTTTTTGACTGGTGCATATTAGTGTCATATCTTATGTTTCTTACTGTTAGCCAGTTTTGGTTTGAAACATGCAGTGGGACACTGCAGGACAAGAAAGATTCAGGACAATAACTAGCAGCTACTATCGTGGGGCTCATGGCATAATAGTGAGTGTTATCTTTCATATTTGATTTTTAGTTCCATTATCATTGCACTCAAGTGTCATTACTGATTTCATCAAAAAATGATATTGATGTATGTGAGACAGATAGTTTATGATGTCACAGACCAAGAGAGTTTCAACAATGTTAAGCAGTGGTTGAATGAAATTGATCGATATGCAAGTGAGAATGTGAACAAGCTTCTGGTTGGAAACAAGTCTGATCTCACTGATAAGAAGGTCGTGTCTTATGAAACGGCCAAGGTAGAAAAATGTCACAGTTTTGGTATATATTCTTTGACAAAACTATTGGAAAGATTATTGACCAGATTGCCTTTCTTTTTATTGTAATTCAAAGGCATTTGCTGATGAAATTGGCATCCCCTTCATGGAGACCAGTGCAAAGGATTCTACTAATGTGGAGCAGGCATTTATGGCCATGACTGCTGCCATTAAAAACAGGTATATTTTGAGTAAATCTTTGCATTTTTATTGTTATAACAGTAACAATCTCCCAGAAATGTTTTGGATATGATGCTCTCTCTTGCAAATTTTTGTTTTCCATATCAGTGGGGTTAAATGCTTGTTTGTGGATTCTTGTATCATTGGTTTACCTGTAATATGTTTTCACAGGATGGCAAGTCAACCTGCAATGAACAATGCGAGGCCACCAACAGTGCAGATAAAAGGACAACCTATTAATCAGAAAGCTGGCTGCTGCTCTACTTAGTTGGTTGTTGTCTGATCCTTGCGAGGATTTAGTAGCTTTCTCAATTACTCTTTAAGGATCAAAGACTGTTCCTGTCTCATGAACCATATATATGATTTGCATTTTAAGTTGTTTTGTAGGTTATTGTGAAATTTCATTCTTTCAGTTCATATTACTATTAAATGGCCTGTACAAATGATATGTTGCTTGATAGTAGTAAATGTTATTCAATTATTTTCTTTTTTCAATTATACCATGTTCCTCCATACCAATGCTTTGCTATTTGAGTTGCAATATAAGGTTCTGCCAGGTTGGTTTCACAGAGGGGATAACATAGATAGATAGAAATATATAAATATATATGTATAAATGTTTGATTGGACATGGAGATTCAAATATTTTATTGGCAAAGTTTGTTTAAAGGGCATTTAAAATCATAGTTGCGGCTGTCTAATTGCATCAAGTTCATGTCCATATGATAATTGGACTATAGCATATCTAGTTGTTTCACTTAATGTAGCTCTTTTTTTTTTGTTCCTTTTTTAAAAGAACAAAATTATTTATACAAATAATTTTATTTTTTCTCTCATTTCAAAGTTATTGAAAAAGATATTACACCATACACAAAAAAAATTGTACAATAAACTCCTTCAAGTAAGGGAAAATTGAGCAATATAATATGTATCTATTTTGAATATATAAATAGATATACACTTATATGTGGTATCATGTAATAAATATTATTTATTTTTAATTCAAAATTAATTAATCATATAATAATACAAATCAAATATGTATTTATTTATGTATTTAAAATGAATATGCATAATTTGAGTGAAGAAAAATTATATTTTCCTAACTTTATTGAATTTTGTTGATAGGCATCATTTGCCCAATAGACTTGATCACTCTTTCTAAGCAAATAACGTCTATTAATAGATTTTTCACAATTTTATGTAACATCTATTATTATATACCAAAAATTACGCTGTAATCCTTTTTAAATGAATTTTCTGTCAATATTGGAGTAATTTTCTCGTTAAAATATAACACTTTGAAGTTTCAGAAATTCATACACCAAACCTCAGTTGCAATTTTAGACAATAAACAATTAAAAATCAAGACCAAACTCAAAGTAACATTCATTTAACACTTTATAATAAGATCAAAACCCATCTAAAATAGTTTGAGTTAAAAAAAAATCGTGATTTTTTTATTTATCATCATCCAATCCATGTGTCAAATATCAACACTTTGTCTTCATCGTTGTACTTGTTTGTAAAATCTACTTTATATATAGAGTCATTGTTCAACTCTATTCGAATAACTACATTTGTATAATCTTTCAAGTGTTGGTTAAAATCATAAAAATCCTTATTTATTTGAAGTAATTAACTACTCTAGAAAGAAACAAAAACTAACCTTCTCATTTACGTATATTTTCTTTAGAATGTCGTTTTCTCCTCACTCTAATGATATAAACAGTGGAAAAAAAATAAAAATCATGCAAAACAACCCAAAATTCAGAGAATCAGACCATTTAGACTTTTTTTAACAGTTGTTGGAAAAGGAATCTCTAAAGAAGAAATGCAGCCAACGAAATGGCATCTATGTAGAAATAAAACTTATAAACTTATTTCTTGAATGACCTTGATATATTGCTGACGAGATTAGTAGTAATTGTTGAGATGGATCATGTTTGGGTCAATTAGATTGTATTCGGATTGACATAAAAATAGCTCAAATTTGCATAAATATATTAAAAAATTGAATGAAATAAAATAGATACCAAGTTAACTAAACTTATTCGATATTTGTAATGCCCCTCTGTATGTACGTACTTTTATCTAAAACTTTTCCCAAAAAAATAGCAGAATACATGATTAACACTTAAACAAACAATAGAATATCAAACAACATGCAAGAAGGGGTAAGAAAATTTTGGATTAAACAAACTCATAACATAAATAGTCTATAGTATCCATCCACAAGTACCAATGTATTTGAAATCCACAAATTCATAATCAATAATGCATAAACATGAGTCTCAACTCAATATAAACATAATAAAGGTCCACATGCTCAAATGAACAAAATGCCTCTCATCTCATGCAATGTCCCAAGTTGACCCTTGGCTCCCTCGTTGCCCCACTGATTCACAAACCTACTTGAAAAGTCACAACGAGGAATACAATGAACAAAAATATTCAGTAAATAGATGACTTTTTGACACCTTGCATATAACATAAATCAAAACCCAAATATTCCTATCATCAATCATATTGTGGTACTTCTCAGACTTTTCGACACCTTGCACATAACATAAATCAAAACCCAAATATTTTTATCATCAATCATATTGAGGTATTTCTCAGATGTTTCCCCAACACCTAAATGCCTATCAAAACTATTTCAGCATCCAATGTCATATCTCCATTAACAGTGTTATCTCAGATGACTAATAATACCAAACGATGTATGTTAACGTCTCAAATGTCTTACAAAAGTATACAAAATCCTAGATGTCTATATAAAAGTGCATCCAATATACCTCTTGGTTGGGCTTTAGGCTAAAGATACCCTAAACACATGAGGAGTTAGACCCCTGGCTTTTCTCATATCACACAAGCATCTCAAATGTTAAGACATCTAGCGTCAAGTGCATGCATGAGCATCCTAGATGCTAAGGCACCTAGTGCTAAGTGTATAATAAATCAGAGAGGCATCAATGTCATCTAGATTAACCTTAATACTTTCACTACCGCATTGCACAAACCTCAGTGGTTAAAACAAGGAGATACATTGTTTCTTGTTTTTTACTCAAATTCACTTTGATCAAGGTTTGTGTTATTATCTACATAGTCGAGCATCCAAAAAATGTATAATTAACTCAATTTATCTTCGTTAAAACCTAGGTCACCTTATTCCCCTTATCACAACTCATAAAGGTAAAATTATCATTTTTCATATTGTATGAATGGGCGTCCATTGCCCTTGCTTCACATTCAATTCACATCTCCCATGAATGGTTGTCACCTTATTATCCTGAACGATAATTTACTTAGACCTTTAACTAACAGTTGACTAATGACGTTACTCATTACGCACATTCACTCGCCCTTACACTACTCATTCATTTTGGATCACCAAGAATGAATGTTCATCCTATAGCAAATGAACGTTTGCGGTCTCACTGCCTGACACATGTTCTTACGGTGAACAAAGTTCATTGTCTCTAACCTAGAGGATGAACAAATGTCACAGTACACTGGGACAATCGTTCACCATTGTCTACAAATTGTTGATCAACCTGTTCCTTACAATTTTCGGCCAACCATAACAAGTCCAAGCCTAGAACTAATAATGCGTAAACCTGCATATGTTTCTACTCAAAACAACCATCAAATGTACATTCATATCTTAAATCATAAATTGAGTATCAATTTCTTCCAACACATTAAATCAACACAAATATATACATATCCATTAAGCCATTAATATCTATATTTGGGTCAAATTCAAACACAAACCAAGATTGGCTTCTAACAAGGCATCATGGTCACCTAGTCAATAAAGTGTCAACAAATAACTATAAGTCTTGTCAACTCTATGATTATATACAATAAAATCCTTTCATCAACCAACATTTCTCGAGGTTGAGAGGCAGTTTTGCCACTACTTTCATCTCACGTTTTGACTGTCTTAATAAGGATTTATGAGTGCTATTATATCTTGTTGAAAAGCTCTTTGAATTTTCTTTTCAGTGATATATAGCTTGTATGAATTGGGGATCATTTGGATTGTTAAATATTGCATGAACCACAAGGACTGCTTTATCAAATAAACAAAGGAGGCAGTTTTTGCCACTGACTTTATCTGCTGTTTTGACTATCTGATTGAATGAATTATGAGTGCTATTATAGCTTGTTAGAAAGCTTTGTGAATCCTCTTTTCAACGATATATAGCTTGTATGAATTAGGAACCGTTTGGATTGTGAAATTGTATGAAAAAGAAGGTTGTCCTGTCAAATGAACAGGGTTGTGAACAGTATTTCACAGTTTGGAAAAGAAAGGAAAAGAAAAGAAAGGAAAAGAAAAGAAAGGAAAGGAAAGGAAAGGAAAGGAAAGGAAAGGACAAAAAAAAAAAGAGAAAAAGAAAAGCAAGAAAAGGTTGGGACTCAAGATTCAAGGGTCGTCCCAAGAGTAATGTCTGGTGAGTTATGAATAAATTTAGATGGAAGCAAAATTAGTAAGATATAAAACTCGCATGCATGCTATAAACTATGAGGGGGCACTTTACACTACACCGCCTGCAGTAGGGCACCTCCCCAGTAGAACACGTTCGTAGTAGGACATAGACCCCTAGTAGGGTCTGCTCGCAGTAGAGTATGCTTGCAGTAGAGCTCAATTCAGATTCAGAAATGGTGTAGTAAAAGAAAGAAAGAGAGCTCGAGCTTAGAAAAGTGTCAAATCCCTATAGTTAGCTTCCAGAAAGTATCAAATAGATACCAGATGGGACAAAGTATGACCCAAATAGTAAAAAGTGAACTAAATTACCCCATCAATCTCTTATAGAGGTTAGGATGTGAGGTTGAGTCCCAAAAGTGCGTTAGAACAGGAAAAAAAGATAGTTTACTTTATTCTTTCCCCTTACTGAGTGTTCTTATCACTCACTCCCTTTTCTTTCCTGATTGCAGGTACAAGTGATCGAGGTAGCTGCGAGGCAGGGTCAGGTCAGCGTAGATATATCCGGCTAGAGCAGGTTATCTCTAGTTTATATTACATGCATACAGTGACATGTTCTTGTCGACTTTTGACTTTTTGAAATTATGGTACAGTTGCATATGATTACTCCATGTTTTCAAATGCTTTCAGATGAGTTTTCATATGAGTATATACATGTTTTGTTCACTTCCAAATTTTCAGTTTTCTTGGAATACTTCCTAAACACTTTTAATGATGCGTTTATTTTAAAGTATTTTTAAAAAAAGAAAAAAAAATAGATGCTCCGAATATTAATTCGTAACATTTCTCCTTCGGTGGGTAGTACTTCTAGGGAGGGATATTACAACAGGTTGCTCGTTAACTAACATGTTTGGGCAACCCTTTGACCAAATAGGTTTTCTCGACCTAATTGCACCTAGGATCCCTAAAAACAAGTTCGTTCAATTCTCTATTTTCTAACCATTTATTTGGCTAGATAGCATAGGGCTTTAGAAGTACTCATGTCGACGATTCTATTCAGAGCATTGTATGGCGTCAACATTGTCGAAATCTGACAAAATTGCGACATGAAAGTCACGGTATGGATCTCAATTTTTTGAGAATTCTGACCAAAATTTCATTTAGTTCAACTTTGAAATCATGTATCATAATTCCAAGCATCATCCTAATATGTGTTTTATTATTTTTTTTTTTTTGGTAATTTAATCCTAACGTGTTTCTCAATCCCAATTTAATACAATTTTGCACAAATTAATTCAAACCCAAAATTCAAAATTTGCACCAATTTCAATGCAAAATAAAAAATCTAGATAACAAGAATTTATAGAATTTTGGGCATAGGCATTAACCTTAGGCTCTGATACAAATGTTAAAAAATTCATGCCAAATTCTATAAATCGAAATACAATAAATTGACATACTCGGATTTCGCCTCTGTTTGATGCATATTAAAAGTTATTCATGGCGTGATTAATTAGTTTCCACAACACAATTTACCTTTTGTACTTTGATTCTAGATTATGTGGGAAATCAACGTATTTGGGAGGATTTATTTTTTTGTCTGCTCAGTTTTATATTTCTGTAACTTTTGCGCAGGGAGAAAGAATGTGACAGTTTTGGGACTGTAAATAGGTGTCCAATTGCTAACTTCCTCCAACTGTCCATTGGTAGTTAATGCAATCAGGATAGATCGATCTGTCATAAGTGGATTCACACCCACTTTTTTACAATTCTTTGCCTAGTCAATTTGAGCCACAGAACCAAAAAGGTTATTATTGCCTTTGCTCCTTCATGATACTCTACAAATGATACTTATGTATTATCCTTTCTTCAATTCGTGCATACAAAATTTGTACCAAATCACGTTAAATTATCATTCTTTTTTATGTGCTCGATAGATTATATCCTTGCGTAAATTCTCAACGATTACGTAAGTCTCAATTTTTGTTCATATTAAGTATTGAAATATTTGGGTCTGGACCATAAAATTGACAAAATTATACGAGTAATAGCATTTAAATTAACATATAATTTTTTTATGTTTCAATAATTATGAAATAACAATAAATTGTCATGTAATAATCAAGTAATATAAAAATATCATTAAAAATAAAATACTTAAATTAAACTAGAGAAAGTTCAAGTATTACAATACATGCATGGTTCAATGACGAAGCCAATCAGCCATATGGAATTGGAAAATATATATATATATATCTTCAATAACTTTAGGTATATGCCATGAGCAAGCACAAGCATTTATTTGGAAAGCCCATGAGAAAAATAATCTCGAACGTACTAAAAAATTAAAGCCGATCAGTCGTAATATTTGTAGAAAATAATTCTAATAAGAAATACCAAAATTATTTGTAAAATAAATGTTGATAGATACGACCAAAATGGTCAAAGAAATGTAATATAATAAATCTTCTATTGACGGGGGCATTGAGGCAGTCCAATTTGAAGGTCCAGAGAATCATCATCTCTTGCTTCTAGAGCTTGGGATGACATTGGCATTGGTGAAGCACTACAAGCGTTATAATAATGAGAGGCGTTACACCTTGACATATAAATCGGATAGTACTTCATTGCTTCTAAGAAAGAGAGAGATGGCACATTACTTGTTCCCTATTAATTAAAACATGCTTCCTGGAATTAGATTTACAGAATTTAAAAGAGTCATATCTTTAATTGGCAATACTCAAATTGGTTCTTACCATACATGGAATCCCGCCATAGTGTGGAATTCTCATGAGGGATTCAATGTAGCAACGTGAGAATTCTTTTTCCATCTGGTTATTTGATGTGCTCCCCTTTAAGATTAAATCATGAGATCAATATAATTGAAATAATAATAATAATAAGCATGGTGTTCTTTTAATATTGGGTGGAAGAAAACTTACAGGAGATTCATGGAGAGGCAAATCGAACATGCTTGATGTACGATTCTTTTTATCAGCTAAAGCTTGCCTGAGAAAATACTTCTGAGCATGGCTAGCGATTTGCGTTGGGGTTTTAGTGTGCAGATATTCCATTGAAATCTTTTTCCAATTTCCTCTTCCGACAATATTCAACGCTGTTAAGAAGCGTTGGTGTTCTTCCTCCGTCCAAGGCTTTCCTAAATACACAATTTAAATGCGAAAGTAAATTTCCAAATATCATCAAAAACAATAAAGAAAAAGCCTTCAACATATGAAAATACCCTTTTTCCTTTCATATGGTTGTTGATCAGCTTCATCTCTCTCAGGATGAACAGAAATATAGACACCAAAGAGTTTAACGCAGACCTTTTCATTACAAGTTCTTAAGTTATGGCCACTGACGCCACAACGCGAACAACTTCTTGCTGTTTCCTTCACCATGTTTCGTGTTTTCACATAAAAAGATATATTGGTAGAGAAATTAAAGAGTGTGTTACATTTTTTTTAGGGTAACTGAATTGTCTCCTTGGTTGGTATCTTGTCTTAATACACATTTTGATTTTCCTTTTCTGCATGCAAATATTCTACATTCCAAAATCTTTGATTTGTTGATATGGAATTTAGGATTATTTCTCGATCTCAGCATTTATTATTATATATATCCAACTGGCTTAAGCCTTAAGTTATATATTCTTTGAATTAAAATTAAGATATATATAATATAATTGCCAATAAAAATTGAGTGGACAAATCCAAACAAAAATAAACAAACGAAAATTTCCCATAATCAAACAAAAATAAACCCGTTCCCCTTTAAAGTTGTTATTTTGGATAATTGGAGATTTCATTCTTCCCCTGCAAGAATAGTTATTAAAAGAATATGAATAATTAATTGAAGTTAAAACTTGAAAATTTTTTTAGCTCAGCATTTTTTTTTTAACATTATCGCTTTCCATATTTTGTTTATCCAATTTATGAAAAATAGTCCAATATCAAAGTCTAAATTTATATCTAGGCTTTACATAAATAGATTGATTAATATCCTTAAGAAATTGAATTTCATAAAAAAATTAAAAATAAAAAGAAAAGAATAAAAAAATTTTGACGAATGTAATCTTTGATTTTTAATGCTCAAATAATTAGAGAATGTACAAGATTAACAATTGGATCCAGCTTAAGCTTCGTTTCTCAAATTATTTCTCGATAAGACAAACAATAAGGCGCTATTATTTTTGTCCAAGATATATCTTTTGGCCAAAGGAATTTTTCCCACCCAAGGTTTACTTTTTTCCTAAGCTTTCACCCATTAATTTCAAAAATATAAATATTCACCAATTAGTCGGTAAAGTTATCCAAATCGGTTAATTTAAAAATTTTATTTCTTTTTCACCTAAATCCAAAAAAACTAATTTTTTTTCTCACTCAAACATTTAAAAAGTTACATTTCACCCTTACTAAGGTTTTCAATTTCTTCCCTTCTTTTTTGATGATCGGAGCTAACCGAGAGCCTCATCAATCCATCCTCTACCTGTCATAGATGACCCTAACAAAAGAAAGATCGAAGTACGATGAATCAACAGATTTCCCACCTTTGAATGTGATCGAATAGTGGTCGAATTTGATCAAATCATGGTCAATGCATCCATCGATGGCTTTTGTGGATGCATTCGGTCGTCCATCGATTCGCTGTCTTTCGGTCTTTCTTTGGTCAAGGTCGTTAGCAGCAAGTAGAGGATGGGCTAAAGAGGCTCTTGATCAGCTCTGGTTGTTGGAGAAGAAGACAAAAAATTGAAAACCCTAGCAGGAAAAATGTAACTTATTAAACTTTTGTATGAGAGGAAATTGTTAGTATTTTATGGTTTTGGATGGAAAATAGATAAAATTTTAGTTTTTTTAAATATTATAAATTAAATAACGATTTTATTTTCAAAATTATTAATTCTAATAGTTAACATGTGAATATTTGAGTTTTTGAAAGTTAATGAGTAGAAGTTTTCGAAAAGAGTAATTATTGGGTGGGTATATGTCCTTTGGCCATGTTTTTTTCATCCAGACCATGGGTTCTGATTTGAGTACAAATTTAGTGCATCCTTTTTCCCGGTCCCAAGTCACGCTCTCATAGTGATACTTAGAGGATGGAAATATCATCGTATGTGAAAATTCTACGTTAATTTATCTCAAAATGTGTTTAACTCTTTATTTTATTGTGATGGTTTTTTAGGGTGAATTGGGAGCCCTGAGATTCACTAAGGCTGGTCAGAAAATCTGTCTTTATCTGCTGAAGAACAATTGAAGGCTTTGATCTTTGATGATGTTCCTTATTTTTATTATTATTATCTTTTTAGGTATAACAGGGGCAGAACACAAAACAAAAAAAGAAAAATAAGTGAAGGGAGCCTAAAATCACATTCCAAGATCTCTTGAAGCTCAGGAGGAGCCTCAAAAAATATAAGAAAAGCATCTGCAGAAATAAGACTATTGCTTATAATTCAATCAGTAATACAATTTGTTTCTTGGGTAGAATAAAGAATGCTTATATTTCAATTTATAGAAAACATGTTCTGTACACTAATAATAAGATTGATATTAGGACCAATAATGGAGTCCTCACTAAGAATGGTGTCAACTGTTTTCTTGCAATAAAACTCTACCTAAAGACTTGGTAGATGATACACCTAAACAAACTTGAGTCCATAGTAGATGACTCACAACTCTACAGTAAAAGGTGTGTAAATTTATAATGGTACTATAAAGCCACTTATGAACTTACCTCTGTTGTCTCCAATCAGCCTACTAGCAGAAGCAGAACCTGTAACAACATTTACAGTAGCATCCACATTAAATCTATACCATCCAGCTACAGTAAATGCCTATTCTTCATTATGGGACAATACATGAATGCTAGGAATACTTTTAAAAGAAAGGTTCAGAGCTTCCAAAACTCTAGCCATGTATCTACAAATCTGAAGGGGCCATCATGCATGTGGTCTTAAATAATTTGGGCTACGGATGTCCTGGTTTCTCCGAAATCATAATAAGTAGTGATAGAAAATATAATGTCTCAATTCGAATAAGTTTGACTCTTAGCTAATAAAAAATTACATCATAACTAGTCTTCATTACTTGACATAAAAAACGAGCCTCTCTAAGTGGGGCGAATGAGACTCAACCAAATAGACATAGTTAGACATGGCAATGGGCCGAATTGACTTCGGCTTAGCCCATCGAGCTTTGGGTTGGATGAAAATGGGCCTTCAAGTCAGGCTAACTTATATATTTTCTAGAACCCAAAGTCTGACCCTATATATAAATTGGTCAAGCTGAGCCTTAAATAGATTGGGTTATTTAAACAATTTTTTTTTAATTTTTAAATACAAATTATTTTTCAATTATTAAAATCGAGAACAATACTTTGAATATTTTATTTATAATCTCTTATTTATGGCAAATAAATATTATGATTATATGATGAAAAATATTATAAGTTTATAATATAGTACAAATAAATTGATTTATATACTGTATAAATTACAAACATAAATAAAATATATATACTATATCATTTATTTACTCATTTTTAACATCCAAATCTCTGAATTCTTTTGACATTGGATTCATCTGTAATATTTTGTAATAATAAAACTGAAATGAAAATAAAATTATAAACACAAAGAAGTATTATTTGGGAATTTAGATAATTTTTTAAAAAGAGTTGATAAGAGAAAATAAGATTAAAAATATAATGAAAGAATTGAAATTGAGAAAAACTGAAATCGATAAACAGTTAGATTGATTTATATAGAGAAAAATAAATAAATTTAAAAAAAAAAAGAGTTAAAGGCTCCTGCCACAAAGGCAAAAAGTCGTGGCTGCTGCTTTAAGCCCTTCTGTCATCTGATTTTTTTTCTAATTTTTATTTTTTAAATAGTAATAGGTCAAATCAGATTGATTCATGGGCTTAATATTAAAACTCATGGCTCAACCCAAAAAGCCCATAGGTTAGGCCCGACACGCTATAGTATTAGGCTAAGTTTTATTAGATTGAACTTTAAATTCATATTTTGAGTCGAGCTTTTATTTGGTTTGACCTAATTGATATGTCTAGACATAGCATAATAACAATCTCTAAGCATGTGAATGTCACTTTTAACCTTACGACTACAGAAAAGCCCAAGAACTGGTATTAGAATGGCCTAATATGAACTTTCTCTCATTTGTAAGCAATCAAACATGTTTAAAAAGCCGTGGAAAAATTTTCATTCTCTTTGGCACCTTGAGATGCCAAATCTTTCTCCAAAGTCTATCCGAAGGTGTCAAATCAATTATTATTAAAAAATGATTTTCATGCTGTAAATTGGTGGCGTGAAATAATGTTTGTGAGCGGAGACAACTCCAGCATGGCAAAATGAGAATGCCAATAAATTTTCTGTACAAAAATGTGAGACACTTATACATTGTAGAATCACAAAGGAAAATTTTGGACTTTAGATTTATTTAAGGATAAATGAAAACAGGGATTAAAAAAAATAAAGTATTTAAGATAAAAATTTACATATTATTATAAGGATAAATAATATTATCTTATTATTATATTTCAACAAAATGAGATAAATATTTCATGACTATAAAAATTATAACTTTGACAAATAAATACAAAAATTGTTTTTTCAAATTTCGATAGTCAAAATATGTTGTTTCATCAAACGTGGGTGGAAAATAGTCACGTAGAAAAATTGTTTTTTCTTGCAGTGATCAATAAATTCGGAATGAAGAGGTGTCAATTACTCACCTGGTCATCGGAGAATCTCTCCGAATGTGAAGAAATCGACCCTGAACTCTCCGTTTCGCCTGGACTTCTCTCAGAAGACTTCCTCTTCCATAACCATTTTCGCTTTTCCATTGCGCTGTCTTGTAGTCCAACAACAATTAGCACATCACAGAATGTTCATCTGCCAAAGAATCAGCAAACCATTACTCCACCAGTAACACATCTTAAATTAACTTTGAAGTTGCAGAAGAAGAGAAGAAACAAAATTTCCTCCCTGTTTGTATGTCATATTAGCCATTTCACTAATATAAAACAGAGCAAGGAACCTCTTCAACTATCTCAAACATTAAACAAAAGGATGACTTGTCTTATCACCTTTGTTTCTTTTCAAATTCACTTTTAGGGCATTAGTTCAAATTAAACTTATCACCTTTCACAATAAGTGTAATACTTGGTGAACAGTCTTTCATTCGAAATTTTCTAAAACTTCGTTGATATTGGTTTCTTGAGATAGACCTAAAATACCTTGAGGTATGTTCCTATAGATATTAATACTACTGTCATAGAACACCCCACCTATATCCTTCATATCAAAATTTTTACACAGGAATTGTTTCACCTCATAAAACAACCTCTTATCATTGGTTGCAAGTAGAATATCATCCACATATGGAACAAAGAAACAAATTTTACTCTCACTAACCTTTTAGTATATACATTGATTTATGATGTTTTTTACAAAACCGAATGAAGAGATAACTCATAGAATTTGAAATATCATTGACAGGTTTGTTTCAATCCATATATGGGTTTTTTAAGTGTACACACCAAATGCTCACTATCACTTAGAGGAAAATCCTTCAGATTGTTTCATATATACCTCTTTTTCTAGATCACCATTGAAAAATGTCATTTTCACATCTATCTAATGCAGTTTTAAGTCAAAATAGGTTACCAATGCCATAATTATATGAAAAGAATATTTCTTAGATACAAGATAAAAAGTCTTGATGTAATCGCTTCCCTTCATTTTGAGTAAAACCTTTATCAAAGAGTCTTGTTTTATATCTCTCAATGTTACCTAATAAGTTTTTCTTTGTTTTAAAGACTCATTTGCACGCAATGACCTTTGCCCAATTAGGTAACTCGACAGGATCCTAGACTCCATTACTCTTTATAGATTTCATCTAATCTTTTATGGTATTGTATCATAAAACAGATTTACTACACTTCATTACTTGTGAAAACATGATAGGATCATCTTCAGCTCATAAATTATGGTCAATTTCTTATAAATACACTATGTAATCAATATAAATTATTAATTTCCTTATTTTAGTTGATCTTCTTAATGTTGTATTAGCATTCTCTTATGGAGTAGATTGCACAACTAGTGGTTCAACAATATATTGAAATTACAGGACAACTTGATCTATTAGACTATTATTAGTAACTGTGGAACTTCATTAATTAGTTGTTTAACATTCATTTGAATTTGAGGGGTGTTATGAATAACAACCAATATATTACTTAAAGCAAATGGGTAAACATTTGAATGATCTTTCTTAGAAATTA
Source organism: Mangifera indica (assembly GCF_011075055.1). Lineage (NCBI taxonomy): Eukaryota > Viridiplantae > Streptophyta > Magnoliopsida > Sapindales > Anacardiaceae > Mangifera > Mangifera indica. Next base: position 4,133,985 of record NC_058145.1, on the reverse strand, counting down.
GGTCTCGAGATTGATCACTCCCATTAGTCAACTCATTTTCAAGAAATTTTGTATTTCAAGATTCCACAATTCTAGCGCTATGTGATGAATAATAAAATCTATTATTTTTAGACTTTTCAACATATTTAATGAAATACCCATTTATAATTATTGAGTCCAATTTCTTTTCATGTGGATTATACACTCTTACTTCAAATGAGCATTCCGAAATGTGTATATATCACAAACTTAGTTTTTAACCTTTAAATTACTCAAATGGTATTTTAGAAGTAGCTTTGGTTGGAACATGGTTTAATATATACACAATCATTTTAAAAGCTTCAATCCACAATGATTTAGAAAGTTTGGGGCTATTAAACATACTCTACACCATGTCCAATAAAGTTTGGTTTCTTCTTTTTGCTACACCATTTTAGCATGGAGAACCAAACATAATATATTGGGCAACAATCCCATTCTCTTTAAGAAGCCTTGCAAATGGACTAGGTGTTTATCTATCCTAAGTGTATTTACCATAATATTCTTCACATTTATCTTATCTTACGATTTTAATTTATTTTCCAGATTATTTCTCTACTTCTACCTTGAAAACCTTAAAGGCATATAATGTTTCACTCTTGTTATAAAATGTGTAGAGATACATGTATAATAAATAATCATCAATAAATGAGATGAAGTATTTTTAACCATAAACATCCATATCCAGACAACATATATATGCATGTATGATTTCTAATATATTTGAACTCTTCTTGAAACCTTTCTTTGACTTGTTAGACCAATGTAGAAATATAAAGATCAGTGAGAGCAAATTTGTCTTCATGGTATGGTTCAATATATTGGTTATAGTGCTATTAATATCAAGTCAATTTTATCTAAGACCTATGATGTGAAAGATCTTAAAAATACATTATTTTATTTTGGCATTGAGATCAACTATGATAAGACTCGTGAGCTTTTGACTTATCTCAAAGTGTACATATGAAATGCGTAATTAAAAGGCTTAATATGCATAATTGCAAGACAATGTTATGTCTAAGGTGAAAAGAGATAAGTTGAGTATCAATAAGGTATATATTATGAGGTTGAAAGGGAATCTATATGAAATATCCTTAATGATGATACTATTGTAGCTTACCATAGGACAACTTCTCATGTGTGTGGTTGAATGATGATTTCGTTAAACTATTTAGTATCGACTCTATTTATCATAAGGGTAGTGCAATTAGGTAAAAGACCACCAATAGAATGACGCGTACAAAATAAAATATCTTAAAGTCAAAAACCTTTTAAAAAAATGAGATATTAAGGTAAAGTACACAAATATAGAGTTGATAAAGTTTAAGCCTCTAACAAAAAGAATAAGACTTGTAACCCATAAAGTCATGTTTAAAATATGAGTGTTTAATAGATATTGATCATGTCATGTTGACATATTTATTTATCTATAGATATATGCACATATATATGATTAAGGTACAATATATCTCTCAAGATAAGGTTTTGTTAAGTATGACAGTTATATGTGTATATTTCATGAGTCTCGAGTAAGGTTGAATCATACATGTTTAATTATAACTAAAATGATTTTTCTTGTTTATTTTGAAACATAAGATTAAAGAGAAATCATAAAGATGACTAACAAAGACATAATACATGTTTGTGATCATTTTGTTGGGTGCTATTTTTGTAACACTCCTAGATTTGATCCATATTGCTTTGATTATTAGTAATTCTGGTCAAAGACGATTTTGTATCAATAGAGGACATAAGTAATGTTTTGGTTCATTATTAGTAATCATATTAACTGGATTATTTATTAAAGTGTAATTTATTTTTTGATTATTTTGTTTTCGATAATAATGGTCACTTAAAGTTAAAAATGTTGATTACCCAAAAGTAAAAAAATATTTTCTTTTTTAAAAATAAAAATAATTAATGTTGCCTCAATAGAAGAATGTTAGAAATTTTTTGATGTGCGCTAACATTAATTATGGTTTTAGTTTAATAAAGTTAGGTAATTGAATAGTCTAATGTCAATTTACAAATGAATTTAAGTGATCAATAAAAATAAATCTAATACACTTAAATGTTATTATCTGAGTGGACAACATAAGTGTAAACCTTAAAATTTATTAAAATTTGATAGAGGGTCAATTAACATACTATAAATTAGCTAGATTTCTACTTTAAAACCTAATATAGTATGCTTGTAATATAGTTTACCTATTCAAAGTTGTCGTTGAGGGAGATTTATAGAGTAGAAGACCAAGTCGTGTGAAAAGGTGATCTCGATAGGGAATTTCAAATGTTTTACGGTCTCAAATTGTGTGAAAATCTAAATATTTTTATACACTCTAAAACTTAATTTAATATTTGATGATCTATACATAAATATTAAAATGGTAGTTGATTGATTGATTTTATTTAATTTACATGAAATAATCTTACAGCTGCTGCCCCAGATCATTTCCAGTACCTATAATCTGCCCGGCCTGATTTTATTCCCAAAAGCCTTGAGCAATGTCAATTGCCAGGATTCCAGACTTACGCCTATTTTGTTTGCTATTCACCAGGGTGTAGTTCAAGTTTGATAGCACTAGATTTGGACTGGTATGTCATTTACAAGTTATATTTTGGTATTTGTGCAACCAGAAGCTTTTGTTGGGCCGTCTTCTTTAATTCTATCTCTGTAGGAATTGACATTTTTCTGTATAGCTTTGCGTTTGCAAATTTGCCATTTTTGCTATCCTTTTCTCGGGAAGGATGAGCTTAAGTTGTTCGGAGTTTTTCTTGACTCTTTTTTTGTTTTTTTTATTGCATACTCTAATCATCGAAAAAAAAATTGATAAATATACATTATTCCATAGGTTTACAGTATCACCTAGAAATACCAATCTTTTTTAATTAATTGAGAAATCTATTAATAGATTCTGCTTTGACTAAAATTGCTTTCCTTTTTTAATTAATTGAGAAATCTATTAATGGATTTTTTTTACACCTCTTTTTTCTTATTAATAAACTGAAATCCTTAAACTTTGATACATTTAACATAATAGTTTAATTTAATCTGGTGGAATTTAGGAATAAACTCTAGCACAAGATCACAAGTGATAATATTTAAAGTATAAATTAGAGCTCAATTAAACATGACCGTCAAATTATTTTTACCATCCAATCACATCATCTTAATATCCAGTTTGATACTCAAAACTTGAACAAAAATATATAATTTTATTCATAATAAAATAACTCAGTTTATTTCTAATCTACTCCTCATATGTGAATCAAAATTGCATAGAGCACAAAAGCAAAATTTCATATGACTTGAATTGCTTCAGGAGGTCCAATTTTAAGCTCCAAAGAATCTTTTGTAGTTGAAGTTGTAGAAGCAGTTTTAAAGGATCTTGGAACTTGTTGAAATGAACGAGATGGTGGAGGAATACCAGAGGGGCGGTGGTGGGTGGTGACTGGTGCACGAGGAGGCAGGTACACATAACCTGCCCTCTGATAATTCACAGCCTGAAATCCTCCAAAGTTCTGACCATTGCAAGGGTTCCTCTGTGTAAAAATGAGAAATTCATACTTCCAGCCATAGATATTTTGAATCCAAATAACATTCAGATTGATCAAATGGGTTCTTACCAAGTGAGGAATAGCGATTGTGGCTTCATTCAGGCTGATATCTGGGAATTGATTTGCAATCTGACTTAAGTTATTAGCCTGTAAAGAAAAACGACACTAAGTCTCAATTAATGCCTGCAAAATGCATAAGAAAAAGAAAGAAAGAAATTACAGGTTCTGAACAACCAATGTCAAAGACACTGGCTCTTCGATTCTTCTTGTCGCTCAAAGCCTGTCTCAGAAAATATTTTTGTGCATGACTTGCAACTTGAGTTGGGGTCCTGGTGCGTACAAATTTCTTTGAAATCCCTTTCCAATCTCCTTTTCCCAGCAATTTTAACCCAGCTAAAAAGTTCAAATGTTCCAATTCATTCCATGGTTTCCCTGATCACAGAGAAGATTTACTTCATCAAAATGAAAAATTATGCATCTAAACATCCAAAGAGGCAAAAGAAATATCAGAAAGGCTAATGGATCTCAAACAAAACCCACCATATATTCAAATAGAACCAGATACATTGATCACAAATAACAGCATAATAAATACATCTCCAAAAATAAACAGATAAAACAATAAAAATAAAATGGAAAATCCAGTATTACCCTTCTTCCTTTCATTTGCAGTCTTGGCTCTCTTAAAATGAACCAGGCCATCAGAGAGATACCCATTATAGTCATCATCTCCATTGGAGTTTGCAGAAAGAAACTGCAAATTTCTAACGCTAGCACTTTCCTTAAAGGATGGATCAAGTTTTTTATTCAAAAGTTGCACCCCGAAAAGCTTAAAACAGCCCTTGCCATTGCAGGTTCTTGAGTTGTGGCCATTGCTCCCACAGTGAGAACATTTTCTGGCGGTTTCTCTGGCCATCATAGAAAATGAAATATGATTTATGGGTATTCAGAGTCCGAGGATTCACTTTCTTTATCTTAAGTTTTATAGGCTTCTACTTGCCTTCCAAGTAAGCACACAGCAAAGATTTCACTCAGAATATTAATGTCTTATCTGCCCATTTGCCATATAATTGGTCAGGATTTTCAGATTTATACTCACCAGCTGTTGACAACAAATCAAATAAAATTACTTGAAAGATAATTTACCCTAAATTAAAATTTTATTTTCTTTCAAATAAGAAAATATTAATATGCTTCTCAAACAGTAAATAAAGATAAATACACCCAATTTGACATAAATCTAGTTTGACTGAGTGGATTATATTTATTTAAACACAATTATTGATTTTCTAGAAACTTTCATCATATGACAATAGTAGTTTGGTTATTTGGTTGAATAATTAAATAATTATTAATATTCTATGGGACATTATTGCGGCTAAACATCCTATAAAAATTATTTTATTCAAAAAATGATAGTTGATGGTGGTTAAGGTAAAAAATGGGTTGATGGTAGACATTACACTGTTGTTTTAGAAAGTTTAGGCAAATTTTTTTTTAAATGATTTTTGTCTAATGTAGCAATAAAATAACGATAAATTCTTTTAATGACTTTTGTCTGAAACGACAATAAAACAACATAGTAGATGAGATGACATTTGTTGTGTCAGTGGTTACGTCAGTAAATACCAGTTTCTGTATCAAAACTATGTATATATAACATTTGTGTTTAATACATGACTTAAATTTTTTAGGTATATATTTATTAGAAAAGTTATTTTCAAATCTTTATTCAAATCGCTCAACCACTTAGCATAAGTCTTGTTTTTCTTTTCAAGAAAATACTATAAAATGCCATAATTAATTAGCATTAAAAATTTAATTGTTGTTAAATTATTATATGAGTTTTGTTAAACGTATCCACTTTTAAATACAAATGAGCATATATATTATATATCATTATTTGATTGACTATTACTTTATCTTTAATTCAAAATCACTAAATTATTTGATGATATATATCAAATATATATTTATTTATATAATAAAAATATTTATACATAATTTTATTGTTATTGTATAAAACTTAATATGTATAAATTGTATTTCATACAAATAAAAATTCCAATATCTAATATACTTTTGGTGATATATAATGTAATCTAGTAATTCATATAGAGTTATTTTATCTTCGAAGATCTTGTTTTGGTTTCGACTGGTCATATCGATTAGAGTCATAGTTTGCATTATTAAGGGTGTTTGATTCAGGATAATTATTATTATTCCGATAATCTATGTTAAGTTAATTATATTATTTTATTTGATTTTTTATTTCGGTAATATTTTATTATCAATGAGATTGTGATTGATAATATATGGTAATTTGGTTACTATCTCTAATTTAAATACTAAAAAATATCAATATAATCTTAATTTTATTATAATTTTCATCTTTATTTATTATAATTTTTTTAAAAATATTATAATTTTTAATTAATATAATAAATAAGATAAATAATATTTTAAAATAATTATGCTAAATAATAATACCTTTTAATATTTTTTTTAATACATCTAAAAAAATTATATTATAATAATTATAACTTAATGATTTATATCATTAATCTTTTAACTAATCTTTTATTTATGTTGATAATTATCTATTTCAAAAACACTTTTATATTACGGTATGGTACCGTATACGTCAAACGAGAAGTTTCTACCCAAGGTTTAATAAGTAAACGATTTTCACCATTAAATTTGGAAAATTAAATTTTTCACCTACATATTATAATTTTTAACAAATTATAAAAAAAAAGCTAAGTACTCTGCACTTTCAAAATTTTTTAAATAATTTTATAAATTAATTTATATTAATTTTAACCCTAATTTATATTAGGCCAAAGGACTATTTCCCACCCAAGGTATGCTTTTTTTACAAATTCCCACCCGTTAACTTTGAAAAGCCTATTTATCTACCCATAGGTTGTTAAAAAAAAGTCAGGTTGACGGATTCAAGGGCAAAATCATCATTTTATCTGTAATATTAAAAATAAACTTAAATTTAATTTCTTTTTTACCCCCAAACCCTAACAACTAATAATTTTCTCTCAATTCAAGTTTTAAAAAACAACATTTTTCTCCCTAGGCTTTCCAAACTTTCGGATTGAATTTTTCGACAACGATCGACGATCTCTAGGGGACATCTCTTCCTCCCTAGCGTCTCCTCTTTCCGACCATGTGGCGTCTTCCCCTCCTAGGCATCGTCGATGTCAGAAGTGTACGACTGGAAGGAGGGGCTATTAGAGAGGGAAAATAGGTGCTTAGAGATCGTCGATCGTTATCGAAAAAATTGGATCTGAAGTTTAGAAATCCTAGGGGGGAAAATACAGTTTTTGAAAACTTTGGTTGGGGGGAAAGTGTGAGTTTTTAGGGTTTGGAGGAAAAATGATATGACCAACGGACTCAGTTAAGTTTAACGGCCCATAGGTGGATAAATAAGATTTTCAAAGTTAACGGGGGAACTTTGAGAATTTAGCATACTATGGGTGGGAATAGTGCTTTGGCCTTTATATTATTAAATAATGTTGAAATTTGAAGAAACTGTCTCCTGCTTTTGTGAATAATTTTCTACACTTTCAAACACAACTTGAACTGTTTCGTCACTGCCATTGCCGCCATCGTTGCTGCTGTTGCACTTTCCGGTCATTACCACCGTGTCTGACCACCACCATCACTCTTTCACCACTGTTACGTCAGCCCGTTACTCCTTGCTTATCCTCCTGTGATGTCAGTTTGGCGTGTGTTTCGTTTGTGGATTTATTTTGTGCTTGAATCTGATTGGGGGTTGTGTTCTCTGTTTGATCGGTGAGTTTTTTGAGTTTGGTTGAGGATTTGTTTGTGATTAGGAGTTGTATTATTGACCAGGAGTTGCATTATTGAAGTTGGTTGTCTCTATGAGCAGAAGGTATTTGTGGAAAACCCTGTGTGAGCTAGCACACCGGGTGTTTGTGCTTTTGCCTGGCCGAATGCCCTTCATCTAGCATTCCAGCTTTTGTCCAGCCAGCAAACACACCCTCCTACCCATCCTGTTCTGACTTGAATCCACCAATTGCAACATTTGTCTCTTGTTTGCGTGAATAATTTTCTGCATTTTCAAACACGATTTAATATTTGCCTTTAAGCTTTTAAAAATAACATTAACACCCCATAATAAATATTTATTATAATAATACTTTACAAAATTATAAATTACCTTTTAATTATTAAAATTAAAATTTCAAACTTCAAAGTGAAAATTGTCTATTCATCAAACCTTGGGTGGAAACAGTTATTTGGCCGATGCCAGGATATCGTATAAACGATCTTATCCGGACAACCCAAAAAAAAAAAAAAATGGGTCAGTGAAGAAAGGATAGACATTAGACACAGACAAGCAGTCCACTGGAGAAATCAAAAAGTAACGCCCTCAAGTGAGTGCAGCGAATCATAGCTGGTGCGTGCTTTTGCTAGAGACCTCGAATCCACCTCAAAGTGCTGAACTAACAAACCTCGTCTTGGCAACTGCGTTTTTATCATCTTTTTTCTCTTTTTTTTTTTCTCTCACTCTCTCTTAAAATACCCAATTCCTAACAAAATTTCTGGTAAACGAAAAGCTTCAAACCTCTTGCATTTACCTTAAACAATTTCTTCTAACTTTTAGGGTTTCTAACTCGACGAGGTCCCTTTTTTATTTTTTAGATTTTCTTAACTGGATTATTGCTTTCTTTATTTGAGTTTTGATTTTATCGTGTATATTGTGACTAATGGATTCTGTTGAGTAATCAATATTATATATAGTTGAGGAATTGTTGCTGGTTGTGTTTTTAAGATTAGTTTTGTTTTTAATTTTTTGATGTAGATGTTTGGTTTGGCTTACTGAAATGGCCGTGCAATCATATTCTGGAGCTCTCTAGCGATAATGCCGGGCGTTCCATTGGTGGCATGTGAAACGTCCTCGTATGTTCTTCACAAAACGTCCTGAATTGCTACTTTTGCTATGTTCTTCTTGTCATTTGATTAAATTATGTTATTTTTTAAACTGGAAATGGCTGCCAATGAATGTACAGAGACTAGCTTTTATGATTTGGATAGTATCATTTTCTTCATTAAGGCATTTGGTATGGTTTGTTTTTTAGTTTCTTTCTATCTAATGCTGCAAATGAGGTACCTCAGCTTAATGGTTGGAAATTTTGATAACTCATTTGAGCTTTGCTTATGATTCTCAATCGCCTAATACTCTACATGTGACTTTTTAGTTGTAGGATTTTCTAATTTGTAGAATTATAATGGGAAATTTTCATTGGATATGAAGGAGGGTTTGAACATTTGGTGTAAATCATTGTTTATTTATCTTTCATTACCTTGGTTTTTACTTTTTGATGATGGGAGTTTAGAGAATCTCTCCCTTTTCTATGAGTTCATCTTTTGGACTTCTTTTTTGCTACTGCAGGTACTCTAGAAGCACGGATCAGATGTGCCGGGAGGACTCTCATGTGCATTTAACTGCAGAAGAGGAAAATGCTGCTGAAGAGAGTCTGTCTATCTATTGCAAGCCGGTAGAATTTTACAACATTCTTCAACGACGTGCTATAAGAAATGTAATGCTTTTGATCTGTCAAAATTTCCAAGCTCTGTTTCATCCCATTAGATGGTATTTTTGTTGCTGGTATGTGTTACTTGAGGGCCCAATGCAGAATTAGCTTTGTGTTTTGAACCATTTTCTTTTTTTCGTTGGAATAGATTATTGATTTTACAAAGCAGTGTGGAAATGGATGTTTCTTAGTGCGATTGTCTTGCTTTTGCACCTTGCACATACTCATATGCATCCATGATACTTTGCATCTTTCACTCCAATTTGCATATTCATAGATTTTTTCTGTCATTTGCTTTTTGTTTCTAACTGAGCATTATTGTCTGATGTAGCCATCATTTCTTCAACGATGTTTGAACTACCAAATTCAAGAAAAGCACAGAAGGAGGTAATAATGTACTAATACCATTCTATATCTAAAAATAATTGTGTTGACAAAGTTTTTTATGGCAGTTTTAGGTGTGGTGGGATGATATGTTGTCATATGAAATTTTTGTGTGCAAGAGTTTAGTAGTTGCCTATGAACTTTTACCAATAATAAGCTTATAGTGGTTTTCCTTGGAAAATTGAGTGGCAAGTTGGAGTAGCTACATGTTCTTAGAAGTTATTATCGTTATTATGTTGTATCTCCCTTCGAAACAGATATGTTGGAAAATTTAGGGGTTTATTGGTTCCATTCTTGTCTTTTATGTTTTCTTCTCTTTTAAAATGTGAAAGACTTGTCTGAAACCTGTTTTCATTTTCTGTTATCAGATATTCTTAATTTCTCTCCTTTTGACTAAACGGTAATATAACAAGGAAGATGATTTTTAATTGTTTTTTCTGTTTGTAAGATTCATTATAACAGTCAGAAAGAAATTTTGAGTTATTTGTTTGATTATGGATAAAGTTGTCTGGTTTTGGTTTATGAAATTATGATAATTGCAATAAAGTATTTTAAAAGTTGTATATCTAAAAAAATCAGATATTTGTTAATTGTTTTTTAATGCATTCTCAAATCATTGTGAAAGGCTTACCAATGAGACCCATTGCCCTGTAGGTCTTCTTTGTGCTTTTTGTCAGAGACTTAAAAAATTAGTATAGACTTAATATTACTTACTCTCTTCAAGAGGAAAAAAAAAAAAATGTTATTTGTTCTTTTTGGGCTGTCCTTGCGCAAAAAACATACCCTATGCAAATTTATGCTATATAATTTCTTCGTGTATTAAATCAATTTTCAGATAGTTCTCCATACAATATGGGATACTAAGTCTGTGGTTTTCATAGGAGCTACTAAACTGGAGTACCTTTTTTGTAATACGAAACACCAATTATATTGAGAATGAGTAAATGTTTACAGTGGTGGACTAGGTATCCATGGCTGGAGAGCTAGATATTTACTAAAATTCTTAAAAACCTTGTTTAATTGTGCAATATGAACAGCAAGACAGATAGATTACAACAGCTTGCTAACCTTAAAAAAAGTGGAATGCATCCACTTGAAACCCCTTGCCAGATGAGCTGGATTACCTTGAGGTTTTCATATCAAGCTATCTTGGATGGCTTGTCCCAAACATTCATCATGTTGTTTAATAAGGCTTAATGATACTTATGGTTTAATTAATAAATCATTTTTTGCTGATTAAATACTATTTTATTAACACTGTCAGATGATTGCCTGAATATTTGATGCTATTGTGATTGAAAGTGTTCTATTTAAATTACCAAAAAAAAGAAAGTGTTCTATTTAATGATGTTGGCTTGTCTGTATTGGCCACATGTTTAGCATAGATAATGAATTTTAGGTACTGACTATGAATCTGTTGGTTGGATTTCTAGAATACAAATGACAATTTCCTTGTCAAAAACTGTCAATGAAGGTGTACAAGCTCAGTGCCCTTTTCCTTTGTACATTTTGTTGGCAAGACTAGGGTCTATAACAGAGGTAGGGATGATTTCTCTAGAGCTCACTGATATAGCAAATGTTTTTGTATATTTTCAATATATGCACGTGAAAATCTCTGGTGTGGACATCCTGAAATTTTTAATGTGTGGACCAAAGGTGAGTTACTGGTCATTGGTCTTGATTTTTGAAAATTGTGAGGTAGTGATTGCTCAGTGACCCTTGGTCCACGAGTTTGAAACTTCAGGACATTTGCACCAGAGATTTACTCTTTCTTTCTTTCTTTATATGTGTGTATGTATGTATGTATGTATGTATGTATGTAAGTATGCATGTATGTAAGTATGCATGTATTCTATTTTGCTTACTTTGATGTCGTTGGAGGCAGTGTTCTGCAGAATATCGCTTTAATCGAGCTTGTATTTTGACAAATTTTGCTGGAGTTGAGGGGAGTACTCAAGTTCAGGCCAATTTTATTCTCCCTGACATTAATAAGCTAGCATTGAAGGCCAAATCAAGCTCACTAGCTATCTTGCTTGTCAACTTTGGTATATTCATATATATATATTCATTTGTATTTTTGATTGATTTGCTGGTATTTATCTGCCAAAATTAAAATTGAATTTTGATCTTGGTTGTTCTTTGCAGCTGCAACCCCAAATCCTTTGTGTGGAATTGACTTAAACAAGGCTCGTTTGGGTATGACATCATTTCCGTGTGAGATATACTCTTGTTGCTTAATTTTTGCAGATCAAACTTTGTGCTTTTTTACTTCTTGTGATAGGAAACTCCCTTAAATATTAATATGATTTGGTTATTAGGCATTTTGGGAGCTCACATGTCTGCTGGAAACTGTTTGTTGGTCTAATTGAAATTTATTGTTCTTCAAAATTCTAAAATTTCTGTGTTTCATTATTCCTACTCATTAAATGGAATAAAGTAGATCTGGCTATTTCCTGTAGTCTGGATTATTGTCTCTGTGTCACTATATATCCTTGGCAACTTTGGGATCATTGCTGTCAAGTGCTTAACCTTTTTTGTTACCCTTATCCTTGAATATTCTTCATCCCCTTCTAAATTCCATTAAATTTTATTTTGCAGCAAATGATGGAGGATGCTGCCTTTGTGGCAAGATACCATTGGAATCACTCTATATGTCGTGGGAGAATTCCCCAAATTTGAGTCTGGGACAGAGAGCTGAGGTGAAGCATCCAGTTGACATGCTCTCTTGCTTCTTGAAGGTACAACATTTGTAACCCTCTTGTGGAACTTTTCTTTCTTAATCTTCTTCACATTGTGAAATCTTGAGTCAATATTGATTGCTTGCTAATGCCATACGATTTTGCTTGGTCTGTCATTATTCTTTGACACACTGCACTTTATGAAGATGACTTCTTGGCACACTAAATTTTGCTCTTTTGGATGCTAGTTTATTTCTATATGTTGTTACATCTAGGGATATTGTGAAGCTGCAATAAATGAATAATATCTAGGACATTTTGTTGTCTAAAGCATTTCAATTCAATTTTCATTTTGATATGGAGTATATTAAAACTTGACGTTCATCTTGTTGACTGTGGATCTATAAATTAACCCATATACATGCTTGTTTGTGCCCTGAGTTAAATTGCCTTTACTAATAAATTTGTACAATCTTCAAATGTTTCAGTATATCTGTTGCATCCTAAATTGTTTTGCCATTAATGAGTGTGATCGCATTTTGTCTATAAAAGTTTCATCAATTTATGATTTTTTCATTATATATTTAACTTGGAAATTGTATGAGGATAAATCATGGGGTCTTGGTAATGGGTTTGATATCTTTTGGATTCTTATGATTTTTAGTTCTCAGTTTTCCTTTGCATGGTAGTCTTTGTTTTTACTAGAAAGCATTGAAGCCACCTGAACTAAGAATTTCACAGATGAGACAGAGAGAAAGAGAGAGAATGAGAGGTTTCAGAGTTACAAAGTGTAGAGAGAGAGAAAACTTTCATTTCAGTATTCATGCATAACCAATGTTTACAGGGGTCCCACTATTTAACAATATTCGAAACCAACACATTCCAATTCTCCTGTCACATTACTTAATCAAACGAAATTTAACTAATTGTAATATTGAATAAAATTGCAGCACGCGATGTCATCTTGAGATGGACAAAATGCAGCGTCTCGACTTGGCTCTCTAACGACTAAACAACAGCTTCTTAAACTTGTCGATTCAAATACATAACACATTATTGAAATTTAGTATTCCATTGACTTAATGTTTCTCTTATCCTCCTTTCTTGGCAAGTTTTTTTGAAGATTCCTTTAAGTACGCTTGGTGAATACTGGAGAGACCTACCCCAAAGAATTAGAAAAAAGAAAGAGTCAATTCCCACTAAAAATTTCATCATCCCAATATCGAAAAGGATAATAAGAGTCCTGAGGACAAAGACTGCTAAACAAATGTTGATCTCAAACATTGTCTTTTTGAAGCTCTATGCCATCAAATTTGTGTATTTTCCTCAGAAACCACCTGTAATTTAGCTTCTATGCCTCCATTTCCACATTTATGTGACAATTGATGAAATAATAAGGGTTAGAATATGTTATATATGACTAAATGAAAAGTAGTCTGATTGTGCTGACAAAAGAAGCAAATAAGAGCTATTAGTTTTTGCTAGAAATTTAAACTGAGAAAAAAAAATTTATTTGTATGATTTGTTGCAATTGGCTTTTCAGGACTCCTTAGATTTTCTATATTTAATTTTTATCTATGAAAAATATTCCCTGACTAAATTGTATTTATATTATTTCTGTTTCTTGTTGCAGTTGAGTTGTTTGAATAAGGATAAATGTGTCTCAATCCAAATACCCTTTTCTAATTGTACCTCGGTTTGTTCTATTCTTCATGTTTTCTTATTTCTTTTTTGTTTGTGTTTTTTCATGTTGACCACTTCTGATTTTCTTTACTTTTCAATTTTTGTTTTGTTTTTCAAAGTATACATCACAGCAGGTGCATGTCACCATTTCTGCAGAAGAGATAGGAGGAAAGGAAAAATCGCCTTACAATTTATACACTTGTAGTGATATTACTTCTTCAACATTGTCTCGTATCATTCGGTAATAGTCTCTCTCCTAAGATTACTATGTTAACACTATGGTCACTCCCTCTATTTCTTGCTGTTACTCTGGAAAGACTGATTAACAAGTTTCCCCTTTTTTGTGTTCTTCTGTTCTTTATGTACCCAGATTCCCTACAGTTGGGCATAACTCCCCCTTTCTTTCCCTTCCTTTCCCTTCCTTCCCCTCCTCATATGCCTATGTATCTGTCTGTATATATATGTGGCTATCTAGTTGTAGTTTGCTTCCATGCTTCAGGTTTACCATATTATGTGTTACCTTAAAGAATAGTTGTTGAAGTTGTTTTTGAGTACATAATTTTAGAATTTTAACCCATAAGTGAACATTCAATTTTCTCTGCACTGGGAAGGCATTGGCTTGTGTATTAGTATTGCTACTATTTGGTGCTTCATTGGGTTCCCTAATTGATCCATAAATAATTATGTGACCCATGGGTTTTACATTATTATTTTCTACTTCTGTTATTAGGTTGAGGGCTGGAAATGTTGTCTTCAACTATAAATATTATAACAACAAATTACAGAGAACTGAAGGTATGTAAATATATTCTAACATTTCCTTCTTGTTCCTAATATCGATAGGTCTTATATCTATATTTTTGCATTTATTTATTTACTTTTAAGTTAATTTTTTATTTAATAGTAGATAATTGGTTCTTCCTAGTTCAGGCACATTGATACCAGGCTTACTGTCATTGTTCAACAAATACACAATTTAAGGTTTTTTGCTTTTGTGTATGTTAGAATGCATAAAAAGGGTCGATAACGAAAGTACATGTGTTTTCTTTTTCAAGTATTTTGCAATTAACTAGAGTTGCATTTAAATTCTCAGTGAGCTGAAGCAATTTGATAGGTTCTAACTTTAAGTGAAATGAATATATTTATCTGTGAATTGTATTGTATGGTTTCTGTTCAATGGATACAATACTTTTGGTGCCTCTAATTTACTGAAGGGTGTCTGGTTTTGAACACTTGAAAACTTTTCGTTTTAAAATTTATCCGTATCAGTGCTGTAGGAAATTGTTGCTAGAATTGTGGTGTGAATCTGATTCATCTTTTAACTTGCAGTAACTGAAGACTTTTCTTGTCCATTCTGCTTGGTGAAATGTGCAAGCTTTAAGGTAGAACCTTTTCCTGATTTATATTTATATCATTGTGGTTCAAATTCAGTGACCTTATAGTAGCTAAACTGCTCTGGCTTGATGCTTAGTAACTTCTTATGTGGTTGTAGGGTCTTCGATACCACCTGCCTTCATCACACGATCTATTCAACTTTGAATTTTGGGTTGGTAAACCTCTGGAATCTTTAGTGCTGTTCTGATAACTTCCATGTGTTGTGAATTGCTATTGCTAAATCAACAAATACTTATATAGGTTACTGAAGAATATCAAGCTGTAAATGTATCTGTGAAGACTGACACTTGGAGATCTGAGGTCAGAACTTTTTCATACTAAAAGTACTTTTGCAGGGTTATTTTGCGGTACTATTTTTGTTTAGACTTGTGATTGTTTGTGTTGGAGTATTTAACTTGAAGTTCCAAACCTTCATGCAAAATTGGGATACTTTATTTGAATTTAACTTTTACCATATTTAACTAAGAATTCTTGTGTTTAATCCCAATTCTAGAATTATACAATGTTGAAGAGGAAGATGAGCTTGTGTTTGGCTTCACATGGATAGTTTTGTGTTTGGATCTCATTGACAAGTTTGTTAATTATTTTTGGTTATTACATTCTTTTGTTGGGTTTCTTCCAATGAGACTATACATCTTGCAATAATTACTGGACACACATTTTGATGAAGTTTTCATTTTAAAATTGTTATGCTAATGAAGCTATTGCTTTTTTTTTTCTTTGGATTCACTTTTTTCTTGTGTTCGTTAGAGAATTGGTATGTTCAATAAATTTAGGAGTTATCATTTATGTGTCAATATGTTTATTCAGGTTGTTGCGGATGGTGTTGATCCTAAGGAACAAACATTCTTCTTCTGGTAAGTTTCTGTTTCCTTTTTATCATTGTTTGTTCTCTAGATCTTCATGGCTTTATCTAGTTATGTTCATATATGTGAATGCCATGAATGAAACTGAATAAGATCCTTATTATGCACAGCTCAAAAAGACGAAGGCACAAGAGATGGAAGAACCTAATTCAACATTCAAAGCATCTGCATCCACTTGTCTTAGAGTTGGGTAACAGTATGTGACCAAAAATTAATTTTCAACAACTTAGATACTGTACAAATCTTTAGATTCATCTCAGTTTTATTAATACTGAAATTGTGTTTCAATATGGATTTCTTATATGGCACCATTCCAATAAAATTCATGCTTTCTTTCCTTTGTTTCTCACTTGCTGAGGTTTTAAAACATGGCTTTTGTTTCTGCCCTAACAAGTACTAAACTGATGGGCAATTAGCAATTCCTGGTATATAATTTTTTATTAGGCTGATCTGCTGCCCTCAGACCAATCTTGAACTGAAAATGTATCTTATTTGATGAAAATAAAGGTATTCTTCAGCATATTATATACAGATTGCGTTTGGTACTTGGTTGGATGTAAGCTAAAGTTGACTTCTGTAGTGTTTTATCTTAAATGCTCCTTTTGTGAAATTCTTTATTCAACGCTTAATCAAGAAGGATCATGTCTCAGGTGGGAATGATTTTTGGAATGCTAGTGTTGGGGTTGTGGAGTGTGCACAGAGTGTTACTCCCAGCTTTAATGCTGTGGGAGTTTCAGGTGTTGCAGCACAATCATATACTGATCCTGAGTGCCTTCAGTCTGTATCAGAAAACAATTTTAGCCCCCCTGCCATGCTACAGTTTGCAAAGACAAGAAAATTATCTATTGAATATGCTGATCCCAGAAAGTATGTATTACGTCCTAGGATTTTCTCTTTCTAAAGGCTTTTACGTGGAGGGACAATGAAAAGAAAGAATAGTTACTAGGAAAACTATACTGTCCAAAACTCTCATATTTTTTCTTTATGCTGTTGATATTTATTATGAAGAAGTTCCTTACAAGATTTGTGTTATTGCTTCAGCATACATTCTAATTTGTTTAAATGTGGAACTTTATAACGGTCAAATTCATGTGATGATTTGATTCCCATCTGTTTTGGGCGGTATGGTTTATCTTTTTGAAGTGGTTGTAGTTGCTTAATTTGTTCATATAATGTGGATTTGGAGACTAATAGTTGTAACAGAACTAACTAGAGAGTAACTTACCATTAAATGCTTAAAAGTGCTGAGCTGGTTAAGTCTTTGCCAAAAAAGCAGGAGCATAAGGCCATTTTATTAGTGCTGTATTAGGTTTACCGTTAGTATGAGGTTACCCACATGTATTGCAATAATTTGAGGTGTTGTCACATGACCTGTTAAGTTCATTTCTAGAAATCTCATATTGGTGTGGGTTTGATCTAAGTTTTTATTCTCTCTTTTCAGCTGTACTCTCCTTCAGAAGCAACAGTTCTTTCACTCACATAGAGCTCAGGTAGTTAATGGTTTGTAGTTTGATTGATAATCTGGTTTCCCTTGTGATATGCTTCTTACTCTCTTACAGGAAGTGTTGGATTTATCAGGCTTCTCAAAAGATTATTCTTTTCTTGAAATTGATTGATCCTTAGTTGTTCAGTAGTCTCATCAAATTATGCGAGTAACAAATTTATTAACTGCAATATATCTTGATCATCTTAGGTAAAATGGGGCTTAGACCATCTTAAAAGAGTAATATTAGTTTTCAATCTTCTGAAATCTTTAAATATTTAAGCTTATAGGTTTGTCTTTGCCCAGAGATGTCTTGACTGTAAACAGTAGTCCATTATATTGTTTGTCTCTCCTTTTGAGTGACTACCATCAGTAGATCACAGTGCCCTGATTACTGGCAATTATGTGTCAAACATCTGAAAATGGTTACTCTTCTGTTCACAAAGCTGATGGCACCAGAGCAAGTAATGTCAGATCGGGATAGCGAGGACGAAGTTGATGATGATGTTGCAGATTTGGAAGACCGAAGGGTATGTAAAATGGTTGTAAATATACCATGTATTATGTTCACCTTGTAATTTTGATGTGTGCTAAAAAAAAAAAAAGCTTTTTAGACATGGATCTATCAATAACATATAGCTTATTCATTGACAAATCTTCTGTACATTCTCAAGCAGCATGATTTCCTCAGCTCATTCTGTGAGCCCCATAGAACTCCTAGATTGAAACTGAAACTGTCTTTTCTATATTATTGAAAACTATATATTTTTATGCTGGAATGAAAGAGCCTAGGATATTCTGTGCATAAATTTTCTTTAGTCTGATTGTTTTTAAACATGAATGCATTTCTCAGCGATGCTAGATGAATGCTTTAACTGATTAGTTATATTAGTTTCCTGATACTAGAAAAAAATTTGGTATTAAATTTATGAGGAATCACAAAAAATGATGTGAAAATAAAATAGGTGAAAATGTTATTTAGTGCTACTTCGAATTTTTATTGTTCAAAAGCTGTTTGGTTGATACATTTCTTATCTCAATTGAAGGTCCAAGTAAGTTTGCATGTACCCAAACTGTAAGGGCCACCTGAAAATCCAGCTATTTTTACCTGTGCCCTTGCTTGGTTTTTGATCATTTATTGCAAAGTAATGCTGCATTATTAGTACTATCACTTAAAAAATGTATATGCTTATTACTGGCCATAGTCATGAAATTTGATCTGTTGTCATTGATATAATCGTAGTATCAATCAATGCTTGATCTGACCTTTGCATGGATGAAATATGCATGGACTGAGCTATATGAGCCTTTGTCATCAATTCATTTTTCCTGTTGTTAGATCTGATCTTGGCATTGATGAATGAGGGATGATCTGAGTTATATGGGTTGTCATCATCAATTGAGTTTTCCTTTGTGCCGGCTGGGCCTTACTTTTACAAGATTTGATGTTATGCTTTATTAGTGTTTTCATCCATGGTAGGATAGCCATAATATATTCAAGTATGTTTCAGATGCTTGATGACTTTGTTGATGTAACTAAAGATGAGAAGCAAATGATGCACTTGTGGAACTCCTTTGTGAGGAAGCAACGGTATTTTTCACTATCCATTTGGTTTTAAGTCATTTATTCTTGTTGTATAAGTGGTTCTCTTGATGGGTTGGTTGTAGGAATCATTCTGTGCCATTCTCAATTGAAGAAAGAAAATCCTCAATTTGTTTTTATCTTAATTATTTCAATTGTTTTGTTTCTTGAGATTTCTATTGCTAACCTCGCTCCTGTGGGTCAACATGTGAGTTCTTTAACAGTTAGTTGATCCTTGCCAAACTTATTTTTTCAGAACATTTTATGACTGTACCTGGATTTCTAGGCACTTTTGTATCAAATCTCTCTTTCCTTTTATGTTTTGATTCTTTTGGTTATTATGACTATAATCTATAGCTTATCCTGAGCTATTATCTGATGAATGATTCTTTAGTGTTTTCACTATAATATTAGACATTAAACCAAGTCAATGTGATTGATAGTTGCTCTGTTTGATGGGTCTGAATTTAAAAGTTTCCTAATTATCAGACCTAAAACAAATCTAATTAATTAGTCTGGCAGTAATTCTAATGTAATTAAATTCAATTACAATTGGATTTGAGCAGGTAAGCATTCAAAATTGATGGATATAAAAGATATTGTGGTTATAATTTATAATTTTTCTATATTCTCTATACAGATACTTTCAATAATTTCAATGCTATTATTGAATCATTTCTAATGAGCTACAGAATTTTAGGTTAATAAATCTTCTTTTAGCAGTGTCAGATTCAATTTTATTGTGAAGTGTGTTTAAATACGGACTGTAATGCGGCCAAGAATTTCATTTAGAAGTAGCAATATGAATCATATAAATTGAAAAAATTATAAAGTTGTATTTTATGTGTCAGATGTAATGATCATTTTCTGCTTGCTTATGAACACAAATTAAACTTTTTGATTAGGATGAATTATTTAAATAAGATATATTTTAATCATAATCAAAATAAAAATTCTGGTTTCTGAATTCATTTATATATCACTATCAGATGTTAGATTGAGATTTAGATCAAACCTAAGCTGACTAATCAACTGTCCTGGTTGCTCATTTCATACCGTACTGCATGATGCATTTGTATATGGTTATCTCTGACATGCTTAGTGTATAATAGCATATATCCTTTGTGCCTATATGTGATTCATTTGCTTGAGTATTTTTTAAATTTTGTTCTGTGGTTGTATATGGCTATCTCTGAAATGCTTGCAGGGTGTTGGCTGATAGTCATATTCCCTGGGCATGTGAAGCATTTACGAAATTGCATGGACATGACTTGGTCCAAGCCCCAGCCCTTATTTGGTGAGCTCATCTTTTTCTCATTGACTGTAATTGTTAATGAGCGTCCAAATATTCTTTCCCAATAGTTTCATACTTTTGCCTTTCTACCTCGCATATGCCAACTGATTTTTTCTTTTTTTTGCAATATTTGGTGGAAATTTATTTTTAATGAAACAGCTCAGTATGAGTGTACATAAAAAAAAAAATTAAAAAATCATGTAATTGTTTAGGTATAGCAAACATCTGGAGGTATTGAACTATAACTTTTATTGAAGAGACTGAATTTTATTTTATTTTTTTCTATTGAAAGGATTAAATTTTCAAATTTTCTTATTGAAAGGATAAAGCTTTTGTATTTTCCTATTAAAGAGACTAAATTTTGTTTTTTTTTTTCTATTGAAATGACTGAATTTCCAAACTTTCTTATTGAAGGATAAAATTTTTATATTTTCCTCTTGAAGGGATTAAATTTTTACTATTACCTATTGAATTTGCCAAATTAATCACCTTGCTAAATAAAAAAAAATCAATAATCTTAATTGTGTTTATTCGGTACATCAATAGGAAGTACTGAAATTTTGGTTCTATTATAAAAAATTAAAAGTTTAGTTCTTTTAATAGAAAAATTTAGAGTTTATCTATCCAATGGTTAAAAAAAAAAAATTTTAGTCCTTTCAATAGAAAAAAATGTGATAGTTCGATATCTTCAGGTGTTCTTATCCCTAATGTTTATGGTCAATTTATTAAAAGCTTGTCATGAAGGTTTTCTATCTTACCTTTTAGACCATTAGAACTTTTATCATCGAATAGCTGCTGTATCAATTACACAGTCTGTGAAGTGCAACCAAGTCAACTTATCCAATAGTGTTACCCATTTGTTTGAATTAGTGATCAACTACTGTCAGCGTTCTCATAATTGCTGATTTGGGTTATTGCTACTGCACCATATGTAAACACTTGGTAGTAATCTATATAATTAAAACTTGAGAATATTTTGTATTGTCTTATGTTAAAGTTTTGTTCTTGTCAATGTACAACTAATCTCATACACTGATCCAGGGATTTATTTTATAGTCTGCAAAATTACCTACCATGCTTGTCGTTTGGTTTAATAATTTATGGACGGTAATACAGTTTATAGTAGTATTGAAGGATAAGAATGTTATGTATTAATTAGTATTTCATTGTGTAGGTGTTGGAGACTGTTTATGATCAAACTGTGGAATCATGGACTGCTTGATGCACGCACGATGAACAATTGTAATATTACTCTGGAACAATATCGAACGCAGGATTTGGATCCTATGAGAAGTTGAAAGGTAAATTTTTTTTTTTTCTGTCAAATATGAAGAGGAAGGGTTCCCATTTTTTTAATGATTTATATAATTCAAAAAATGTTGCCATCAGTAACTTATTTTAAATACATTTAAACAAATTATAGAGAAAAAGATTTAGTGCAAATATCTGGTCTTCTAATTTTATATTGGAGCTCAAAAATGTTTGATTTCATGATGCTTTGATGTCATGGGAGTGTCTTTGTGTAATTCTTTGTTAAAAAGTTATAAGACAAGAAATGGTCAGATCAGAAGTTGCATATAAGCCATGTATGAGTGTTGTGGCTGACGAGTTTCGGGGATATATTTTTGAGTAACAAGCATGGTTGGTTTGGTTATTTTGAATGAAATTGGTTGATTTGGTTCTTGCTGTAGAATCCCCCAATTATGAAGGGGGGAAAAAAAAAAGAGGTAATTAACGCGTAAAACAGATGATAAATTGCTAATTGAAACCATTACCATTATGCTACAAAAGCACAATGTACTGTGAGGTCTGTGTTAGGGATGGCAATTTGGCTATGATTTTAAGGTCCCGACCCTCTTCGACCTAATAGAGAGAAGATTTTTCGATATAAACAGGGAAGGGGACGGTGACGAAAATGAAAAAAATCTTTACAATCGGGGACGGGTTAGAGATAGGGATACATGTCTTCTCTTTCTGTCTCGCCCTATCTTCATCTCTTTATATTAATATATTTATTTAAAATACTGATATATTTTTATAGTTTTAAATTATCTATGTTTTTTAAATTTATTTAGGTTTTTATTGTACATATTAAAGTAGTTAATATATTATATTTGTGATATTTGAAATAGTGGGTTAATTTTAATTTTGTTATTTAATATATTTATATTGTGTTTAGAAGATATATAGAAGATTTTTTTTTTTTTGTGGATATGGAGAGCGGATTTTTTTTTCGCAAGAATGGGGAATTATTTTTATCCCCGTAGCGAGAACAGATTGAGGACAAGGATTGAAATCCCCTCCCCGTCTCGCTTCGTTGCCATCCCTAGTATGAGGTATTCCCGTCATGCTAAATGTGTATATTTCTTTGCTTAATTGAAAAAAAAAAAATAGTAAGTGTTGCTTGAGAAAAGTCGCAGGTAATTTATCAAACAAATAAAATTTACGGGTGTTTGGTTTAGAAAATATTTTATTATTAAAATTAAAAGGTTATTTTGAAGATAAATTATTTAGAAGATTATTGAATATAAATAATTATTATATTTGATAAAATTTAGTAAGTATAAATAATTATTGTGTTTGGTTAGAGATAATAAAAGAATATTAATAAATTATTTTATTTAAATATCTTTGAGTATAATTATCTTAAAATGTTTTTTATATTATTTGTTATATTAATTGAAAATAAGGTTATTTTTGTTAAAAAAATTAATAAATAAAAATATAATTATAATAAAATCAAAATTATCTTAACAATATTTTAATATCTAAGAGAAATGTGATAATTAGATATATTACTGATGTAATCTTAATCACACATTAATCAAATGATGCTTTAGTGTTTGTCATTTCAAAACATAAATAAACAATAATGATCTATAATAAATTATATATAAACTCAGAGATATTAAGTGCACAAACGTTGTCAAAAGTTTATAAAGTTATAAGAAATATGTTGATTAATATATATACATTAATCTGTGAAATAATTCTTATTTCTTTAAATTTTTATAAGCTTGATCTGACACGAATTGAGAAAAATGATTAGACTGACCTTAAAAGAAATTTAAAAGAAGATGTCTTAATTGTAAGCCCTTATGATAGTAAACCACCACGTGTTGCTGCATGTGCTTACTGTTTTTAGCAAATTATCTGTTTTTCCACTCACTAAGCCCAAGCCGTACTTCACAATCCAAGTGTTCTTAATGTTTTCACTTGGATCGGACACAAAGACAGACATTATAAATAATATTTAAAATTATTTTACTTAACAAATCTAGTTTAATCTAGCTGCACATATTATTGTAGGTTTGATGAGGGTCCCAAATCTCGATTGGATCGCATTTTGAAGTTGACACCAAAGTTTGAGTAAGCCTGGATCATCATGCTTGTCCTCGGGTGTTGACTAGTTTGATCCAAGGTTCAATGGATGCTTGTTTTCTTCTGTTTCTAATTTGCCATAAATTGGATTGTCTGTTTACTTTGAAATTGTTCAATCAACTCTACATAAAACTACATGTCAACATAGCCGCACGAGAATGATAAGTGATTAACACTTTTTAAACGTTAAGGTTGGACCTAAAAAAACTTGTATGAATAAAAAATTTTCACCCAGATTAAACTTTATTACTGAAAATTAACCTTGACATAGGTGTAAATATTAAGTTATTACATTACTCCCATAATACTCTCCATCATGGAACTTTGATAGGATCTTAAGAGGAGTGCCCTCAGGAGATTGCTGTGTTTGCTGGTTTTGCCCTTATTTGTTTCTTGCTGTTCTACCTTTTGGTTGGCCAGCTTTTTGAGCAGGAAATTGTGAATTTTGCGATCAAGGGATGAAAAAGTAATTTTAGGTCAAATTTTGAGTGAAAAAATATTAATAACTTTTGTTAAAATGATCCTTTGCAATTCTTGAACTAATTTAGGATCATTCATTTATTTTGTGTGGGTACATGATGCAACTCAATAAACTAAAGTCTGTTTTTCGCAGGAAGTTGATAGAATATATCCTATTAAAAATAGGAATGAAGTATTTTAATTTAAACTTGTTTCTTAAATTGAGACATCAATTTGAAGCCGTGGATATTTTGCAATCTATTAGACGTGAGAAAAAAATGTGAATGTTGTTATTTTGTCTGCAATCTCTGTAATTTCTATAAACATTAAGCTATGTTAATCTATTGGTGTGCAAGTTTGCACCTACAATATGTACACTGAATGATGGAGGAAATAGACGGCAGGTCCATGTTCAAACTTGTGTCGATATTGAATAAACTTAAAGTTGAATAAAAAGGAATTCTGGAACATTTCAAAAAGGTTATAAACTTTCAAAGAAGAGCTAATTAAGGTTCAAACTAAGTTGATGGAAGAACCAATGGATGGTAGTTTAGTTTCTTTAGAAAAGGAGAAGGTCGAGATATTTTGGTGCTAAGCAACAAATAGAGGAGTTACTTGCCAAGCAAAAGTCAAGAATTCAATGGTTAAAGGAGGGCGTTCAAAACACTAGTAATTTATGTGTCAAAGGGAGGACAAATAGGAATAAAATTACTACAATACTAAGTAAAGATGACTCTATTTTGGTTAATCCTTCTTGCATCAAAGAAGAGTTGCTGAACCATTTTGAAGTCATATTTAAATATGAGAATGAGAGTAAAGACTTGAGTGGAGTTTGAGAGGTTATCAATAAGAAGATCAATAAGGATCAAACGACCATTTTGGTGGGTGAAGTATCCATTGAGCAAATTAAGGATACTATATTTGGGATGACCAATAACAATGAGTCGGGTATGGACAAATTTAGATCATTCTTTTTCAAAAAAGTTTGATCTATTGTGGGTTATGATGTGATTAGTGCTATTAAAGATTTCTTCTCTACATGTACTTTGCTTAAATAGGTCAATTTGACTATTATAGCCCTCATTCCCAAGTGTTCAAACCCCTCCACATGCAACAACTATCGACCTATCTCTTGTTGTAATATCTTATACAAGTGCATTACAAAAAAATTGGCTAATCGATTAAAAGTTGTGCTTCATTCCCTTATCAATCATGCACAAGTGGCTTTTTATTTTTTGGGAGGAAAATTGTGGATAATATCCTTCTTTGCCTAGAAATCATCCATAACTATCACTGAAAGTTGGTAAAGGAGAAAATATGCACTATTAAGGTGGATCTCATGAAAGCTTATGATTCGGTGAACTTTGACTTTTTTACTCTTGGTTCTTGAGGAATTTGGATTTTTGTGAAAATTCATTTATTGGATCTAAGTTTGCGTCACCATTCCCAAATGCTCTGTAGGTTTTAATGGAGAGCTAGTGAGGGGTTTTTTGGTAGCTTTAGGGGATTGACACAAGGTGTTCCATTATCACCATATTTGTTTGTGCTTGTAATGGAAGTACTTTCTT
This sequence comes from Mangifera indica, assembly GCF_011075055.1. NCBI lineage: Eukaryota > Viridiplantae > Streptophyta > Magnoliopsida > Sapindales > Anacardiaceae > Mangifera > Mangifera indica. Next base: position 4,108,063 of record NC_058145.1, on the reverse strand, counting down.
GCCTTTTTGAGAGAGTGGCCAAGAATTTGAGCTTCACTTTCCATAGGAGATGTAGGAAGATGATGCTTACACACCCATGTTTTGCTAATGATTTAATGGTTTTTAGTCATGCAGATGGTGCTTCTCTTCGGTTGTTAATAGAGGCTATTGATACTTTCCAAGGTTATTTTGCGTTGAAATTGAATCTTTTTGTGGATGGTAAACTCTTGATCATATATCTTGGATTGTCTCTTATTTTGACTAGACTCTTTGTTAGTGATTGTAAGCCTTTGGTTGATAAGATATTAGGTAGCATCACTTCTTGGAGGAGCAAACTTTTATCCTTTGCTAGAAGGCTCACTCTTATTAACTCAATTTTCAGTATACAAGTGTTTTGGTCTTCTTTTTTCATACTTCTGGGAAAGATCCTTGATGTTATTGAGATTGGTTTGAAGGCTTTCCTTTGGTCAAGAGTGGATTTGATTAAGACCAAAGTCAAAGTAGCTTGGGGTGACGTGTGTGCATCTAAGGAGGAAGGAGGGCTTGGAATTATTGGATTTGGTCCACCCATGATAGGTTGACCCCATCCATTAGGGTTAAAATACAAAATTAACTTTTATATATATGAGAATTACTTGTTTTACCCTTAGCAGTTATTGAAGTTAACTGCTACTCTCATTTTTATATAAATAAGCGTAACTTCCATTGGGATACAAGTAACTTACACTAAAAATTACAGAACTTTTTCCACTTCAATACTTTGTCATATGGAAGAAATTTTACAAAACATAAGGAAGCAAATCCAACAAAGTGTGTTGTGGATTCCGTCAGGAGGGCATTACATCACCAATGATCACCAAAGTTTTAGATTTATAAACCGAGTATATTTTCAATGATCTTGGATTTGTGTTACTTCCGTTTACATTGGTATTAGAGCCAAGTTTTGTCTGTGCAATTGTGATGTTGGTGATATAAACATGATTAAGAAGCATGTTTAGAAATTAATTTGTGTGAACAATATATTTTATATATATAATGCGTACGGACGTATTTTGATTATTGATAAATTCGTTGCAATTTTGTAAAATTGATGCCTAGAATCATGTTAGGATGAATTCTAGATATGAGATGCATGTTTAATTAGAAAAAATTGCACCAAATTCGCATGAAATTGGACGAATTTCAATGGCCTATTTTTCACCCAAAACCGTGACGTTCATGCAACTAATTCGCTGAAATCTGACGACGTTTTTATCGAAACTTTTATGAATATGAATCTGCGCTCCACGGGCTTTAAAAGCCTTATGAAATTGTAGTCGTTGGGTGGCCGGAAGATGGCTAATTTTGCCGTCAAAAAGCTAGGGTTCATGCTACAATTGTGGATTACAATTGGATTAGGAAAACCTGATTGCCCGATCCAATTGGTCAACGGGTCAACCCGTTTAGTCAATCGGGTTGACCTAACCTAGGTCCTAACCCATGGGTAGACCGATCAACATTTGATCAGTTAATGCTCAAACAGTTGATCAGTCAACGGTCAACATTTGACCGACGCATGCCAACGCGTGGTGACCTTGTTCCGGTGCATGACAATTCGTGAACTAAGTTTTTCGACGCATGGATGCACATGAGACTGTTTTTTGGCGAGTGAGAGCGCGTGCATGCTTCCATTTATGTTGTGCATTCTATTCTGTGTGATTTGTTTATGCATGAATTAAACACTTATAGGTGTTATTTTGATCATGGTTTTGAATTATACATTGCTAAAAATGTGAACATGTGTTGTTTATATTGTTATGCATGTGTAATTTATTGTTGTCCATTTGTTGGTCATATATAGGGTGAACATGTTGACCAAGGAGTACTATCTGAACTATAAGATGAATCTAGTACATAATCTTTTCACTTACCTTGGTGTCATGCATGAGAGATATTATGATTTAAAAGACAAGAACATAAAATTAACTAAAAAGAAGAGGATATCTGGATTACTAAGGTCATTGCCAGATTATTGGACTACAATAATTTCTAATTTTGTCTGGGACAAGAAATTCAAGAATTATTGGCAATGTGTGGATGAATTACAACTCATTGAAGAATGCAGAATTGTAATGAACATAAGAAAATCAACATCTCTATCTATTTTCCCAAATCAACGAAGTGCGAGGCATGTTGGGTATCACAAATATTATAATAACTTTATCTTAGATAAAGTTACTCTTAATATCGTTAGAGATAGAGAAAATGTTTTTTTTTTCAATCTGATTGGTGGAGATCGAATCCCTATAAATATAGAGAGCGTCTGATTATCAAGATTCCATATTTTAAATCATACAAATCTCAAGCCACGGATAGTTCAGAAGTTGCTCATAGTAATTGAATTTCATATCTATATTTATTTTCATGCGTATTTGTTCATTTATTAATATGTTATTGTATTGAACCGCTTTGAATTATAGATATATGTTGAACCATATATTGATTCAATATACATTATGATTATTTGTGGGAATTCTGATACTAGTAAAATTTAATTATTCTTGTCTAGAATATACATTGACGCGATCAGATTAATTGTTAAAATATAAAACATTTGTGTCATAGACAATAATTGAAAACATACTGAACTTTCGACTCTACGTTTTATGTGAAATATTTTAATTTCTTAATACACAATTGCGATAATAAAATATGTATATATCTTATTGTTGGTGTTGTGTTGGCATGTCTTTGCAGTTATATATAGAAATGGCTTCGAAAAACATAATTGCCAATTTGAATAAGGGAGAAAGATTGAATGGAGATAATTATAAAATATGGAGAATGAGAATGCACTATATCCTAGATGAACATGACGCCTTGGAAGCTGTTACTCAGGTCATGGAAGAGCCCCAACTGGTTGAGGGGTAGAATCCTAATAATGCGCAACATGAGCGTGATATGGACGCTTATAATGCCTAGAAAAAGAAAGATTTGACTACTAGAGGTATACTCATTAGCTCAATGAATGATGATATTGCTTATCAGTATGAGCAATTTGAAATTACAAATGCTATGTGGGTGGCATTGAAAGAAAAGTTTGGAGGAACGATTGTTTCCAAACTAAGGCAGTTAACTATGAAGTTCGATACATATAAAAAAGTTCCCAACAAGCTAATGAAGCAACATCTAAGAGAAATGTCGAATATGATAACTGTGCTGAAGAAAGCTGGGTATGAACTGACTGATGAATAGTAAGTACAGGTTGTTATACGATATTTACCTGATAGTTGAGAGTATATGAAAGTGAATATGACTTATAATGACAATATCATGACTTTTGATGATATTGCTTGCCATCTTGAATTGGAAGCTGAATGCCTAGAGGCTATTGGACCATATGCTCATACATATGTTGTTGAGTCTAGTTCAAAGAGGTTTTTTGGTTATAAAAGAAAATGGCGAAAATCCAGAAAAGGGAAAGAGATCGCCCAATGACCTGTGAACAAGAATAAACGATTTAAACACAAAAAAGGCAAACATTATGGGAAAAGAGATAAGTCAAAACTGACCTATTACAATTATGAGAATAAAGGTCATTTCGCTTGTGAATGCACAAAGTTGAAGAAGGAATTACCTTATCTTATCTCAAATTGTGACATTTATGTTTCTAGTATCATTTTTTTAACTGAATCTCATCCTATGTGGATTGTAGACTCATGAGCCACAGAACATGTAGCTCGTGATAGAGACACTTTTGTGGAGTTTCGTCGAATATTGAGGGAAACATGGTGGATATATGTAGATAATAATACCAAAGTTAAAGTAAAAGGAATGGGCACATGCAAATTGGTTTTGCGCAGTGGTCAATCTTTGTACTTACATGATGTCTTATATGCTCCAGAAATTCGACGAAATTTGGTCTTTGTAATGGTTCTGTTAAAATTAGGATATTACTTAATTTTCTCTAAAAACTTGATTAAACTTTATTATGATGATGTGTTTTATAGATCTGGATTTTTGTCAGAAGGTTTTATAGTTCTAAACACCTTATTTTGTAATAATGATAACTTTGTTAGTTTTTCATTATTTATAGCTTCTAATAGTCTAGATGTGGATGCAAATAAATAGCATGCTAGACTAGGACATATTGGTCAAGAAAGAATAAACAAACTGACCCGTGAAGGTTTATTAAGACCTATCACGAAATTAGATCTGCTTATTTGTGAGCATTGCCTAATATGAAAAACTACTAAAAAACTTTTTGGCAAAACTATTAGAGTTGAAATTCCTCTGCAATTTGTACACTCAGATGTTTGTGGTCTTATGAATGTCAGAGCTAGAAAAGGAGTATTATATTTCATCACTTTCATAGATGATTATTCATGTTTTGGTTATATTTATTTGATCTCTCATAACTCAGAAGCAATAGATTATTTAGACACTATATAAATGAGGTTGAAAATTAGTTAGACAAAAGAATAAAAGCCTTGAGAACTGATCGAGGTCGTGAATATTTATCTACCGAATTTAAGGAATTATGTAGTGAAAAAGAATTATAAGGCAATTACCGATTCCCAGAACTCTGCAACAAAATAGTGTAACGGAGAGAAGGAATTGAACTCTGTTAGAAATGGTTAGGTTTATGATGGTGCAAGTGAATCTTCCAATTTCATATTGAAGAGATGTTTTGTTGACTGCGAGTTATATATTTACCCGTGTGCCCACTAAGTTAGTAACTTCCACTCCTTATGAGTTATGGACATGTAGAAAACCTGAATTAAATATGATGCACCCTTAGGGGGTCTACTGCATATATCCATAAATTCAGAAAATTGGGACCAAAAGGCAAGAAGTGTATCTGGGAAAAGGACTATTTCCTACCCATTTTTTATCCCATTCTCAAACTTATATCCATGATAGATCAAAAACCACTTTTCTTACCCGTTACCAAATTGTCGTCTATTTTTTTAGTTAGGGACAGGGGTAAAATCATCATTTTAATTATAAACCTCAAAACTTTAAAATTTCACAATTTTCCCCTCCAAGTTTTAAAAACTAACACCTCAACCCATCCTCAAAGTTTGAAAAGTTTAGATTTCATCCTTAGGGTTTGCTTCCTTCTTCGGCCACCACTGACGATCGACGCATTCCACTGATCTCCCATCTCCGACTACAAAGGATGATGAAAGATGACCCTTCGTCACCCAGATTTGGATGACGAAACATCATCCAGATCTGAAAGAATAGAGTTACGTATGGACGACGCAACGAGCGACGAAGGACAACGAAGCGTCATCCTTCGTTGTCTGGGTAGAGCGACGAAGAGATCTCTGTCTCTTCATCGCACGGTGTGACGAAAAGATCTCTATCTCTTCGTCGCACCATGCGATGGAAAGATGAAGATCTCTTCGCCGCACCACTATCATCGCACCAGGAGAAGGAGGAGGCCGGTGACGACGTCGAAAGATGAAGTTGAAGAACAGGGGTGAAACTACTTTTTTTGAAAGTTATGGGAGGCAGTTGCGTTTTGAAAAATATGGAAACCTTAGGTTTGGGGGTGAAAATGTTATTTTTTAAAGTTTAAAAACTTTAGGTAAAGGTGAAATATTAATTTCTAAAACCTATAGAGGGTGAAAAGTAATAAATTTTATAACTTTTTAATATAAACAATAAAATGACTATTTTACCCCTCTATTTAACAGAAAAAATGGACGGCAGTTTGGTCATGGGTGGGAAAAGTGGTTTTTAATCTGCCGTGGGTATAGGTTTGAGAATGGGGTACAAAATGGATGGGAAATAGTCATTTTCCCAATGTATCTTTATAAGATACTCTGATCACTCCAAAAGGTACGTGTTCATAGGAGAGGACTTTGATAGAAGAATGATTGAAATAGAATCTAGAGATGCGACATTCATAGAAGATGAATTTCCTAATAAGGGTGATATTGATAAAAGTCTTCATCTATATGAGACAGATGAGGAATGTGGAAAAGGTTCGTCTCAATGACCATTAGTTGAGTCACAAGAGACGATGTCTTTACCTATTCCAGATAGTGGGAGCAATGAGGTTAAGAGATGTTTCAAAATTGAAAATGAAGTTTTCATAACTGCTCCTCTTGAAGACAATGAGCCTAAAAATATTAAAGAAGTTCTATCATCCCTCCATAAGAAACAATGGCAAGAAACATTAGAGGAAAAAATGAAATCCATGGAAATTAAGTGAGTTTAGAGTTTGATGGACTTATCGTTGGGTCGAAAACCCATTGGGAATAAATGGATTCTCAAAATTAAATAGAAGACAGATGATTCAATAGATAGATATAAAGCTTGTCTAGTGGCAAAATGATATACCCAACAAAAAAGTATAGATTATAAAGAAACATTTTCATCTGTTGTAAGGTTTACTTTAATCCATGTCATTCTAGCTATAGTAACACACTTAGATCTAGAATTGCATCAGATGGATGTCAAGACAGTTTTTCTTAATAGAGAGCTTGACGAAGATATCTACATAGATCAGCTTGTAGGTTTTGTAGTAAAAGGCCAAAAACGCAAAGTATGTAAGCTCCAAAGATTAATATATGCCTGAAATAGTCATCAAGACAATGATACTTAAAATTTCATAAGGCAATATTGTCTTATAATTTTAAGATATTAGAACAAGACCATTATGTCTATGTGAAAAAGTCTGATGACAAATTTATAATTCTATCGCTTTATGTGGATGATGTATTGATAACTGGGAGTAATTTGAAATATGTGATGATCATTGAAAATTAGTTATCCGTAAATTTCGACATGATGGATATGGGTGAAGAGATTATATTTTAGGTATAAAAATCAAAAGGGATCGTTTAAAGAGATTTTTGGCTCTGTCACAAGAGTGTTATATCCAAAAGATTCTAGAATAATTCAACATGGCAAACTATAAGCCCGTAGATAATCCTGTGTTAAAAAACGATTTATTAAGCCAAGATTTATGTCCAAAGACTCAAAACGAAAGAAATGAAATGTCCCTAGTACCTTATTCAAGTACGATTGGAAGTCTCATATATGCAATGATGTGTACTTGCCCTGATATATGTTTCGTTATTGGGTTGGTTAGTTGATATCAATCAAATCGAAGAAGAAAACACTAGAAGACTATCAAGAGGATATTGAGATAATTGAAAGACACTGTGGATTATTGTTTATGCTACAAAGGAAAAGATTTATGTATCGTTGGCTATTCAGATACTGACTGAGGTGGTGATTTGGACCAATGCAAATCAACTTCTGGTTATGCTTTCTTACTCCAAAATGACGCTATATCTTGGAGCAGTAAGAAACAAACGTGCATAGCCTTATCCACAGTGGAAGTAGAATTTGTAGCATATTTTGCTGTTGTGTAAGAAGTTGTTTGGTTGAAAAGATTTTTTGAGAATTTGGGTGTACTGGACGCAACAGTTGGTCTTATAGTTGTGTATTGTGATAATCAAGCTGCGATTGCTTTTACAAAAGATCCCAAATTCCACAATAGAACCAAACATATTAATACTAGATATAACTTTATCAGAGACATCATTTCGAAGAAGGAAGTGATGGTACAATATATTTCTACGATAACATGGTTGTTGATAGTCTAACTAAAACGATTTCAAGAGATGTATATTTTGCACATGTTAAGTCTCTTAACTTACGTAGAATATAATAGATGACTTATTGAGTAAATATTGTACTTGTAACACAACGTTAGAACATCAAAAAATTTGAATTTATTTCATTTATGTGTTTGAATTCATGGTGTTTATAGATATACACATTATTTTTGAAAACTCAACAAGATGATAATGTCATATAAGTTTGATTGACTCTCTCACACGAGTAATCGCCTTTAACGCTAAGGAGAGCGTGCAAAGATGAGACATGTTTCTTGAGTTGATACTATTAAAGGAGCGTACTTAAAGATGTGAATTGCTTAAGAAATGAATTATTGGATATATCACCTTGATGATTAATCAAGATGAGGTCATGTTTTGATGAATTAGAAAATGACCGGTTTGGATTCTCTATGTCCAAATAACTTGTGACGGCTAGATGTGAGTTCTTAATATATAATGATACTTGCAAGATTGGAGAGATGATTAAAAACTCAAGTTAGGCGCTAAGTGCAGCGATTGAACTAAGATCTGTATAATGTTGGCAATGACATTTTGAAAAGATACATATTATAGCACATGATTCATATCATATGTGCATAAATAAGATGACCATTTAAAGTAGTGGAAGGATAAATCTCTACTCTTTCACTGTGTGAGACTTTATGAAGATTACCTTATATTGGTACCTGTTGACTCTTTACTGTTATTCGATGTTTACTCTTAGTGTTGCTATCTTAGCTTGAAACTTATAACCATGAATGATTCGGTCTATGAAATATGACTAAAAAAACAGCTATGTTTAAATTGAGAATTTCGCATAGAAGAGAAAGACTTATATATTGTTATGTCTATTGGTCGGTCGATCATGTCACTCACATAAGAGATTGGACTTGATCAATGATAAATGAGGGATTAAAAAGATTTAGTGTTATTGAGTAAGTCTAGGGTATTGCGAAACTAACGTTTTGCTATTTTTTTGGGTTGAAGCGACTATGTTATTCCTAATAGATGCATAGTAAATTAGCTCCCAAGTGCAGGTTGCTTGCAAGGTCACACGACACATTTGCCAATATGAATTGCTTTGTTCTGTAAGATTTCAGTGGAAGAATATTGTGATTCTGATAACCCTATCATGTGTGAGTGGGAGATATTAGATCTAGTCCACCCATAATGGGTTGACCCAATCCATTAGGGTTAAAATACAAAATTAACCTTTATATATATAAGAATTACCCGCTTTGCCCTTGACAGTTATTGAAGTTAACTGTCACTCTCCCTTTTTACATAAATAAACATAACTTCTATTGGGATACAAGCAACTTACGCTAACAATTTCAGAACTTCTTTCATTTTAATACTTTGTCATCTGGAAGAAATTTTATAGAAAACAAGGAAGCAAATCCAGCAAAATGTGTTGTGGATTCCATTAGGACGACATTACATCACCAATGATCACCAAAGTTTTAGATTTCTAAACCGGGTATGTTTTCAATTATCCTGGATTTGTGTTACTTACACTAACAGGAATCATGAGATCGAGAGTGGAATAAGGCAACCATGATTCAACACTTATGGAACATAGCTCAAGTTAATAGTACTTCCATTTGGACTAATTGGGTGTAGCATTAACTTCTTAAGAGCAAGAGCACTTGGAAATTAAGATTCCCTAAAGTTGTTAGTGGACTTGAAGGAATATCCTTAAATTGGGGGAGTTCATTAGGGAGAAAATCAAATATTTTATTGGTAATGGTGAATACATTCCCCTATGATTGGAATTGGCAATGTCTAATTCAAGGGAGTTTGTTGAATTGAAGGAAATGTTGTATGTTAAAACCTATATGTGGAATAGATATGGTTGTTCGGCTCTCTACGACCTCCAGCACTTTCAAGGTGTAATCGACATGGGAGGAAATTCAAGAAAAGAAACCTAAGGTAAATTGGTGGAAATTCGCTTGGTTAAAAAAATATATATATTAACCTAGGCATGCATTCATCCCTTGTTTGACTATTAAATGGAGATTACAAATGAGAGATAGGTTATTTCTTGATTGTTTGTAATGTGTTTAAATAAAGTACAGTGTGAAATTAGTGAGATTAGTTTTGTGTTTAATGATTTTGTCTTATATTTTCATGTTATTTGTTATTGATACAGAGTAAAGTGAATGTTATAAAAGTGTGAATGTCATAAAATATATTTTTAATCTTTAAAAAAGTAAACAAATAAAGTTGGATTTGAATCGAAGTTGACTAATCTAAAAGATCAGCTCAGTTCAAATGAATTCAAAATGAGCTCAGCTTGTACGAATTCAAAACGAGTTTAACTTAAGCAAATTTGAGCTTAAGCTCGAGCCTAGGAGTTAAAAATTTTTGGGTTTGAGCTTGAGTTCGAACTTAAGGGTTGTTGGCTTCGTCAAACTCACAAGCCTTAAAAAAATTGATACAAATCGACTATAATGATACTTTTTTAAAAGTAATTAATCAGAAGGTTTGACAACCATGACAAATGCTTGAATTCAAAATTTTTCATAAAAGCTTTAATATTCCACTAGTTTTGTTAATACTAAAACGATATTGTTTTTATCAATACGTATCAAAATGATATCGTTTTAGTCAATTTTTGCTTAGTTATAATATTTAGCCAAACTCAAAGCTTGATTTGACCTAAACTTGAGTTCAATTTGTCTCAAACTCAAGTTCAACTTGCTTGGAGAGAACCAAATTTGAACAACTTTAAGGAGAGTTTGATGAACTAAAATTTGATGAACCCGAGCTTACCTAAACTTGAGTTCAGTTCGACTCAAATTCAACTTTACAAACAAACAACAAAGACATACTAAGTGAGAGAGAGTCATCTATGTTTCTCACATGGCACCCATTTCTTCAAAATATTGTCAATCCTCCTCCACCACCTTCATTTCATATTATTGTTTGATTATTCTTTCATATATTAAAACATTGTTAATTCTTTCTCCACATCATTCTCAATTTAATGTCTTCATTTTGGATATACACTTTAATGTCAAATTAATGTGATTAAATGAGATTGGCGAAAAATGATGAAACTAAGAAGGATAAAATGTTTTCATTAATTTATTTACTGATAAAATTAGTATTGATTTTACCGGTTGCTATTACTACTGTAGAGGAAACATTTTAGCAATGAGTTTTGTAAATAATTGTTTGCAAAATAAAATAAATGGATAATGTTGAATGATAGCTTGATTGTGTGTATATAAAAAAAGATGTGTTTGATAATATTAATAATAGACTCATTATACAGTATTTTTAAAAGATTAAATCACATCAAATAATTATAAATATTTTATTAATATAAATATTTATATTTATTTTAATTTAAAATATATTTATGTTATTATATCATAGATCCTGCTAAGTTCAGCTTCTGGATGGGCCAGCGGAAGGAAGTTAGCTCGAGAAAGTGACATGCGAGAATGCGCAGAAGGATGCAAAGAAAAGTTTGTTCATTTGGTTTGTCAAATTATTACCAAACCTTATAAGAAACGTTTGCCAACATGTGAGTACGTAGGCCTTAACACGCGTAAGCGAATCTAAGGTTGCTTTTTGCTTTGATATAAGCCCTCGGACTTATCACCAACACGTGTGGCTAGCCATGCATTTGCCTAATTTTTTGACCTTTTCCTAATTTTAGCAGTTCTTTCGCCCTCCTTCTAATTTTATGAAACAGTGACCGACATTTTCTCCACTTGGGGAAGTTGTGCTTCGCACCAATTCACCATTTTTCCACAGCTTAATGAATCTTCCTCCTCTATTTTACACTATTTATTCAGGTCATCATTTATTTATTATTTTGACTCTTTGATTAGATTAAGTTAGGGTTTGAGTTTTATTGAATGGCTAAGTTTTGTTGGAATTTGATTTTTGGATTATTATAAAACTTGTTTGATTATTTGATTTGTTTTGAGAGTGATTGTTTGAAAGAAAATTGGTTAGTTTTGGGTTGTTTCTTGATTGTTTGTAATGTGTTTAAATAAAGTACGGTGTGAAATTAGTGAGGTTAGTTTTGTATTTAATGAATATGTCATATATTTTCATGTTATTTATTAATGATAAAGAGTAAAGTGAATGTTATAAAAATGTAAATGTCATAAAATGTATTTTTAATCTTTAAAAATGTAAACAAATAAAGTTAGATTTGAGTTGAGCTTGTTCAAATTAAAAAATCAACTCAGTTTGAATGAATCTAAAATGAGCTCAGCGTGCATGAATTTAAAACAAGTTCAACTCAAACAAATTTTAGCTTAAGCTTGAGCTTAAGAGTTAAAAATTTTTGGGTTTGAACTTCAGTTCGAACTTAAGGGTTGTTCGCTTCGTCAAACTCACAAGTCTTACAAAATTTTAACAAATCGATTAAAACGATTTGTTAATATTCTACCAGTTTTATTAATACTAAAATAATGTTTTTATCAATACGTATCAAAATGATATCGTTTTAGTCATTTTTTATTCAGTTATAATATTGAGTCGAGCTCAAAGCTTGACTTGACTTAAACTTGAGTTCAACTTGCTTGAAGAGAGTCAAATTTGAACAACTTTAAGGAGAATTTGATGAACTCTAGTTTAGGTAAGCTCGAGTACAGTTCGACTCAAATTCAACTCTATAAACAAGCAACAAAGACATGCTAAGTGAGAGAGAGTCATCCATGTTTCTCACATGACACCCCTTTCTCCGAAACATTGTCAATCCTCTTCCTCTGCCTTCATTTCATGTTATTGTTTGATTATTCATTTAGAAATTAAAACATTGTTAATTCTTTCTCCACAACATTCTCAATTTGATGTCTTCACTTTGGATATACGCTTAAATGTCAAATTAATGAGAATAAATGAGATCAGTGAAAAGCGATAAAACTAAAAAGGATAACATGTTTCTATTAGTTTATTTATTGATAAAATTAGTATTGATTCTATGGTTGTTACTACTAATATAGAGGAAACATTTTAGCAATGAGTTTTGTAAATAATTGTTTGCAAAATAAAATAAGTAGATGAGATTGAATGATAACTTGATTGTATATATACAAAGAAAGATATATTTAATAATATTAATAATGATGTTATTATATAATATTTTTAAAAAATAAATCACGTCAAATAATTATAAATACTTTATTAATATAAGTATTTATATTTATTTTAATTTAAAATATATTTATATTATTATATCATAGGTCCTACCAAGTTCAGCTTCGGGGTCCGCCACCGGAAGGAAGTTAGCTCGAGAAAGTGACATGCAAGAATGCGCAAGGATGTAAAGAAAAGTTTGTTCATTTAGTTTGTCATATTATTACCAAACCTTAAGAGAAACGCTTGCCAACATGTGAGTACGTAGGCCTTAACACGCGTAAGCGAATCTAAGGTTGCTTTTTGCCTTGATATAAGCCCAGTCACTTATCACCACCACGTGTGGCTCGCCATGCATTTACCTAATTTTTTCACCTTTTCCTAATTTTAGCAGTTTTTTCGCCCTCCTTTCTAATTTTATACTCTTTGTTTCCAACGTACGTCCGTTAGCCTGCCTCACTTCATCATCATTTACGATTGTGATTACCCAATATTAATTAATTTGTCAAATGCACTAAAAGAATAATGAAAAAAATAATGATCATGTTTAATTTTGTTTATTCATTAATGCTATTTAAGACGATTATGACCAACCAATCAAACTCAGTAATTTGTTTAATTTTGAGTACCCTCCTTTCATCCAATAGCAAACATGTTCATAGTTTAGTTGAGACACGAAACATTTAATATTTATTAATTAAATCCTCTAATTTTGACTAAATGTCTTTTAATAATTAAAAAAAAACTTTTACCTAGTTATTTGAATTATTAAAGATAAATATTTTATACACTTAGTTTTAAATATCCAATCAAATAACTAAATAATATGTCTTTCTGTAATTGATTATTATTTTATCTTTAATTCAAAATTACTCGATTATATAATAACATATCATTTGATAATTAATTAGAATCACTTTCTTAGAGGGGTTCAAACTTTCTTATAGTAGAGACATTGCAAACTGGAATAGAGAATAATTAAAGCATGAAAATGTCCCTGTGAGGTTGACTAGAATCACTTTCTTGCATAAGCACTTATAGCATTGAATTGTTTTTTTTTTTTTTTTTTTTTTTTTTTTCTCTCATAAGCACAGTCAATATCATATTAGAGGTTTTATAGCTTTTGAAATAAAATTTAATAAAAAAAGGCCAATTAGAAAACATATCTTGAAAATTTGGGCATCAACAAATGGGTAGTATGCTTGCAATAGTGGCATATGCACAGAAACCAAAACCTCAAAGCTGAGGGGAACGGGAACCCAAGGATACATCCGTTACCGTTAGACGAAGAGTTAAAAAGTAAATCTTATTATCCATGTTTACTTCTTTTAACTCAATAACACTTTACTTCATTGCTCTATAAATGCATCACCTCTTCTGAACTTTTCTCACTGCTTCCTCTTTAAACGGTTTTGCCTTTTCGTTTCTTTTCATGGCTATGGTTTCTATCTGCGTTTACTTTCTCTTTCTTTTTCTTTTTAAATCCTCTTAGTCAGGACAACTCTCACTGTAGTCATTATACTCTATACTTTTACATTCTGCTTTCCAAAATCAACACTACCATTGAAGAATATCGCAACAAATACATTAATTTTGAAACCATAGAAGCCGTTTTTCTGATTGTCTTAATCCTTATAAAAATGTGGAAAGTTGTGAATCCTAGTTTCTACGATTTCACAGATCACCCATTTGGGGGCTTATCTCTAAACCCTAGGCAATACCAAGATGCCCTCGACGAAGCGATCTACGGCTCCGATGAGTTCCGCATGTATGCGTACAAGATCAAACGGTGCATAAGAACCCGCAGTCACGACTGGACCGACTGTCCCTACGCCCACGAAGGCGAGAAAGCTCAGCGCCGGGACCCACGCAAGGTGCCCTACTGTGCTATCGCTTGCCCCACGTTTCGAAACGGAAAGTGCCCGAGAGGCGACACGTGTGAGTTCGCTCACGGCGTTTTCGAATACTGGCTCCACCCGGCTCGATACCGTACACGTGCATGCAATGCGGGGCGGTTTTGTCAACGGAAGGTCTGTTTCTTTGCGCACACCCGTAATCAACTCCGCCCCGAGGCCAAACACAAGCGCCATTTTGCTTTCAAGGAAAAAATCAATGGTAGAGATCGTTTCATGGGATTTGGTCGAGGAAAGCATACCACCTCAGCTTCTATCGTTGAGTCGTCAGGTTCTCCGTCGACGGCGAAGACTGGGGACAAATACTGTTTTGAAGAGATTTCGGAAATTTTGAAGAGTTTGAGGGGATTAAAGATTAGTGAGGAAGAAGGGAAGAGTACTAGTCGAGGAGTTGGAATTGAAGTTTCGGATTTTCCGAATATTGAATGGATTTCAGACTTGGTGCGGTAAAATTCAAGTGTATAATTATGTTTTGGGATAAGATTATTACACATATACGCTTCAATTTGGTGCCGTTTAAAGTGTAAAGATTTATTGTTAAAGATGAGTACTG